>NC_137471.1:89608968-90326701 GCF_964235325.1 Thermobia domestica | reverse complement strand
CCCTTGTTCGTCCCCTACCTTTACGTGAATCAACAATATGAATTTTGAAATTTACTTTATCACCTAATAAATAATTTCATTACTATTTAAAACATTTTCAATTTTACGAAATAAATTGTCGGAGCTTAAATCCGACTTTTGACGCCACGAAATGTATATTGGTTTATTAATCGTAGAAGCAGAACTTTCTATTGTTATACCAACATACATATCATCATCGGCATCATTTAAAACATGATCCTTTACAAATTCAAATAACAACTGAATATATTTTTCAGGATCATCTATTCCACTAGTTTGCATACGTTCAATTGTGACTTCCTTTCCTGTAAGTCCAAAATAAGCATAATGTTTGATTCTACTATTAACAATACGAAAATATTCATTTGTTTTACCACTCCCATACATGGTAGGTTGTGATACAGTATTAGTATTAGGACCTGGAAAGTTTATAAAATTTTCCATGAACACGCTAAAATCATTTGTAGTTAAACTATTAGCTTTTCCTTCAGACACAAGTTGCATAAACTTTTCACGAGCTAAATTCTTTATATTATCTTGACGAAAGAAGCCTACATGATATAAATCAATAATATCTTTTGCAGACTTACATTTTTTCAAAACAACATGAGGATCACAACCAAAATGCATAAACAACGCCTGCAATAACTTGGAATAAGCTTCATTGCTTACCCTTGCACCCGTAGCATGACATTGTGTTATCACTTCCCATGTAAATAAAACTTCGTTTGGATTTTCATATCCACGTGCTTCTTGTGCCGACAACATGGTACAGATGACAGACTGTCCTTCCATTGTATGATTGACACACTAAATATGTAATTGCAATTTGAATTTTTGTCTTATACAGTAAATATTTTATACAATGATGTACACAGAACTTTGATATTTCTTTTCACAGTTTTTTTAAATGACAAGGTTTCGTAAGTAGACTTTTATGATATGATTCACAATGTGTTGACCAAAGATACACTTTTTAAGAATTTTTTACACTTACCAGTAAGTATAATAATAAAACTTTGCCAAACTTGTTTCCGTTGACAACAGATTTAGTTGTAAGTTTACCGACACTGCAGTTAAAAGCTTGTCGCCAATTGCACTAACACTTGCCGTTAACTACAATCATAAAACTTCCCGTAACTTTTTCAGTTTAGTATCGATGCACTACCACTTGTCACTCACTAAGTATATTTTAGTTTACCGAAGATATACTTTTAAGTTTATCGGTTAATCCTTTAGCACTTTCCGATAATTGTAATTTACAAAGCGTCGTAATAAAATTGTTTTAGACTAATTACAACACGCAAAGTACAAACAGGAAGTGTGTTTACTTTTTATTGAATGTTTATTATCAACACTAATAAATGGAAATTCCAAGAACACCACACGAAGATTCCCGAAGATTGCCGAAGTTTTCCGAATATTGCCGAACCTAAACGAAGATGAACATAAGAGTTTATCCACAATTGCTGTACATGGTGGTTAATGTACCACACGAATGGTTCCGAAAATTGCCGAACTTAAACAAAGATGGACATAAGAATGTATCAACAATTTCTGTACACGTTTAGTAAATGTAAATTGCAAAAATCTTGTAACTTTAAGATATATTTCAAAGTTTATTATTAGATGTAACTTTGTAACAAAATTGGTATTTTAAAATAAATGATTTAATAACAGAGAGTATAATAATGATTGGCTTTACTTTAACAGTAGAAATTTTATAGTGCGCGGCGCGGCTTGCTGCGCTGGATTTATACTTTCAAAATTTAATCTCGTACCCAAAGGCACTTAGTTTGTAATCTCGTACCCAAAAGCAAATAGTTTGTAGTCTCGTACGCAGGTGCTTTAACATATTTTAAATTAGTAACAGTAATATTACACAATGTGATATAATTTGTAAATGCACTATTAAAGTTTGCAACACTTCAAATAATTATAACTACTTGTTTGTATGCTTTTCCATTGTGTTATTGGTCTAAAAAATTCCTTTGTTAGTAACGCTAGGAATTTCTTTTGTTTGCTTTGCTACAGGTGTTTAAACTGGTTTAAACCGGTTTAAACTAGTTTATTGTTTTTGTTATACAATTATTCAGTTCTGCAAGAACTTCGTTGTTAAAATAAAGTGTGATCGTATTTAAATTGCTGTGCAAACTCCTTATTTATTTAACATTTCGTAATAAATTACTCGAACACTACGTGTGAGCATACAAAAGATAATTTAAAAATATTAAAATTACTGTGCAAACTCCTTATTTATTTATTCTCTCATATATTTTATTCCATCGTTTCCTTTGGAATTTTAGTTGGATCGTTTGTTACTGAAGCTCCTTATTTATTTAACCTCTCGTAATATTCATTGGATCGCTTGCTAAGCAAGCTCCGAGGAACTATGTTCCGAAAAATACTAAAATGTGTGAGCATACCAAAAAATAATCCGAAAATAATAAAAGTTGTGTCAACCTACAAATAATTCCGATGGAAACACAAAGTAACATAGTTACAAATATTTTATTCGTTCGCTTCATTAGCAGCTCCGAGGAATTACATTCCAAAAATATTAAAATTAACAAAACAACTTGAACATAAGAAAGTTATTTTAGCATAACACAAGATGATTAAACTTAAAATTTATTACATGAAGCTCTTTAATTGTTAAATGGAGAAGTAAAATTTAAGTCAGTGTTGCAATTGAATACAGAAACTAAAAGTAAAGTGTCAAAACATAACTTAAAACACAATGTTGCAATCTAAATTGCAAAAGAAAATTAAAAATACAACTTACAAACAAAATGTACAAACCGAAAATAAAAAGTGCAGAAACAAAATTTTAAAAACAATGTTGCAATCTAACATACAAAACGGAAAATAAAAAAATATAGAAGCAAAACTTAAAACATAATGTTGCAATTAAAAAATGCAAAGCTAAAAAAAATACAAAACCAAAACTTAAAACACTGTTGTCATCAAAAATACAACAGCAAAAGTTTAAAATACGTTGCAATCTAACATACAAAACGGAAAATAAAAAAATATAGAAGCAAGACTTAAAACATAATGTTGCAATTAAAAAATGCAAAGCTAAAAAATACAGAACCAAAACTTAAAACACTGTTGTCATCAAAAATACAACAGCAAAAGTTTAAAATACAATGTTGCAATCCAAATTGCAAAAGAAAAAATTAAAAGTACAAGTTTAAAAATTGAAACATTCAAAACTAAAAATACAGAATCAAAATACAATGTTGCAATCCAAATTGCAAAAGAATATTAAAAGTACAACTTTAAAACACAATGTTACATTACAAATTCAAAACATTAAAATTACAAGTTAAGAAATATAATTGGAAACTAAAAAACTAAAAATGCAGAAGAAAAAATTTAAAAACACAATGTTGCAATCTAAAATACAAAATGAAATTTAAAGTACAACATTAAAACACAATGTTACATTACAAAATCCGAAATAACATTAAAATTACAAGTTAAAAAATAGAATTGGAAACTGAAAATAAAAAATACCGAAAGAAAATTCAAAACAATGTTGCAATCCAAATTGCAAAGAAAAATAAAAAATACAAACTTGAGATATACGAACATTACCTAGTAGTATACGGAGCTGGACTTTTACCGTCATTATTTTAATGACATGAGTTTGCAACACATTTTAGGGAAATAAGGTCCGTATACTACTAGGTAATGTTCGTATATCTCAAGTTTGTATTTTTTATTTTTCTTTGCAATTTGGATTGCAACATTGTTTTGAATTTTCTTTCGGTATTTTTTTATTTTCAGTTTCCAATTCTATTTTTTAACTTGTAATTTTAATGTTATTTCGGATTTTGTAATGTAACATTGTGTTTTAATGTTGTACTTTAAATTTCATTTTGTATTTTAGATTGCAACATTGTGTTTTTAAATTTTTTCTTCTGCATTTTTAGTTTTTTAGTTTCCAATTATATTTCTTAACTTGTAATTTTAATGTTTTGAATTTGTAATGTAACATTGTGTTTTAAAGTTGTACTTTTAATATTCTTTTGCAATTTGGATTGCAACATTGTATTTTGATTCTGTATTTTTAGTTTTGAATGTTTCAATTTTTAAACTTGTACTTTTAATTTTTTCTTTTGCAATTTGGATTGCAACATTGTATTTTAAACTTTTGCTGTTGTATTTTTGATGACAACAGTGTTTTAAGTTTTGGTTCTGTATTTTTTAGCTTTGCATTTTTTAATTGCAACATTATGTTTTAAGTTTTGCTTCTATATTTTTTTATTTTCCGTTTTGTATGTTAGATTGCAACATTGTATTTTAAACTTTTGCTGTTGTATTTTTGATGACAACAGTGTTTTAAGTTTTGGTTTTGTATTTTTTTTTAGCTTTGCATTTTTTAATTGCAACATTATGTTTTAAGTTTTGCTTCTATATTTTTTTATTTTCCGTTTTGTATGTTAGATTGCAACATTGTTTTTAAAATTTTGTTTCTGCACTTTTTATTTTCGGTTTGTACATTTTGTTTGTAAGTTGTATTTTTAATTTTCTTTTGCAATTTAGATTGCAACATTGTGTTTTAAGTTATGTTTTGACACTTTACTTTTAGTTTCTGTATTCAATTGCAACACTGACTTAAATTTTACTTCTCCATTTAACAATTAAAGAGCTTCATGTAATAAATTTTAAGTTTAATCATCTTGTGTTATGCTAAAATAACTTTCTTATGTTCAAGTTGTTTTGTTAATTTTAATATTTTTGGAATGTAATTCCTCGGAGCTGCTAATGAAGCGAACGAATAAAATATTTGTAACTATGTTACTTTGTGTTTCCATCGGAATTATTTGTAGGTTGACACAACTTTTATTATTTTCGGATTATTTTTTGGTATGCTCACACATTTTAGTATTTTTCGGAACATAGTTCCTCGGAGCTTGCTTAGCAAGCGATCCAATGAATATTACGAGAGGTTAAATAAATAAGGAGCTTCAGTAACAAACGATCCAACTAAAATTCCAAAGGAAACGATGGAATAAAATATATGAGAGAATAAATAAATAAGGAGTTTGCACAGTAATTTTAATATTTTTAAATTATCTTTTGTATGCTCACACGTAGTGTTCGAGTAATTTATTACGAAATGTTAAATAAATAAGGAGTTTGCACAGCAATTTAAATACGATCACACTTTATTTTAACAACGAAGTTCTTGCAGAACTGAATAATTGTATAACAAAAACAATAAACTAGTTTAAACCGGTTTAAACCAGTTTAAACACCTGTAGCAAAGCAAACAAAAGAAATTCCTAGCGTTACTAACAAAGGAATTTTTTAGACCAATAACACAATGGAAAAGCATACAAACAAGTAGTTATAATTATTTGAAGTGTTGCAAACTTTAATAGTGCATTTACAAATTATATCACATTGTGTAATATTACTGTTACTAATTTAAAATATGTTAAAGCACCTGCGTACGAGACTACAAACTATTTGCTTTTGGGTACGAGATTACAAACTAAGTGCCTTTGGGTACGAGATTAAATTTTGAAAGTATAAATCCAGCGCAGCAAGCCGCGCCGCGCACTATAAAATTTCTACTGTTAAAGTAAAGCCAATCATTATTATACTCTCTGTTATTAAATCATTTATTTTAAAATACCAATTTTGTTACAAAGTTACATCTAATAATAAACTTTGAAATATATCTTAAAGTTACAAGATTTTTGCAATTTACATTTACTAAACGTGTACAGAAATTGTTGATACATTCTTATGTCCATCTTTGTTTAAGTTCGGCAATTTTCGGAACCATTCGTGTGGTACATTAACCACCATGTACAGCAATTGTGGATAAACTCTTATGTTCATCTTCGTTTAGGTTCGGCAATATTCGGAAAACTTCGGCAATCTTCGGGAATCTTCGTGTGGTGTTCTTGGAATTTCCATTTATTAGTGTTGATAATAAACATTCAATAAAAAGTAAACACACTTCCTGTTTGTACTTTGCGTGTTGTAATTAGTCTAAAACAATTTTATTACGACGCTTTGTAAATTACAATTATCGGAAAGTGCTAAAGGATTAACCGATAAACTTAAAAGTATATCTTCGGTAAACTAAAATATACTTAGTGAGTGACAAGTGGTAGTGCATCGATACTAAACTGAAAAAGTTACGGGAAGTTTTATGATTGTAGTTAACGGCAAGTGTTAGTGCAATTGGCGACAAGCTTTTAACTGCAGTGTCGGTAAACTTACAACTAAATCTGTTGTCAACGGAAACAAGTTTGGCAAAGTTTTATTATTATACTTACTGGTAAGTGTAAAAAATTCTTAAAAAGTGTATCTTTGGTCAACACATTGTGAATCATATCATAAAAGTCTACTTACGAAACCTTGTCATTTAAAAAAACTGTGAAAAGAAATATCAAAGTTCTGTGTACATCATTGTATAAAATATTTACTGTATAAGACAAAAATTCAAATTGCAATTACATATTTAGTGTGTCAATCATACAATGGAAGGACAGTCTGTCATCTGTACCATGTTGTCGGCACAAGAAGCACGTGGATATGAAAATCCAAACGAAGTTTTATTTACATGGGAAGTGATAACACAATGTCATGCTACGGGTGCAAGGGTAAGCAATGAAGCTTATTCCAAGTTATTGCAGGCGTTGTTTATGCATTTTGGTTGTGATCCTCATGTTGTTTTGAAAAAATGTAAGTCTGCAAAAGATATTATTGATTTATATCATGTAGGCTTCTTTCGTCAAGATAATATAAAGAATTTAGCTCGTGAAAAGTTTATGCAACTTGTGTCTGAAGGAAAAGCTAATAGTTTAACTACAAATGATTTTAGCGTGTTCATGGAAAATTTTATAAACTTTCCAGGTCCTAATACTAATACTGTATCACAACCTACCATGTATGGGAGTGGTAAAACAAATGAATATTTTCGTATTGTTAATAGTAGAATCAAACATTATGCTTATTTTGGACTTACAGGAAAGGAAGTCACAATTGAACGTATGCAAACTAGTGGAATAGATGATCCTGAAAAATATATTCAGTTGTTATTTGAATTTGTAAAGGATCATGTTTTAAATGATGCCGATGATGATATGTATGTTGGTATAACAATAGAAAGTTCTGCTTCTACGATTAATAAACCAATATACATTTCGTGGCGTCAAAAGTCGGATTTAAGCTCCGACAATTTATTTCGTAAAATTGAAAATGTTTTAAATAGTAATGAAAATTATTTATTAGGTGATAAAGTAAATTTCAAAATTCATATTGTTGATTCACGTAAAGGTAGGGGACGAACAAGGGGTTCATCAAAATTTGTTGATCTTGTAACACACCTGGAACAATGTACTATTCCTGTAGAAAAGAATGTGTATTGTCTTCCCAAGAGTATTATTCTTGGAATGGGTAGGGCTGATCATCGTTATAACTACGTATATGAATTGAAAAATCATCCTGAACGATTAATGAAACAAGCAAAGCAATTGTGTGTCAATGCTAAAGTTGACATTGAAATTCATAATGGATGTACTATTGATGATGTAAAAAAGTTTCAAAATAAGCTAGCGCCTCATTATCAAATTGTTGTTTACGAAAAAAACGGATTTACTCGAAAGTATAATGTAATTTATCCTGGAATACATGCATCAAAGAAAATTTTGATTTTGTACAGTGAAGGACACTACGAATTAATTACCAACATTACAACACTATTAAACAAACGGAAATATTGTCAGTATTGTTTGAAAGGTTATCATCATACACAAAATCATAAGTGTAACTTCAAATGTCCAATGTGCGAAAAGTATCATAATGTTTCTAATAATGATAATAATATTAAAGTTGAATGCCTTGATTGTCATAGACTGTTTTCTTCAAAAGAATGTTTTGATAATCATAAAGCGATAAATGTTTCCGGAAAAAGTTTATGCGAAACAAAGAAAATTTGTGTCCGTTGTGGTACTATGAATGACATGCGTTCACGAAAGTCTGAACATCAATGTGGTGAACGTTATTGTAAAATATGTTACACATATGTAAGCGATGACCATATTTGTTTTGTTCAAACGGCTATGATGCAACATGTAGATACCTTTTTGTATATTATCTTTGATGTAGAAACAATGTTGCTTCCTAAAAATGAACAGGGAGAACAAGAACATCATGTAAATTTTGTAAATTGTATTCATGCTTGTTACAAGTGTAAGGACATGAATCTTGATGATACATGTTTTGTATGCGGTGATAAAAATGGGTTCCGTTCGTTTGATTTCAACAACATTGAAGAATTTGTTAATCATGTATTAATAACTCGCCCAATGTTTAAAAAAATCATTGTGCTTTCCCATAATGGCAGTAATTATGATATGCAATTCTGTGCTAAAACTTTGATCATAAACCATCATTTTACACCTGAAGTAATAATGTCAGGGCAAAAAATTATTGAAATGCGTTTAGGACAAAAGATTTACTTCCGTGACACATATTTGTATATGGGAGTTAAATTATCTAAATTACCTAAGACATTAGGTCTTTCTGCAAATTTACGAAAGGGAGATTTCCCGTACTTGTTTAATACATTAGAAAACCAAAATTATATAGGCAAAATTCCTGATATAAAATATTTTGATCCTGATTCAAGGAGCAGTGAAGATCGAGACCAACTTATTATATGGCACAAAGAACGTGCTGCAAGTAATGAGGAGTATAATCTCCAAAAGGAAATGATTGAATATTGTCGGAATGATGTTAAAATTTTAGCAGAGGCTGTCATTAAATTTTCAAACTTAATTGAAGACAAAACAAATGGTATTCAATGTTTTATTGTCGCGTCAACTATTGCTAGTTTGGCAATACTAACATATCGTACCTTATATTTACCCAAAGAAATTATTCCCATTATTCCACCTTATGGGTTTGACCATCGTGATCGTCAAAGTCTAAAGGCAATGTATTGGCTACGATACTTAGAACGTACTACTGCTAGTGAAATTTTCCATTCTGGAAATGGCTTGGAAAAACGATTCGGGAGGTATAAGGTTGATGGATTTGAAAGTAAAACAAATACAGTTTACGAATTTCATGGATGTTACTATCACGGATGTTTAAACTGTTATCCTACACTACGACACGTGTCCCTAGATTCTACCTCTAAGCAAGGTACAACACTACAAGATCGGTATGAAAACACCACCACAAAAATAGCATTTCTTAAAAAATTAAATCTTAATGTCATTGAAATGTGGGAATGTGAATGGGACCACATGGTAAAAAATGATAAAAAATTACAACAGTTTATTGAAACACAGTGTCATGATCTTGTTGATCATCTGGTACCTAAAGATAGTTTTCATGGTGGGCGTACAGAATGTTTTAATGCCTTGTACGAATGTACCAGCGAAGAGTTTGTGTCATATTATGTTGTTACCAGTCTTTACCCCTGGGTAATGGCACGTAAGCCATTGCCTATAGGAAAACCTATAATATACAAGGGGCCTAACTTTCCACAAGTGCAAAGTATTCATGGATTAGTGAAATGTAGTATCTTGCCTCCCAAAGACTTATATTTTCCAATTTTACCATATACATGTAATGATCGCCTTTTGTTTGGGTTATGCCGTACGTGCATGGAACAAAGTGACAACAATTGTATGCATAATGATGCGGAGCGTGTCCTTACTGGTACATACTGTACTCCTGAACTTCATGTGGCTTTAGATCTCGGATACAAAATTCTACAAATTATTGAAATTTGGGAATTCAAATTATCTGGATCAGAAAATAATCTGTTTAAAGATTATGTCAATTCCTTCTTAAAAATGAAACAGGAGTCTTCAGGATTTCCTAGCTGGTGCAAAAGTAAACAAGATCAAGAGAAATATATTGCAGACTATTATGAACATGAATGCATTCAGTTAACGGAAAATAACATTGAATCAAATCGTGGTCTAAGATATATTTCCAAAATATTTCTCAATTCCTTGTATGGGAAATGGGGACAAAGAACAGATTTATCTCAATCTGTAATTGTAGATACTCCAGAAAAATTTTTAAGTTATCTATGGGCACCACAATATGAGGTACAAACTGTATTGCCTATTGGAGAGCAACATCTAATTCTATCATATAAGAACATTGAAAACAAAAACAAGCCATGGAAATTTTCCAATGTTGTCCTTGCAGCCTTCATCACCTCTTGGGCGCGTCTAAAACTTTACGAATTAGTAACAGCTATACATCCTGATCGTGTATTGTACTGCGACACTGATAGTATTATGTTTGTACAACCACGTAATGAAAAGCCTCCACTTTCTTTGGGTTCCTATTTAGGTGAGTTAACTAATGAAGTTCCTGATGGGTGGGAAATTGATGCATTTATAGGCTTAGGACCAAAAAATTATGCCTATAGGATGAAAGAAGTTCAAACAGGGAAAGTAGATTATGTATTTAAAATTAGAGGAATAACTTTAAATCATCGTACACGACAAGAAATTAACTTTGATCATTTTTATCAACTAGTTCGGGATAAAGCTGACAAAAAACAGTTACACAATCCTGGAAGAATTGTTCGTAAGCCAGGGTTTGTCATCGTATCCAAGTCTGAAACTAAAACACATCAAAAAGTTCAAAATAAAAGACGACGATTAAATCATAACAGTATTACTGACTATAGAACATTGCCATATGGTTATCAAAGTATGTGTGTGAAATGATTGGTAGGTGTGTGAAATGATTGGTATTCCGTAAATATGTAAATAGTAGACTGTCTAAAGGTATCATGATGTTCATAAGTTTTCCTATCTGTTGGTACTTGTACGTATATATATAATGTAAATATGTCAATAAGTTATTAAAAATATTCTAAGTATAGTAAATATCTTATTTAAATATGTATATCAATATTGGAAAATACAATAAAGCGTTACAATTTATAATATTATGTCTTATTTCTCCAACAAATATTCATATCATACGAAGTATCTGTATTCTATATAAGATAAAGGAAGAATACGTATGCTTCATATAAGGTTATTTATACATATATATCATATTTATGTTCCTACAATAAATGACTCTAAGTTGGAAACCATAATGACGCCATAATGTCTTCTACAAGGTGAACAAGCATCTTAAAAGTAAGTAAAGGTACGAATATATGGTATTAGAATACTGTAGTAAAAAGATATCTATATGTACATGGGTTATACCACAGTGATACCCTTTGTGTTTAAAATACCACTAGAACATCTTTGGCATGATCACATTTTGAGGTAACATGATGTGTTCAGCCTCAGAGTTTGAGTAACAATCGATCCAATAAATATTACAAGAGGATAAATACATAAAAAATCACAATATATACATTCTAACAGGGTATTCAAGGTAATCTATATACATACGGATTCACAATATAAGCCTACAATATAATCAGTTCATGTGTTTGCATTCACATAGCATATCACCACAACATATACAGCTCTACATTACGATAAAATAAGGATACCTGAATAAAAAGTCCCAATATATAACCCTACAATGGAAACACTTTAGGTGTTTGCATCCAGCCTAGTATAGCCCCCTAAAGCTACGCAACCAACAATACATGCTTAAAACACTTACATGCAAACGAAAGATAATATGTCTACAATATGATACATATATTCCTATCCCAATATCAAAACCAATATACATACATACATACATGAACCCCACTTACAAACTATTCATATATACATACAATTTGTCATTCCTCTAAGCTTCGTACAACATTAGACCCATACAGTATCCAAAAGATGATATTCTATGCTAAAATCACATATCAACTACACATACATGTACCCCCACTTACAAAGTAATCACATATACATGCAATTTGTCATTCGTCTAAGCTTCGTACACCCTTAGATCCATACAGTATCCAAAAGATGATATTCTATATTAAAATCACATATCAACTACACATACATCTACCCCACTTACAAAGTAATCACATATACATGCAATTTGTCATTCGTCTAAGCTTCGTACACCGTTAGACCCATACAGTATCCAAAAGATGATATTCTATGCTAAAATCATATATCAGCTACTGAAAATACAATATCAATACATAAAATACCCCCTCATTAATATTCATTACCATCTCATTAATATTCATAAATAATTAATTCAATAATCTAGTTTTAAAAGGATAAAATCATTTATGTAGAAAAATTTAAAGAAATCTTGTTTCAACACTTCTCCCAAAAAGCACAATAGTGAAAGTTCCCTTACGAACACGATTCATTCAGTCTTTTTCCTCTTTGCAAGTCAGGTAGGAAGGGCCGCCCTTTCTCTCCCCTCTACGTATGTGGCAAGGTCTTAACAAAATGCGTAACAATTGCTACGCCTATTTAAACTGGTCTTTTGCTCAAACAACAACACAGTTCCCATATGTAATCCTACATGCGGTCTCTGAGTATGGGGAAGCAATACATTAACTTTTAAAAAGTGACATTTAACTATCTCATTCTTCAATTCTCTGTTCTTAAAATAATGATTTCCTATTTCTTTTTTCGTATATTTTTCAGTTTCCATGCTGTAGAAGTCCCACTCTCCCATTAAGCAAGGTCTTTTACTCCATAAAAGAGCACACTTCGCTCCCCACCTCCATCACATTGGAACACACACATACAAGCAGGTGTCTATGTTACGTTCGTTACTCTTCACCCGTCAAAGGGCTCCCTCCCTCCTACGCCATTCTTAGCTTACATGACTTTTCTTGCGTCCTGCTGTTAAAGTATTCTCCGACATCCATATCTCACAATAAATTGACACTTTGTTACTTCCTTAATTGACACAATGATGAAAATACGTGACAGCTACATAAGACCATCTGCGACGATTACAAAGGCTGATTGTCGGCAACCCAATGAACAAAGAACACCCACGTTAAAATGTTTACATATAGCACCTAGACTACAGCCACCCCCACTTCCTGATACTTTCCCCCACTGGTTACCTCACCTTAGGACATGCCATTATTTCATTATAGGTGCCTTCTTTCTTTAGAATTAGTTTCTTGAATACCAAGACCAACTGCGTTCAAGATTAACGAAAAAAGTCCTGTGTGGACATGTTATGAAGTTCCTTTAGCTATTTCTCGCCACTTGCCCAAGGAATAAGGAAAGAAAAACACGTTTCTTAAAGGATTGGGGAAAAACGGTAAGTAATCACCATAAATTGCATAAATTAATATAAAATTGTATTAAAATATATGATAAAATAGATCAGAGGAAATTTACACCCATTTTCGTGAGAAATTTGCACTGTTGACCAATTGTTGTGAGAATGAAGGAAATTTGTACCAGTTTTCGTGAGAATTTTGCACTTTTCTCCAATTCTCGTCAAAATAAAGGAAATTTGTATCAATTTTCGTAAGAAATAAGGCGAAATTATACCAATTCTCGTGAGAAATTTGCACTTTTCTCCAATTCTCGTGAAAAAAGGACACTATTCTACTAAAGAGTCTTAAGTTTTCTGCCAGTTAAAAGAAAAGTTAAAATGAATGCTTCGTTAATTTGTAGCCTACTGCGTGTACGTAAAGGGTCATGGAAATGTCAATTCGTATTATTACTGCATTACTAATACTTTGAGTATCATTGGACGCAAAATTCAACTCTTTCGGCTCGTACATTTTTTTAAATAACAAAATAAGTACTCCTTGGGTGAAAATATCTAAAATACGAGGAGCGTATTATAATTTACACTTTTTTTTCGTTCCACTTGTAGTGGACCACTGAAGTTAGGAAGTAAGGCACAGGTATCTGACACACTGAAGTAAGTCACAGGACCTTCATCTACCAATTAGGAGCGCCACTTGCAGGAAGAACAATAACAACGCCCTGTAGCCACGTAGCCAATGGGGGGGTCCGAACCCCTTCCCCTTTGAGACTAGAAATGAAAAAAAATTAAGGATGATACAAAATGAAATGAGAAAAACAAGGATCAGCGATAAAAAGCTACAGCAAGCTTTTGGTTACTCTTTCTTTTGAGGAGATTTGTATTACTTGCAATACATGGTGGCAAGGTGAGCGAGATAACCTGCAAGAGTCAATGAATTTGAAATTTCTAGAAAAGTTACGGAATTTCCAGAATTTCTGCTACTATTCAGGAAAATTTCAAGCTTCCGAAAGCATAATGCCGTTGTGTAACAGCGTGGACATTTTTTTATCATAATTTTTCGTCATCGCAGCCTTGCAGTATCAAACATGTTATTTCAAAAACAATTTTCTACTGCTCCTTTAATCTGTCATTTGGAACAGACAGTAGTTGACGGAATAATAAAAACAAAAATTTATGTGGAAAAAAGTTAACAGTTGATTCAACAGAGAAAGGAACGCAGATATTGTAAAATATTTTACAAGACATTATTGAGTATGTACTTTTTATAATAGTTGAGGTCATAATGAAAGGTAAATTGTTATATTTGAATAAAGAGAGGAAGGACGTAAATGTTGTAAAATCTTTTTCAATACGTTTTTTATTATTTTACTCGAGATTTCTTCATAGTTTATTAAAATACTTACCAACATATCCTCATTTTATTGTCCTAACTAACCAATATTTGTTAATAGTAAAGTAGTTTAAATTTATCGAGCTTTGGGCCTTCAAAATTTCATCCCCCCCCCCCGTTACGAAATCCTGGCTAAACGAACCAATATATGTTAAGTAAAATAGTTTAGAATGATCTAGCCCCTGGTGTGATGACCATAATATTTCATGTCACGGATCCCCCTCCCCTTCACGAAATACTGGCTACGTGCCTGCACCCTGTGCATCGCATTTCTTTAATCCCTGTAAGTGTTGCTAATAAACAACATGGAAAGTGATTATGGAGGACACCACTTGGACCCTGTGGAAAGAGGTGGCCACTGCTGAAATCCATAGGCGATTTGTGGTAGTGTGTGGAGAACATGCACCATCGCGGATACCCGTGTGCAGCTGGGTAGAAGGTTGGAAAGTGGGTAACCCTTCGATGAAAAAAAGGAGCAGTTCTGGAAGGAAAGTGACAGTGACAACACAGCCATCATTGCCATGATAGAGAGAATCATTGAAGAGAACAAACCCATCACATTTTGTGAAGTGGAGGCATACGCTTACGTTGTGCCTTTCAAATGAAACTGCCAGCCTTTGCAACATTATAAATGTGCGTACTCATACCATGCGTACTCTCCGAACTTGGCTCCCAGCGATTACCACCTGTTCAGAGCAATAAAAATAAATACGGTTGCGATGCTCATAAGTTTGAACAAACTGTTCGATCATGAGTGCCTGGAACTCCAAAGAGTTGGTTCCAGGAGGATCTTCTGAAGCTGACACATCAACTAGCAGAAGTGCATAAAAGACTATATTGAGAAGGTGAATACATCAGTTGCTGTGTAACCCATATAAATATGCCTGAAAAAGGAAAAGCGTAAATCATTATAGTATGCTCCTCGGACTTTATCATTCTAGGCCTGTGTGTGGTCCAGGTCTTTCGTTTAACGTCTAACATAAAAATTAAAACTTTACGAAGTTAGTTACGAAAGATAACATCTTTCATTTCTCTTTTAAGGAGTTCGATTTCCCAAAATCTCTTTTGTACATTTACCTCTGGTGCCCCGGCCAACATCGTGTCCTTGAGTTTTCTCGTAGTAGTCCCATTTCCTCCCACAATCTCATTCCACCAGTTCTTCCATCATCATCAGTTGCCTTAATCATCCGTCTCCCTTAGCCTTAAGGGCATAATCGTAAACTGAATGATTTTATTGCATTTTTTTCTTTTATGTATTTACTCCTGTTCGTGTGCTTATCCAGGAGACTTAAAATCTGAGGAATCACTTAATGGATCACCATTAATTTTGACCATTATGTAAAGGGTCAAAAATTGAGTTCGTTGATAGACGTGATCAATCTAGTCGATCTCAAGATACGGACAATGAAAAATCGGTTTCCCATGTGGGCCTATGGGAGAGTGATTATGGACATCATCCTTACGTGATAAAGTTAGTGTAGTGCTCACGATGCAAAATACTAATTTATCCGTGAAATAAAACACTAAAATGAAACTGACTTTCTACAAAAATTCAAACTTCAGTTTTCATGTTGTATGCACTGTGATAACTCAGATTTCTTCACTGAACGTTGTCGCACTTTGATAGCTCGTTTCTTCCCAAGTCATGCAAATTAGTTACGCAGGCATCACATTTGTAACACTGTCAATTAGGCCCTATGACCAAATTTTGTACTTTGATAGTGATCTACCACTGCTTGGAAGGACAACGGATAGTCAGATTGAAATCACACGTTCCATGAAGATATAATTAGAAATCAAAAGAAGAAAAACTTCAATCGAGTTCAATTAATAATTAATAATAATAATAATAATAATAATAATAATAATAATAATAATAATAATAATAATAAGGCATTAATCACGTTAAACCGATGTCATCAATGGAATAGAATTTTCGAAACAGAAATTGAGAACTTTGAATTTCTTATGTGCTCAGGTCTATTTGAATTAGCATAGAGAATACCCTCATTAGGAAATAGTCACCAAAACATATTTCACAAGTACACATTCTGTCAAACGCAGTATTTTATATCGGTTGCCAATAAAGTTACCGTTTTGTTTGCTCCGTTTGGGATATTTTCTCCAATACAATATTATTTCAAATCAATGAGCCCTTTTTTGTTATGTGAACCGATACGAGGAAATCTCGGTTTTGCTCTATCCTTGGTTTCCAAGAACCTGTGTAGTTATTAAGTATATCAAGCAAAAATTTCATGACCATTCTGAAAACTGGTGAATCATTCCCTATCAAGAAAAATGTGTTTTTAACACAAAACAATAACTTTTAATGTTGTGTTATATAATTCTTAAATGTTAGAAAGACAAAAGCCAGTGGTGATTGGAACAAAGCGGTCAGTGTCAAATGTTTTATAGAAATCGAAAGGGAGAAACTAGAACTAGTTTTCGATGACGAAAGGATCATTTACGAAGAAATACATATAATTATGGGTCCTTAAATATATAGTTGAGGAAAAATATATAAAATGCTTCGTTTGGTTGGTTTGAGTTTAACGTCCCACGATTATGTCTGGGCGGATAAGGGAGACGTGATTATAGTGGAATCCGAACAACTTTTTTTTGTTCAACTGTACCTTACCGGGAATCAAACCCCGGACCACGCACACCAAAGGCAGGCGTGCTAGCCACTAGACCAAGCGGGGGCCCATAAAATGCTTCGTGTGGAGTATTGTACTATATGGGTCAGAAACATAGACATTACGTAATAATGATGAGAAAAGACTACAAACCTTCGAAATGGGAGTGTGGAGAAGAATGAAGACTATTAGTTGGGTCGAACGGAAGAAAATAAGGTGTTAGAAATATTGGGGGAAGAAAAGGACACTTTTAGATCTAATTGAAAAGAGAAAGATAAACTGGTCAGAACATCGGCTGAGAAGGAACTGTATCATGAGAAACGTGCTAGAGGGTATTGTGGTAGGAATGAGAGGGAACAGTAAAGGCTATAGTTAATGGGTAATATTAAAACAGAAAAATCATACGTGAAGACAGAAAGATTAGCTGAAGACCGTGAGGCATGGAATCTTTCTAATTGCGGCAAATAACGTGTCAAAAATGGCAGAATACTTATGATCATGATGAATTGTTAATATTGTTTCATATGCCACAGTTTTTTCCGTAAGATGCCTCATAGACATCTCTTTGTTAAGTTAACCCAAAGAGTGCATAATATGAATAGATTAATCCGTAAAGTTTTTCATATAAGCCTTTCGACAGGATTTTTTCTTTCCATTTTTCAGAAAACGCTTGGTCTTACTTAAAATTCTGTTATTTTGTGCCACAACTAAGCCCACACAAAAGGAAGGCATAAGATTGACAAAAATAATTCGATTTCTCGGGTTAAATTTAAGTACAAAAGTCGCGGCCGAAATCTCGCGAACAACTATCTTGCCTGGCCGAAATCTCGTGGAACGAAAGAGAGCCTAGAACAAAATTTCACAATTATTTTCAGTGTAGAACATTCAATATAGCTATCAAGTGTGTATACTTATATTAAAACAAGAATGGGAACTAATTGTTGCGGAACGTGCATCGCAGAAGACTGAAAACGTCTGATATGGTTGGATGAGATATCGTTCACCTCGTATCAAACCACGGACTGTGTGGTGGACACCCAAAAGAGGCATCAAATTGCAGTGCCTCCGCCTAACCGTGCAAATGACGGCGGCTCTGTAGGCCATAATATCTGGTTTTCAGTGGTTCCTTTGCTGATGTTTACGAGTTGCATCAGTGCCCGTGATTGTGTCAACATAAGGGGACTATGCTAATCTTGTAGTCAGATTTTGTTTAAGTGTTGTGGCTTGGTTAGAGGAACATCGGGATGAAGTTGAAGATTTCAGGACATGAACATAATTGAGGGGCCTGCGGTGGCTTATTGATAGAGCGCTCACCTGTGGTGCGTGTGGTCCCTGGTTCGATTCCTGCGTGCACCAAGTGCATTTCGCGGTTCACAGGGCGCTGTGCCTCAGCCTTGCGGAGTATAATCATGGACGTTAAAAAAAAAAAAAGAGAGAGAGAGAGAGAGAGAAATGAACATCTGTGATCCGTTTTGGAGACACTATTTGGCCCATATCTGTCACCGTCCTCTTGTACGAAACTGAATGATATACTGCACGCAGAATATTGTAATATTCTTCTATCATTTACAATCTCGAAGACTCCATTCCATGACTCATCAGAGCTGTTCAGAGGACAATAGGTGGTCCAATGCCATGTTAATCTGGCAAGTTACACTTTTTTTTTTTTAAAGGTATTTCCATGAAATTGATAAGTGTACAGTTACTTTCTGTATTAAATGTGCTGCACTGTATAGATTGTTATTGCGAGATTTTAGTCCACGATATTTTGACCCAGGAAGTTTGACGACGTTAGATTTTGTCCATTTACCTCCGGGTTAACGCCATTGTTTTATTTCGAAGCTATGAGACATAAAACTGTAGCGTAATATGGAATCCGAACTTCATACGAAGGCTACTGGAAAAGTGTCTCCAAATTACTATTAAGAGTCGCGCTAGTGCTCCGTTAGTGTAAAATTCGGAAGAATAGATCCTTCTATATTTAAGTTAATTTTGGTTGTTTAAGCCTATTCGTATATTTTTCGCAGTGATTTGAGAAAGTCTCAGAAGTCACTGTTCGTAATTCAGCAGCTGCTTCAGGCGACACAAATCGCTCATCGTACGTCATAGTTTTCGTCGTAGAGAATAAAAAGAAGTCATTAGGTGGCAAATCAGATGAGTATGGACAGTGAGTCATTAATTCGACATTTTAATACGACAAAAAGAAATCAGTTTGGTGTCCTGAAGAGAAGCTGGTATTGTTACGAACGATTCGACTATTTGAATTTGTTTATACGCTACTCCATGATGACCTGGGGGCCCGCGGTAGCTCAGTTGTAGACGTTCATCTCGCCAGACAAATACTGAGGTTTTCTCGGGGTTCTTCCGTTTCCTCCCACTTTATTCATTTCTCATCATTGTCTCCTTTAGCCTAGCTGGCATAACCATGGTACGTAAAATTTAGATTTCATTTCCATGATGACCTGGCAGACAATTGTATATTAGTGAGCCTTGATTGGCCTTCAAACTTCTAAAACTATGGTTGCCACATGTCCGTCCCAAGTCATCATTTGCTTGGCAGCACTCCTCGAACAAACAAGTTGTCAGCACTCCTCGAACAAACAACTTGTTAGTTTAGGTTCAAATCGGTGGATTGGTTTATTTTCGGATTCATATGAATAGACCCAAGGTTCGTCTCCTGTAATGATATAGTACACCTAATTTGTTGAATTTCTTTGAGCATTTCTTTACATCAATGGACACGAGCCTGTTTTGAGCTTCGATCAAATTGTGTGGGATTCAGTTGCTTGCAAGTTTTCCGTAAACTATGCGAAGTCGTATGTATTGCGTTCATGTCAATGTTTAAGGACGGCTGAATATCTCTGTATGTTATATGCCGATCTCTATCAATCATTTCACTCATACGAGCGTCGCGTAGCATCAATATTCTGGCAACATCAGACCTGGATAGATAAACTTCACAAAATTCATCACTCAGAAATGTGCCACCACGTTGTAATAAGCGAAAACCGGAAAACCAATTGTGCATAGTCTTACTGGATTTTGGTTGATGTCCGAAAGCCAAGTGAAGTTAGTCGATGCATTGTTTTGGGTGTTAAACTACATTTGAAATCAGTTATTGCCCGAAAGTATTCACGAAAAATTTCCATTTCGCAGTCAAAACCACTGCTTCAAACTGCTTTGAAAAATAAATGAATATGCTTAAACAAAGAAAAATTTAAAATATACTGGTCTATGCTTCTTAATTTTGTAAAATCGAAGTAATAGCGCTACTCATAGTAATTTACAGAGACTTTTTCTATATTCCTCGTACACACCCATTGTAAATGAAACAGTTTTACGCAGCAAAAGCTAGAGTGTTAATCATGTAACCACGAAGTTTCTTTTAAAGAGACTCGTTAATGATCTTTTCATGGAAGTAATATTTGAGACAGTGTGCTATAGTTAAAATGACTATTCCAGCTTCTCCGAAATATCAGTAAATTCAACAATATATTTATTGAAATCCATTAATAAAATCTGATAATAACTTCTTAGTAACTTCCTTATTTCCAGCTATTTCCCACTCCTAGATTTAAGCTTCGTTACAACTAGCCGTAAGTAGTTTCGTCTGAAAATTATTTCAGTTCAGTAACTGTGGAAACAAGTTTACAGTTACCTAAGAGAATCCCGTTGAACACGCGTTAATAAGTGACCAAAACATTTTACTTGTAGCGAGAAGAAACCAATTATTCTGGTTGGTGGATTGTTATTTCTCATGAAGATTATTCATTATTATGTTAGTTAATAGTCAAGCCAGTTGGAGTCACGTTGTACATTATTCTTATTTTCTCTCCAGTGACTTATTGGGAAATAAAAATAAAAAAATCACCGTCGTGATCGAACTTCAATAACGGAAGCTATATATTTCTAAACTTAATTATTTGCAATTTGTAATTAAGGGTACCAGACTTTCAAAGCATTTGAATAAATTATAATTGATATAGAATTAGTAATGATGCTGTAGTTAATGGACTATGTATGTAAGACATTTATTATTAAGATGTGTGCTAATTGTTACAGAACTAAGTAGATTAGGGCCGGAGGATGGATTCCGTGTGGATTTAGGAGGATTGAAGCTTAACGTCTCTTTTCAACACCAAGTGTATATGAGGCGGATCAAAGTGACTAAATTGGAAACCGAACCGTAATTCCATTTTTTCTCCCTAAGCTTCCTTTTTACTCGCGAAGATCGAACCTAGGACTATGCGCGCAAAACGCACGCGAGATGTGGTTACAAACGGGCAGCTCGCTAAACCGTATTTACATTGTCATAAGAATAATATGGAAGAGCTGAAATCTTCTGGTGGATCAGTAGTAGAACTCTCACCTGTGGTGCGAGGTGTCCCACGTTCGAGTCGTTTAGTTTGTAGTGGATAACGCGGCTTTTTTTGTTTTCTCTCTCATTCTCATTCCACCTATTCTTCCATACTTATTCATTTTCATTAATCATCCGTTCTTTTAACGTACACGTCATAACTATGGAGCATTAAATTAAAAGTTTCATTTTCATGTCGTTGTATTTATTTTTAAATCTGAACCTAGATGTAGTTTTCACTATAATATTTAAGTTCGTGATTACAGACTAAGGTAACACTAGCATAAATAAGGGCCCAATCCAAAATTGACAAGTGATAGTTGGGAAAATTACTAAGGAGTGACAGACTTAATTATCTCTAAAGTAGGTTACCTAGATGTGCACATGAACAATAAACATATACAGTAGGAAGTCGAAAATCCGAACTAATTGGGACCACAGGTAGTTTGGATTTTCAAATTGTTCGGATTTTCGGAAACGACCACGAAAATCTCATTTAGGGTTAAATATACTGTATGGTGTGCTCTTTCTCGATACAGTGGTTATACAGTATATACAGTATTTACAATACCGTACGTAAGGCTACTTACATTTAATGTTTCTAAAAAACCTGCTCGTACACTAAATTACACTGTTCGTGTAACTCTCACTTAAAACTTAACTTGTATAGGCCTAAGGGAAAATAAAAATATGTATGACAAACAATTACATATGAATGAGCTTTTGTAGAAACACTGACTTCACACAACACCGACGGACAACCCTATTGTTTGTATATCACTAGCACTAAGACCAAATGTAAAAAGCTTCTAGGAACCTTGCTCAGATTTTTGACGTTCGGTTTATCGACGTCCTACTGTAGTTTTAAAAACACCTTTTGGAATTTGGAATAATAGATATTTTAGGTTTGAGTGAGCATTGGTCCAAAGGGGATGAAATTGAGTTTTCTAAATTGGGTGATTATGTATTTGTAAATAATTTCTGTCGGAATCAGCAAGCTCATGGTGGAATTGCTATTTTTGTTAGAGAAAATTTAGCACAAATGTAGTACTGTAGTTCTTAAATTTTTATGTACTAAGTTTCATTTTCAAACTACAAGTATCGTTATTGTCTTAAACTAGTTCTTTTATCACTATACAGATCCGTAAATGGAAGTACGGCAGTTTCTCTAAACACAATTGATAAATTGTTGAATTTTTCAAGTAGATATAGTTTTAGAAAATATAAAGTAGAATGATAAATAGCTTAAGACAATTTAATTATCGTGCTACAAATGTGAAACCAAAAACAAGAGGCCTAGCTGGTCTTGATAATATTTTTAAATTTCAGTTTACCTCAAACTTTTTGACGTATCCAGTTTTCCATTTTCTTACCATGATTATGTATGGATTAAATTGAAAAACTTATAAGGATGGTAACTTGGCTGCAAGTCGTATGATTATAGTCTAAGCCAGTCACTGAAGATACAGTATCTGAACTTGAGAATTGACTCTGCATTATGAATTGGTTTGAATTGTTATCCAATTGCAATGATTCTAGTGTACTTTTCGAACTTTTTTTTTTTGAAAATTTGTATTTATATAATTTTAACGTTTTTATTCCACAAAGTACGTGTAAAGTTAAGAAGAATGTATTAAAACCCCTTAACTTTATTTAATGAAATGTGATACGTTGTATTTGAACTTATTCAGGAGAAAAAAAAATGAAGTGGTAAATTAGTCTATTTGAGCTATAAGCATGCTGTTAATGAATCTAGAAATCATTATAATTGTGCAAAAGTGAACTCATCTGTTTAAGAAATGTAAAAAAAAAAAAAAAAAAAAAAAAAAAAAAGCAGCCTGAAATATAATCCACTATCCGTGCATGGAATGATCTTCCACCCAGCGTACGACAGTTTGTCAATCAAGATATATATATATATCCGTTATCTCAAACAGAAGATACTTCCAGAGAGGAGTATATTTTTGTGCAAAACTAAATAAACCAGAATAGTGGCATAACAGTTAAAAGAAAGTACATGAAGCACAATACTATAACTGAAAATACAAAACGACAAAGGTACTAGACGTAAAAATTAAGAAGAAATCAAAAATTTTAGCACATTACAGAAAAAAAGCAGTTACCTTTAATAACTTCCTTCTGTCAACTGACAGGGTAGCATTGTTAGTGTTTACTGTTATTACGTCCAGAGAGTAGTATCACAGTTGGGCCTTACATGTAGTTTCTGCCCCCGCCTCTCCTATTGTGTGTGTATATACGTGCGTGGACATACAGTGAGCGCAGAAAGTGTTCGTACGCCTATGTTATTGAAACGAGAATGCCTGTGAAAAAGAAACAGAAAATTTAAGAAGTGTAATAACACACAAGATGAACAATGAAAACTAAACTTTATGATGAATATATCAATAAAGAACCACAAAAATAAGTATAATGTTTACAAAGTAAATAAACTCCGTAGAAAGTGGGTAGAATAGACGCAAAAAGTGATCGTACATCTGACGTAAGAATACGAAACAAAGATACCACAACTGGGGTTCACTAATATTCACCTGAGTATACACCTCTGTATAGCAGTGACGAGTGAGTTCAGTTGCAAATAGGAGTGATAAAACACAGTGGGCTGTCAAAATGGGGGACCAACTGAACAGAAACAAGTGAGGAGACGAGGAAAGTTATTAAATTACATAGGAAGGGTAAGTCTTTGAGAGAGATAGCAAACCTTTTAGACAAGCCTCGTTCAACAGTACAAACAAGAATTGCGAGGTATAATGTTTTTAACATTGTGCGAAACAAGAAAAGGAACTGGAAGACTAAGAGTGTTGAGTGAACAAGACAAACGTTACATCATTAGGAAAATAAAAAAGTTCCGAAAAGTAGTGCTGTGCAATTGACAACGAATCTGGAAACGCGCGGTGTTGAAGTATCAGCCAGTACAGTGCAGAGAGAATGGATATCATGATCGGGTAGCCAGGAAAAAGTTCTGGGTGAACAAGACAAATCGTATAAAGACACTGAAGTTTGCAAAATAATATAGAGATAAGGGGTCAGACTTATATAATAGGGTCATATTTTTGGACGAAAGTAAATTTAATCTTTTCGGGTCCGATGGAGTCGTCTGAAATGGCGCAAGGTGAATACAGAGATGAATCATCGAAATTTCGTCCCTACAGTAAAACATGGAGAAGGGTCCGTGCTCGTCTTGGGTTGTATGAGTGCCTCAGGAGTGGGTCGTCTCCACTTTATCGATGGAGTGATGGACCACAATAAGGCTTGAAAATAATTTTATTTTTCAGCAAGACAACGACCTCAAACATCTAGCGGAAAATACTCGGTTATGGCTTCTCTACAATTCCCCGAAACAGATTCGCACACCTCCTCAATCCCCAGACATTACTCCATGAAACATCTGCGGTCTGTTCTGGAGACAAGAATTAGAAGGCACAGCTTCTCTACTAAAGAAGGCCTGGAAAAAGCTATTCAAGCTGACTGGGCAGTCCCGAAGCTACAGAACAGTTGGTGAAATCAATGCCACGAAGAATACAGGAAATCATTAACGCACAAGGTAATTCCACAAAATATTAAATAACATAATATACTTTATAAACATTCGTTCAACCATAAGTGTACGGTGACTTTTTGCGCTTACAAGATAGGAAATATCTCTTTTCGTTTGAACGAAACAATGATTGCGTTTGTCTGGCCTTTCTCTTGTATATAGAAGTAAAATGTATGAATGTGTAGTCTCAATTCTGGATTTATATATATTTTCCACCTCCCGTTCTCATGCTAGCTGTTTTCAATATAAAGTGCACACGGTGTGCGCTCACTATATACTTGAAAATAGTATACGTCGACATTGATACGTACAAAATAGCTCTTTCTCCCTTTTTAGCTAAGTTATTCAGACTGTCCATTTTTAGACCATTTGCCGATTGGATATTTTTGATTAGCAGGACATTAGGAATATAATACTGTACCAAATTGTTAGCTAAAATATTAATTACAAGAAATTTGACTGAGACCGGTTTTTTTTGTACGTTTGTCTGGGGTCCTTTGCTTACTATATCCTGACAATATAATTTGCTGTTCTTTTTTTTTTTTTTTTTCAAAAAAAAAAAGTTTAATTAAACAGTTGGTTTAACGCATGAAATATTGATATTTGGAGTTACCAGTTTATTGTCGTGTGCTGTAGGGCAGAGGAAGTTCATTTTCTCTGTTAATGATAATTGCAAAGTTAAAATCGTGTCGTTTGCCTCATGCACATTCATCTGTCACTTGCCTGGATTCTTCCAGTTACCACGGGAATTTTTAATTCCGTTGTTCAAATAGAACGGTTTTTTAAATGAACCTTTTTAATACGGTGAATTTGACGAGGTTATATCAGAACATATATTACGATCAATGTTTTTGATATCAGAATGAATTACTGTAATTGGCTGTATCTAATATCTTAATTATGTGAACAGTGCTCTTCTCAAGCAGAATCATATGAGTGGATTTCAAGGTCGGTTTTATGTGAAGTAATACGATAGCGAACTTACTTTTTCTGTGAGATAAACTGAAGATTCAGTATCGCAGAAAGTCTCAATAGTTATTGCAATTCAGTCCTCGAGCTCCTTCATGGCTATATGATTAGCGTACGCGTCTTTGTGCAGGAAGTCTGGGTTCAGTTCCCAGTGGGATTTCAGCCATGCCCGCTGGTCTTAGTGACTAGCGCATATCTATAACTTTAGTGCATATGGTCCCAGGTTCAATTCCCAGTAGGAAATCACAAAAACTTGAATTCCGCAATCATTCACTTTCATTGATCATCCGTTTCCTTACGTCTAAAGGACATAATCGTGGGACGTTAAGCCAAAAAAAAAAACAGCTTCGTTTTCTGACGGGAGTTCATGTGGTTCGGATCACATATTAAGCTGTAGGTCCACGTCTCTATACCTTCGGTCGCTAAACTCAAACCCAACCAACCAACTAACTAATTCAGTCCTATTAAGATTGTTATTAGTAGGGATAGCAGAGCTCTCTTGCGGCTATGTGAATACCGTACACGCCTTCGATGCGAGAGATTCTGGTTTGATTCCTGACGAAAGGTCAAGTGGTTTGGATCCCACGTTAAGCTGTAGGTCCACGTCCGATATAGCCTCGCTGCTAAAAGATACGCTAAATCAAATCTAATAGTAGAGTTAGGATTTTTAGGTGTGCACCTTTTTCTCCAGAGCGAAAACGATCTTTTAAAAAAGGTACACAGTGTGTCAAATGTTGCCTCTAGATAGGATATTGGATATCATATTCCAGTCCTTTTCTTTTCTTTTTTGGGTCCTTTGTTCCTTTATCCTGTTGATCTGTCTCGTATTCCATTTTTCTCTTCTTTACAGTACTCCTAAAATTTTATTTCACTGATTTTAATGAGAAATCAAATTCACTTTAATTTATTTTGTGTTATTCTAATTGTATAATACAGTACAATAATGACAATTACAATGATCTTCAGCAAGGTATTATTTTTAGTTTGAGGTTATTTATATGTAGTATCATTCTTGTATGACAGCAGATTGTGAAGTATTCTGTAGTCTTCTATCAATGTTCATAAATCTGCAATTTTACAGTTTCATTTTAAGATTTTATCACAATAGAATTAAGGTTTACATTTAACAGCTTAAAACTGCTTGATTTTGTCAAATACGATAGCCTTGTTTTTCTTCTTGTAGTGACAGCTAATATAGTTGTGTAATTTACCGAATTTAAGCGTAGATAATATACGGTATTATAAAGATGTACACTCATGTCCAAAATAATTGTCGCATATCTATAACTGTATTCTTGTAAGAATATAATTTGATGATTTCGCAGGGTACTTTTAGTACTGATACTATGTGTATAATCGGGAAATGTGTATTTGTGGTAAATTTCATAGGAAAATAATTATAAATGCGAAAATTAGAATAAGTAAAACAAAATGTTGCTAAATGTACAAGAAAGTTTTGTTTTCGTTTTATTGTTTTTATTTACTGCTCTTTTGACATGAAATTTGCCACATACATGTCTGCCGATTATACACTTACTAACATTATAAGAAATACCGGGCAAATTCGTTATCAAATAATATTCCTACAACAACATATTTATAGACATGCGACAATAATTTTGGACATGAGTGTACATGGTTTCTATTAAGTTGTTTGCAGTTAGATAAAAGAGTAAGTTTCAAAATAGTTAAGGAAAGTAAATCTTTTTTCTCCCTTTTTAAAAACTTTTAAAAGTCTGCAATTTTCCTACGAAAAATGTCTGGAGCTATTACTGATCTATCAGCAGGGGTGCCCACAAGGGGGGTCTATGACGCAAACTGCGTCATTGAAATATTTGGGGGGGTAAAAATTTATATAAATATGTTTGAAGGGAGGTGTAAAAATTAATCGAAAAGAATATTTTATTTTCATGGAAGAACACCTACGGATAACACAATGCATAATTTTTTTCTTCTGTCCTTTATATTATAATACCGACCATTTTGGTTAATGGTTGAAACGGTTTTAAGGTTTTCGGTTGCATTCCTTACCTGAAAATCATCTTGTCTACGCCACTTCAGTCTGCACTTTTCCTGAACTTGATGTTACATTAGGGGATATTTACAATTTTTTTAAAAAATTAGCTGATAGTTTAATTTCGATGTCGAAAGCCCTGTTAATTAAGTAACTAATCATCCAACTTTAGCTTGAAGTTCACTTGTGTTTTGTCCAGAGTTTGGAATATGGAAAGTGGTATTTAGATATCAGACCCTTGACCAGTCATTACTCATGTCCATGTTTAACCAGTCATCAATCCTCTTTGATTAAAGCGTTGTTTTGATTTATATTTTATATGCGTTAAAATTCGTTGTATCAGACCAGATTGATATTTGAATTTGTCGGTTATAGTAGCTTTCTTATGTAACAGCATTTTAAATGTTTTATAGTGACGTATCAGTAGCCTTAGATAAGATAGTTGTTATCCTGGGCCCCTATCTTGAAACTGTTTCAGGATTTCTTTTTTACTTTTGGCATACTGTAGTTGAGCCTGAATTTTAGCCAATGTTCTTTGGATTTTGCTTGCTGACAACTGTTTGTGGTTCGCAGGAAGAATTTTGTATTTGAACTTAAAATTATGGATAGTAGAACAGACGATTTGGCAAGAGAAAGTGTTTATATATACATAACAAACATTTAAATTTGAATTGTCATAGTTATACGATCAGGTTGGGAGGGGGGTAAGTCAAGCAGTTGGGGGGTGCGTCATGAACATAAGGGGGTGGGCACCACTGCTATCAGTCTTTGGTTTATACCATCTTCTCGGCCTACCCAACGATCTTTTCTTATGTTTTCAAACTAAACAGGTTCATCCCGTTGTACTTCCCATACGAGCCGTACTTTTTAAAAAAAATAATATTGATTTTAAAAAGCTGTTAATTTCTGATTAGTAGAGACCGGATGTTAGGCAAAATGCCTATTCTTTAATATTAAAGATATGATCAAAAATAATGTTTTAAAATTTATATAGGGGGTTATAGTTTCGATTTAAGCCAATTTTATTTTGCCTATTTTGCCTATTTCGACCTTTACTGCCTAAATAATTGCTTTAGTGCCTAATGTTGAACTATTCTAAGCATTTTCTTCAAAATAAGCCTTCATTGGGAAAATATATAATTTATATAACATAAATAATACACCTATATATACGTATATTAGGTGTTTGTAAACACAAGCACGTGGTACGTTAAAATATATATACAGGGTGAACTTCAAAGATGTGGACATACTTCGGGAGGTGATTAATGATATCAAAAGAAGACAAAAAGTCCTCTTGTATTTTCTCGAATTCCTTGTCGTGAGTGACAGTGGTGCCAACTGGAATCGAAAATCGAATCTTGACAATTGGAATGAAATAGATAGATGTGAACATACCTTGGGAGGTAATTCGTGACATGGAAAGAAGACTAAAAGTCCTGTTGCATGTTGTCGAATTTCGCGTCGTGTACGAGTGACAGGGATGCCAACTTGGAATTGAAAATCGAATACTGACAATTGGAACGGAACCGAAAGATGTGCACATACTTCGAGAGGTGATTTGTGACATGAAATAAGGACCAAAAGTCCTCTTGAATATCACAAATCACCTCCTGAAGTATGTACACACTTTTATGTCTCGTTCCAGTTGTCAGAATTCGATTTTCGATTCCAAGTTGGCCCCCTGTCACTCGCACACGACACGGAATTCCACAACATGCAAGAGGACTTTTTGTATTCTTTTGATGTCACGTATCACCTCCCGAAGTATGTGCACATCTTCCAGGTTCACCCAGTATATATGAAATGCATAAGAAGCTTCCTTGGGTGGCGTGGTGGCTCAGTGGTAGAGCGTTCACCTCTGGTGCTTGGGGTTCCTGGTTCGATCCCATCTCGCGCCAAATGAACTTTGTGATGGACCGTGTGTGGGGGTTTTCTCGGGGTTCTCCCGTTTCTTCCCACTTTCTTCATTCCACCGTTTTCATTCATTTATCAACATCACCGTCTCCTTTATCCTAGCCGGCATAAAACGTGGGACGTAAAACTCCAAGATTTCATTTCATTTGTTTCAAGCTTCCTTTTTATATATACAATAAAAGAAGATATTAACAAACAAGTATGTTTCTATGTTCTTTAAACATTACCTATGACTTGAATCTATTTTTAATGATGTTGAGTATTTATCTTCACTATTGCAAGTTACATTTTAGTGCCTATTTTACTGCCTATTTTTTAAACTTTTAGTGCCTATTTGCCTGCCTATTTTCTAGGATTTTAGTGCCTAAACATCCGGTCTCTACTGATTAGAATATTGTGATATTCTGAATCGCCATTTTCTCCTTGCTCGTCTCCCTTTGATTTAGATACTTAATTTGAAGCAAGGAGAAAAGTATATCCCTGTCATTTTCCGACGCCCTTGGCACACTAAAATGCAGTTTCTCATGAGATCAGCGAAGTTAAGCAGTGTCAGGTCTGGTTAGAGGAAAGATGGTGTGTAAATTACCCTTCCATGTGCCGGCACCTAAAGATGGGTGCAAGAATTCAAGCATGGTGGAAGTCTTAAAGATGAACCTAGGTGAGGGAGACGAAGTGCTTCCATCAAAAAAATATTGTCCTCTTATTTGATATGATCGTGTAAGAACAGCGATTGCCAACTCGTCAGATAACGACAGGCAAAGCGTATCGCAGGAGCAAACAAATCACATTCTGAAAAGTCACTTTGGTTCATCAAAAGTTTCAGTTCCGTGCCTCCCTTGTCTTGTCTCTTAAACAAAAGCACACTTCGGTACACCGCAGAATTGAACTAGAAACTGGACGTAATGTGGAAAATTTTGTGTCGCTATTCATTACCGTGGACAAGTACTAGATTCATCACTATCTGCCCGAAACGAAATAAGTCTAAATAGTGGAATCACCCTTCATCCCCCATCCAAAGAAAGCAAAGGACTTGCAAGGTGATGGTATCAGATTTTCGGGATCCCCAAGGCGTGGTATTGGTTGATTTACGTTCAGAGAGGTCATACCAACAGGATAATATTATGATGACCTTGTTTAAAAGAAAAGCTCAAATCCCCCCCCCCAAAAAAAAAAAAAAACCAAAAATGCTGACTAGAGAAGTCCTTTATCATCATGAGAATGCTCCAGGTCATACTTCAGTAGTTGCCATTGCAACTAGTCGTGAATACAGACTCATTAACCCTTCCATTTGCTCCGAATAATAAAGAAATGGTTGATACGGTCGATACTTTGCAAATGCCGTGTAAGAGCTAAAGATTTTTTTTCTACCAGCAAGAATACTTCAGGGCCATTTAAGCATGTGTGTTCACATACAGGGGAAGTATGTTGAAAAATGAAGTTATCAAATCTGTACTTCTTACAGTTTTCTGAAAGCTCAAAACTTTTTCTCATCGTATAAAGAGGATTAGGACTAGTCATATTAGTGTAAAGGGAGAAGAAAAATCAGAATTATTTCTGAGCGAAACCTGCATGTTTTATACCTCATCGTGAATGCAATGAGCGAACATCTTCATTCGCAAATTTCGTGCTGTATGCATTGTTTTCTGAGTATTTGAAGAGTAATTTACTTCTTGAAATGTAAAAAGAATGAGTCAGGTTAAGTATATAGTGAATGAGTCATTTTAGCGGCATGAGAACGTGAAATTTTAATGTTTTACATTATACGATACGAGATTATTTTTTAACGACTCACCACAGAAAGAACGTAAGCTACGACAATCCATTTGCAGTATGTAACGTTTTCCCAGACGATAGTACTAATGATTTGAATCTGTGCCAGGACAAGCATTGCTCTAACGAAGCACTGTAGTAGTACGTTACAAAAATTGATAATTGAGAAATTTTTGTTGTGGAATCAACTGGGCTGTTTAATCATCCAGATACTTTAGTCCTTCATAATAGAATTGCACAAACACTATAATATGTATTGAACTGAAGAGAGTGCATATGTATATCGTTTCTTTCAAAATGCACATCTGAGGACTCGGGCATTCAGTGTCAAGATGCCCACGTCTTGTGAAATCTTTAAATCCTGGACTTTTTTTAATGCTAACGCAAATCTCAGGCCTCCACCTCTCCGAAGAAAAAGATCATACTTTTTATTTATTTATTTATTTAAAATTGTATACATCGAGTGTTAAGAAATAGAAAATATAGTTATGGAAGATCAGCCAAAGATGTTTTTCGCTGCCTGTTGCCAAAGATGTGTTTCGCAGCCTACAGATTGCGAAAGTGTTAATTAAGTACAGTTATTGTGCTACCGAAATAATTATTAAATTGCGAATCACTGAAATATCATAATTCAATCATTAGAAATACATTTTATTAGTAAAATAAATCATGTTTTTCTTAGTTGATTTATATTTATGTCCTTTGTCAGTTGCGAAGTTACGTAGAATGAAACGTAATTTAAAATGAAATCTGTACCACTGTATTCCGTTTAATGCTCTCCCGCCGAGAAGTGAACACGAGACCTTTTGCACCAAAGGTACGCGCACTAGTTATGGGCCAAGAAGGCTGATAGTTACATGTGTAATATTAGCATAAAGATGTAATTGTATATCAAATATATATTTAGATTGTAATATATTCCGCAACTATTGCAAGTATCAATTGCAATTTTTTTCTTTTTAGCATGGAAAGAAGTATTCTTTGTGTCGAGTACGGAGAAAAGGAAGCTAATGTTGATTTTGATATCAGAAAATCAGCCTAGATAATTCAGCAGTTGTTCGACATTTCACATGGATGAAAATTATTATATCAATATTTTATTAGAGCGAAAGTAGAGTTTCGTTGAGTGATAGCTTGAATTATTCACAATATCCTCTTAATGGAAACGTTTTGAGTGTCACTGGACTAACTAAACTGGAAGGATAAGCCAGCTTTTCTTTTCCCTGGCGCCGTAGCCCCAGGCTTTCCATTTGTGGATGAAAGAATATCGATAAAACTGTTATGAATCACCCGGCAGTCGCTTAAATGTATTTTATCCGAAGCGAAAGCTGTATTTTCAGAACTCTTATTGCTTTACAAATAGTGTTTTGGCTTTTTCAAACGCGCCCTTGGGAGTGCAGAAATCTGGTAAAAGGCGTCGACGGTGAAGTAAGAATATAAAAAATTGTGTAATACATTCACTCAAAATAATTGTGATAATAGTAAGTACATAATTACAGATCAATTGCGTCTATATTTAAAATGAAGTGGATATATTATGTATCTCAAAATAATGTAATGAAAAGTCAAAGGAAAAATTAAAGCTAAAAGTGTTATAATCTCAGTCTTTTCATTGAAATTCATTACATTTATTTCTTTATTTTTACCATGTAAACAAAACAAGCTTTTTATATATGCTTTTAAATAAATTTGTTTTCTACAAATTACACTTCCTTACATTACATTATATTTGTAACATTAAAAAAATAGTTTTTGCAGTATTATATGCTATTCCATCAGTTAAGTCGTTCTTTCGTATAGTGTTTTCTTCTCATGTGTGTCACAAAACTAACACACGACCAATTTTAGTATTGAATTTAGGGGTGCGCATCCGAGTAAAAGTAATTGGATACTTATACTAAGTTTTAAGAATAAGATTATAATTTGAGAAATATAATGACTAAATATTATTTAACGTTAAATGCTTGATAGACATTTTTCATTTTGTATTGCTGTTTTAACATAACATAAAGTTATCGAAAGAGAATGATAGATTTCACAATGAGTCCTTTCGCTGTATTACTGTCAGAAAACAAAAGATAAAGAAACATCACTGATCCTAACAATATTAATATTGTTTAGTTGCGGTCAGTTATAAAACAACGATATAGATTCAGGCAATCCCGAAACTTAGTTTGATCTGAAGTACGTACAATATTGTATAAAGGACCTATCTTAAAACGATAAATTGATCAATTTTAGTTTATTTTTTAGTGCGCTTAAGCAGTAATTGATTTGTTTGAGCTATGTATGGTAGATGCTAATACCCGTATGTCTCCAATTTGAAACTAATGAATTGTTCAGAGATTTCACGCGTAATGCTTTGTGTTTGCTTCCAGTCAATTGGTCGGTACTTTCGTGTAAGCTAATTGCTTAGATGCTTGAAAATATGCAACCAGTTCTGCATTAACCTTCGTTGGATTATGTAATTTTTTCTGGAAAATTATGTTTAGTGAAAGCTACCTTATGTTTTGTAAATGCTATTTTTAGACTTCCAAACTATATTGTGCGAAAGTATGGAAAGAAGTATTATAGTCTTCCAGACCATATTTGTCCCAACTTACGGTTTCAATATCAGAAGGAAAACTGTCAGAGATGATGATAAGGTGATAAGTTATTTTTGACATGGATTCAGCGTCTGAAGAATAGGTACCGTCTCAGCACTTACCCTTCTGAACTTCAGTAATATTGTTTTGGAAATTTATAATCGTTTCTCGGGCTAAACACTTGTTTACGAGGAAGGTTGCACACTGAAACCGAAGACTTTTTTTTTTCCTTAGTATAGAAATAGTACTGTTCAGTGGTGTATGCAGAAGTTTGTCAAGGAGGAGAGGGGTTCAAGTTCCCATGTTTATACAAGGTAGCCCATATTGATGGGACATATTTAAAATGCATTAGTGGAGCATATTGAACACAACATTTATTACCAGCTGTGTGGAACACATTTCCCAAGGGTGTGAGTTTTGTACTGTGTTCAGTGTTTGACCATTACATCTGTTAGATGGGCACCACTTTGACGAGAACAATCATGTTCAGCCCATGGTTTGGCTTTGGGTTTCGGCAGGGATGACTGCTCTCTCTCTCTCTCTCTCTCTCTTCGGATGCTATCCTTCAGTTCTTTGATGGTAGTGGGCTTTGTGGTGTACACCTTCTGCTTTAGATAATTCCACAAGAAATAGTTTGGTACAGTTAAATTGGAGGATCTGGTTGGTCAAATGGATATAACCCTATCAAGAGGTGAGGCGTGTCAGGAAGTGTCGTCGAAGAGTTGTCATCGACACTACTGCAGTATGACTCGTGGCACCATCCTGCTGCATCCACATGTCCCTTAGACTAATCCGTCTCATTTCGGGAATGAAAAATGTTCGCATAGCGGCGACTGTGACTGTCAGTATGTTCATTCAAAAAAAAAAAAAAAAAAAAAATATCACACAGGCATGACTCATTCACTGCACACCATACAGTAACTTTGGCGCTGTGCAATGGCGTGTCGTACAACAATTGTGGATTTTATCTAGCCCAGAATCGACAGTTTCATTTATTGACATAACCACTGAAGTGGAAATGGACTTCGTTGCACGTGATAAGATGTCGCACAAAATCATCACCTTTGCTGATTAGCCAATCACAGGATGTGGTTCGTTGAACCTTTTCTTGGTCAAACAATTTATGCACCATGTAACTGGAGTTGTAAGTCCTTTTCAAGAATTCGCTGCACACTAATATGTGGAATATGCACTTGATGGCGCAATTGCCAAGTTTACTTCTTTGAACCGTGGTTCTTGACATTGGACACGTTCAATGTTTCTTTCACTACGCGACCATCGAGATGTTTTGTTCGCGTTTGTGGTTTCACCAAAGTTGTCAACAGCAGTATAACCTTTCAGGTTGGTATTACCCGTTTCTTAAAATGTTTCAAATTGCATTGTGCTGTGATAATGGAGGTTCCACTACTGAAGAACGCGTTTAAGATCTACGAAATTTAAACGGCGATCTGTGCACAATGATAGAAACGTGTATCAGTAACTCCCATCCTTACACATCTTGTTAAGCTATATGAAAAACAAGCATGACTGTTATTGCTCGCAGTATTCACAATTTAAATATGTCCCATCAATATGGCCACCCTGTATAATTTCAGGTGTTATATATAATAGGGTAAATATTAATTTTTGCGTATCATCTTACTCAAGGAAGAGAGGTTAAAACTCAGAAACGTACGTCACTGGAAAAGAAAGCTGGAGTTTACTGACGTTCAAGTGAAAGTATTATACTTTTTTTTTTTTTTTTTTTTTTTGATAACACTAAACTTTTATATTGCGGCATAATTGAATAATTCACTTCCACCAATACCAAATACATTGTTAGCAAACTAAAATACTAATCCGTTTAACTAGGTAACTAGTGAGTACCGACGTGCAAGGTACTTAGCTTCTGCTCTCTCAATAATGGTTCGAATGTTGACTCGACACATTCCACCAGTTGGCTACCAAATACAGCTGCGGTTGTATTAAGGTCCTGAGCTAATGAACCGACTTGATAGTTTAAGATATTAATATATAAATTAATAAAAAGAACACTTTCACTTAAAGGAGGTTCCATTTTACTTGAGAGAAAACACATGTATAGTTTACTGTTAGCAACATAGAGACGGCTAGAGAGATTTTACTTTTTTCTGTGAACACACGTTAGGGTGAACCAGTTCATTTAAGAAATGTTGAAGAGAAATTAAATCTACAAGGCTGTCACGTTTTTCATTATTGCCACACAGGATTTCAGAAACAAAGCATTAAGTTAATATAGACCATTTATGCCTACACCAGTTTTCAAGAACACCTGATGAAGATGTAATTAGAACGGCATTTAAACGGAGATGGCTTCACATAGTTCTGTGTATGTATTTAGGGAGAAAATATTTAAGTACGCTAATATTTTGCAGATCAATATGCACCCGAAACTTGCGAAAATAAACATCGTTAGCGAATGAGTATTCCAAGTTCATTGCAAGTAATTGATATAAAAGATGAAATCTTTGTTCAAACGAAATTTATTGAAACCTGCAACATGTTCTCCTGTAGGTAAGTTTAGCTGGACGAACGTTATATTTAAGTGAATAATGAAATTCGGTGGAATAATAATGATGATCCTTATAAAGCTGAAATTTTGTTTGTTCACTATATAAACTAGATAACTATAAGGAATAGACCGCAAGCTGTTTTAGAATTTTGGAAATGCGTATCTTAAAGGAAGGGGAAGAGGGTTTAAAATTTGTCAAAATAGAGTGCCATATCTCACGAGTCTCTCACGTTACGCAAATAAAATTTAGTATATAAACTTATTTTAAGAAGTTGACCCATGTTCAAGCGTTTTTGAAAATTCTGCTTGTAAAGGAGAAAGGGAGCAATTTCTAGGACCAGGAGGGTTTCTTACATTACATTTTTATTGAAAAGTATCTCGTATGGGGAAAGAGGTGTTTAAATTTGTCAAGAAAGACAGAAAAGATTACACCGCTTAAAATGCATCTTTTAACATCGCTTGAGTAGAGCTGGATTTTTCAGTTTTTTCAAGTTTAATTTGCAAGCTAACGGAGGGGGAAGGAAGGAAGGAAGGGATTTCAAAGTAATGAAGCTGTCAATTATTTCTCATAAACCTATTCTATCCGTGCGAAGAGTTGAGTATTTCAGCTACTAGGAAACTGGAGAACTTTGTGGCACCTCGGACAATAATGTCCAGCAGAAGTTCGCATAGCATGTGATTGAACAACCAGAGCTAAACGCTCTACCACTGAACCATGATTTACTGCTTAACCTCCATTCAAGTTTTAAGATGTTTGAATGGGTTAAAAAAAAAGTGATGTTTAACGGCTGAGTTTCAAGGAAAAATCTCACGATATCTTGCAAAGATAATGTGCAGAGTTATCTTCATTTCAAGAGTTTGAAGCTGATACTGGTTTCAAGGTTTAACAATATCTACGAACTATATTTTGGGTTTTATATTTTAAATTTTCTTTTTGAAGGTTATGAAACGATTGCGAATATCTCTGCGGTAATACATTAGTCAAACCAAGAGGGATATAGAGGCACGGATTTCCGTATCTTTTCTTTGCTTCAGGTTATTTTGTTACAATATTCCATTAAATGCAATGAATATAGGAAGAACTGAATCACCGCCCCTCCTGTACCCTATTGACTACGAAACAATTGTTTTCTTGTTACTATGAAAAATAATTTTGTTGACATATTAGGGATCTATCTCTTCCTGGAAAATAGTCTATTTATTACATAATATATTTTAACAGCACAAATTGAACTTTATCGTATGCTGTTTTTATCTTCATTTCATATCTAATATTGGAATCTATAATTACTAAATATGCTAATGCTCATTTAACATAGTGAGATTTTATATCAGTATTTTCCTAAATGTGGGAATATTATACTTTGTACTCACAGATTTCTTAGATGAAAACGAGTGATCATTTATGTATGTGATAAATCTCGACAATACTGAAAGTTACTAAGTTTTCCCATTACCTGCATGTATACTTTAGATCAGCTGCTACTTTGCTTTATCGTGACATGCTATTTCCTGGCAAAACATATACACACGTGCTGCACCATTATCCGTTTTAAATCATGCATACATCATGATGGCTACTAATTGAGTTTCATTAACTTGTGCCGGCGTATTGTTTTCGAAGTATTGGTGATGACAGTTGCCTACCATCTGTCCCACATCGTTCGTTGCTGCATTGTGCAAAGGAATAAATTTATTCCGGTAAGCTTTGCTATATCCTATTCTTCGGTTCTATTCCGCCAGTCAAAAAGTCACAATGGCAATCTCCGAAAACTATGAGTGAATCTGAGTTGGTCAACAATCCCTGTGTGGAGCCCGTACATCCATTCATCCACCCCCATCAGTATCCAGTGTCTGTGTCGCTCTTCCGACATATCGATCGGAGTTAACGCGAGGGGTTGGCGAAAAACATAGCAGTTGGTACGCTGGGGGAGGATTTTGTTACGAGACCTAGTTTCATCCCTCTTTGATACTGTCTGGTTTGATGCGTTGACGACTATTTCCTTTTTTATAGATGTTCTAATTACGACATTCCCGAATTGTTCTGGGTAATATTAGGGATACAACTAATCATTCAATTTCATGCAAGCTGGTATTATTATAAAGGATAGTCCTCATTACGAGTCGTGGTAACATTTAGAATGTTCTTAACTACTTACTGACGCAAACAACATAAATAAAAGGAAGCTCAGACTGAAATTCTGAATACATAAATCGAAGCTGGGCGTAAAAAACAAACAATTGTTATGCTTTCCATTACATATTGCAATGAAAGATAAGACTAGGCTGAATAACGTATTTCTGTCACCTCTATTTTTTGGAAGGTAATCCGAGATCGAGAAAAATACGCATTTATCATTGTACTGACTACAGCGATAGAAGTAACAGTATTCGTTTATGGGTCTATAACTAGAGCTTACGACAATTTTCTACAATTCATAATTGTCTGGTGGCTTCTGTTTGTTTTTTTTTTAATGGGGCGCAACATTCAATACTTTTTTTTATCGAAGTACTTTTTTAACTATTGTATAACTTAACGTTCTGAAAAAAAAAATAGCTTCGTAGTTTTCTCACAAATCAGTGCTGATTTCCAGAAATAGGAATTATACAGTTTTGTAGTTAATACCTTAGGTAAAGTCATTGTAAGATCAGTGTGCTGGTGATGGCTAGAGGTTAGTTTTCTTATTTGCTGTCGGGAAGTATCGGGGTTGAATCAAGTGACGGGCTATCCTGACAAAAGTTTGTCTAATTTTTCTTAGTTTACAAAAGGCGACTTCCGAGAGAGAACTTTTTAAAGATATCTTGAGCGACCTCTTTTCGCTTCTTTCCTATTGTTCTTTGTGTTCTAGTGTAAATTAGCTTTAAATGCTGGATTAAAAAATATTAAATAAACCGAAGTATTCGAAATTTAGAAAGACAGTGTCTCCTAGCATTTTGTGGCCGTAAATAAATCAGATCGTGACCTCAACTTCGGGTTTGAAATTTTGTAACTAACAGCAAAAGACTGATTACAAGTATATTAATATTCGAAACGAGAGGATCAGTCTGTTTATTATATCTGCTCGGAAATTCGTATTCTTCCTTCCACTCTTCTCAGTAAAGTATCGCATATGTCCTCTGACGTTTTCGAAGAACTCGAAGAAACACATGTTTTCGAAGAACTTACCGGGAAAATTTCATGCGTCTTTATATAACCAATAGAATTCACACATGTGTACCTTTATTTCTTAATTTATGCACCCAGCTAGCAGGGACGTCATTTAGGGGGCAAGAGGGGGCAATTTCCCCCCGGAGTTTGAGAAATACGTATACTTTAATCGATTGTTTACTAATATACTAATACAAGACGTGAAAGTCTTATGTCTGTGGTGCTCTTGCCCCGCTCAAGCGAAGTCTGAAATGACGCCTCTCCCAGCAAGAACATGATCATTAATCTTAAGTGCACCATTGTTTCATAAAAACATTTTTTGTGAATCGTAGGTACCCTTAGAATCGTAAATCTTGGAAGTTATCCACATTGTTCTCACCAATCTATTAAAAAAAAGTGCTCAAAGTGTGGATATGGCCACCCATCCATCGAACATTCGAGCGAGCTTACGCCAAAGTATTCTTGTAACTTTTACATAAAAAAGAACTTTAAATGCACTAAGTACACTTACTGGATACCTCATAGTTCTGTCAGACGCAATGTATCCCTGTGACCTGTCCCGCTCATTGCAGACCTCCAAGCTGTAGCGATAGATAGTATTTGAGCTCTCGCGTGGTAGAGGTCTGCACGGGCTCGGGTCGACCGTGCGGGCTTAAGGCCGACCCGGCCCGCGGGCCGGACTCGGGCCTACAAAGTATATATCACTTCGAGCCTGGGCCGGTCTCAGGCCGTAAATTTTTAAATATACTGCCATATTTCTCGGGGCTTTTCGGGCCTAACTTTGTAAATATACTGTACAACGATATTTATTGAACCGTTCTTTTTGGAGAGCTTTTAAAGTACAACTTCTAATTGCTGTAAATAAAAATGAAATTTTGCGTTCATTATAAAATTTCTGTAATTCGGGCTTGCTTGATTATCGCATGAGCTCGGGCCGGGCCCGGGCTAAAAATTCTCTACAGCGTGGCCATATGCTTAGGATGAGTTTTCTGAGCGGGATACCCGGCGGAAGCTCACATTGTTCGGATCCTACGTTAAGCTGTAGGTCCATGTTTCATATGATCTTGTTGCTGAACGGAATCTGTAACCTCAAACTTACGGTGACATTCGGTGACTAGTAGTTATTGTGAAGTAAACACTTTAACCGAAACACGTTAAGAGAAATACAAGGTCTCAGAGACCTATAAGTCAGTTTTGTGTTATATTTACTTTGAAATGTATTTAAGGTTTATATATATATATATATATATATATATATATATATATATATATATATATATATATATATATATATATATATATATGGGTCATTTGCAAATAAATTGGCTTTTTGGAGACTAAAAACGGCGAAACTTAAATAATTAAAATATCATTCTCATAATTAGCACTCATCATACGCACTAAAAATATAAACCGTTCATGGTCGAGGCCAACTCATTTATTAAGAATTTCACAATTTTTACAGCAAAAAGGAAAATCCATGCATCAGGAGAATGACAGCGAAGCCAGGAGAATGACATAATTTTTTAAATTTTATGTTTATAACTGGCAGCCAGAGACTCACATAACCTTAAGCGTTAATACAAGGATAATCTTTAACTATAGTTAAAAACTAAGGAGTCAGAGCGTGAAAAAAGTTTAAAATTATATTATTATATAAAAATATGGGGAACATAAAATAATAAAGCGATATGTATGACATAATACCTAGTTTTAATTACAAGATGCATACAAACGTATATAATATATTGCATGTTTTAGAAAATGATATATAACAGTAACATCACAGTCGTTCAATCTAATTTAAATTCACATTTCTATGTGCGAAACTAGGAACAGCAACATGCTAGCTTAAAGAATATAGCCTATGGCACAAATTCTAATTTGAAACTCGACGGCTATAAGACAAGAAGTCTGAAAATAAACATACCGTTTCATCATACAAGCTTTGTTTGTTGGAAAGTATAAATTTAATGCAATTGATATATTTTTCACATAACTTCTATAAAACAAGATCTTATCTAAAAGAGTGTGACTTTTGTCGGTATTCAATAATAAATGTAAGAGACCGATCATTAGCTTTTACAATACTAAAGAAGTAAATGTATTATTAAATTTAAAAGAACTTAACACAGAGTACTTTTTACTATTCTATACTTAAAATTTATAGAACTCACGCTGTCCTTTTACAATAATTTCTGGTTGTGGAAGAACTTCAGTAACTGCATGAACATTACAACTGTAAGTAATACCATTGAGGTTCCTCTTCCATAGTCTCGTGTCTTTATCACATTGAATAAGATACTCAATATTCACTTCACCATCCTTCACATTACTTCTACACAGTGCAATGTACTGAAATGACCTTTTCCTACCCGTTATATTAACGCGAATAAATGTTCCCTCTTTAATGCGTCCCGAAGTAGCAACGTTCGCACAAGATGCATCATCATCACTACTATAAATGTCTTCAACTCTGAGTTTATCTTTGGTTGGAATTTGAGAATTAGAGTACTGGCCTAATTCATAGTGATAACAATAGCCTGTACAATCAAAACAAGACAGCATTCTCATTCTGAGTAATCGTCTGTTACTTGTGTCCTTTTCAGTGACCACTTGATGTACAGACATGGTTCCTTTAAATTTTTTTACCTTTCTCCTGGATAATTTACGCTGCATTTGTTTAATATCATCCGATGATATCTCTTCAATGATTACACTTTGCATGCTCTCTTTTAAACACTTGACTAAAGCTGCTGAGTTTGCAATATCCTTACCCTGTGCTACTAGGTTGTCTGCCACTCGTTTGCACGTGCCTCCAATGCCATCTGGTGCGCCTTTACCATGACCAGCTTCATGATAGTTCCAGGTGGCTTTAGATATGTTTGGGTACATTTCAAAAAAATCACTGCACAAAACACTAAACATCAAGTTATTCCTATATTGAGTAACAGGGCTGTCACTCCAGAAATGGATTATATCTATAGTCGGAGGCAGTTTTTTCATCACTGGTTGAAGATGGGCCCAAATCGCAGGTACTCCATGTAGAAGGTTACTGGACAGAGTACAAAAACTTCGTATATTAATGTTAGACTCATTTTTGTCGCGGGTATAAACGACCACCGTGTGCATTGCCACTTGTTGTCTTGATCCTCCAAAGTTAAATGACTGTATTTCTTCTGAATATTTACACGCATAATTCTCACTAAAATCCATGTGAATTATTGCTTGTCTTTGAGTTATGGTCTCTTTTTGCAATCTCAAACTATTTTGTTGGTGTCTTACTCGAGCCACATGCTTCGAAAATTCATCTACTGTTTCTATTAACTCATTTGCTATTTTTGAAACTGTCGTATTTATTTTTTCTTTAACAACTTTTTTCACCGATTTGACCGATCCATTGCTATCTGTATAATTTTCAGTTTTTGTGATCCATTTTGAATATTCGGCTTCATGATCATCAAATTCCTTGAAAATGATTGTTTTCTTGTTGCATCTTTCACATTCTCTTAATAAACATTGTTCCTCTTGCGAGTCACAGCAAATTGTTTCTAACACCGAGTCTGGTTTTGACACATCTAAACAGCCATATGCATAGAGAGCTTTGATTAACATTTCCATATTTGAATGCTTCACACATTTGCACATCTCTCTTTCACCTATAGTCATTTTCGTCACCCATTTTGGTCGGTGCCGGGTGAACGTGCTATAGCTAATATATTTCCTTCCCGGGTTATCTCTCAAATACTTTGTATATAAGGTGGTCATGTTATCTTCCAATACTCTTCGTTGATGCTTTCCACACTTAGAACTGACATAATCCTTTTTTCCTGGGAATATTCTACTGACATTGTCTTGCTCGTAAAACGAGATGATATCCTGTTGAAGCTTCAGAGTAGCTGTCTTGCGCACTCTGGTATTTTCTGCCTCTAACATTTTTACGCGCCCTCTCTTCAGAAATCTAGCTGCGGACAACATCCGATACTTTTTTAATATTTTTCCTCTGGTTATTAAGTGTAACATTCGTTTTTTTCTCTCCGAACCCCCACCCTTCATTGTCTCAACTGATTGTGTTAACTGTTGATTAATAACTTCACCAAAGAGAAGTCCTTTTCTTATTTCACTTTTATTTCTTGAAGCTATGAGCTTTCCTACTTTCTTTCTTGGAGTTAAAAATGATTCTTTGTTTGAGCTAATTTCCCTAGAAGATTTAGTTTTCAATCTTTGCAGCCGTTTCTTGTATTTATCCAACTTTCTCTTCAGACATTTAATCACTTCATCTTTTACTCTCAACTCGCGATTTTTTTCTCTTCTCACTTTCTTTTTCTCCTGTTCTGTTGTCTTTATAATTTCTGCTACAATTTCTGGGGAATGTGGAACATCCTTCCGTTCCGAAGCGCTGTCTGGTGGGATAATATCACAAGAAATAGTCGTATTAATTGCTACTCTCCGCCTTTGTCTCATTCTTGCTGTGTTTTGACGCCACTGTTTTCTCTTCATTCGCTTTTCCCTTTCTGACATTTCTTTGATGAGTTTAACCTGTCCTTTCTTCCGTCTTCTTTGGTATTTCATTCTGGACTTTTCTTTCAATTCTGCAGCGAAGGAAGGACACTCCGCAGCTTTTTGCTTCAGTCTCTCATATCTTCGACGTTCAGCTTCCCTTTTTTTCCGAAGACGCTCTTCATTACTTTGCTTCTTTCTCGCCATCTGCAAGTGACAAGGAAGTCCACTTCAGATTCCTTATAAGTAACGTCTGAGTGCTCTGACTCCTGATCACGTAGCAGTTGCCATTCTCCTGGTTAGTCGGTCATTCTCCTGGCACGAAAATGCCAGAAGAATGACTGCGTAATTATGACAGGAGAATGGCATTTCGGTAACATTTCGTTAAAATCTTACATCGTATTTACCTGTTACATGAAATGATGTACTCATTTTAAACATATATGTTTTGTCTCTCTCAAGAAAGCTAATTAATTTATATATTGTAAAAAACAAACTAAAGTGACTTACCAGAAGAATGACTGGAAATGCTGCAAAGAATCACACACCTACTTCGCAGTACACTTACTCAGAAACTGGCTGACGCAACACGCAGGTTGAACAGTGTTGCCAATATCACAGATATAGAAGGTACTATCTGTATAAAAATGAACTCTTACGATTTTGTACATGTAATCAAATGTGATCTTGAAAGAGAAGAGAAATCACCCAGGAGAATGACAGAAATTTTAAGGACAGAGTTTGATGTTATAGAAACTATTATGAAAATAGTTTTTTTGCTTTCTCTTTTTGAATTGAAAAAGTGCCATATATTTCAAATATTGTATGTGAAATTTATGAAATAGAATTGACATCAAAAGAAAATATACAAGAGTTATTAGTAATAATTGTACATAGGGACACCCAGGAGAATGACATTTCTATTCATCTTTCATCTCAAAATATATTAAATCATTACGAACTATGTAAAAAATACCGATTACCAGATTGATATACTTATAAATAATATGTCTCTCGAAAAGAACTCATTTTTAAAAACAATTTTTTAACCTACTATTGAAAGACTTCAAAAGGCCAATCTATTTGCAAACGACCCATATATATACACTGATATATGAAAGTGTGGAATAAAAGAACCTCATAAATTAAACTTTCCCGAGCAACCAGGAGTGCCACCATTGTGTTTTAAAATTTAGCACTGGGTCTCAGAGACTCATGTTTCGGTTAGTGTTAAACATTGTGTGGCTTTCTAAATTCCCCTATTCATGTTTCTCCATGTTTTTCTCAACCTTGAAGAACCTCTAGTCTGTTTTACACATCAGCGACCTGCTTTCAAATCACTGCAGTGCGATCGGCAAATTCCATAAACCTTTACCAAATGTGCGTTTATAAAATTTTACTTTTAATTCCTTCGATAACCGTTGCGATTCAGTTGAAACCCGTAAGTGGAGTAAGTGGTGACTGATAGTGAAACATGATGCTACCGTTTCAACCGTTTGGAGCCCACAATGACCGGGACAAGTCATTTGCATCATCCTACTCATAAGTCAAGTGCTTCGGCTGGATGGTCGTCCGGTGCCATTCTCAACATTCAACGTTCATGTGACATCTTTCGCGAGCTCCAAAGGATCAAAACAAAGCTGGGGAAGCAGTCACTGGACATGCTTATATTCAACGATAATGCACGCCCACATTCTGCCGACATAATATGGACACTATACAGTTTTGGTTGGTATCTAAAGTCATCTACAAGTCCTTTCCTGTGTGACTATCGTGGACCCGTTGAAGAAGCCGTGGAGAATGAGTTCCGCCTCTGATCAAGCAGTTAGTAATTGCTTAAGAGTAGTTCAAGAGCAGGTAGCATCCTTCTTTGCTGAGACTGTTGAGAAAATTATTCAGTGTTAGGTCAGTTGCACATATGATGGAAATGCTTATCTGCGGACTTTTCGAAATGTCATAAGTAGTATTTCGTTGTGATATAGTACATGCTATACAGCATGTACATTGTAAGTTTATACACTCAGTCTGTTAGTTGAACAATCCTTATAAGAGTGGACATCAAAATTCAGAGTTTAGACGCGAGACTGCAAGAAATGAAATTTTCCAAAAAGCGTCTTCCAATTTTCGTCTCACGCCCATTTCTAGAAAAAGATACATTTAGTTACTGTGATAATTGTAAACAGTAGGAATACTAGACTAATAAATGGGAACTTCCGAACAACCGAGTTGTTGGTTCGAAAAGGAAGAAAGAAACAAAGAAAAAAAAGTATACGATATGTACTATTTATATTGAACCTAATAAGTTGTATGGTAGTTTTGTTTCATGTATTTTTGTTGACCGTTTTTCAATCGTATAATTCTAACCTGCATCCTGGAAACGTGAGTGAAAGGGTATTTAAACATAATGCTGCTTTTTCACACATTATGTTGGCTTGAACCTTCAGTTTGCCGAGGATGCAATATTGAGTAGTAACTTGACCTCTCAACATATTAGTTGAGTATTACCAACTTAGTTGATACACTATTCAGTTGTACGACTCAGAAAGTACGGAAGTAGTTCGTTAAAATTTTTTAAACACTATTTTCAAAGTAAAATCGAGTAATCGATGATAATGTTATATAGTAGCATCGTTATGGGAGTACACATTCAGACCGAAGTAAATAGAGAATATTAAGGAAACTATCTTCAAAAGCGAGAGCACCCAACAAGTAATTTTAGCTTCTTTTTTTCGCGCCATAAAACATCTAATCTCGGCTTTGTAGGAAAAAGAAGGAAACTAAGATTGCATCTATCATCGAGTGTGATTACATTTTCTACTTGAAATATATCTGACGCCCCTGTAATGAGTAAAGTTATTTGAAACATCAGTGTGGTTCGTGTGTCGTGAAACACTGAGTTAATGAAAGGCAGCGAAATAGCAGGCATAAACCAAGTGGAATTTTCTGTATGTCACATATTTGTGATGCTTTCATTGCCAACAAATCTCGATATTCGGTGTATAGAGAGGAAGGAAAAGTGTAATATTACTAAAGTGTTTCTGGCACAACCTCCACACCCTTGCTAGTTTGTTAATTGGATAACCTTATCTCAGCTCGTTCCCCTCTGTTTGTTGTCCACCCAGCATTGCGGTCGATTCTAATTGCGGTTGCGTATGTCTGGAGGGTGAACGTCTTTAACTGGTGTTTTGTCATCATTTACTTACGTTACAAGCTTACTTTAATGTATTTAAACTCATATTAACAATGAAGTTTAAGTAAAATAAATTCTCTTTCCCACGATACTCATTTTTTCTTTAAATGTGCAGATAAAATAGTAAATTAAAATATATATACGCAAATATGGTTGCGAACCAATCCGCATTATTTGATTTCTCATATTTGAAAGTTTACAAACACACCTATGGATCAATGTTTCCTGCAGACTCCCATACTGATATCGAAGAACCCCACCACCACCACCACCACCACCAAAAATGTACTAGGAAACACATTTTTATAGGGCGTTGTGTTCCGTAATTTGGTAGTTAAATTTGCCACCTATTGCCCTTCCCATTTTAAAGTACTCATCAGATTTCAGTTCAAGAAACAAATTGGAGTGTATATAGTAAAAACCGGAAATTTCCAAAACTTTTTTTTTAATAAGGAAAAGGCATTTATTTATTGCAGGAACGTTATTTCAAACTAGAATTTCAATAGGTCATAATCTGTATTATAAAACAGGTTACTTCAGCACAGAGGTTGATTCAGTTACATCGAACCGAATTTGTGTGCCTCTTAAGTAGTAAATGTCATGTTTCCACTACTGGTTGTGTTCGATCTGCAGACCACGTCTATTGACTATTGCATTGAAGTTTCCACTGCAGGATACTACGTTGCAGCTGGTTCAAGTATTAAATCCCATTCCTCTTTAGAGACTTTCCACAGGCCGGAGACTGTGCGAACTTGATGGAATAGGCACCGCTTGAAGAGTCCTAAAGCATAATAGTCCATTAGCATACCATCTGGACTCTTGACACTAATGTAACAAGGAAATTGCAGCAATTCCATTTTCCTGTTCCATACTGCGAAAGAGTTCCATTGATGTTTTCGCCGTGTAGTTGGATTCTTTAACCTGATCCACGTCTTGCCCATACAATACGGAGATTTCATGCTGGTACATTTAATCAGGACATGAGTGTGGTAGCACACAGCATTGATTTTGACACTTCGGTCGACCTTTCGGAGAGAGTTTGCCCCTGTACGAGAAGCTGGCCACAATCATGAATCTTTTTGAGAAACTCTGCAGTGATGTAATGGCACAAACTTTACCACAGTCTGTGAGGTAAAACTATGCCTCATCAAGGGTAATAACAAACTTCCAATCTCCCGCGAGATATTTATACACCTTTGTGCAGTTCTTTTTTCACTCAGCCGCATGACACGGTTTCAGGGCGTGCACACTGCTCTTACGAACGACCAGTAGGTATAAATCCCTGTGAACGGTGCGATTGATTGTAGCCTACAATGTTCGGCATTTGCTGGCCATTGCACACATTGTGCGTGGGGTTTTCGGAGGTCCCCATACGCCGAATCACATGCAATAGCGATGGAGCCCTCTTCATGGGAGGTCGGTTCCTAGCTGCTCGTGTCGGTGTGGTTTGCCCAGAACTTATTTCCGTACAAGACGATTCACAGTGGCACCATCTTCACGTAAATTTCGCACATTAAAATTTCTATAATGCGTGACGTCGTAAACTTACCGACGGAAAGGCCCACAATGAACTACTTCCAGAATCTTCAGTTTCGGCGGCATCAGACTGTGCTCGACCACATTGCTCTACTGCGTAACTAACGATATACTATTGCTTGTCTCGTGGCAATCTCACAGCAATCGGTTGCGCATGCACGTTATAGTTGTACATTGAATTCTCCTCAATGTAACTGAATCTAGCTCTGTAAATGTGCGATGATACGTTAAGTAAATAATAGAAAACCTGTAATCTCTGAGCATGGATTTTGAATTTTATCTCCTTCAGTTTCTTGTGCTTTATCACACGTATAAAAGATAAGGAGGGAAAATGTTTCACATGTATTCTTCTTTAGTTTATATTCTCGTAACAATAGTCGAGACAAGAATTATTTTTAAAAAATGATACGAGACTAGAAACTTAGAAGCGTTCGTAGCTGGTATTAGTCCACCTAAGTCTTGCATCTCACTATTCTAGCATTAAATGATTCATAGTATAAAAATATAAAGTGATTGTGCGAACACAATGAAGAGCGTTTATTAGCTTTTCAAGATACACGAATCATTACGCGTGCGCAATATACTCAATAATAAATATGATTTGCTCAGGGCCGGCCTTAGGTGGTGCGAACCCGATTGGAAACATTTTGCGGGGCCCCAGGTTTACAACTGACTTGCACCAAGGTCTGTAGAACATATATGTATATACATATATAAAATATGACTGAATAAAGCATAAAACCTGCGTATAATTTCTTATAAAAAGTCGTCCTTACTGAAGGCAATACTTGAATTAAAGAAAATGAACTCATCTTCATTGTTTCGGTAACACTCAATGATATACGATAATATTTTACCTGATATTTTATTAACATGTACTATTTCTGATTATGTTATTCTTTCAAAAATCACTGACTTCATATTTGAGATACATTGTTTATATATTGATCACTGAAACTTACCTCAGTTATATTTCAATGATATAATAATTGTAAGTCCCTATTAACTGTTTTCACAGCATGGAAACGCACACGAGTAGTTTTTTTTTTTTCAGAAAAAATGTTCCGGGGAGTCTCTCACAGTATTCCGGGGACACCGATGGTACTATTCTATTTATATTATAGACGTATTCTTTTGGTTTCCTCTGGGGAGGGGGCAGTGCCTCCCCAAGAAACATGTCTTTAAGAAGCACAGACTGTGAAACAAATAAACGTAAATCTGTCGTTACGACGGGTGTGCTTCAGCATTCTCCTGCACATAGGTTACACTAGCGCCCTCTTTTGATTATTTTTGTTGCTTGCTTGTTAGTAAGATTAGTGAAGAAGCAAGAAATAAAGGAGAAATCTATTGCACCTTAATTTAAAACTATCGATAACAAGTAATAGCAGCCACGGATTAAATTTTATATATAGTTTCAGTAATAAACTTCGTAACACTGATAACACACCTACGAATTTCAACTTTCAAAAATATGCAGATATAAAACAATGCAACCCTTACTAAATCAAACGTCCTGAAAACTAAAATGCAGTCAATTTTTTCGTATCACCCTCAGATTTTCCGCTATAATAATGATTAACTGCTGACAGCAAAGTAGTATCGTCGCTTCTTGTACACAACAATAGAACAGCAGATGGTCTTATTAAACTGGTACTCTGAATATTTTCTTGCCAGGTGTGATCGGACAAGTAATTAGGAGGTTAAAGATATATTACCCGACCGTTAGGTGGTCAGACTGGTTCCTGGAAAGATTAGAAGGGTTTCTAGAAAAGTTGAATGACCTGTATCACGTAATTTCTTTATAATGATCGTTTCTATAGGAAACAATGTGTGTCGGATCGTATGCCAAAGCATACTCGTAAAAATGTTCTGAAATACTAAAAACTCGTTAATTATTTATTCTTTCGATTTGATATGAAGCTGATTAGAACACCTATGCAGTGATCAAATTATTTTTTAATTGGTTCGATGCTAAGGCATACTCCGTAGAACAACTATGCTGTGATCATATTAAAAATGAGGAGAGAACAAACTTTATTCATGCAGGACATATCTTTATTTTTAATTCAATTATTTGCTTAGCAACTTGTATTTTGAGGGATCGTATGCATAGCGTACTCGTTGTTAAGAACTTCCGGAAACTCTTGATACTTGTACATATACAGAGCATGGTTTTCGTAATCTTTTGCTGTTGAACTCAAGCGACGAACTGAGCTTTCCGCGCGCTTTTTGGAAACCTGTTGGGTAAGAGTGAATGACGACGTTGTCGGGTAATGACCTTACAGGTACGTGTTAAAACATGAAGACAAATACAAAAGAAGATCGCCACGATGGGTAGACATCACAGAATGTCGACATAGTAATAGAAAAAAGTTTGGTGCCGCGAATGGTGAACACGTGATTACCTTGAGGATATGAAAATACTTTAAATACGGCTTATAGCGGGAAATATATATAGAGACATCATGCATTCCTTTGAGAAAGAGGAACCTTGCGATGCTAACACTGAAGCATTATCTGATGATGAAATAGAAATATACGAAACATCGTCAGATGAATATGATGCAATAGAATCAATAGATTGATGCAATAGAATCACCAGTGCTAACAGTTTTACCAACTCCACCACCATCTCCAGTTGTTATCAAGAACATCACGATTTCGAGATTTAGATTGTTGTAATAGTCAAAAAGTGGATCGTGAATATATCAAGGAGGCTATTGAAAAATGGGGTTTCAACGACACATTAATGTGCGACGGATGTAGAGAAGGATCTTTTCACGATTTTGCTCATGATTGTATGAATGTTGCCCCAAAGTCATTGGAAACCGTGCTTGGAGTATTATAGCATGACCTAGTGTTGAAGATGTTTCACCTGTATGCAACACGCATATTATTGGGATATTAACAAGAGAAAAATTCTATTAAACGTATGCGGAAGATAAGAAAAAGAAGATAAATGACGTTTCTGCGTCGATATTTTTGGAGTTGAAATTAAGAAGGCTGCCTTTCCTTAATGCTGTTACCACCACTCGGTTCAGCAAGACTTCTTTGTAATACAATAGTCTTGAATGAATATTTTAGCTCTTTATTTCTCTTTTAAAATTTATATATTGTATTTATTTTTAAAACAACTGCTTAGCAGACAAGGCGAGGTTCTCCACGATCATCTACGTACGCTGACGTGAATGGAAATCCCAGCACGCGCCAAATGCACGTTATATCAGTTCCTATAATGTATCGCGCCACCGCTACTAGCAGACACATCTAGCGGCAGAATCTAAATTACAGGTTAGTTGGGCGGTGGATGTTCTTCAGTGCACACGCATCTGACAGTGTTCCGTATAATGCTATATTTTAAGGTGAGTATAATACTGTTTATTGCAATAAATAGTATTTATTACGTTTTCAATGCATAACAAAGCGTCAGCACATTCGCTATTTCAATCTTAATGTGTGGAATTAATTATTACTAACAGAAGCAAGACATGTCTTCCATGCGCTAGGTTTCTCTCACCCACAAGATAGAGGCATTTTCAATACCGCCATAAATATGCATGTATGCTCTGGTAATCTTAACATTAAGTTGAACTATTGGGCTAAATACGGATATTAATGCCTCCTCTCAGTAAAGCAAAAGCTATTTAGTTGGGGGACCCTACTAGCATCAAACGCGGGCATAACACCTCGCAGGATTGCAATAAGTATTCAGTAGGGAATGTTTAATAGCAAGAAAGACGTGCATAAAGCCCCGTATTTCAGTAAAGCAAAAACTAGTTGGGGAACCCTGCTAGCATCAAACGCGGGCATAACCCCTTCTCGCAGTATTGAGTAAATGTTCAATTTGGAATCCTATTTCCAAAAAGACTCAGTGAATGGTCTTCGGTGAGGCAAAAGTCCAGGGGAAACTACCTAACAGATACGGGCATAGAGGCCGTTCCCAGTATTGCAATAAACGTTCAGTTTAGAATCCTATTACCAAAAAAGACGCACTAAATGGTCTTCATTAAGGGAGAAACTATTTTGTTGGGGGACCCTACTAGCATCAAACGCGGGCATAACCCCCTTCTCACAGTATTGCAGTAAACGTTTAGTTTGGAATCCTATTACCAAAAAGACGGAGTAAATGGTGTTCGGTGAGGCAAAAGTCTAGGGGAGAGTACCTAACAGATACGGGCATAACCCCTCTCAAGCAAAGCAAGAAGTGTTCGCTTTGGGAATGTTTAATAAAATACGGACCGATAATTCTTGCGTCATGGAACAGTTCCCCGATCATTACGTATCGCAGAATTTACAATTGCAATACTGTTCCACTGGAAATCCAAAGGATCATGCCTCAGCTTTCATGAACAACAATAAAGGAACGTGTTTCTTTCGAGTATAAGAGTTTGGAAAGTTTAATAGGAAAATACGGACCGCTATTTCTTGCGTGAAGGAACTAGTCCCCGTCCATTACGTATCGCAAAATTTACACTTGAGATACTGTTCCCTCGGAAATCCAAAGAGACCATGCTTCAGCTTCCACGATCAAAATAAACGAGCGTGTTTCTTTTGAGTTTGTGTAGAAGTCTCACAAATTTACAGGAATCCCTACCCATCCACGTAGAAAAAAAGCGAATTCAATTTCTTGACGTACATATCAATTTCAGGAAACTGCCCGCCGCAAGCTGAATCCTCTGTTTTTCCCCTCATCTGTGCCCTATTTTCTACACCTCTCAGTATTGAAACACTTTCGAATACATTTAAAGCACTTTCAAACCTTTAATACTAATTGATTTTTCAAATACTGCGCAATATATCTATTATAATTTTTCTTTCCATTCATTCTTGTTATGCAAAGGAAGACAATATTTCTGTTAAACTTAATTATTTTACATTACAGTAAATAAAACTATTTACTACAGATTTCGTTGTGAAATATATCGGCTATGTATCTTTTAGTGTTCTTTATGCGTAAAGTGCTCATTTTCCGCAACCACTTCTCAATATAATCACAGATTCTCATCAAACAATGTATTCAGATATCTCTGCATTATATTTAATCAACATAGTATCTACAATCAAAAAATGTTGGTCTACCCTGTTCTGTTTAATTTTGGTTTCATAATTATGTAAAATCATGCAGTGATAAGGATTCGAGCACAATTGGTTCTGCACTAATCTGTGAACTATAAACTCCACTAAACTCCACTTTTTCCTTCAGTGGTGGCTCTGAGGGACGTCACCAAGCATTTCTAAAATTGCCTAAATTTTTTTCGTAAGTAGTCATATTTCCGTGTAAATAAGACTAGCTTGTTCAAGTAACATGTAGTTTAGATCCCCACATACCCTGTTATACCACTATGCCCTTCTCCACCCCCATTCTTTCAGATGTCTAGAAATTCACAGAAAATGTGTACACGAGTGATAATAATAATAGTTTCGTCCTTCGATCTTTATTATGCTTGCCTATGAGACGAGACAAAGCAAACACGGACTTGAAACAGTTTGCTGTTTAAGCTGCGCACATACTCTTCAAACAACAGTTTGGTTAGGCGTGAAAAAAATCATAATTCCCTTTTTCACTTACATTACTTAATCACTCACAAAATCTAGTGTCTTAATTCATGAACAAAAATATTCTCAAAATTCAAGGAGGTAGCGCTGGTCCGCTAGCACCATCAACCAATCTTTTCAAAAAGAAATATATCTCGTTCGTGGGGCCACGGTGGCTCAGTGGCAAAGTACATATCTCTGCTGCTTGGTGGTTCATAGTTCGATTCTAGCTTGTGTTGATTATTTTTATAAGAAACAATATGTGTGGATTTCCTAGGGGATCCCCATTCGCTCTCATTGCAAATATATCAAAACAATTATAATGTAAAAAATAATTTGAATTTGATGATTGAAGAACACAAGATTGACAAAAACATGTTTAAAACAACTTACACCACGAAAGATAACCACGCCGCAACAGTAAAGTAAATTTTATAAAATGTAGGTGTAGTGGATTTATTTAGCTTATTTATTTAATAAGGTTATAGGGGGATATGCGTACATGAATTTTCGTTTGCAAAACCGCTCAGGTAGTAATAAATTCCATTGTACAAAAAAGAAAAGGGCCGGAATATTCCGTTTCCAGACGTCAGAAATCCTGTCGAATCTATAGTGATCAATTATATGACAATACATTCAAAGATAACCAACGTGAACTGCCAACATCAAAACAATTTATCAATTTTCTTTCTTTTCGATAGTTCCACAGACTTCGCCAAAATACCTATGGAAGTAGATGAACATTAGGTATATATTTCAAAATAATACGTGTTATCAGACAGTTTCGTATTGTGCGTAAAAACTCTAGTTGCCAGGTTTTATTGCTAATGTCTAAAATCGTGGCGAGCTAGGCTATCACCATGAGACATTTTGTAGGGTTTAATTACATCGCACCATCAAACATTCAAGCTGAAGTCTACAAAGGCTAGCGAAAACTCATTTACCGCTTGTTCCCTCAGGAAGGAACATTGTTGAGGCGGGGTGGTACTAGCAATTTTCTTTAGGCCAGTGTAGAACAGCGGTTTCATACTAATTTTTATTAATAAACCATGCATTTCAGTGAAAAATGAAAGCCGTTGTCAGTTTTTATACTGATTTGAATTTATTGAAAAGAAACAAATCATCTTGTTTCTTGCCGAAAAAGGGCAACCATTTCTATCTCTCAGTACACAAAGACCAATAAAGCTGTCCCACATACTGTTTAATGCCCGCCAATTCCCCCCTCCCCCGAGAGGTGGGTGATAGGCCAAGCATCCATCGTGTCATTGGGGAACAAAAACTTACGACCTGTTGCCAGACAGCTTACAAGAGAAAAAGCAGGAGGAAACTCATTCGTCTGTTCGATGCAGAGGGGAGGTAGGGGGAAGGCGTGTCCCTAACCAACAGCCCGGATAATTACACAAGAAATAGAGCGATGTAGCTGGTCAATCAGTGGAAAAAAGAATCCAATCATTCATTCACAACACGGAAACTGGTCACCCGACGGGAAAATAGGAATGCAGCGTTTACCTGTTCACATGAAAACTGACCATTCAGGGGCATAGTGGAGGGGAAAATGGAATCTTCCGTTCACTCAAATAAAGGAAGTGATTGACAACTGCCCATCTGACCATTTCCATCGTTCAAGCAGAAGACATTAGTATCGGGTGATGGGGGGTTTGGAAACAACTGCGCATGTGTTTCCAAACAGATAGGATACTTGGTTTCCACGATCAGGACTTGCTAACCCTTTTTCTCAGTTCAGAAAGACCAGAGCTAGAAGATGGAGGAACCCGTATCGATGTGTTCGCATCCAGCGAAAAATAAATTAGATAAATAAATAAATATTCATTCCTTCTTCCCTTCCCTAATATGATCCTGGAATCTGATACACGGGAACATTTTATTCGTGTTCACACATTTTTTAAATATTTTCAGAACAAGTTTAACATTTCCATTCAATTTTCATAAGATTTTTCAACGTTCGCAACCTACGATTGTTCGGAGCTTCCTACGGAACACAAATCTGTTAATAATATAAGTCAAATAAGTGTTCGGGTAATCATTACGAGCTTTTTAGTACGATCACAATTAAAAATTGTTCATCGATTAAATTACAGGAAAAGAAGCTTGTGGGAACTAGGGATAGCGTTTTAAGGCTTATAGCTGAGTTCTGGCGGACTAGATACATTTTAATGTTATATCATAATTAAAAATTATTTTTCGATTAAATAAGCATGTAGGATCATGTTTCACACAGCAAAGGACATTCAACCTTCCAGGGTCCACCTCATCACCATCTAACGGTCGTGTAATAAATCTTCCCTCTCCCAGGGACCTGCGGAGTGATACCGGGCCTACTGACAAAATATGCAGAGTACCAGTTTAATTAGACCCCTGCTGTTCTATTGTGTACAAGAAGCGACGATACTACTTAGGAGTAAATGTAATTTGCGATATAAGTTGCTGAAGTTTATAGTGCTTCCGTCCATGAAGATGGCCGCAGTGGCCAAAAATCTGATTGATCAGAATAAACCATAACATGGCGTGGGCTTGGCTAGTTCATTTCGATAAACTGTATGCTTGACAGGTGCCGCCGTAAGCAGGAAATAACGAAAACTGCTTTTGTCCGATACCAGACGACTTTCCCCTAATCTCCAAGTCTAAATATCTGGTGACGCTATATAGCTCTCTTCTGTGCATGACCTACTGTAGCTTGGTGTTGATTCTATTTCCAAGCGTGTTCCAATCTTTAACTTTGCTTCTACTGCCATATTGGATTTTGCCTTTGAAAATCAAATGCTATTGGCCGAGTATTAACCGACTAGGTTATATACAAGAAATCTATCCAAGTAAGTACACAGATTTCTTATTGTATATTAAGATGTGAGAGTCCAATCATTTAAACGTAACTCAATAATTCATTCCAATAACAAAATTATACCCTTTCAAAATATTTTATTGTATTTTCCTCGACTACAGAAGTTGAGTTCCTTCGTGGATAAGCAGTTAGCGTACGCGCCTTTGGCGTGGGAAACCCGGTTCGATTCCCGGCGGGAGCTCATGTTCGAATTCCACGTTAATCAGTACGTCTGCGTTTCATATAGCCTCGCTGCTGAACGGGACGTTAAACTCAAAATCAACCACAGATGTTATATATTACGATATTGCAGTTATGCTGTGAGTTATTTATGATTTACATAAAACGGGACGTATCCGTAACAATGATGAGCGTCCGTAACAATAAATATATTAAAACAATCAAAAGCTCAAGTTCCTATTAATTACACTGTTGCGCATTCTACTCTTACAATTCATTGCTTACAGTTGTAATCCTAAAACAACCCACAGTTGATAATGGAGTAGGTTCGTTACTATTTAAGCCATGCATTAATTAACTGAAGTTCGTTTCCTTGTCCCCTTGTATTATTGTTGTTCCTAAGAAAATTGCTTAGATTACCAGGGGTATATTTGGTAGTGTCTTTGATTAATTTCCCACTCCAAGTTTTGTAAGCGACAAGGTACGTTCTTTCCATTTACCTAATTGGTGGTTACTGAGCTAGAGAAACAAGAGCTTTGAGAAATCTGTTTCAAAAGATTATACTGGGAATTTTAAAGCAGAAGTATAGGAATAGATTTTAATGACGCGGTGTCACATGTACAATCAACGACAAAAGTTCTTTGCGTTTGGTAAAATTTATTTTGGGAATATCGGTGTTATGGTTGGAACGTGCAACGTGGTATATCTTAAACATCCTTAGCAATTGCATTGTAACTTACTGAAAACCGTATTTAAATTGTCCTTTCATTCTTAAGTTATTTACGAAACTATTTTCATAAAACGGAAAGAACTTTTTTTTTTTTGCTGACTGTACAAGGACATGATAATATTATATTCACTTGCACAAGTAAATATTTCTCCGATATAAGGCATTTTGACTTGTTAGAATATCAACCAATCAGTACCTTAATGCAAATGTATTTATTTTAATCTATTAAATATATTCAAACAATTCTTATTTTTTAAAATAATTAATTTCGAAGAAGTTAAATGCTCAAATGTACGAGATTGTATATCTAATCTATAAATTACTTCCATTTTCTTGTAGTTATTTTGGGTAACTGCGCTTCAAGGTGCACAATTTGTTGAGAAGAAAAAATGTAGAATATATGTTGATTTTATATAGATAATCATGTAATGAGAGTTGTTGAAAAGAAGATAGGTTTTTGTATGTTGTTGCTATGACAACAGAATAATTCGTCCATTCAATAAGAATAAAAGTCAGTTGTGCCAAACATTTAATGTGCTTGATTTTCAATATATTTAATTAATATTGCAATTACAGGTAACAATTTAAGGTGGTTAATCGTGTTTACCAATTTAGTGATTCGAACTGTGGGCAATAAATGTAACAAGTTAAAATATAAATATAACGTTAGATTTCAGATGGTGGTTCCGCCCAGGAACGAACTGGGGACTGAGAGTTGCGTGAAGAAAAGTAAGCAATCTCGAAAAGACGACAAAACGGAGTACATACACTTTGTTGAGAAGTAAAAGAACAATCTATCACAATCTTAAAATGGATGTTGAAGGTAATAATTAAGAAGCTGATGGAACATCAGGTTTGGAGACAACAAATGTAGCCGACCTTATAAAACAGGCCAATCTTTGTCGCAGCAAATGCAACAAATGGACACTAAATTTGAACAAAAGTTTCAGCAAATGGATACTACGTTTTAGCAAATAAATACTAAATTTGAACAAATTACACAGGCTATGACTCAGCAAATGGATAATAAATTAGAGCAAATAACACAGCAAATAAATACTAAATTAGAACGAACCGACGGCATGATGGAACAGATGTTGCACAGATTTACAATTGTGCGAAGTGGAGTGGATGTTGTTGAAACGCAGGTTAGCGAACATAGTAATCAAATTAAAGCATTGCGGGAAGAAATAGACACTATGGAGGAAAAGATCATTACTATAAATATTAACCCTGATACGATCATCAACAGGGAATCCAACGAACCCAGATTAGCAATAGAAAATAGTAATATACCAGAAAGTCCTTCGGAGAGTGATGAAAGTACTTGTAGCACCGGGAAGGAAGAAAGGAGACCCCGTTCAGTGCATCACAGCAAAGACAGATGCGTAAGATCTAATCATACGAAAACGTCTCAGTAACAATTATTTTAAATTCAGTGAAATTCGATCTTTAACGAAATTTAGTGGAAGGTCGGAAGACATACCTGCCAGCGTATTTTTAGAAAAAATCGAAGAGGAATGTAACTTAATCGGTATAGACAAATCTAAGTTTATCAAAATTTTATCGCATGTTTTAGTACCACCTTGCTCTGTTTTATTCAAAGCAATCAAGGGGAGTTTACGCAATTATTTAGATTTTAAGAACGCTTTGCTTTCCAATTTTGAGAATCATTTCATGTTGGCAAACCGAGACGCCTTGGTTCGAAACAGACTGTTTGACCCCAAAATCGATAAGAATCTGATTTTGTGATTTCTGTATACAATGAGTTGAAATTAATTAATCCGTACCAACAAGAATCACGAATTATAGCATCGATCCGGATACTGTTACCTTTTAGATTGCAACAAATACTGATTTCTGCAAAATGCATTAACTTCAATCATTTGATTATGATACTGACACACAATCATAGTAGACGTCTTGCGAATAAAAATAAACACACTGCTGAACAAGACTGCACTTATATAATATAAAAACATATTTACAAGTGACGTTTCCATCTTCTAGCCAAGATCCTCATCATACGTCCACTGAGTGATACAAAAAATTACTCAAGTATATATACACAATTCATCTCCCTATCTGCTCTCTCATTGGCCCGTTCAAACAGCTAATCAGAAGCGTGGAAATCTATCTGAACTGACCAATGGGACAACATAACATTCTACCAGAAAGAAACAACAAGGAGCAAGCAACCATTGAATACATTAATTCATATACATTTTTCTGTATTTATCAATAATATTTCTCCATTCTTTATTAATGCTGATACCTTTGGTCCAATTCATTAAGTTTACATCCCCTTCCTTTTCTATCCACCAGGCCTCTTTCCACTTTCTCGGCCACAATCTTTTTTCCCGTTTCAGCACAATAACTTCTTCCCAGTTCATATCATGTCCCTTTTCTTTTACATGTTTAAAGATTGCGTTAGTTTCTCTGCCATTGCGTTAGTTTCTCTGCCATATTTCACATTATGTTGTTTCTTTCTTTCAATAATTTCCCCGTCTCACCAATATATTTCATATCACAATCCTTACAATTTATACAATAAATGACACGTTTCTGATCTCTCATTTCTTTTTTCTTCCCTTTGCTTTTGACCATGTCCAACAACGTTCTGCTACCTTTTCTATACACCTTGACCCCTTGCTTTCTTAACATCTTTTTTTAAAATCTCGGTTATCTTCTCCTAACCCTATAATGCCTTTCCATACCCCCTCATTGTCCTCCCCACTTTACCTTTCCCCGAGACCACAGATGCTTTAACGATATCCCTTTTACTATAACCATTCTCATACAGCTGTCCTTTAAAGATTTCCACATTCTCTTCTACATTTTTGTTACAAATTTTGGAAATTCTTTCTAACATATTTCTTATGAAATTAACTTTTGTGCTTCTATCTAAATTAGTTTCCTTATTACAATAAATACCAGCACTACATTCTTTTTGATACCATTGAGTCTTAATGCTCTTCCCTTCCTTACTCATTAAAATGTCAAGATAACATAATACACCTCCCTGCTCTGTCTCTAGTTCTAATTCTATTCCCTTCTCCTTATCTTCAATACTACCTACGAACTCTATCAACTCTTCTTTTGATCCTTCCCATATCCCAAAACAATCATCAACGTATCTACATAAAAATCGAATGTTTTCTCTCCCCTTTTCTATCACATCCTTCTCCCACACATTCATAATATTAGACAATACCGGACTTATCTTAGATCCTACACTTAAACCATCTTTAATCTTATATATGCCATTCTTAACTTTACAGAAACCAAACTCCCATATTAAGTTGAGGGCTTTTCTAACTTTCTCCCATTTCCAGCCTTTAACACATTCTCCCCCCATAACTCTCTTAATCGTATCAAGTCTCTCGTCTCAGTCGTATCGTATCAATCGTGTCAAGTTAGATAATCCATGGTGCAAAGTAATAATAATCGAAATCAAACTATTAATAATCGAAGTCAAGGTAATTATATTCCCGTCCGGAATATCAATGTGTGTGAAGAGTGTAACCCTAATGTAAGAAGTAATGATAGATCCTATTATACCGGTAATAGAGCTGAACCTAATTACAGAGGAAACAGGAATAGTAACTATACATCGTTAAGAAATCAGGTAAACAGTACATCTAATTTTTCTCGAAATGGATTTCGTAACAGTTTCATAGGTGGCAGAAATTCTCAAAATAGAAACCAAGGTACCGTGGAAGAAAATAATAGGCAGAACTATATACAAGATTGTGGTGTGCAATGCAACTTAACCGAATTCTTTGGTAATATAACTTAAGCTAATGTTGTGGCGTCCGAGAAAACATATTCAATTGATTTTTGTTTTATTTCACTTTAAATATCGTAATGTTTTCATTTGTACCTTAAATTTTACACAGAAATTAACTAATCCATATCAACAAGAACCTTAATTTATGAAGAAAAAAATCATTGTAGTATGAATACGAATATTGCTTATCAAAGTTATGCTAATTATGCCTTAATAAAACATGTTATTGTATTCTAACTCACATAAACTTTGCTGACTTTTAATATAATAATTTCCTTGATTTGTATAATTCCGTTATATTAATCATCTTGTTTTCTTTCACTTTGAGTATTGTTATGATTCCCTTGTAATTCGCTTTACTTATCAGTATTGTGCTTTTGCCCAAATGGAAGAAATAAGTTCTATAGTATGTCAACGTATACTGAGTTGATTCGTCAATGAGCTCCAATGGTATTGAACTAAAGAATATGCCTTAGGACCTGAATAATTAAATAAGTTAATCGTGTTTAGAATAATTCCTCTTTGTTGCTAAGTTTATAAAATTAAAATGGAATCAATTATTCAATGAATGTAAAAATAAGGTTAAGATAAAATGAATATATATATATATATATATATATATATATATATATATATATATATATATATATATATATATATATATATATATATATATATATATATATATATATATATATATATAGGAGGGCTATTCGGAAAGTAAGGTAACGATGTATGTAACAACTAAAAAAACAAGAGCGAAGTCGCCAATTCCTTTCCTTTGTGTTTCAAAAGATTATACTGGGAATTTTGAAGCAGAAATATAGGAATAGATTTTAATGACGGGGTGTCACATGTACAATCAACGACAAAAGTTCTTTGCGTTTGGTAAAATTTATTTTGGGAATATCGGTGTTATGGTTGGAACATGCAACGTGGTATATCTTAAACATCCTTAGCAATTACATTGTTTGTAATTTACTGAAAACCGTACTTAAATTGTCCTTTCATTCTTAAGTTATTTACGAAACTATTTTCATAAAACGGAAAGAACTTTTTTTTTGCTGACTGTACAAGAACATGATAATGTTATATTCACTTGCACATTATACATACACTTATACAAGTGTATTACACACATACATTCACTTGCACAAGTAAATATTTCTCCGATATAATGCATTTTGACTTGTTGGAATATCAAAAAAACAGTACCTTAATGCAAATGTATTTATTTTAATCTATTAAATATATTCAAACAATTCTATTTTTTAAAATAGTTAATTTCGAAGAAGTTAAATGCTCAAATGTACGAGATTGTATATCTAATCTATAAATTACTTCCATTTTCTTGTAGTTATTTTGGGCAACGGCGTTTAAAAGTGCACAATTTGTTGAGAAGAAGAAAAAATGTAGAATATATGTTGATTTTATATAGATAATCATGTAATGTCAATTGTTGAAAAGAAGATAGGTTTTTGTCTGTTGTTGCTATGGCAACACAATAATTCATTCATGAAATAAGAATAATAAAAGTCAGTTGTGTCAAACATTTAATGTGCTTGATTTTCAAGATATTTAATAAATATTGCAATCAAGGGCGCCGATTTCTCTAACTTTGGGAAGGGGGCAATCAGATGTGGGTTCGTATATTCATAGAAAAATGCATATAACAATACATATGAAAGTATAAATTTATAAAAATGCATGGGGGCCCAGATGAGATTGGGGGGGGGCAGGTTCGGCGCCCTTGATTGCAATTACAGGTAACAATTTAAGGTGTTTAATCGTGTTTACCAATTTAGTGATTCGAACTGTGGGCAATAGATGTAACAAGTTAGAAGATAAATACAACGTTACAAATGTTAGAAAAATACTACTGAGCCAAATGAATACAAAATTAAAGATATAAAGTCACTAACGCTGGAATTTACGCTAGTATAGTGCTATGGCGGATCCAAGGGGCCAATCGCCCTCCCCCCCCCACAAGAGGAAACTTTAAATTTTATATATAAATAAAACCCATCCCTAAGTTTGGAGCTCTTAAAAGTAGCTCTAAGTATCACAATCCACCGCCCCCCCCCCCAGAACTCCGTCCTGGATTCGCCCTTGGTATAGTGTGTCAAATTAGGCCCGGTCATAAAATTGTTTGTATAACGTTGCTTTCAACAGTGAACGCTGCCTGCCTAGAGCTCGCTCGTGGTCAAGTGGTTAGCATGTCATGAGCAGGGATGAATTCAGGGGGTAGCCCGGGGGAATCTCCCACCGAAGAAAATTCATTCCCCCCGGAGAAACTCCCAAAATTTCAGTCACAAAATGTAGAAATTACTTCACCCAATTATTTGTTTTTCTTTCCGTGCACGTGCAGACGAAATCCGATCTCTCAATATACATATAAATGACGCAGACTCATTCTATATAAATATTAAACATGCAACATCTAAGGTAGAATACCAAATAGTCAATAATACCTGTATTTCTTAACACTATGACCGAGTTTGGCAGAACATGAAATTGTCAACTGTTGAAGAAATGTTTGTATTTTAGTAGGCACTAGTTTGGCAGAACATGAAATTGTCAACTGTTGAAGAAATGTTTGTATTTTAGTAGGCACTATACCCTCGCCCTATATTATATATTAGTAGGTAGCACTAGCACAGATTGAGATAGGAAAGGAAAAATAGGGAAGATCTTTCGATCATTCCATATGATCTCTGATGTCAGCAAACTTCATTTCTTGAAAATGTACAGTTCTTGCATTATTTGAAATAGAGCGCCTAAATCCCATTTCACACATCGGAAGTAACAGACGTAAATGTGTTTTACGATTGTTAAAGTAAACACACCTTTCTTTAAGTAAAAATAAGTCAGTTAACCCTTTGGGGATCTTGGCTTTTTGGGCTATTTTTTAGACTTTGTCAAGCAACTACTGCATCGTCACTATTTATCCTAGGATCATGGTTCATACCTCATTCTCTTCAGAATAGAGCTGGCTTTCAAATGGTACCACTTGCATGCTCATACCATATACCAGAAGCGGGAAAAAAATTGTCAAAGTGAAAATTTCGGAGGGAAAATTTTTTTCTCGAACTTTGTCCCCCCCCTGTGTGATCGTAGCCATCTAAAAAAAAATCTGGTAAATAGTACTTGGTATACTGAATGTGTGTGCCAAATTTCAAGTTTCTATCTTGAATAGTAAGGGCGGGAGAATTTTTATTAAAAATTCTCATAATGCCCCAAATCACCACAAAATACTATGATCTCAGGGAAAAAATTCCTGAGACATCCCTAATTATCCTAGGACTATAATCCGCCATCATTCTCTTCAGAATAGAACTGTCTTTCAGGCGGTACCATTCACATGTCTCCATCATGTATCTAAGGCGGGGAATTCCTGAAAAAAGGGATTTTTGAGGGCAAAATTTCCCTTTTTTCAACTTTTGCCCCTCTGGACCCCCCCTGTTTTTACGCAGAAATCGGAAAAAACCTCTGGTAAATACTACTCGGTGGACTGAATGTTTGTGCAAAATTTCAATCTTCTACGTGAAAAAATAGGCCCGCCAGAAAAAATTTCCCTACCATGTCCCACTTTTACCCTATACAGAAGTATATTTGGATAAAAATTCACTGAGACTGCCCTAATTACCCTATAATTCGACCGTCGTTCTCTTCAGAATGGAACGCCCCTTCAGACGGTATGACTCACGTGGTCCTATCGTGTATGTGAGGCGGGAAAATGACGAAAAACGGGATTTTGGGGGTAAAAAAATCATTTTTTTTACCCCTTTGCCCCTCTGGTTTCCCCCCTGTTTTAGCACTGACATCGGAACAAAAAATCTGGTAAATACTACTCGGTGGACTGAATGTTTGTGCAAAACTTCAATCTTCTACGTTCAAAAATAAGCCCGCCAAAAAATAATGAACATAGACTTAAAAAAGGAAAAAATACATTTTAAGATTATGACGTCATCACTTCCCATGTCTGGACGCAGGACGGTCTGAAACCATACGTAATGTCTTCTACAATGTCTCTGGACTTGAAAAAAAAAAACGGACGAAAAAGCTCAAATAGAAGAGAAATAACGCAATGTACCATGAAAAACGCGTATGGTACAAAATGTACCATAAGATCCCCAAAGGGTTAAAGGGTGAAATTCAGAGAGTGTCATTTAGAGGGATCGGGGAAGAACAGTTATCCCTACTGGGTTAGAGATTTATATAGAATTTATCAATATAATAGTAGTATATAAGTGAAAGATTACTATTGATGGTGACGGAGGGGCAAGCGAGGCGACGGCCCCGGGCACCGAAGTAAGGGGCGCACGATTCGGGAGGGAAAAAGAAAAGAAGGAAAGAAAAAAGAGAGGAATGAAATACATGTGCACATATATAAAATAAAAGGAAAAAAGTAATAAAAAGTGGTCAAAATCAAGGAAAAGCAGGGTTTATTTTTTAATTTTCTCACCTTTCGCAGCTGGTCTGTCGACCTCACTCATATGTACGGGGGTGCCGTCGTATAGTCTCGCCCCAAGCGCTGATTTTTCACGACACGGCACTAATCCCACTGAAGATTTCGTAAACTAAACTATTGATGTGTGTGCAGTGAAGAAATCAAGGCTAATATACTTGATTTAGAATCAGAAGTGTGAGAAAAAATAACTTTTTTTAAAAGATATTCTTATGTATGTTTGTTTTAGGACAAAAAATATTTGAGTTAATTTAAATCTTTTTAGAAACTTCTACATTAGTAACAAACAGTAACTACTAAATATAGGGAAAAAATAACCAAACTAGCTACAGTAAATAGCAGTTAAAGTTTAGTCTAAAAATATATTTGCCAGTCTTTATTTAATGTTTTAGATAAAATTAAAGGATTTTTTAAAAATTATAATCTCACATTGAATATTTATCAGCAATTACTCTCAATATTAGCTAAGATGTGCATGTGAATGGAATTGTTAAATATGCTGCTTTCTTGCAAAAATACAGAAAAACAACTCTCCCCCCCCCCCCCGAGGAGTTCACATTTCCCCCGGGTGAAAATGTCTGAATTCAACACTGGTCGTGAGTCGATTCCCGATGGGAGCTTATGTAGTTCGGCTTTCGCGTTAAGCTGTAAGATCACATTTAATGTTAAATTCGGAATCAACGTGGAAGAAATTTGGGAGTCGCAAACAGTGTTGTGGAAGACGTTCTAAGTATATTGTAATATTTTTCATTGTAAATCTTTTCCTAACTCACACGTTAATAACTTTTACAGTAAACGTATTATTTTTCTCAGCAATAGTATAAATCAAATTTAAGGCCATGAATGTTTAAATAATATATTGACATGTTCTTAGTAGAAATCGTTATAAGTAGCGTGATGAGATTATTTGGAAATTGAGACAAGGAGTCAAGTTTTGTAGATCTTAAAGTAATTAGTTACGCAGTTTATTCGAAGTAAGAGTTGCAGCGGGACGTGTCTGTTCGTTGATAATATTACGAGTTATCAGCATTTTTGCAAACCGCCAACATACAGATGATCAGAAAAATGGAAACACGTCAGATGTATGGGTTGGCAGTGGTGTCGTGGCGCCCGCAGCGCCGGACCGCTGGTGGTGGTGTGTTAGGTCGGTCTCCATACTACGTCAGGCGCAGTGGAACAGCAGTGTCCAGTGGCTGCAGCAGACGGAGGTAGTGTAAAATGGGAGACCTCTCAGATTTTCAAACAGGGCAAATTGTTGGTGCGCGGTTATGTGAAGTGAGTGTGACGGCAGTGGCTGCTGTGTTATGTGTGTCGCGGGGGACAGTGTCGAAGGTGATGACGGCCTACACAACACACGGGAAAACCACATCGGGGAAGCGGAACAGTGGGCGGAAGAAAATCATGAGTGACAGGTATTAAAGCGCATTGTCACGCAGAACCGTCGTGCCACTGCGGAGCAAGTGACGGAGGAACTCAATCAGCACCTCCCCCACCCTGTTTCGACAATCACAGTCCGCCGCGAATTACATGACATAAACTTACGGGGTCGTGTTGCATGGGCCAAACCGCTCATCAGGGACCATAACGCTTTCGCACGCCGCAACTGGTGCCGCGACCATGCAACTTGGACCGTTGAGAACTGGAAACGTGTGATATGGTAGGATGAGTCATCCTTCACCCTATTCCCAACCACGGGCCGTATTTGTGTGGAGAACGCCCAAAGAAGCTTATGATCTGCAGTGTCTCCGCCCAACTGTGAAACATGGCGGCGACTCGGTGATGCTGTGGGCCGCCATATCATGGTTTTCATTGGTCCCTGTGGTCACACTTAGCGGACGAATCACTGCCAACGATTATGTCGCAATTTTAGGAGACTACTTGCATCCTATGGTCCGGATGTTGTTCCCGGACAATGACGCCATCTTCCAGGATGATAATGCACCCATTCACACAGCTGGCGTTGTTGCAGCGCGGTTTGAGGAACATCGGGATGAAGTTCAACACCTCCCCTGGCCCGCCCAATCCCCAGATCTCAACATAATTGAACATCTGTGGTCCGTCTTGGAAACACGAATCCGGCGACGATTTCCACCTCCATCCTCTCTCACAGAACTAAGCGATGCCCTGCACGAGGGATGGTGTAAAATTCCACTTGCTACCATTCACGACCTCTATGCCTCCATCCCACGTCGCATCAAGGCTGTTCTGAAGGCGAAAGGTGGCCCGACACCATATTAATCTGGTAAGTTGCAATTTCGTTGAGGTGTTTCCATTTTTCTGATCACCATCTGTACTTCGTTATTGAATTACCAGTATCAGAAGTTTATGGCCTTACATGTACAGCACCCATTAGATATATCCTCGCTTCTTACTTTTACATAACAACACAATGTTAGTGTAAATCACACTATGAACCAATCATCACAATGTTCATACATCTGTCTGAACCCTATTTTTGACACCTGCTTTATTGATTGATTGGAAGTTGTCTTGTCTCAGTACCGAAGTTGTAGGTTGGTTCATTACTGCTATTTCAAAGCGAGTTACAATATCATCACCCTTTCTGTCTTAAGGCAAAATACAATTTGCCATCAATTATGCATCCCTCAATTTTATTATGATTCGCATTTGTAACTAAATCTTCAAATCCAATTTCTGAACTTACGTTTGCGTCCTCACTCTATAACTACCGGTTTATTATTATTATTATTATTATTATTATTATTATTATTATTATTATTATTATTATTATTAACGTTCTTCAAAATGCTGCAAAATCAGCATGGAATTGCTCACTATGCAGGGTAGCATTCAGTTATATCTGTGTACTCGACTGAAAGTTTATAGTGTACAAATCCAACTGGCTATGAATTATGAAACTATGATGCTTTGGGTATATGTATATTCATCAGTGGTTTTAACTAAGATTCGCCGATTTTACATAACTACAATGTCTCCGTTACGTACCTCGTTGCTCAGTTGCGTTGTTGTACCTTTGGCTGAAAGAATCTCTGTTTAAATTTGCCATCCCGTTGAGTGTAAGAGAACATAAACACTCAAGGTTGCCGTACACAATCATGTTTTATTTTTCTGCTGCAACAGAACCTTAATGATACTCCTAATTCAAACCCACATCCTTTTCCTTAATCGTTCCATCTAGGGCCTAAAACTTTTTTTAAGCATCTATGATCTTGTAAATTGGTGTATCACCCTATGAAATAACACTCGTTACAGTGACAGATGATCATTGGCCTGTCACTCGTTACAGTGACAGATGATTTTGGTAAATGGCTTGGGTTGAAATACTTTTTTCAGTGCCCTTAATAATATACTAGCAAAAATTAATGTTACGCGATTTTGCACCGGAATGCTGACAGATAACTGTGCAACATTTGCTTTTCGAGTGTAATCCTGTTAGCTATGGAATTACCTCATCCATACCAAATAAGCATCTTTGAATAAGTTTGAATTTTGACCAGATTGAATCTTACGAATTGATTAGTCTCTTCAGTAGCCTGATCATACATAGTTTCTCCTGACTACTTACAATGGATGCAAGTTAATATAACTCCGAGCTTATTATTATTATTATTATTATTATTATTATTATTATTATTATTATTATTATTATTCAGATTTAAAAAAAATCGTTTCAGGAGTGTTTTCTCGATTACTTCATATAATCCGACTTTACAGTTGCGCAGTTTTTTTTTCTTTTCTTTTCGGTAGTATACTCCTATTCTTTGTATTCATGTTAACTCTTAATAACGAAGTAACGTAACTTGTATTTTCATTTCTATCAGTCTTCATAGTTTATAAACATGGTCTCGTTATTATTATTGTATTACTAAGCCTTGTGCTCACATACAGTATATAATATACGGAAGCAAAGCGGGACAAAGTTATATGAATACTTTTGCAAAATTTGTTCGTAAAATCCTTCCGGTTCGCCGTGAGCAGATGCCCGATATAAAAATCATTATGAATTTTTCGATTACGCTTTGTAAAGAAAGGAGGAGGAAAAGCTCTTCAAACTGAGAACTTTTACGAAGTTAAAATTTTCTTTTATCCCTTCCAAACACTTTTGACTGCAATATTGAAGTTTTCCACGTTCCCCTATCTCAAAGGTTTCCGTCTTTCTTTTATGAAGTTTTTATTATACTACACGGGGTTACCTTTGTAATAATGTATTTATTCCTAAGATGTAGATATTCATTGTCTTATTTCTTTAATGCTATCAATAGCAACCGATAAATAAATTTTCCTCAATAAATGTCCTTAGTAAATGCAATCATGACTATTCACCTCCAATCTAACAATAGTATAGAAATTAGTAGTTTTAATAGACTGAATTCCAGTGCAAATAGTATGTTTAATTTTGTCATATATATCTTCGCAGTTGATGCAATATTTAACTGATATCGGTAAAGGTATGAGTAACTGATAGTGAATGTGTAGATATTTTGTGCCGTCTTTTCTGATGTGCTTACAAAATTCTGCTTCTGTATCATATCTGAAAGCATTTTGGTTAGTAGGATCTTACACGACTACTAAACTATGAGATTGAGATTATTTTCATATTTATTATTTATGAGTTCTAAGTATTCCAAAATTTTCTAATTAGAAATAATCGATTTAATTTCAGGCAAAAGGGAATTCTTCCTTCGTTGCCTCAGATGGAAGTGTGTGACAGCTGGCAGACTACGTTGGGCGCAGCAACGGGTTTTCTGAGAGGTGGAGGGCCAACTTGGAGAGATTTCTTGGGGGATAGAGCATGCGCAACACTATTTCCCCTATAACTTCGATAAAAGAAGAGGCTTCGCACCTGGATTTACGCACGACATATTTTTTTCTCTCTTGTGTAGCAACCACTAACTTACCTGCTGGTATATAGTGAATCTTTACCGCGAGGAATCGGCATCAAGGCACCGTACGGTAAGCTGAAAAGCCACCTGCTTTCTTTCCTACAATTTATTGTGTGCGCGTGTACTTAACCACGTGTACAGAGCTTGTATATTTTATATCCGTATGTGATTTTAAAAATGGTTAATGTTTAAGATTAGATATTTCTAGCACTCTTCCCCTCTGGTTGTTTTCAATTTCATTGTATTTTTCTTTCAATTCATTCATGTCCGATATCTCTTCTGTCTGATGTATATTGTAGAGGTGTAATCATAATTATGTAGATTTTAAGTGCTGTTCATAAGATAGTATGTTAGTATGTACACTTAGAGATATTTTACATATATTGTCGCAACATAACTAAGAATTCTGATTTTATATACAGTATATATATATATATATATATATATATATATATATTGCTCAAACGATTTAGTAGCTACGTCTTGTGTGTTTCATTTCAGTTAGTATTAATTGAATATGTTGTGTACGATCTGCAAACGATGGTTAACGTCTATAAACTAATGATACTGAAATTTAAACAATTCTTTACAAATATCACCTAACAAAGAATTAGTGTCTTAGATGAGATTTTCGTCTGTTTCCAAGTAGTGTACATTTGTAATTGTAGACGTGTTTAATCTGCGATAGTATTAGTGATATACCAATTAATCTTCTTTTACATTTGTATTTTATGAATGGGCAAATCTATGAATGTAAACCATTTAGTGAGGAAATTGTGGGAAGAAGACCTCTTTAGAAAGACAAGGAGGGAAGAAAGAGAAACATTATCTCATGCGTCATTATTAGATTGGCTTAACACTGGATAACAATAGCACATTTTTGTTTCTGCAACACTTTTTTCTCTTTTATCCATAGTTCATAAATCTACTTTTTAAGTTCTGTATATAAATTTAGAAATGCTTCGAGACGAGAAAAGCTTCTCGAGAATGGAGACGAGACGAGACAAAAACCTTATTTTGTATGCAACACTGTTGATTAGCACATTCCTTTAGTTTTAAACTGAAAAGGTACAGTACTTCTCACATATTGTGGTTTTCATTAAATGTCTTCGACAAATATTTGGTAGGACATGTTTTTCTTTCTGTAAGGAACCATGAAATTAGTCTCTTGACTCAACATCAGACAGTTCCCTTGAGTGTCATTTTCTAAGCATCTTTACTAAGTTACGCGAGTTAACGTAGGTGATCGTAAGTTAACATTTCAGAATCGAAACAATTTCTTAGTGTTACAAGGTTTCGTAAAATGTCAGATTTCAGTTTCAAGAGTTAGTAATGAATAAAACGTCAATAACATCAATAAGCGTATCCTTGCAGATATGTCATATTTCAGACTAATTTGGAGGTAGCCTTCGAATTTGCAATTGAATATTTTCTGCAACATTCAGGATTGCCTCTAAAACTTTTTACATTGTTTCATTCATATAATGCGTGATTACTTTCAGAAAGACTGATTTCTGGGTTTGGTGAATGTACTTCGCTATCCTATCGCTTTAGACTAATTAATCACTCCAATAGAAAAAAATGACAAAAATACCGCCTTGAAACTAAAAACTGGCCAAATGTCGATCTTATCTTTGGACTGTATCAAAAGGTATTCTGAATCTTACATAAACATTTTTTTCTCTTACCTCATCTCGTGGGTGACGTTTGCGAGCGTCAGACGCAGTGATGGATTACTTCTTGCTAAGCGAGGCGTGAGTTATAATCCAGCACTTTTAAAGACACGAAAAGGTCCTTGAGATCATAATTTGGCTTTATTTCCAGATTAACACAAGAGATTTTGTTTATTGTTAGTGCTTGGGAAATAGTACTTGGGATTGAAATATGTAGCTGCAAGTAGTAGTTGAAGATGGACTTAGTGGCTCAGTGGTAGGGTATTCATCTGTTTCCATACCTGATCTAAGATGATTATATGAACGTCTTGAACATTGAAGACTTTCCATTTTTTAAATATTTTTTTCACTTAACTAATTATCTCATCTCGTTTGCTTGAATTTGTCTTCCTTAACCTTCATGGGTTAAACTTGATACATGATAATACATTCAGTTTTAGACTAAGTAAATATTTTCATTGCCAAAATACTTATGAATAGGTATTGCAATTATTTGTGTGTGTGTGTGTGTGTGTGTTCATTCTTGGGTAAGTTCTTGAACTCTTTGCGTTACGTTACTTCAGACTGAAAAGTAACATTTGACTGTTGTTGTCTCATGAAAAAGTTAACATTACAATTACTTAAAATATGTGTTACTTTTACCCCTTATACAAGCAAATGACCTTTTAGGTGTTTCCTTAAGTTTGCCGAATGAACACAGGAACGGCATTAAACTTCGATTTCTTCGATTGTATGCTATCATACTTTGTCCTTAACGACAATTAGTGAAGAAAATCAAGTGATTGAGAAAAAGTGAATGGAACATTTCAGTGGATTTACACATTGCATGGACTATACCAGGGGTGAGGAATCTGCTGCCTCCTAAGGCTGTTCTGAAAAGTGTAAAGTTATACAGAGTGTCTGTCGCAACCGAGAATTTGATCGTCTATATCTTTTAAAGCAAGAACGGTAGAGAACTAATTATATTAGTAAACTTTGGCGTTGTTCATCCAGATCAATGACAAACCATAATGTTGAATTTTAGTAACTTATTTTTTTAAAAAATTCAAATTGCTGATAAACACTAGGAACAGAAAACAACTTTGTTACGGCAGTTCTTGTAGATGTTTAGTATGTATTAGCATTTATAGGATGGAATGAAAACTGCAAATTGTTTCACAGAGTTGCCAGTTGTAAAAGCTGCTTTTTACATATTCAAAATAACAACTCTTTAAAATAGAGCATTGTAGCAATAATGTTTTGGGAAAGATACTACCGCAGGTGTATCTCATTCCCGCTCATATCGAGCAATGTGATTTATCAATAAAATAATACATAGATTCTTTTTGCAAAAAACTACAATAAAGAATTAAGTACCTACAGCTACCAACCTTGACTGGAAGAAAAATATTTACATTTTGTTTTTTGGCTCATATTGGTAAACCAAACGTTATCACAAATGTCACTAAATCCTCCAACTCGTCCTCTTCGACTGCATCCTTGTCGGAGCAACACATGTCTAAAGAGGCCTTGTTACTTTACAACAACTTGTAGCTGTCATTAAAAAAAAAAAAAAAAAAAAAAAAAAAAAAAAAAAAAAAAAAACCTTGAAACCCAATCTTTCTGTTTACTGTGTACATATTAAAACTCTTGAAAGCAAGAAAGGTATTTCCACCTATGCAGTACTGCACTCTAGTGGACAGTGAACCTCCTCATTAAAAACGTGTATTTTGTTGCACTCCCCCTCTCTGTCCAAAAGAACCCGTTGTTTCGGGAGCGGCGAAACTGGTTTTTCCTTTATGTCAGCGGGAGGGCGATAGCAGGTAGCAAGCAAGACGCCCCAGAAAGTTGCACACTGTTTAACTCCTTACAAGATGGAAACAATGTTTTATGACCCTTTCAAGACTATGTATACATGGTGAAATATGGTAGGGTTTCAAGATTTTTTACGACAGCTATAAGTTCTTCTAACGTGGCAACCCCCTTTAACACTCGATTCCGCCGTTCTTGCCTCTGAAAGAGGAAATAGCACTATAGTTGACGGTTGTACAGTATATGGAAACTCAATCGTAATTAATATCCAATTAAGCTCTTAATTCCGTTGATGGCAATTCTTTGGTTTCGCAGAATGATATAACATTTTGCCATCCACTGCATAACACTGTTTATCTTCTTTTTAAACAATTTCTAAATAGAAGTTCGGCTACATTTCTAGTATTTCCACATTTTCACAGTTCTAAAAGATGGACAGTCTTCATCATAAATAATAATCTATTCGTCGTATATCTCCTTTGCTCTTTAAAGGGAGGAACCTCATCACAAGTTTCCAATCTTATTGTACACCTTTCGTTATTGCAAGGATGTTTATCTATAAAGACAAAAACATACACATAAGATCATCAAGATACCGTGCAATACATCCTGCAGGTTTCATTCAGTTCAGAGAGCAGAAACATGCTTGTTGATGCTCACTCGTATATTCTACACTCTGATCTACAGACGAAAATTACTAAATTGAAAATTGTTTAGTAAATTCATATGTATATTCTTCGAGTTTTATCCTCAGAATCAACTAACTAATGTAAGGAGTGAATTTATAATTTGAATTACAGGGAATGTTTTTTTTTTTTTCTAACGTATTACTCGAATGATACTGAATTGTTTAGTACACTCTATACAATCTGGATAGACTACTTTCACTTAACCCGTTACTGCTGACAAATCTATTCAATATTTGGCCTCTTTATCAGATTTTAGTTATTCGCATTTCATTATCTCAGGATACCGGAAGAACTAATTTTAGTTTACTACTAGTAATAGTATGTACTGTCATGGAAGGAGAAAAAGAATAATTTAATTTGGATCCATAAGGTTTCATTGTCGTTTGCATGAGTAAGACATTTTTGTTTATAAAACTGTGCGTCCGGATTTATCATTTTTTGGCTGTTGCTTTGGCGTATTAAAACTATGATAGTCATACATAAATACCTTATTTATTCTGTAACTTGTGCAATATATTCCACGCCATGTACAGCGAGCTCTTTGCGCGCAGTTCTACATATTCAAGTGTTCGAGTATTCCAATTAACTTTCGTATTATCATCATTTGTAGTAACTGTTTTGTTTTGTTCAGATTTTAATTACACACTTACTTTCTTACTTACCCAACTAACTACGGCAAATGTACATATTTTGCAAATGGAATATCAGCTCGTATCAGATTTTAAGTTTTTGTTTCAGTTTGACTGTATAATTTTAGCCACTTTAAAAAAAGGGAGTGAAGAAAAGTGTTTGAATTTTGTATTTATGCAGATTGATAGAAATCACATAGGCAAGAATAGTGACAAATCGGATGAGTCGAAAACTTAAATCTGCTCGAAAGGAATATGTTAATTAAAGCATGAAGTGAAAACTCTCAATGATGATAGTTGTGTAGATAATGAACATTAGTTTACAATAGCCTGTAATTTGAAATTGTAAAAAAGGCATAGAAGGGTTAGATAGATCAGGTGAATCAGAATGTTGATGCGATGCATTTCGTATATGAGTTACATAAAATAATTTGTGATGGACCTTATTTGCACATTTTGTTGATATTGCACTTCAAATTGATGATTCTCGGCGCAAAACGTAGAATCGAAAATGCATACACGTTCTCTGTTGTCATTTAGAAAATGTATATGGCCGTGTTAGCCCGTCACATATGAGATGACGCCTTCGGCGATCAAACTAGCTACGGAAGTAGGGAGAAAGAAAGGAATGGAAAAGGAAGAAAGCGGTCTGGGGCCATTATGTTAGGTACTATCTTGACATTTGTCGGGTGTGAATGAAGAAAACCCAAGAAAACCTCACTTAGGATATGTGGCCTGGAAAGGCTTTTACTCTTTTTTCGACCGAGTGTCTCTCCCGGGAATCGATCGCGGGACCGTTCTCACCAAAGGTGAGGGTGTTAGCGATTACGCTACGCGAGACCAAATGGACATACATTATCTGAAACTATATATTATTCTTTCCATCTGTCTAACCAATACGAAACACATTTATTATGTCTGTTATCTTATATATAAAAGAGAACGCACAAATCCTTTGTTCCCTCATCACGCTAATACGGCTGAACCAATTTCTTTCATTTTTGGGGGGTTATTAGGATTTGGACCCTAGATGGTTTTTATCATATCACTTTAATTTTTAATTACCAGTGTCTTGAGATAATTGACCATTCAAGTGTCCATAACGTACAAATCCTTTGTTAGTTCATCATAGGTAAAAATAAACGTATTTATATGCAACCCGCATGACCGTGTCACTCGGCGGGTTAACATAAATGACAGGCGATATAATGTTAACATTTAGTGCAATCTTCTATGGTTTTTATCATATCACTTGAAAGCGAAAAAGTAAAAATTATCTAAGTAACAAAGTTTATTGCGTTCCGGGGTGACCGCAGCGAAGCGGGGTGAACGCTGCTAGTAGTAAATACTGTATTACTATAGAAAACATGGTCTTTATATATATATATATATATATATATATATACTGTCGGTCAAAAGTTTCCGGACACTCGCTTCAACTTACATTTTTATGAGCTAATCAATATATACTCGATAGAGTAAGCCACCAATTTGAAATATTTTGTTTGTGTAGGTCTCAATAATGTCTCAGGAGGATAATAGACGTTTTTCGTTTTTCTAACATGTTTACAGGTAGTAAAAAAGAAAGATTATTGAATTATTGTAAAGTCGGCGATTATTTTAATTTAAAATAACGTGATGACAATCATGATATAACTTTGCCTGATCGAAGTACGGTTAAACATTAGCAGTTAATCCTTATTAGAGTCACACTGGAATATAATTCCTTGATATACAGGCCTTATCAGACCTAAATAATGTCAGGAGTTTACATTATTAGTGAACAATATTATAAGATACAGTAAGTGACGTTTTCAACCGTGTTTATGTGGATGTTTTTCCTCTTCTGAGGGTTGGTTGCCGTTATTGTTAGAAATCACGTACAGAGGTAAGATATTAAGTGACGAGGCACACGTTAGAATCATTGCGCGTCATAATATGGACTTTTCTATTCGTCAAATATCTTTCAAACTGAAATAGACCCCATCTACTTTTGGTGATTCCATCAAGCGTTTTCTGCGAAGTCGAAAGAACGTGGACAAAAATCAAACTGGAAGGTTTCGTATTACGTCACGTACGAAAGATTATATTATTGTATTGTTTAGCAAAAGAAATTTGAAACTTACTGCAGCGGAACTCGAATCAGAATTTAATCATAGTCACCCTACAAACATTTCAATTATTACTGTGAATCGATATTTGAGAGTAGCTGCACTCTGGGTAAGTGTTGCTGTGCAGAAACCATCGCAAGTTCAGTGGAAACAAGTAATAGAGGCTCTAATGGACCCTGAAGAACAAAAATTGGAAAACAAAGCAATAGAAACGCGTATTATGAACGGGTAGTCAACATTTCAAGTTTTTAGGCAACGACATCGAGTTTATGTTCAAAGATCTGTTCCAGAAAAGATGCGTCCTAACTGTGCAACCCCAATTATTAAACACGGAGGAGATTCTGTAATACTTTCAAGGTGTTTCGCAAATTCTGGTGTGGGTTGGATTCACAGAATACAAGGAAATTGGACAAAAATGGTTATCATTCCATTTTAAACAGCCATACTATTCCCTCAGAACTTGATTTGATTGGTCACAGAATCACTTTTCTGTAAGATACTGATCCGAAGGACACGTCCAAACTTTGTTCTAATTATTTTAAGAAGAAACAAACCAAAGGAGATATTTGTGTCATGAAATGGCCTCCTCAGTCTCCAGATCCTGACCCCGTCGAACTTCTCTGGTAAGAGCCTGGCAGAAGTGTACGAAAAGACTGTCCAACATCTGCTGATGATGTGTTTTGATATTCTGCAGAACGCCTGGAATAATAATTCAGATGAAAATCTTCAAAAACTTGAGCCACATGCCCCGATTGGTGAAATGAGTGATAGCGGCGAAGGGCGGTTTCTTTGACGAGAAGAACATTTAAAGAATTTGCCAATTTCCTTTGTTGGATAACGTTATTATGTTATTCTGATGTTAAAACTATCACTGTGTTCCTAAACTACCAAGTATCTTGTTCAAAATTGCATCGTATTACAAGCTAAACTTAATATTTCCCTGTTCTTTTGGTCTGTCCGGAAACTTTTGACCGTCAGTGTATGTATATATATATATATATATATATATATATATATATATATATATATATATATATATATATATATACAGGGTGGGCCATTTTAATTAATCCACAGAAATATCTGAAAAATGATAAAACATAGAAGAAATTTTTGAAATACACGTTATATATTGCTAAGGGGAAAACCAATTCCGCCAAAAGTACCCCTCTCCGCCCCCCCCCTAAATGGGGGTAACGGGGGGTAACTTTGAAATGTCAAATGGGAACATGGGTCGAGTAATACCTCGTTCGAAAGGTCTTTGAAAACTAAGTAACGCTGTACCAAAAGATGTTCCATATTGTGCACCAGTTTCAAAATGGCCGCCATGATATGGTTCGGAAACTCCAGTACCCGTAGTATGAAAACCATGGAAGGTAAATGAATGGAACAAAATTGAAATACGTAAATATCATAGGGCATATCGAATGATGTAATCCCTGTGATCCCAGTGGCCTCCCTGAAGGGGTCTTGTGGGCTAACTTCAAAATTTCAATGTCCGACCGGACAACGGTTCGGGCGTACGCTTGACCTACCCAATGCTGTTTGGAAGGCAGACTTTATGCATAGAGAATTGGTGCACTAAATTAACGCGGATGGTCACAGTTACATTTTGATTAACTATTAGTGATGAGCGCAAGAGTCTTGGTCTTGCAGTTTTTGCAAGAGTCTTGCATGCAAGACCAAGACCAAGACCAAGACCAAGACCAGGAATAGCGGTGCAAGACCAAGACCAAGACCAAGGGGTGCAAGAACAAGACCAAGACCATACTTGCAAGACCAAGACCAAGACTCTTGCGCAAGAGTGTTGCACAAGTACTGGTACTACTTGAATTTTTTTATACAATGTAAAAAAGGAGAAAATTCATTACATCTTTTACTTGAATTTTTTGACTTCAGTAAAAATGACACTGGAGTGAATGTGTTCCCAGTAGTGTTATGCAATCCGTGTGAGTCGATCTGCCCCTGTAGCATATAGCTAGAGTATATCGTTTCCTGAATTGGTTGTTCGCGTTTTCTGTAGATATTGCTCGTTTTCAAGCCATACATGTGTCATCTTGCGTCATGTAAGCTATTTTGGTGCACAAACATCGTGTGCGTGGGTTTTCTTAGGTATTTTCCGTTTCCTCCTACTTTCTTCATTCCACCATTTCAGTCGTTTTTCATCATCACCGTCTCCCTTAGCGTTGGTGCATTACTGTGCAACGTTAAACTAGATACTTCATTTCATTTCAAAGCATATTAGTGGTGTTCTTCTTCCAAAACTGAAGAGAATTGTAGTATTGAACATCAGTAATTCCGTACACCATAGGTGTCGACTACATGGGTATGGCCTTGGTTATGAGACTCAAGCATCCGTTGTAAATTTTTAATGTGTGCTCATAAAATTAATATCGAAATAACATTTTCATGACATTGACAAAAACTTAGTGCATGTGACCGCAAGTTTGATTTCATGGGCGGATGCTTATACGTTGAATAATTGTTTATTCATATAACTTTTAGCCTCCTTAGGTATACGGCACATCGGGGATTGAGCGATATAACATTACACTACAACAGTAAATCTATATTATAAAATTGAAAGTGACTATGTTTGTGACTCCTAATCTCTTGAACCACCAGCTCGAGATCGATCAAATTTTCAATATAGATCAGGTTTGGGCCTGGAATGTTATTTTTCAGTTCACTTTGAAGGAGCAATGCATGGGAGGAGGAGGAGGGGAGGTATACAAAAATCAAAATAAATAAAAATAAAAGTGACTAAGTTTCTGACAATAATTCTTGAACCACCAGACCGATCTTAATCAAATGTTTAACATGTATGAGATGCGGAACTGAAAAGTTTTTTATAGTTTCATTTTGATGGTAGAACCTAGGGGAGGAGGAGGGGAGGTATATATAAAAATAAATAAAACTTAATAACTCTTGAAACACCCGACCGATCTCGTTCAAATTTTCAACATAGATGAAGCTCAGGCCTTTCACGACTTTTATCCTTTTACTTTGACGGTGCAACATAGGGGATGGGGAGGAGGGAGATATATGTAAAAAAAAAAAAAAAAAAGTATAAGTGACTGTCTTTGTGACTTCATCACTCTTGAACCAGCCAATCGATCTTAATGAAATTTTCAACATAGATGAGGTTCGGACTTGGGGTGTTTTGCATCATATCACTTTGATAGTAGAACTAAGGGTAGGAGGAGGGGAGAGGAAGTGTACAAAAATAAATAAAACTTAATAACTCTTGAACCACCCAACCGAACTCGATCACATTTTCAACATAGATTAAGTTCGGACCTGAGATGGTTTCTGTCATATCACTTTGACGATGGAGCTTAGGGGCCGGGGAGAGGAGAGATATTTAAAAATGATCGAAAATGACCGATATTAGAGTGGAGTCTATAGTTTTGGGGGTCGCTGCGATAAACAATGACACTTCCGATAATGTTTAAATCCAAATTTAGCCCCGTAGCTTGGCGGTGGGAGAAGACATATCTAAAAATGGTCGAAAATTAATATTAGTGTCGAATTCATAGTTTTTGGGGTCACGAAAGTGAACAGTGATACTTCCGATCCCGTTTAAATGCAAATTCAGCACCGCAACTTGGGAAGGGGAAGAAGGATATATATAAAAAATATTGAAAATGACCATTATTATCAATGTCAAATTCATGGTTTTCGAGGTCATTGAGATGAACAGTGACACGTCTGATGCCGTGCCTTGCAACATGGGGGAGGAGAAGATATATAAATTTATTGAAAACGACCGATATTAGTGCCGAATCCATAGTTTTCGGTGTCTCTAAGATGAACAGTGAAGTTTCTGATATCGTTTAAACCCAAATTCAACCCCGCAACTTGGGGAGAAGAAGGGGAGAGAAATATAAAAATAATCGAAAATGACCGATATCAGAAAGCGCTTAGTAATAATGAAAAGTGACTGATTAACGAAACATATTATTATTATTATTATTATTATTATTATTATTATTATTAAATTTAACCCAACGAAGTGGGTAATTGATGCTAGTAATCCATATTCACAAGTGAGACTGATTTTATACAGTTATTTTAAATAACTTGTAGTTTGATGTCGTTATTTTGTATTTCTAATATAGGTCAAAAGTATTTATACAAATTGAGTTTATAGAAAAGACAGACAAACAGATGAGTCGTTTTTAGTTTTCACTCAAATTATTCTAAAATATTAAGTTTTGATTATAATAATTATTTTATTTTTTCTCTTTTTTGTCGATATGCAAAACATATAATCATAATAATCATCAAAGCTATTCTGCCATTATTGGCTGGTTGCTTGCTGCAACTGAGAAACCTCGATGTACGGTGGTCCTCAGCTAGTCTCTTCGTCTTAATGTAGCAATTTTCTTAATATTTTCCTTCAACTACAATTTCCTTTGCTCCCTTTCTCTCTTTCCTTTCACCATACCCTCTAGCACGTCCTCCACAGCCAATATCCCAACCAGTTCTTCTTTCTCCTCTTGTCAATATCTAAAATTCTTCTTTTTTCTCCTACTGCTAATATTTCTAACACCTTCTCATTCGTTTTCCATTCAACAAAGCTAATTCTCTCCATTTTTCTCCATGCCCAGGTTTCGAAAGTCTATAATTTTTTCCATCGCTTTTGCGTAATGTCCATGTTTCTGCCTCATTGGAATCAGTAAAACCAAATCTCAATATTTAATTATAAGTTTGTTTCACACAAAGATTAGCTAATGTGGTTGAAAAGAAAAATCTGACGCCTTTAGAGTGTAAAAATAATTTTGCATTTCATGGTATTTCAATTATCTGTACCGTTTTGATTTTCTTTCATTCCTCTCAGGGGTAGACTCCCCAGTTTCGGAACCTGTGGAGTGTTGGATCTGTTAAAAATATAAAAAGATTACGAAACGTCGTGATTTATCTTATAAGTAGCGAAGCGTGGGCACCCAATAAAAAATTAAAGGTAATCACTTAATGTTATGTTGTACACTATTATCATACTTACACGAAGATAAACTATGTTACATTTAGAAACATATATTGTATTTCCGTTACTATTGGAGCATTGTAGAATTTATTATCCCTTATATCCAGAGTAAAATTTACCTATGAAAAGCATAAGATTTTTTAAAAACAAGATTTGCAAGACTCTTGCAAGCAAGACCAAGACTGGGTGTGCAAGACCAAGACCAAGACTGGGTGTGCAAGACCAAGACCAAGACCGAAGTTTCCAGTGCAAGACCAAGACCAAGACTGGGTGTGCAAGATCAAGACCAAGACCAAGACCACCCCGGTCTTGGTCTTGGTCTTGCATTTGCTCATCACTATTAACTATTAGTATTCATGTCATATTGTGAGCTTGAGGGACGAAACGGTGTGTACGTATATCCCCGAAATGCTTTCTGAATAACCAGCACTCATTGTATAAAAGTGTCTATTTTTTTAGTCACTACAGCGTCATCCGTACAAACAAATGTTTCAACCACACCATACCTATTTGTAAAGTTAGCCTTAATTTACGAATTGAAGTAGAGTTCTCGTTTGAACTTTCACTTTACTTTCCACCCCACTCACATACAGAGCGCAGGGAGAGATTATTTTGCAGGACTTGGATTTCTCTTTATACATTATGGGAATTTTACTCTAATATTTTTATCTCTGTTGTATTATTCTCGAGCCTTGGAACGCCTCCGTGGTTTTCCTATTTAATTTTCGTTATTTTCATTTATGTCTAACCGTATTCATACTATGGGCACTAGACGTTTTCTTAGACACAGTCACCATGTCTTTGCGATCATTTTGAAAATGGTGTCTCATGTCGAAAATTTTCTTACAGAAGCTGTTTGATATTAATTTGTCTATGTAACGTGATGTTACTCGCTTCAAGCTGCTATTTGAAATTTTCAAGTTGGCCCCGGATACCTTTGAGTTGGCCCTTGGAGTCACCCCGACAACACCTCTCGATGTGCCTTACTTCAGTTAGCTACTCCAGTTTTTCTTTTGTTGATTTATCTCCAATCGCTTTCATACTACGGGTACTAAACCTTTTCTCTGACACGGATACTATGTTTCGGCGGCCTTTTGAGAACACTGCCATTTCACATCAATCGTTTTCTCCTGTAATATGTTAGATTTTGCAAGATTTATCGAACGAGGTACCACTCGACTCATGTTGCTATTTGAAATTTTGAAGTTAGCCCCCAAGACCCCTTTAGGGAGGCCACTGGGATCACAGGGACCACACCGTTCGATATGCCCTATGATATTTACGTATTTCAATTTTGTTCCATTCATTTACATTCCATGGTTTTCCCACTACGGGTACTGGAGTTTCCGAACCATATTATGGCGGCCATTTTGAAACTGGTGCACAATATGGAACATCTTTTGGACAGCGTTACTTAGTTTTCCAAGACCTTTCGAACGAGGTATTACTCGACCCATGTTCCCATTTGACATTTCAAAGTTACCCCCCGTTACCCCCATTTAGGGGGGCGGGAGGGGTACTTTTGGCGGAATTGGGTTTCCCCCTTAGCAATATATAATGTGTACTTGAAACATTTCTTCTATGTTTTATCATTTTTCAGATATTTCCGTGGATTAATTAAAATGGCCGTGGATTAATTAAATTATATATATTTAATTATTAATTAAATTATATAATACAGTGGCGGATCCAGGATCAAGGGAGGGGCTAAACCATATTTTGCCGTTTTATCGTGTAAAATAGGATTGGAGCCCATTTTATCCAGTGTATACCTAAGCGTCAAGGGGGGCTATAGCTCCCCTTGGATCCGCCACTTATAGTGTTTCAAAAGTCCCCTGACAGGCCAACTCTGTCATTATCAGAGTTACAGCGAAATGTAAGAGGGAAAACAGTCTCCAAGTATGTTGTTTCCAATCTAAGGTGAAGGAATTTTTCAAATCGGACGAGCCGTTTGGGCTGTACACTCTTTATGCGCCCCATGTTAAATAAAAATACGTTACCATTTACCTGGACCCGCAACATAAGTGAATGAAGTTACTGTTTGAAATGCGGGCTGGCCATCTACACGTTAGCATAAGAGTGTACGGATACGGATAAAAAAGTGTGTAGCAAGCACTTAGAATTGGTTGCTAAAATTAGTTTTCAGTGAAATATTATTTGAGGTTCTCGGATCCGAAATTAGCCTAACGACAAGAATTAGAAAAGCAACAATAATAAACCTTATGCATTAATGGGTTAACCGAGGTCCACCTGTATCCAACCTCCTCCCCTTAAAGGTGAATTGCTGGCGACACTGATCGTAAGTTCAGAATATGAATTGTATTACGTTTATTAAAGATGATTGTAAAGACCACAATTCAAAGTATAAGAACAAAATTTTGTAGCTATAAGGTATACAGTTTTATTATGAAAAGTTTATTCCTGCTGTTGATGTAGTGTTTGATGCTTGTAATCCTCTGTTGACTGACAATTCTCATTACTAGGAAGAGACCCTCCACTGTGTCGTCTTCCGCTCTCTGGTTCATTACCTGTTGGTGGGAATTCCACTCCCTGCATTAATGAGCGGCGTTTTAACCTTCGTCATTGAGTTGGTAGCGAGAGAAAATTAGCACTGGATGCTTTCTGCCGCTGTGCCGCGTTCTGAAATGTCATGGATTCTGCACATCAATCTCTCACTGAGCTAAGAACATTGTGCTGCATTATGATCACGTTTGTGGTAAATTCCAATGAGCTTCACTTTCAATTTGTTAAGACTAATTTTTCTGTATTTGAGCTATACAGGGTGACCCAAAAGTAGGTATACAGTACCGTACTGATCAGCTTATTGCATTTCTTATTGTAATCCATCAGGTAGACTTAGTATCTTTATTATTGTTCTTAGTGTATTTTTACTTACATCTTAAGCTCGGAAAGTCAAACCAAATAAACCCATAAACTAGAATGTTATAATTGTTCAATGCAGGGGTGTATACCTACTTTTGGACCACCCTGTATAAGAGGAACGTACTATTCAAAATGAGATTTGAACCACTACCTCGGAATTTTATCCGAGACGTAGTACGCTGTTCTAGGAATACTCGCTGTTAGCAGAATTCTGTCCACGAAGTTCTCGGAGTGAGGACCAGTATACGGCGTAATCAACGTAAAATTCTACAAAACAGATTGTCTAAAGATGAGACATATACCAATATATAGATCTTATTGAGCTGAAAAAATAATATAGTGAGTGTAAGCCCTCATGCTTAGTTTTCGAGGGGAAAAAACAACAGTAAATTTGTAAAATAAATAAATAAATAAATAAAAGTTGATGCCGAAAGAGAATTATGCTATCTTCTTGGGGTGAGATGAGACTGATACTGAAATACACTCTTAAACTCTTCATTACGAGAGTAGCAAGACAATACGTAGTTAATAAGATATAGATTAAACTTAACAATAACTCTTAAACTTTAATATCTATTAAAAGTATCACCAAAGATAAGACTCATTAGTCAATAGATCACAGACTGTCTCCGTTAACCTACACGTCATTATTGTGGGTCGTAAAACTGAAATATTTCATTTCCAACATAAGGTTATAGTTTTTTAATGGTACCACATCAGATTATTACACATTTTAAATCTGTATGTAAAACGAAAACTTACAATACCACACTTCTGCAGTATTGTAAACTAAGGACGCTAGAAAATGAAATCTTGGAAGTTTTACGTCCCACGCTTATACCGTGTGGGCTAAAGGAGACAGTGATGATGAGAAATGGGTGAAATGAAGAAAGTAGCAGGAAACGAAAGAACCCCAAAAAAACCCACACACACGGTGTTTATCCACAACAAAATCCATTTGATGCAAACTAGGATCGAACTAAGGACTCCACGCACCTGATGTGAACGCTCTAAGTTTGAGCCACCGCAGCCCTAAGTACGCTAGAACAGGGTTTCCAAGTGTGGGTCGCGATCTGTTTTTGTGGGTCACGAGATTTCCCTTTTAATTATGAAAATTTTATTTTGATGCAAAAACATCTTGTAAAGCACTATTCAGAAAATAAAAATGGAACCGGTTGTTAATGAGGTATAGAGTAAGTGGTTACTCTTGAGCTCTGCCCTGTTGTATGATCAGTAGATATGCTAGATTACGATGAAAAAAGAGTGGGTAAGTCAAAATCTGTCATGGGGTAGAACATTGCGTCGGGAATAGTGTTAGCTCTGTGTTACCATTCTATGGAAACACTATAACTCACTTTGCGCATGCGTACAATTTCGTATGATACAGTTATTGAGAAAGAACGTCAATGTGTATTTGAATAAAAGTAGGTGGGCCACAAAATACTTTTTATTATTTAATGTGGGTCGCAGTAATAAGTTTGAGAACCACTGCACTAGAATATTATAAACATAGAAAAACATCCAAAATACCGTAGCGTTGAATACTATGGTCATCATATTACATATTTCGAACAAATAAAAAGAAAGTTACAAGGAATTAAAAATTTTATTTTCTAAAGTATTTTATTCGAAAAAGTGTTGGATAAGTATTACACCCAATTGTATAAGTGCTTTTTCAATAGACATAAAGATAATGATGTTTACAGCAGTTTGATATTGCGGAGATAGGATAAAATGGTTATATATGACGTTACTTCAAATAGCGAGATTGTGGGAACTTTTTCAAACTGTCTTTGATTTACTTCGCTTCTATAACAGTACAACAATACTTTTTTGGAAGAATAATTAAAATAAGTTCTTGGTATTACCTAATTTAGCCAGTGTTTCAAACTATACCCGTATCTACCATATCTCCAGAACAGTTTGAGATATCAAATTGCAGTAAACTGTATTAAGATCTTCACATCTATTGAAAGTAGTCTGTGCAGTTGGATGAAGCAGTTACCTAAGCATTTCTTCAAAATAAAGGCTTTTGGAAAAAAGTCGAAATTTCAGTCCCTTGTATCTTTGTTCCTACTCATTCGAAATCCAACATAGTATTAGACACTAAAGTTCTTTGGATACGCATTCCCTTGTCTGTTTCGCTTGCGTTATTACCGGCACAGTAACTTAATTTTTTCTGGGGGGGGGGCAAGCATTAATATTTGAGCCTAGTGTTGTAAATAGAAAAAAGTTGATAATTTTTCAGAAATGTACGTTTTTTTAGAAAAAAATTGCTTCTGAATTTTTTTTCAAATAGTCATTTGTAATGTATCTTACGTCTATTTAAGTCTGAAGTATTTTTATGTAGGTGTAACTACCGTAAAATGCAACATGAATTAAACTCTAGATACTGAGTAGGGATGCACGCGAAACGAGACGAGAAATGGAAAAGTCTCGTCTCATCTCGCAGCCTCAAATGTTGGTCTCGTCTCGTCTCGCAAATGTGAAGTCTCGTCTCGCGTCTCGCATAAAATTTTGAGTCTCGTCTCGCGCGAGACTTTCTCGCATGGTCTCGCATATATTCTGGGTCAAAATTTTGCAATGTTATTCTATGGCTGTTAATGAATGATGTGATATTCTGTCCGAAGGCAGGTATGTGACCTAAAAGTCCATTAGCAAGGTGAATCCATGGTGATTTGTCATTGCTTTCCATGGGATGAATGTTCATAACATCCTAAGGAGACAGAACCTAGAGTTCATGGTATCCGAACTTGTATCCCCTCCGCTCCAAATTAAAAGAAAAGTTGTGCTGGAATTTGATTGCTGGACCATTAATTTTCGTCAAATTAATAGCATAATTTACAGCAAGACCAGCATAAATTGTTGCTGGATCCAACATTGTTTTCCAGCTTAGAGTTCTCCAACAATATTTTCCAGTATCCCATTCGGTCACATTTTTGCCCCGAAAAAAATGTCGCCAATGTAATTAGGATATAAAGAATATAACGTTTCCGTATATGTTTTTCTGAACTCATTGAACCAAACCCGGATCCTTTTACTATATCTATATGTAAACTTCGTCTTTATTTAACCGGATTTCAACCTTGTCTTTGCCTGCTTCTAGTCCGAGGAATACTCTAACGTCACAATATCCAAAATTGACACGGATTGTTCCCTTAGAATAGGTTTTAACTTTCTTTTCAGAAAGTTTAAACTCTCTAGCATTAAATTTGTGGAAGCAGGAGATAAAATATAAAAATACGTTACTTGTGTAGGAGAACAGTGCTGCCATCTATTGTCGCCTATCTCCCTTTACACCAACCACCAAGGAATAACGTTACTTGTGTCAACGGAGTTGTGGATAACGCAATATGTAACAATTGCGAGAATCAAAATATCCAGCAAACTATACTTGATACGAAAAAAGCTTTCTGGATCAAGTTCCAGATCATACAATTGAACTAACTGCAGTGTTGCCAGAATATCAAAACCTGAAAAGTTTTGGTTAACCCGACAGCACTGGTGTCAAGCCACACAGACACAGACCACATTTATTTTGATCCTGAGCTAAGTAAAATGCTGACCTTACAAGAACGCGGTTTCGTGTAACTTCTACTTACAACAGGTCAGTTGTAGACCGCATTTTATCGCTTGCTGAGAGGCATTCTATCTGCAGAAAAGGAAATGTTGGGTCTGACAGACTAGGCGCCAGTACTCGTGTTACTCAAATGAGAGGTTATTATTATTATTATTATTATTTTTAAAGTAAGTGTAAGTCCCACCAAACCTATAGGGCCATCCTACCAAACCAGTATTTGAATTAAACTTCCGAACTAGAGGGGGATGTTTTTGATAAATATATAGAAAGAAAATACTTATTCTATGTAAAAATGGCATGTTATTTCTGCGAGCGGGGCCGAGGATAAACTTTGACGAGAGGGGATTTCCCCGCCATCCCCCAACATTAATCGCTAGTAGTAATGTGAAAGAGACAGAAACAACGGAAATATCACATTTCGCAGCAATAGGGAGTCTTATTCGCTTTTCAGACCAAAAACAGAAGTTCATGTATTCGTGCGCGCCCGCGTGTATGTGTTTGTGTCGCAAAATAGTCCTAAATCGGTGCTGTAATAAATTTCCAATTTACGAAGCTTTTCTTTTTCAATGATGTTTAGAACCTAAAGAAGGCTTTTATTCTGAAAATCAACCTTGAATAATAATAAATCTCATAAAATGTCTATTGCCCCAATCAGTAACGTACGCAGGGGGTGGGTCCTGGGGGTCCGGACGCTCCCCGAAATTTCTACTTTTGTGTAAATTTAGCCTAATTTTAGGGGTAATTTTAGGAATTTTAATATAAAATACCCTCATATTAAGTTTGGACCCCTCCCGAAATAAATTCCTGTGTACGCTACTGGCCCCAATCACTTTTTTGTTCCTGGAGGCATTAACGCTCAACTTAGAAAACTCAATAAATGTAAAATCACTAAATATACAATTAAATGTAATTCATAAATGTTGCGAGACTGCGAGAAGTCTCGCGAGACAACCGAGTCTCGTCTCGCATGGTTTAGTCTCGTCTCGCATAAAATTTTCAGTCTCGTCTCGTGTCTCGCGTGCATCTCTAATACCGAGACGGTAGAAATATTTTACAATTTATATGAGTAGCATACTTACTAATAATCCGGGTTTCTGTAGTTTTTCACCAATATCAACCATAAATGAAAATTTATTTTTTCGTGAAACTAGACCTTTTAATAAGTACAAAAATAATATTTCGAACAGTATAAAATGCAAATAACTTGTCTAAAGGTAAAAACTAATACTAATTTGCCTACTAGTATTTTTCTAAATATCATATATAAATAATTTGTCGACTAGATACATGATATGCATTACCGGCTCTGCCATATGTTCAACACGCTCATTTGCACGGGGTGACAATATCTGTCATAAGTATTTTATTTAACATTAATATTTCTTGTTGGAAACAGACTTCATGATCATGGTAGTTAAATTTACTAAGCTGACCTTCTATTTGAATACTACATTCCTAAATTATGTTTAGGTCGCATTAGTTTGTCACATGGACAGTGCTAAAGCAAATGGTAAAATAAATCCCAGCACAAATTGCTTGATTGTTGTCAAATACAAGAACTCAATTCTCGAGCACCTGTTCCATTTAATTAGTTATCAGCAGGGCTCGGATCTTGTTGAAAAGTCAACTTTTTACTGTTACGCATAGGACAAGACAAGTTGAAATATAAACGTTGTTCATCAACTCTAGGTTCTAAAAATATATCTTTTTAGGGTCAACATTTGGTCACCTTTTGACGTTTTGAAGTTTCAGGTCATTTTTTTTAAATATTTTAAGGTAACTTTTAGGTCACTTATGGTCTTTTTATTCTTTTTCTTCTACATAAAGAAATCTTAAAATGAACACTTTTACGGATTTGAAAAAAACGAAGTTAAATGATCTCTTTTCCTGCTTCCTGACTTTTGGGGTGGAAAAACTGCATTCCTAACAAGCTAATGAACACTAAACTGTAGCTGGTTGACGAGGGTTGGGGTTTGGTAGGTGGTCAAATAGATGTTTTCGGTTTGTTGACTGCAAAGGATATGATCAGGTGAATAACTAAAAATAAATTAGAAGGCGTTCAAAGATTTTAAACTTCTCTTTATCTATTATTCTCGTGTATACAGTCTACACTTGCGAACTTTTATTCTTTAAGTGTACTTCCTAGTTTCAACTCGGGAGCAGTGATGTAATGCTAATTTTTTAGGTGGGTATACGCTCCATCCCTTGTTGCGCACAAGCATAGAAACACACCAAGCATACAAACAAACACGCATATATATATGTAGGGTGTTCCATAATTCTTTTTACAGCTATTAGGGGTTGAAAGTAAACACGAAAGCAAAAAAAAAAAAAAAAAGTATATACACGGAAGCCGAAAACTGCGTTCTTTCCGAGTTATGAGCACAAGATAGTGCAGAAAAATTGAACTTTGTTCATTAACTTCGCAAAGACTAATAGTGGAAGAAGAAACGGTATGGTGAATTTCAGAGGAAACCGTACTTGTAGTTTCGAAAAATGACACATTCAAGATGTTCGGGAAATTACGCAAGATTCTATTAAACCTTGCTCCATTCAATTCACAATTATCTATGAAATCTTGAGTTAATTTGTGAAATTCTGCATCTACTTTCCCCATACTCTTGAACTTGGTATTCCCTGTCAACACAGATGTGGTTTCACTTTCTTAGCTTTTAATTATGTCTTTACATTTTCTTTATTCCTATTATGTTTATTCATCTTTTTAATAATCGCAATATTCTCGAACTCTTTTTGCTCGAATTGTATAACAATTATGTTTGCGTCGTTGCCATTTGTTGCAACTATGTCTGGTTTAAAATTTTCATTGTCGCAAGAAATTACACTGAGAAAGAAAATTGTATGTGGCGTACTTAAAAACGTACGTTACAGATATAAATCCTGTAGTTTTTGGATTTAACGTACAGCAAACGTATAACTGAAAACGCATGTTTTGTAATATTTTCCGTATAAGTGTTCCATCTATACGTACTTTCCATTTGAAACAATATATAATATCTAGCTGACTAATCTAACATATGTATCTGCATGTAATATACGAAAGACTGTTAGATCCAGACATCCTGCGATGGCATGATGTAACATCTAAGGGCAGTGCGTATGTAGCATACGGATAACGTATGTTCCGTACTGATTTCTGTAGTAAGCAAGAGAATTCCGTATGTGTGTACAATATACCGCTGTCCGGATAACAGATTTTTCTCAGTGTACAGGTTGAACACACTTTGTACTGATTTGATAATAATTCATTGTTAATAATTTCTATATTTGATTATGACTATGAATAATTTTATGCTTATTGCCTATACACTCACGTAATACATGGGCAAGAGTCTCATTTTTAATATTACAGCGACGGCACAGCATATTTTCATCTGGTTTGACTTGAGCTTTAGGAACGTTTTTGCCCAATGTATTTGCCCAAATTTTAAGGAAATCGATGCATTTGGAGTCCGACATTAGCCTATTATCAAATAAAATCTCGTTAGAATTTTTTTTATCTCTAAATTGATCAATTCCCTGAGAATCTAGTTTTTTCCAAACATCAAATTCCTTCTTCTTCAATTCAACTTTCGTTTGATTTATTTTCTTTATGTTGGCTGGTCATTTACTTTGGAAAGTAGATGATCTCCTGCCTGTGTATGAAAACATCGATTCAATTAGAGTGAAATAAGGATCTAATAATAGAGCAGAATTATTCTGCTATCTATGACCGATTTTTAGCATTGCTAAAGATACAAGATTGAAGACTAGGAATTCCTAGACCTCCATCCGTCTTCCTAGAATGGGGCATACCTTTTGATCACCGAATAGTGCAGATGTTATATTTTCTCATTCAAATTCCTCAGTGCAGCATCAATATTTAACAAATAATAATAATAATAATAATAATAATCGAGACCAGAGCATTGGTAAATGAAAGTATTTTCCAAAAAATGTCATGACCTCACTATAGCATTTTAAAATTAAAAGGGCCAAAGACATTACTAGCATCATAAGTAATCCTTTCTATGCAAACTAAACTAACATTACCTACGTTAAGTAAAAATTATGTGAGAAGCAATTCGCAGAAGTAGAGTAATGCATTCAATTGAGAAGTAATCCTTTCGTGGACGACCTTATATATTTTTGATTCGGGTTTGGCAAATATTTATAAGTAGGTAACACTTGGGCCATCGTACTTCAGAAAATACTAAAATAAGATTATGACGACTTTTGAAGAATACATCCAGATAACATTCCTCTCAAAATTGGCATCTTATTCAGTTGTTGCTTCCAGAAGGAAAATATAGACAGAAAAATTATGCGATCTAGTTGCGTATGAAAGCGACTTGCAAGTGCTTTGTATCTTTAAGCATTCTTTTTACCAAGCCATTTTAAATAAACTTTTCTTTATGCTTTATTTTGGAATTATGTTTTATTAAGTTCTTAAAAATATCAAACTTGCATACACATAAGTAACTGTCACAACCAGAGATAAGGTACCAACGATGGTTGAAATGTTCTATTATGCTTTTTAAGCTTTATGGTTGCACTACTAATCGGTGTTTCTTCAATTAATACTAATGAAAAATCGGTCCTTACAGTTATATCTTCGGAAAGTTATGATATACCCTTGCTTATAGGCAACTTACAGACTGCGTGTATCTGTTGCATAACAAGCAGGATGTGTGTATGAAGCAACAAGAAGAAAAATCTGGACGGAAAGCTACATTTTGGAGTTACCGAACCACTTCATCTATAAACCAGAGACAAAGCAAAGATTACCTACAGTATTATAGATTAGTTTGAGACTTGTTTAGCTGTCTGCGTTAAGTAGGTCAGGCTGTAGAAGTGGTTGTACTTCTAAATCGTGTCCAGGCTGAATTAAGCACTGATGCCAGCGCAGAAGTTACAGTTGATTAGTATCGGCATACCTATTTACAACTTCAGTCCAATAATTTATTTCGATTGGAGGCGTAGTTTTCCCGTTAGCTGCGATTAAAAAAAAAAAAAAAAAAATCACAAACGACAATCTTACCGAGCGAAGTAGCTCAAGTGGTAGAACGTTGGCTTCGCATTCGATAGGTCGTTGGTTCGATTTCCGCTGCCGATCATCCTGACAGGGGTTTTCCTCAGTTCTACCAGGCAAATGACGGGATGGTACCTACTAAACGCCCTGGCCGATATCTTCCTAAATCCTTTCCATTGTTATTGCTGTTGTTAGATATCCAGTATAAAATGGGGTTTGAGCTGTATCTGGGGATTGTTAAATAAATAAAATAAAATAAATACACATCCTGGAAGAAGGAAAAGTACATATAGAAAAAAATTCTCCTGAAAAGAAACAAAAGTTGTAAACAAAAAATGGGAGCTTTTCCACTTTTTAAATTCAAATTTGATTTTTTAAAGTTTTTCCTTTATTTTTTATTATTAAAACAGAGGAAGCAAATAAGAAAACCCACAAGTCTAGTTCTTCTAGGAAGATTACAATTTCCGTGATAAGATATTTTCTCAGATATTGAAAGGTGTTTCATCACTGCTTATTATATTACAGGTGCTCCCGAAGAAAATTTTCTAGGGGGCATCTCCGTGGTTGCTGTATTGCGTCTAGTATTATTGGTATTTAATATACATGGTTTGCTGTATTGTGTATACATTTTCTGAGCCAGGGGGCCTGGGCCCCACGCTGCCCTTCCCTTCGGCGCCCATGTTATATTGTCAAACCTTGAGCATGCTGGCATAAAAAAAGGATTTGAAAAGGAATCTGTCTGAACTAATAAGTTGATGTACTATTCCAGCATTCTCTTAATCTGTCGAAGAAAAGCTTGGAAAGATCAGTGAGGATGGCTGGCTATCGATTTCTTTTATTAAAATAAAATTACACGAACAGCTGTTTTTAGAGAAATTTAAACTTTGGGCCCTTCACACAGATGTAAATTCCTAATAATAATAATAATAATAATAATAATAATAATAATAATAATAATAATAATAAACCAATCAAAAAAATGTGAAAAAGCTTTTGCAGATCAACTATCCTAAGAGGGGGTTTTTCTTCATTTGGATCAGCAAAAATTTCGGAATGGTACCTAACTTATAGGCCCCAAGTAGTCTCCTTTCCAATGCCCTTAACGAAGAACATCCCTCTGGCATCTTCATTATCAAGCTCGAGATGCCATATAACATTTGTAGTGTGAAATAAATAAATACACTTATGTCTTTCTCGTAGTGGTAGCTGGAAAATTAACATATTCTTTGGATTTTTCTTGCTATTTCTCGATGTCTCGATATTTTTGTCAACGAAATTTACACAGCTGTTGTCTCTTTTCCTTTTTAACCAATTTTCTAACACCTCCTTGGACATCTTACAAACTGCGAAGCAACTCTTAATTCGTCAACCCACAAAAGTTTGAACACTACTAAGCCAATATTTTCGAAAAGACGACTGCACTGATATTTATGATTAAAGATTGCTGTGACATGCTCATATGCTACAAGTCTTTCTGACTTTTGTTTTCTACCGCCTTCTGTTAACAAATTTTCTTCAAACACTTCTTATCTGAACGAAAACAAAATAACAAAGAAAAATGTTCATTTTTACCCTCTCCCTTTCTTTGCCCAGTAGGTTGCGGAAAAACTACTACTAGTACCTGCTTGAGTACTTATTGAAATCAATCGTCGCTTTCTTTAGTGTCAATTACAGCTACAAATGAGCAGTACTAATCCGAGGTTCGCTGTTGTGGTTGATGTTATTGGGAACGACGGTGTATGCTTGAAAGGAGACCAATGATAGGTCACATATTTTGTTACTTTTGTGGAAGTCAACAATTTATTAGCTCATATATATGCATTTAATATCTTCTTAAGCCTTGAATTAAAGTAAAGATCACATTTTTTCGGACGGTCCTTCCGCTGTTAGAAAGGAACTAACTGGTTCTATCTCGTATGGCCTCGCTCAAATTGTATCCAATTGGCAGAATTCGAATTTTACCAAAGAGGCCATAAAACTGTAGCCATTGCTATGTTAAAACAGAACAACTTCAATGTTAGCATATGAATATAGGCCATATTGCTCACCCTACATTAACATTTCTATCTTCCACTGAACTTTAAAAAGAAAGGAGTTTCTATTAGTTTCCAAGAAAAACATTTGAAAACATCTTGGCTTTATTTTAATATAATGTCATAAGTAAGCTTTCAGAAAATAGGGACAGCGCATGTGACATCTTGGGTTAAAACCACTGCAGGTTCAGAGTGCTCTTTTCTATTATAGAAGGGATTGACGGAAATCTCGATTCCCACAACCCTAAAACGAAAAGATTTCAAAGAATTTTGCATCATTCGCGACAACACCCTGACGACCAGCTGTTAGATTTTTCTGTTTTAAAATACAGTAAATGAAAAACAGTTGTTGTTTGTTCCAATGAGTGAGTATACTATGAATCGAATGTAGCGTATACCCGCGTACTTCCTAAATTTTAGGTAACTATACGATAGTCTCCTAAATTTAGAGGCGGGTATACGCCGTATACCCGCGTATACCCTCCATTACATCCCTGCTCGGGAGTGAATTGACACTTTCAGTACGTACAATACCGTACAATGGACTGATAATTGAACACAATATTTGATCAATGGGCTGCAGCTAACTGAAACAAAACTTTTGAAAATTACTGAGAAATGATAGTTAAAATCCAATAGATATTCAAAAAAAAAAAAAAAGTCCATGTTTAACGAAGTAAAAGTTTTAAAATACGCAAGTTTTAAGGTCAATTTTTGTGAATTTTAGGGTCACTTTACAGAAATTTTAGTGTCATTTTATAGGTCACTTTTTTAGAAAAGTTTAGGTCAACAAGATCCGGGCCCTGGTTATCAGAGTTCTGACATGAAAGCTACTCTTGTCTTTGTCGCAAATAAGATCGTTATCATTGAATGTGGGAACAACTTCTTTTTTAAAAAAAATTAAAAGATGTAAAAGGAAAACCAAGAAATAAAGATAAAAGAGCTAGTTGCACAATAATTGCAAACTGATATGTTGAGATTGAAGCTCGATATTGAACACTATAGAAAGGATTACCATCTTTCAGGTGTTTGCTTTATCTTTCACTAACATAATAGATTAATATTTAAAGAAAAAACAGACACAACGAGATTGTATTTGTAGTAAGTATTTAAGCCTTTCTGAGTGCGAGTACATATTTGTAGTAAGTATTTAAGCCTTTCTGAGTGCGAGTACAGTTTCCTTCCCCTTCGTTGTTTATGCTGGAAACTCGCGACTTTTAAGATTTGTTCTTTCTGGAGAAAGAGGAAGGCGGCAAATTACGTCATTGCAAAGGGCAGAAATTTGCCTAGGGTCAGCCCTGATGATATGTGCATACAAGACATGAATATAGGATGACATAATTTGAAGTAATGTAGAGTGTTTCAAAATGAATATTAGGGTTTTGAAACTTTATAGTATTTATTACAATTAACTTACAATTATAAATTTTATCAAATGAAAGAGCAACTCAGTTTTGTACGCACGCATTGTTTCCTCTGTTTGCCGTTAGAAAGAGCAAGTAGCAAAGATGGAGACTAGAGAGCAGAAAGCTTTCTGTGTTTTAATTCTGCAAAGACTGAAACTGTAGTTACAGTGCAACCGTCTGTGTGAATTGAATGTTTTGTGCCATATGGCGGAAAGTTTATGGGTTTTTCTCACCTATCGACTCGATGTGTGCCGTGTGACGAATGAAGCTCACATCGAACACTGGTAGCAAAAACTGTTTGAGGTGTTCTTTTACTTGATGTATTGTTTATAATTGTACGTAAAATGTAATAAGTACTACGAAGACTTAAAACCCCGATATTCACCCTGTATTTCTCACCAACAGTATTGGAACTAAGATGTAAAAAGGAGAGAAAATTTTCCTTATAAAGTTATTGTTTACAACAACGATACCATTATTAGTCGAGACTTACAACAACAACACGAGTTACTGGTTAAAAAATGTAATCAAATGTACAATAACTCTTTCGGACCCACGTGGCCAAAGTGGCACATACGGATGTCACTTTTTTAATCCGCTCCTGTGTAGACACAAATTAAGATATCGGGAGATTATATATATATATATATATATATATATATATATATATATATATATATATTTGCCAAATGTGGTTGGACCATAGTTTATCATATTAGTTTCTTTTTCTTCTGTGTGTCGAATCTCCTTCTCAAATTTCACCCCAGTCAAAAATTCGATAATTTCGAATTTCGAATGTTCTTTATTACTTTTTCCCCTGTAGCTTCATTCGTTGTAGAGAGACCTCCATAAGACTTGTCAGGTAGATACGTGGGATGGATGCCTACTTGTTGACATCAATAGGATGGGCGCGCGCGCAGTGTTGCCAACTACGGAAGTTAAAATTTCCTTAAATTTGGACAAAACATTCGAAATTTTCAACGAACTTAAAAAGTTCGTTACTGAATTATGTCTGGTGTGTCTGTCTGTCAGTCTGTCTGTTATTTGCGATTTTTTTTTCAATTTTGAACCCTGCATTCGAAGGGACGCGGCAGAAGTCCTCAAAGGCACAAGACCTAAACGGCATTAGACCTAAAATGCACAAGTCCTAAAAATTATTTCGCGGCACAAGTCCTAAATGGCAGAAGTCCTAAAAGGCAGAAGTCGTAAAAATCTCTTGTGGCGCTACCATCGCGTCCGTAAGAAGAATACTGTCAATCTGTTAGTCAGTTTTAGATATACTGTTTCTGGTAAAATATGCTTTTAAAACATTTCTTTTATTATTTATTTTTGTTTTAGGAATTTGTCTTGGGATTCTCGTATCTCCATTCGAAAGAAACTAATTTCTTAACTAATTATGTAATTAATTCTTAGAATGAAATAGGTTGTATTATGTAAGTCGTGTATAAGTGCAGGACAGATAGTGATAATAATAATCTTAGTAGTACAAATATAGCTGTTACTATTGGAATTAGCTACGTTCGTAACATTATTGCCAACTAGTTGCTGCATCGTCCCAATTTCGTGTGGTGGTGGCGAATTTCAGAACTAAAGCAAGTGAATGAAAAAGGCACAAGTCCTAAAAGGCAGAAGTCCTAAAAATCCTATCACTGCACAAGTCCTAACTGCAGAAGTCCTAAACGGCGGAAGTCCTAAAATTTAGGATTAGTGCCTATATTTTTAGGACTTCTGCCGTTTAGGACTTCTGGATGTCACCCGCATTCGATAGAGCATCACAAACTATCAGGGAAAGTGATTAAATTTTTCGCATCACTCTTACCGTTCCCGAGATATTGGCCAAAAAATGGCTAATTTCCAGAGATTTAAGGAGCCATATCTCGGGAACCATAAGTCACAGAGAGATCATATTGGTGTTGATCAATCTAAAAGAATGGTAAATGTTTTGGTACCAAACAGTAACCGGTGGCACTGTCCAACTGGCCACTGGTTTGATCAGTGGCCACCAATTACTATCGGTACCAAAAGGTTTACCATTCTGCTAGGTATTAATTAACACCAATATCATCTAGGACTTACCGTTCCCGTGATATTGACAAAAAGATTGCCAATTTCTAGACATTTAAGGAGCCATAGCTCGGGAACCATACATTATAGAAAGATGGTGTTGATCAATAACTAAGAGAATGGTAAACATTTTGGTACCAGATAGTAACCGATGGCCACTGATAAACTGTCTACTGGCCAACTTGCCACCCTTCCCTAGATATTGGCCAAAAAAGTTCGAATTTCTAGATATTTAAGCAGCCATATCTCGAAAAGTGTAAGTCATAGAGAGATGATATTTTGCTAATTTTTTGCGAGAAAGAGAAGGTGCGGATAAAATGATTCACCTTTACATCTAGGAACAATGACAGTTATCCTTCCCGCTCCATCTCTCCATTCTTTTAAAATTCGTTCTGGCAATACTGTTGCAGCATTTTCAACTGGTTGTTTATAAATCCGTACCTGTATGTCCGAGTGCAAGTCAACTTACGCCAGTCGAACATTTGTCCTTACTGAACAAACGCGGGTACATACCGTTACAGTGGGGTAATTAGAGGCGCACGAAAAATTCGGATTTAGGTTCTAACCCTTGATTCCCCCCCCCCCCATTTCTGTTTACCGTAATATATTTTTGGTAATTAGAAGCTTTGTTCCTTAAATATCGCCATGATACTTGTAGGATATACGGTACTAGTGGTGTACCAATGTTTATTTTAAGATAGTTTTCGTGTCTGGTAGCAGTGTTGCCAGCTACCGAAAATTTTAATTCCAGATTTTAGGGGGAAATTTTGGGAAAATTACCTGTTTTGTTATTTCCCTCTTGTTGCTACATCAGAACAAACGTACCAGTATCTGAAAGTCTTGTATTCGCCCTTCACAACGCACTATAAAAAGTTTCAATAGGATAATTAGGGAAAGTACAGTTGAGTACAGTAGACCTTGTTCTCTAAGTGGAAAGATAACTTTTTTTTTTTTTTTAGGTAGAATGAGATTTTTTAAATGACATGCTTGCTTTATTAGATATCGTCACGATACTTGTAGGATATATTAAAGGCATACCAAAGCTTATTTTAAGATAGTTTGCGTGTGTCTGCTAGTACTGTTGCCAGCTACAGAAAATTTTAATTCACAATTTTAGGGGGAAATTTGGGGAAAATTCCCTTTTTGTCTCTTATTTTCCTCTTGTTGGGTACATTCGAAGAAACGTACCACTGTCTGAAAGCCTCGTCCTTAGCCTATACAGCGCACCATAAAAAGTGTCGGTAGAATAATTAGGAGAAGTACAATTGAGGTATATAATATACTATTGTGAATTTCTGAGGTAGAATTATATAATTTTTTTTTAATTTAATGCTTGCTTTGTTAGATATCGCTATGATACTTGTAGGATATAACTTACAATAAAGTACAAATGCTGAGCAAAGCAACGTTTTATTATAAAATAATAAATGTAACAGTTTCGGATATCTAACATATCCTTCACACGCTATCGAAAATCGATTTTCGGTAGTGTCTGAAGAAGTATAATATCTCTTTCTCTTTGTTATAATAAAACGTTGCTTTGCTCAGCATTTGTATTTTAGTGTAAGTTATTGAATATAGCAAAGCTAGTATGAATCAAATTATTGTAGGATATATATTTTTGGGGTACCAAGGTTTACTTTGATAGTTTGCGTCTGTCTGATGGCAATGTTTCCAGCCAAAACAATTAATTCCCGATTTTAGGTGAAAAATTTGGCAAATTTTCCCGTTTTCCCTCTATTATTTCCCTCTTGCTCGCTACATTGCAACAAATGTACCACTACCTAAAAGCCTTCTCTTTGGCCTACAGAACGCACTATAAAAAGTTTCAATATTATAATTAGAGGAGCTGTAGCTCCGGCATATCAGTTAATTTTTTTTCCTTCTGAGGCGTAAAAAGTGTCAAAATTTCATGTGTATGGTAACAGAGAATTTTTCCTTTCTCTCTTTGAATGGAAGCCAGCGACTTCAGGTTTTCACTGTACCTTGTCAACACACCAAAGCATTTTTTTAGGCGACTTGAACCCATATGGCAACAGTGTGCTAGATACAAAAAAATATTGAAATTCCGTTAGAGAATTTTTTGTAAATGTTCACCTCTACATTTCCCTCAGTAATTTCCACCCATTGGCAATACTGTAATGTAACTTACACCAAAAAATAGCCACATTCCTTTTCTAAAAAGCAAGGTATTAACCATATCAATCGGGTAAATGGTTTTTGAGCAATAAGTTACTAACTGAAAATGTAGGAAAACGCCAAAAATGACCTGGGTCCGAAAGGAATAATCACACGATTTTTCTCGTATAGTCACAAAGAAGCAAACGATTTGTAATTACGAGGGCTTCGACTCAAGTTCTGTTGATTATTTCAATAATCTTCAACATAAATCAATAAATAATAGTTGTCAGAAAGAAAACAGACATTTAAAAAAACGTGAAAACGAACGTTTTTTATTTTTAAAAATTCACAGAAAAAACCGTTTTTTTACAACACTATTTGAGCCCCCTAGAAAAAGTTGTTTTGGGTCCTCCCGCCAAATTCGAAAATAGGTCTCTTCTTTCCATCTTCCTCTTTTTGTGTGCCTTCCTGCATGCTCCTGAGTCCGTTCCATACATGAAAAATTAATAAGCGGACAATATTGACAAAGCCCAAAGCCATACGAATAAATACTATTTCTAGGGTTTTTAATAGTAGACGTTTTTTACTGAAATATGCCCACGACATATTTTTGTTTTGGGGGTCGCGGTGGCTCAGTGGTAGAGCGTTTACTTCCGGTGCTTGGGGTTACTGGTTCTGTCCCAGCTCGTGCCGTGTGGACTTTGTGATGGACAAACACCGTGCTCGTGGGTTTTCTCGGGGTTCTCCCGTTTCCTCCCACTTTCTTCACTCCACCATTTCATTCATTTTTCATAATCACGGTCTCCTGTAGCCTAACCGGTATAATCGTAGGACGTAAAACTGAAAGATTTCATTTCATTTATTTCCTATTTTTGTTTTATTTACCTGTTATGTGCTGTTTTGTTTATGTAATGTAATTAACTTGTTTGATGCTTCACTTATAATTTCATGTTCATATTGTATATGGAGTAAAAACAGTTGTCTTAAAGTAACCCCCTCGAACCTCTGAGCTTCCCTGGGGGGAAGTTGCCCCTTCCCCCACAAGTTACGGCCCTGGTTATTACTACTATCAGAGGCCATTAAAGTTTGAATATTCATGATGATGTATCGTCTCTCGTTTGCAACACTGAACGATAAATGATATTGCAATTTTTAAATTAACATGTACATTTGAAATATGTAATAATCTGACATCGTGCCACTTGAATAAAGGTAACTGTTGGGTTGGCAACACTGTTAACCTGGTGGTATCACAGAATATGTCAATCAGTGCCGCCCTGCCAATGTTTGCATGGTATAAAATTTCAGAGCTTTTTGTCTATATTAGTTTAAAAGTTACAAGGGCGTATCAAGATAAATGGTCCACCCGAATTTTATAATAATATAATATTACTGGTGTACATAAATATAGCCATTTGATTTCTTTGTCACGTAGATTAAGTGGACGAAGTTGTTTGTAGGCTCTAATTAAAGAGCAAGAAAGATAGTTTTAGTTGTGCGCAGGTAGCAGATAGCTTTGTTTCCGTTTGGCAACGACAGTAACAAATATGATGACGCTTGAACAGAAGGCATTGTGTGTTTTGCAGTTTTGCAGTTTTGCTAGTTGTAAATCAGTTATAACAGTTTAGCATGCGTTTCGTACAGAGTTCCATTCTGATCCCTCAAACTCCAACATTAGCTATAGCATAACCAGTTTGAAACGACCTGCTGTCGCTGTAAGGTTAAAAGTACTGGATAACCATGAGTGGTCAACATGGACAGGGTTTATCTTCGGTGGCCTCCAAGATCACTGGATCTCACTCCATGCGATTTTTCTCTTCGAGTTTTTGTAAAAGACAGTCTTCGTATCTCCACTGCATCCTAACGTGCCTGAGTTGAGAGATATGATTCGAGGAGTTATTGCTGCTATCATTCCAGACATGCTGATTGAAATATGGGAGGAACGAGCCTACAGGTTTTCGTGTAATAAACGGGGCTCACATGAAGGTAAACTCGAGATGTTACTCTTCCATTTAACACCAGTCTTGTTATTGTTAGTTAAACACCTTTAAAACTTATATATTTATGTGCGTCCTGTATAATGTAATATATATATATATATATATATATTTACATCAGCTAATGCTTCTGGCAACAAATACTATTCGAAGCTTTCTTGCACCCACTGGAAAACGTGAAGTATATTAATATTTATTTGCATATATTGTTATTGTAGACTGTTCCCATAATGCCCACCGACTTCGATTTTACAAAATTTGAGAAATAAATTTCACTTTTTATTTAGTGGTCAATTTGAAGGCATTTTGTTATACTACCATTAAGAAACCCATATACATCATATTATGAATCAATCATTATGGAACAATCTCATGTGTGACACGCAGCAGTGCTACCAATCTTTGAAAGTTTCATTTACAATTTTTTTCTTTTTTTCTTTTTTAACTGATTTTGTGAGTAATGGTGCATTCAGTATAAAGGTACAACAAGATATTCTCTTTCTCTCTCTCTCTCTCTCCCTGTGTGTGTGTGTGTGTGTGTTTGTTTGTTTCTAGTTTCCGGCGTAAGCGTGTGGATACTACTAGGTATACTTTCGTGTGTACAAATGCTAGTGTGTGTGTGTGTGTGGCGCGGGTATATGAACTATTAATTGGGATCGCGTAGTGGAACTTATCAATATTAGTACGTACATACAAACGGCTGTTACTTCACACGATAACTTTGGACGAATGCGAATTTTTAAATTCTGCTTTTTGCAATAAATAAGTAGAGTGATTCCTCTCGAGGGAGTTTCCCTAAATGGTAGCCCCTACCATGTCCAATTAAATCACAAATTGCCGCAATCGTTTGTACATTGTTTGTACAGAAATGTACAGGCCAAATTTTCGTTTGTACACTATTAGGGGCGCCGCCAGAACGAAAACAAATTGGGGCTGTTTAACTGGTAGCCCCCCCCACCAACATGTTCTATTCAATCACTAATTATCGCAATCGTTTGTACTTCGCTTGTACAGAAATGTGCAGGCGAAATTTTCGTTTGTACACAATTAGGGGCGCCGCCAGAACAGAAAAAAATGGGGGCTGTCTAAGTGGTAGCCCCCACCATGTCCAATTGAATCACAAATTGCCGCAATTGTTTGTACTTCGTTTGTACAGAAATGTGCAGGCGAAATGTATGTTCGCACGCAATTAGGGGCGCCGCCAGAACGAAAAAAATTGGGGGCTGTCTAAGTGGTAGCCCCCGACCATGTCCTATTCAATCACAAATTGTCGCAATCGTTTGTACTTCTTTTGTACAGAAATGTGCACCCGAAATTTTCGTTTGAACATAATTAAGGGCGCCGCCAGAACAGAAAAAAAATGGGGGGCTGTCTAAGTTGTAGCCCCCCCCCCACCATATCCAATTCAATCACAAGTTGTCGCATTCGTTTGTGCATCGTTTGTACAGAAATGTGCAGGCGAAATGTTTGTTTGAACAAACTTAGGGGCGCCGCCAGAACGAAAACAAAGTGGGGGCTGTCTAAGTGGTAGCCCCCCATCATGTCCAATTGAATCACAAATTGTCACAATCGTTTGTACTTCGTTTGTACAGAAATGTGCAGGCAAAATGTATGTTCGTACACAATTAGGGGCGCCGCTAGAACGAAAACAATGTGGGGGACTGTCTAACTGGTAGCCCCCCACCAACATGTTCTATTCTATCACAAATTATCGCAATCGTTTCTACTTCGTGTGTACAGAAATGTGCATTCAAAAGTTTCGTTTGTACACAATTAGGGGCGCCGCCAGAACAGAAAAAGGAGGCTGTCTAAGTCGTACCCCCCCCCCACCATGTCCAATTCAATCACAAATTATCGCAATCGTTTGTACAGAAACGGGCAGGCGAAATGTTTGTTTGTACACAATTAGGGACGCCGCCAGAACGAAAACAAAGTAGGGTGCTTTCTAAGTAATACCTCCCCACCATGTCCAATTGAATCACAAATTATCGGAATCGTTTGTACTTCGTTTGTGCAGAAACGAGCAGGCGAAATGTTTGTTTGTACACAATTAGGGGCGCCGCCAGAACGAAAACTAAGTGGGGCTGTCTAAGTGGTAGCCCCCGACCATGTCCAATTCAATCACAAATTGTCGCAATCGTTTGTACGTCGTTTTTACAGAAATGTTCAGGCAAAATTTTCGTTTGTACACAATTAGGGGCGCCGCCAGAACGAAAACAAACTGGGGGCTCTCTAAGTGGTAGCTTCCCACCAACATGTCCAATTAAATCACAAATTTTCGTAATCGTTTGTACAGAAATATGCATGCGTAATTTTCGTTTGTACACAATTAATGGCGCCGCCAGAACGAAAACAAAGTGGGGCTGTCTAAATGGTAGCCCCCACCATATCCAATTCAATCACAAATTATATCAATCGCTTGTACATCATTTGCACAGAAATGTGCAGGCGAAATTTTCGTTTGTACTCTATTAGGGGCGCCGCCAGAACGAAAACAATGTGAGAGATTGTATAAATGGTAGAAGCATTAAAAAAATGTGTCACATTTATGGAGTATTTTTCTAACAGGACTTTGTTCATACTATTGTGTGGTTTGGTTTGTTCACACTATCGTGTGATTCACTATATTGATCTTATCCTAACGATGATGGAATTAAATTTGTTTTGTTTTTTTATATTTATATTTATACTTACAATCATTATTGCTGAGTTAGTTTTTCACTCCTCGGCTCTTATTATTAAACTTATTCATTATTTCTTACGTGAACTGAATCCTTATGAGAAAAATGTATTTTTTTCTTTCTATCTTGCGCAGAAACCGTTATTCTCATCTCGTACAGGAAATTGATAAGTGGAAGATATAACAAATTCACAAAGTAGACTGTTAAAGGGAAAATTATAACACAGTATTTTGTTTTATTTGATCATCTTCATTAAACTCATTTTGCAGAAACTATAGAATGCATGGTGAAGTATTTTGGTGCATTCAGCATTCTGATTTACGAGTGGAGTTGCTAACTGGCCGGTATTTCTGTAATTTTGATTAAGGCCGGTGACCGGTACAAACTTCTTATTAGACCCCTTCTGACCGGTATTTTGGAATCTGCAATCCAGAATATAACATTGAACATCGAAATTTTTCAACAGTGCCTTTACAAACACAAATTTCCGTTGTATTATACATTATCGATATTTTTTTAACGTATGGCAGTTTTTTTTGTATTTATTTAACATAACAAATTTGATAACACTTATATTTTATTGTAAAAGAATTTTATTCATTTATTGAGAGTAGAAAATGACTTTTTAAAGCAATTTCCTTTGTTTGAAGTGAAGTTTATAGAATAAATTTCATTTTATGAATCAACTATTGTTACATTAAGATTAATATCCAGTATTATTCATCTGTTTCGATAATTTTAAACAAGTGACAATTGCTGGTAAATACAATAACGATCAATACAGTCTTCAGTTTCTCATTTGTACAGAGAATTTTGAGGGTGTGCCGGTAATTTTGTTTTCCTGAGTTGGCAACCTATTTACGAGGTTTTGTTTCAACTCTGCTACGTAGTGGCTCCGTACTGACACTCCGCATGCAAATAAGTATGTAAGGCTACCATACGCCCCGGTTTCTTAAAATTTGTCCCGGTGTACAGAAATTTTCCTTCTTGTCCTGTTTTTTTTCTTTATTATTATTATTAATTACATATCAAAATTTCTGAAAAGATAATAAAATCGACTTATTCCTTTTGCTTTCAATTCCGACAATACTATAGGAACAATTTCATTCTAATCTTTATTATTATTGCAATCGCTGCTTTCCCGGATATAACATGCAATGTTTAAATCCTCCTAAGTATAACTCTTATCACTAAAAGTAAGAATGTATACCCCGAGGTGGCAACAAATTCTTGTGACGTTGCAGACCAGCCCCGAAAACACATTTTTTTTCTGCTTGAGAAAAACAATTATGCAAATTGCTTTCTTTTAGTTCGCATTTTAGGTTAACAAAAATAAATCAGCCTATTGAAATTTTGAAACAACTTCATAAATCTGGATATTTTTCTTTATAGACATGTAGAGCATGTAAAGGTGGTATGCGTAATAATATTGAAAATATAATTTTTGCCTAAATATTGTATGTTCACTGATTGCGTTTATATTGCATAACAGCTTCTAGCTTCTATAATAATTTTTAGCACTGTTGATTAAGTATGGTCAGTGGCGTATTTACGATTTTGTTTCGGGAGGGGCTTTGCTAACTTCCGGGGGTGCTTTGCCTGAAAATATGAAAATTCTGCAAGATATTTCATATACTTTACTATAGTAAGTAAGATTTCGGTGGGGGGCTTGAGCCCGGAAGCCCTCCCCCTAAATACGCCACTGAGTATGGACTATATTAATACATTATTTTAAGTTGTATAACTAGTGCGATACTGTAGTAAAATTCGAAAGATAAAATTAATACAAAATGCAATATTTACTACTAATTTGTAAGATGTCCCATTTTTTCTGTTTTCAAAAAGTATGGTAGCCTTAAAGTATGCTAAACCATACAAAATAAATTGTACTGTAAATAGTACCCCTCTGATAGTGCTCTCAAACGGGTCGCGTTACGGGTCGGGTTGTCGGGTCGGGTCAGTCGGGTTAGCTCGTGTCGGGTCACTCGGGTCGGGTCGTCACATTCTTCACTTATTTTCTATACGGAATACTATAAAGCTTTGTTGTGGAATTCAATTCGAAGTTGGTGAATGAATGATAAATGTGACTAATTGAAGGTGAAATAGTAATAAAATTTTAATTTTACCCTATATTAACTAATTGGTATTGTAATTGTAATTAATATTACTACTGACTTTTTTCCTTTCTGCGTTTCTATGTCAAGTTAAATGTCACATTAAGTGAAATTGAAAGGAAATATCTAGTTAACGTCCCACGTTATGCACCAACGCTAAGAGAGAAAGTGATGATGAGAAATAATTGAAGTGGTTGAATGAAGAAAGTGGGAGGAAATGGGAGAACACCGAGAAAACCCATGCACATGGGGTTTGTCCACCAGAAAACTTACTTGGTACGAGCTGGAATCAATACCCATGGACCTTCGGGTCAAACATCTGCCTTTGGGCAGGACACATTATTATTATTATTATTATTATTATTATTATTATTATTATTATTATTATTATTATTATTATTATTATTATTATGACTTTAAGAGTGCCCAAGAAAGTTCCGCCGCCTTTTCACCAACACCTTCGAACATTGGTATGTAACCTAAGACGTACCTGGAATATCAAAAATCGTCTCCATCAGCCTCGACGACCTTCTGAAAACGTTCTGGAAGGCAATGGATTCCATCGCAGTCGAACTTGGTAGGACGTGAAGTGAAGAAGGTATCAAGTGCATATTGAACCTCTTCTAGCTGTTTGAATTGGCGTCCTCTAAGGTGATTGTCCAAGGAATGGAACAGATGATAATCGGACGGTACAATGTCCGTGGAGTATGGCGGATCTAATAGTGTTTTCCATCCAAGGCGTAGAATGATGTACTGGGTCATTTTAGCCACGTGGGGCTTAGCGTTGCCTTGTAACAAGAGGACCCCTTTGCGATTCAGAACTGCTGGATCCAGACAGTACACAGTGACAGTACACAGTTGCATTGATGATCTGACCAGCTGGTAGCAGTTCCCGATGGACGATGCCTCGAGCAGTCCACAAAATGCACAGGAGAACCTTATTCTGGCGTAGTGCTGGCTTGGGCTGTTTTTGAACCGGTTCATGGGATGCTAACCAACAATGACGGCGCCGTGGAGCTTCGTACAGGACCCACTTCCCATCACATGTCAACACCCTGTCCAATAATTGCTCCTTCCTCAGACGAGACACCAAAGAAACACAGGTGTCTGCTCGCGTTGCTTTCTGGCTCCAAGTCAAATCATGTAGGACCTATCAACCCAACTTGCAGTGCTTCCCAAGTTGATGGTGGTGGTGCCGAATGGTTTCTCCACTTACACTGAAAGGTAGTACCAGTTCCTCACATGTCTGTCTTCGCCTCAATTGCTGCCTGAAGATCTTTATTTTGAACATCTGTTTGTCTTCCGGCACGTGGTGCGTCTTCGAGTGTTTCGTCACCGTCCTTAAACCGTCATACCACTGCACTCTCCGCGTAGTCACGACACCCTCACCAAAGGCCTGTCATATCTTCCGCCCCGCGGTGCAGCAATTTGAACTCGTACAGCAAACAAGCCCTTATGACGCTCTGTGAAGGCCCCATGTTCACTCAGTCCTTACGCACGTTCACGGTGTATCTGAACAGCCACAACCAAGTAGTATGTTGGATATACTTACTAGTGTTGCTCACGAGACCTGGTTTGGGGCATTCTTGTTTCGAAAATGTGTCGTGAAGGTAGTCTCGTCTGGAAAAGTGCATATGTTTCTATTGAAAGAGCTCTGTCTCATCTCGTACCCTTTCATGAAAATTCTGTCTCGTCTCGTCTCGTCCAACAACTGACCTTCACCTTATATCCATTCGCATTCAACTCACGGTGTGAGGGCCAATTGAACACAGACCTCCACAAAGAGACAGAACTTTCTTGGTCACCTTCAGATTATTATTATTATTATTATTATTATTATTATTATTATTATTATTATTATTATTATTATTATTATTATTATTATTATTGCTGGGGTAGTGATTTGACTTTCTCCGCAATAAAATACTTGCTAATTTTATATAACGTTGCAAATATCTTCTAGATAATTTAATCAAGAAAAAATAAAAGGTAATTCCCTACAGAATGATATTTCAGTGCAATTAGTTCCTTATGATTCTATCAGACAGCAACGCTGTTTTTAAATAGAAAAATCGGAATGTTAACGTGATGAAATTGTTGTTTGTTACACAGCAAAAAATATTAAAAGAAGTTCTATATACATTCCTTACTAGAAAATAATGTTGTCTTCAGAACTTTTATTCTTTTAGCCTTCAGAACTTGTCTTCAGAACTCAGTCAAATTTTATTTTGACTTTCGAACTTGATTGCCTAAATTTTAACCTTGGAAATTTGGATGTGGAGTAAAATAATGAAGGTTAGCAGGGTAGAGAGGAAAACGAATTAGGAAATGCTGAAAAAATGCAAGAGACGAGAGCAATATTAGACGATATAAGGAAGCGAAAAATGGACGGATCACAAGTTTTGATCTTGCTAAGGGATTGCATTCTGAGGGATGTAGTAAAGGGGGTGATATCAGGAGAGCGAGAGTGTGTAAGAAGGTTGGAATTGATAGATTGTAATAAGGAGGGTGGTACTTTATGTTGGGTTGCGAGGCAGATATTAGCGGGAAATCGCAAAAATGGAAGCTTCTTACCTAGTTCACGGAAACTGGCCTGTTTATTAATGGGAGAACACTGAGGAGGAGGAGAAGGATAATTATACTACAAGTAAAAAAAGCCGAAACAATGGTTTATGCATAAGAATTGGTCAGCATTTTTTTTTTCTGGTGGCAGTTTTGTAAAGTTCTAGCTCTCTCAAACTGGTTAGATTGTAAGGTCAAGTCACTCGGGTCGGTTGTCGGGTTAAGTCACCTCGGGTTGGTTCACTCGAGTCACTTTGGGTCGGGCCAATCGGGTCAGCTCGGGTCGGGTTGTCGGGTCAGTCAATTTGGGTCACGGGTGGGGTCGGGTCGGTCTTCAACACATATAATTTCCACGAAAATTACAATATACCACGGTTTATACCTTATTGGACTTCCAATAAAACGTTTTCAATGATGTGTACACCATGTCACCATTTTTGTATGAGGGAATGTCTAGAGGGATTTTGTGGGAATTTGATGGAGTGTAGATTCCTGTGTGTGTTTGTGTGTGTGTGTGTGTGTGTGTGTGTGTGTGTGTGTGTGTGTGTGTGTGTATGTATGTATGTATGTATGTATGTATGTGTGTGATACCTTACAGGATACAAGATGTCGAGGAAGTGTGTAAATAAACCGGACAATTTCTGTTATGTATGTGGGGAGCTGATATTTAAATCACAACGTCGATTTGTGAGGAAGTGTTATCAGTTATATTTTGGTTGCTGTGTAGGAGACCAGGATAAGAACTGGGTTCCTCACTACATTTGTTGTACTTGCGTGAAACGTCTGACTGGGTGGGCAAATGGTGGACGAAACATGAACTTCGCAGTACCGATGATCTGGAGGGAACCAAAGATCATTCTTCAGACTGCTAATTTTGTATGACACAGATAAAAGAAATAAGCAGTAAATCTAACCACACAGTACAGTACCCTAATTTGCATCAGCAATTAGGCCAGTTCCACAGTGCAGAATTACCTGTACCGGTACCTCCTTCTCATCTTACGGTAAATGAGGATTACGTACTTGAGGCAACTATTGAAGTTCCAAATGAAGATGATGATCCTACTTATGTAGGAAGCACATCTACATTGGATTCCCATCTGATAACTCCGGGTGAACTAAATGACCTCATACGGGATTTAAAACTCTCCAATACACAGACAGAACTTCTTGATTCTAAACTTAAGGCTGGAATCTGCTCCATGGTGACACTAAAGTGTGTATTTTTCGAAACCTTCATACAGAGTTTCAAAACTACTATTCTCAAGAAAATGATTTAGTGTATTGTAATAATGTCTGTGCTGTGATGGATAGACTTGGACATGCACATATAAGTACAGAGTGGAGATTGCTTATTGACTTTTTGAAAAGTGGTTTTAAGGCTGTCCTTTTGCACAATAGCAACAAATTTCCTTCAGTGCCTTTGGCTTATGCAACTAATATGAAGGAAACCTATGAAAACATCGAAATAGTGTTAGAAAAAATTCAGTATGAGAAATACAAGTGGACCGTTTGCTGTGATTTACAAGTCATTTCTTTGTTAATGGGTTTGCAGCTTGGTTATACGAAATATTGTTGTTTCCTCTGCGAATGGGACAGCAGGAACAAAGCGGAACATTACATCAAGAAGGAATGGCCAACGCATGTATTAACTCCTGGACAGAAGAATGCTGTTTATTCCTCACTGGTGAGCCCTGATTAGATAATTCTACCTCCTCTTCACATAAAGTTGGGGCTCTTCAAAAACTTTTTTAGGACAATGGACAAAAGTAATGCAGGATCTTGTTACCTCAAGGAAAAAATTCCTCGGGTTAGTGACGCTAGGGATTTTTGTAGACCCCCAAATAAGATGTTTGATTCGTGACCAAAAATTTGAGGATCTCTTAACTCTGGTTGAGAAAGCAGCTTGGTGTCCATTTAAATGTTTAACAGAGAATTTTTTAGGAAACAAGAAAGCCCCAAATTACCGTGAAATTGTGAGTGATTTCCGGCAATCATTCAATGAAATGGGTTGCAACATGTCCCTTAAAGTTCACTTTCTAGACTCCCACCTGCATTTCTTTCCTGAAAAGCTTGGTGCTGTTAGTGATGAGTATGGGGAACATTTTCATCAGGACATTTCCTCCATGGAGAAGAGGTACCAGTGACAGTGTAGTTCAAAAATGCTAGCTGATTACTGTTGGACACTTAAAAGAGATGTTCCAGAAACCAAACACAGAAGAAAGTCGACAACTAAAACATATTAGTTGAGGTAAGTAAGTGCACATTTATTAAGAAGATACCACTCACTTCTTTTGTATTATTTATTAAGTAGATATAAAATGGTGACACGGTGTATACATCATTGAAAATATGTTCTATTTCAAATCCAATAAGATATAAACCGTGCTTATATTGTAATTTTCGTGGAAGTTATATGTGATTTTATCTGCACTAATGAATATTGTAAAATGAACAGTACACATAGCATATTTTTTATATAAATATGTTTATTTCTCTAGATAGAATAATGCTATTCTTATGAAACTTAGAGGGCTTACTAAGTATAAACCAGGCTAACATACAATATAATTTGTGCGTTTATATACCTAAGGTACCCAAGCTACAAGTATGAAAATGGTTTTAAAAAAAGAAAAAAAGAAAAAGAACAGAAATTTGAGGGGAAATTTTCCGAAAACACCTCTGTCACGGGAAAACTGAGGGTGATGGAGAAAAACTGATTGCAGATTCGAATTCTACGTGAAAAGTTCTATTAGAATCAGGCATTTTCTTCCGTGTGCCAGAGAAAAAGAATTTTTTTTCAACTAGTGCAATAGGAACCATTTTCAAACTCGTCAACCGTTATTCAAACCGGTTAATGTTGATCGCAGATATTGAAAATACTCACATCCGTATATTATTTAATACAAACGAAAATTTTACCTGTACATTTCTGCACAAACGATGTATAAACGATCGCGACAATTTGGGGTTCAATCGAACATGGTGGGGCTAGCACTTAGACAACTCCCCTTTTTTTTCGTTCTGTCCACGCATCTGATAGCTTAGAAAAAAAATTTCGCCTGCGCATTACTGCTCAAACGATGTGCAAACAATTGAGATGATTTTCTTTTGAATCGGACGTAGGGGGTGCTACCAATTAGGTAGCCTATACTTTGTTATCGTTTTGGCGCGCCCGCAATTGTGTAGAAACGAAAATTTCGCCTGCAAATTTCTGTACAAAACCGTAACAAACAAGTGCGACAGTTTGTGGTTGAATTCGACATGGTGGGAGGCCTATCAATTAGAGAGCCCATAGTTTGTTATCGTTTTGGCGGGGCCGCATTTATGTGCAAACGAAAATTTCAGCTGCATATTTATTATGTACAAAGGCGTACAAACAAGTGCGACAGTTTGTGGTTGAATTGAACATGGTGGGAGGGCTAACATTTAGACAACCCCCCACTTTGTTTTCGTTCTGGCGGCGCCCCTAATTGTGTATAAACGAAAATCTCGCCTGCACATTTCTTTATAACTATATTCAAACGATTGCGACAATTTGTGATTCAATTGCACATGGTGGGAGGGCTACCATTTACACAGCCCCCCCCCTTTGTTTTCGTTCTGAGGTCGCCCCTAATTGTGTACAAACGAAAATTTTGCCTGCATATTTCTGTACAAACGATGTACAAACGATTGCGACAATTTGTGATTGAATTGAACATGGTGATTGGGCTATCACTTAGAAAGCCCCCCACTTTGTTTTCGCCCTGGCGGCGCCCCTAATTATGTACAAACGAAAATTTTGCATGCACATTTCTGTACAAACGATGTACAAACGATTGCGACAATTTGTGATTGAATTGGACATGGTGGGAGGCTATCACTTAAACAGCCCCCACTTTGTTTTCGTTCTGGCGGCGCCCTTAATTATGTACAAACAATAATTTAGCCTGCACATTTCTGTACAAACGATATAGAAACGATTGTGACAATTTGTGATTGAATTGGAAATGGGAGGGGCTACCATTGAGACAGCCCTCACATTGTTTTCGTTCTGGCGGCGCCCCTAATAGTGTACAAACGAAAATTTGGCCTGCACATTTCTGTACAAACAATTTACAAACGATTGCGATACTTTGTGATTCAATTGGACATCGTGGGGGGAGCTACCACTCAGACAGCTCCCCACTTTGTTTTCGTTCTGGCGGCGCCCCTAAGTTTGTTCAAACAAACATTTCGCCTGCACATTTCTGTACAAACGATGCACAAACGAATGCGACAACTTGTGATTGAATTGGACATGGTGGGGGGCTACCACTTAGACAGCCCCCATTTTTTTTCTGTTCTGGCGGCGCCCTTAATTATGTACAAACGAAAATTTCGCGTGCACATTTCTGTACAAACGAAGTACAAACGATTGCGACAATTTGTGATTGAATAGGACATGGTCGGGGGCTACCACTTAGACAGCCCCCAATTTTTTTCGTTCTGGCGGCGCCCCCAATTGCGTGCGAACATACATTTCGCCTGCACATTTCTGCACAAACGAAGTACAAACAATTGCGACAATTTGTGATTCAATTGGACATGGTGGGGGGCTACCACTTAAACAGCCCCCATTTTTTCTGTTCTGGCGGCGCCCCTAATTGTGTACAAACGAAAATTTCGCCTGCACATTTCTGTACAAACGAAGTACACACGATTGCGACAATTTGTGATTCAACTGGACATGGTGGGAGGGGCTACTACTTAGGCATCCCCGACTTTGTTTTCGTTCTGGCGGCGCCCCTAATTGTGTAAAACAAAAATTTCGCCTGCACATTTCTGTACAAACGATGTACAAAACGATTGCGACAATTTGTGATTGAAGTGGACATGGTGGGGGGGCTACCATTTGGACAGCCCCCACTTTGGTTTCGTTCTGACGGCGCCCCTAATTGTGTACAAACGAAAATTTCGCCTTCACATTTCTGTAGAAACGATGTACAAATGATTGCGACAATTTGTGCTTGAATAGGACTTGTTGGTGGGGGGCTACCATTTAGACAGCCCCCACTTTGTTTTCGTTCTGACGGCGCCACTAATTGTGTACAAACGAAAAGTTCGCCTTCACATTTCTGTAGAAACGATGTACAAATGATTGCGACAATTTGTGCTTGAATAGGACATGTTGTTGGGGGGCTACCATTTAGACAGCCCCCACTTTGTTTTCGTTCTGACGGAGCCCCTAATTGTGTACAAACGAAAATTTAGCCTGCACATTTGTGTACAAACGATTGAGACCATTTCCGATTAAGTCTGATAAGGGGGGGGGCTGTCTAAATGGACGTCTCCTTTTCACCTCTACTGTAATTAAATTCTTCCTCGAGAAAATCTGTAATCAACACTGTCAGTAGCTACGTCCTCGACTAATATACCTTAACAAGTACAGCTTTATTTTCGTATATTTTTCAACAGTTTACCAATTTAAAACTATCGCAAACAAGAATATGTAGTCAACTTCTTAAATACTTCGCTCGCCGAAACACGTTCAGCGCGTGCAACAAGCAAAAACAACATATGTTTGGCGTCTCACAAATGGAAAAGGGGAAAAAAGAGAAGGAAAAGCAGCACGGCAGTGCCTTATCGCAGTCAGAGCTGACAACATAGTTTCGGTCGTCACTAACGCGAATAGATCTACTAGGGGTGTACAAGAGTTATACAGTTACAATATACGTCGTGCCACAGTAGCGCTACAGGCGGAATGTGCACGAACTACAAATAATATAGGAAAATTAGGCCCAAATTGGGCAAAGTGCGGAAAAATAGTATAACAAGCTGAAAATTGGTGGATGTGTTCTTTGGATACCCCTGATTAACATACTCAAAATCCCAAAAAATCCCACCTGGGCAACATGCCGCCATCTTGGAAAATGGCCGCCATTGAAAATTTTTTTACTTAGGTTACTTTTGAAGGCCATAACATCGGACACAAGAGAGATATTGATGTGCGGTTTGCGCGAGGTTATCGCAGACACTCCAGACTATTCACTGAAAACAACATTTAAACCTTTAATTGGAAATCTATGTAAACAAAGTATATAAAAATTACAACTGCGAAACTTTTTCGATACATATTTTCAATACAACTCGATTTTCGCTCTTTTCCGTCCGTTTTATCAAAAAAAGTAATGAAGCAAATGTTGTAGAGCACACAAAATTACACAAGAATATATCCTAGTTTTGTCCAAAAACTCAAGTCTGAATGATTTAATAGAGCGCGCAGTAAACACGGCACCATGTGTAGTGCAGTATTTTTTTCTCCGGTTGTTATGTGCCTTTTTCATTTATATGAAAAGCAATCAAAATATTTGCACTTGAAAGTACAAAACTATATCTTCACAAATTATAAGTTCGTTAGTTTCTTACGTACGAGAAAACCAAGTATGTGAGTATATTTATTTTCCCAAATATGAAAAAGAAAATTTCATGTCGACTATATACGACTATACCCAGTAACATGTCGACTATATACTCCTGTTTGGAGTTTGCATCGGAGCAGTGCAAGAAACAAAATCAGTCATCATGTATCGTAACATTTGATCAGCCATTTTACATTAAAGATATGGACATCGTTTTAGCAGCAAATGTTGACAGCCCACTCTCAAAAGTGATTGTACGTCTTGGAGGATTACATTTGTTAATGTCGTTCATGGGTGCCGTTGGAACAATTATGGAAGGCAGTGGCTTACAAGAGCTTTGGCAGCAACTATTTGCGAAAAACTCTGTATGTTGACAGAACATTCTTACGCTAGAGCACTACGAGCTCACTTCTTAACTCAAAATGCTCTCTGCTTATTGCTTGTGACCAAAATCATTAACGATGAAGTGCTGTGTGAAGAACGACTGAAAGAAGTTAAAGAAGATTATGAACTTTTATTCCAGGGGAAGAAAAAAGTAGATGATGTTCTACGCACCGATGCAGTGAGAAAGCTTATTTCATCGATTAAAACAGCTTTAGAAGTAGAAGCTCTGAAAAGCAGGACAGGCAAACTATGGGTCCAGTACTTTGAGCAGGTAGAAATCATGCGTAATGTTGTTAGAGCAGAACGCACAGGGGATTGGGCACTGCACTTATTCAGCGTACAAAAAATCCTTCCCTATTTGCATGCCGGTGGCCATATTATTTATGCGAAATCTGCTCAAATGTATTTTCAGCAGATGACAAAGCTGAAATCATGTTTGTCATCTTCCGACTATGAAGAATTCGTGAAGAAGGGACTTTTCACTGTACGACGGAAATCGAAATTCTGGAGCGGAGTTTGGTCAGACTTGACCATTGAGCAGGTTTTGATGAAGAATATAAAGACGACCGGAGGCTTAACTCGTGGTCGTGATATATCCGACTCTGTTCTCGCACGCTGGATACATTCTATGCCGGCATCAATGAAGGTACTGGATGCTTTGGAAGATTTCGCAGGTGTAGCTATCGCAATATCACAACAGCATGTAGAACTTGGACAAGCTTGCCAAAAAAGGGACTTAAGGCACATAGAAATATTCGCAATGTGGTTACGAACGCATTCTCCTTTTGAGAAACCTCCCGATCTTCTAGTTTCTTTGCACAGTGGTGTAATAGCAGACGAAACAGTGAACTGTGATTCAGCTTACGAACAGGGAATTAAGACCTTAAAGAAGCTTAATGGGAAATCTTTTGCGGACATCAAGCTTCAACGGAAGGACAAGGTAGTCACTCTTGCAGCAATGACGAATGCCATGGTTGTTCGAGGTGAATTGATTCCTGTGAATCCTAACCAGCTGTTCCATCGAATGGCATGCGTTGTTCGAAGTGAAGAGGAACTGGAAGGTTGTATGAACTACGAACTGGCATCGATGCCACCAGCACTCTTCGACGCAACTATGCTTAGGAAAGGCACAAAGTCAACTTTAAGAGGTGTTATGGAGAAAATATGCCCCCCATCTGAAACCTTTCCTGAAACTTCAAGCTTTGTTCTAGACGGAGGAGATTTACTGCATCGAGTTCACTGGCCAAGACCAGAGACTTTCAGTGATGTATGTCAGAGCTATGTTTCATTCATCAAAGCAAATTATAAAGGACAGGTTACGATAGTTTTTGATGGTTATACGGAATGTACAACAAAAGCCACAGAGCGCATGCGACGAAGATCACAACTTTCGTCTTCAGAAGTGCTGGTAGAGCTGCAAACTGAAGCAAGTACTTCACAGCATCAATTTTTAGGAAATGAAGCGAACAAGGCAAGCTTCATAGCGCTTCTAGGATCACAATTAAAAGAAAATGGAATTACTGTGATCAACGCTTCGGGTGATGCTAACCGTCTCATAGTAGTTACTGCTATCGAACTGGGAAAAAGTGAGGAAAACCCTGTTATTGTGGGCACAGACACCGACTTGCTAGTACTTCTTACGCCATTTGCACCAACGAATAATAACATTCGGTTGCTTATACCGGGCTCGAAGTCGCACCCCCCAAAATTGTTCGAATCTACGGAATTGCAGCTGGCCCTGGGTGACATGTATAATCATATGCTTTTCCTTCACGCAATATCTGGCTGTGACACCACATCGGCACCTTTCAAAAGAGGAAAAATACTCGCTTTTAAGACACTGGAAGCATCTCCAAACCTTCGCAAGGAAGTGGTAATTTTTAATAAGGAGAATGCAGCAGTTGATGAGATCGTGACGGCTGGTGAAGAATTTCTTGTCGCTATGTACGGTGGAAAAATTTCCGATGGGCTTAACAAAACTCGATATAAGTGCTACGTCAGGACTGTTGCTAAACAGAAAATAGGTGCAACATTCGATTTAGCAACCCTTCCTCCAACATCAGCAGCAGCGAAGCAACCTTGCTTAAGAGTGTATCATCAGGTTCAGGAATGGCGTGGCGTGTCCCTCCCTCCAGTCGAATGGGGCTGGAAGAAAAACAGTAATGGTGAGTTAATACCTGTCCCTAGCACTCAACCTCCAGCTCGAGATATGCTGATGAACCTTGTAAGCTGCAATTGCCACGTAGGGTGTGAAAAATATTTTGGTTGTCGGAAAGATGGACTTCGATGCTCACCATTTTGCAGCAACTGTGCAATTGAGGGATGTACAAATGAAGAGGATACTGCAGATTCAATGATCTATGAAGAAGAACATGAAGACCTGACCGATAACGAAATGCCGAACCTGATATCAACCGCAAGCAAACGACGTGGATGCTCTAAATCCGTAGGTTCCTTCAAAAGAAAATGTAAAATATTTGGAAGTATTGCCCATCTGGAAGTTGTTTTGTTACATTCTTGTGCAGCAACTAAGGCTAAGCAAGTTACACTGCGTTTACTGCGCGCTCTATTAAATCATTCAGACTTGAGTTTTTGGACAAAACTAGGATATATTCTTGTGTAATTTTGTGTGCTCTACAACATTTGCTTCATTACTTTTTTTGATAAAACGGACGGAAAAGAGCGAAAATCGAGTTGTATTGAAAATATGTATCGAAAAAGTTTCGCAGTTGTAATTTTTATATACTTTGTTTACATAGATTTCCAATTAAAGGTTTAAATGTTGTTTTCAGTGAATAGTCTGGAGTGTCTGCGATAACCTCGCGCAAACCGCACATCAATATCTCTCTTGTGTCCGATGTTATGGCCTTCAAAAGTAACCTAAGTAAAAAAATTTTCAATGGCGGCCATTTTCCAAGATGGCGGCATGTTGCCCAGGTGGGATTTTTTGGGATTTTGAGTATGTTAATCAGGGGTATCCAAAGAACACATCCACCAATTTTCAGCTTGTTATACTATTTTTCCGCACTTCGAACTAATTTTCCTATACTAAAATGAATATGTTCCCTTACAAGCATCAGTCACTGTTGCACCCTCTTTACATTCTACACATCCTTTTTTCTCCCACTTTTTGACCTTGACAAGCAGAAGTACCAGGCTTTCCGAGTTCACAACCATAAACTGTTTGTGTACAGGGTACGTTTTCAGTTCTTCGAATGACTGTGCGCGCGAAGAACAAGGGTGATGATCGGGCTACCGTATACGGAAGTCAGTAACACCCGGTTGCAATAATAAATGTAAAATACAAATATAGAGCCTTGACAATGCCGTGAGGATGAATATATATATATATATATATATATATATATATATATATATATATATATATATATATATATATATATATATATATATATATATATATATATATATAACATGGATTAATTTATAGTGTTTCTTTAGACATAAATAGAATTTTAACTAGACCATGGAAAATAATTCAATAATATTTGATTTATTTATTATGGCCTTCTTGATAGAAGTCTTAACATATATTTTGTTATTAATTTAAAATAACGATGTACAAATTAAATCATTCGAACTTTCTAGTGAAGAAAACATAAATTGGAATAAAGAATATACCGAAGTTTGAAACGTTAAATTGTTTGTAAACCTTTATAAATACATTTTTTTTTTTTTTTTTTTGTTCATTTCAGTTTGTAAATGTTTATATATTATTTTGCACTGTTAACTTTAAAATCTTACCATCTTAAGGGAAATAGGGGTGCCTGTACATTAAAATATGTGCATGACATAGCACAAGTATTTGAGTAGGAAATACGGACATTTGTCCTAAAATTCTTTAGCTGAGACTTCATATTGTCTCGTCTGTTTCTTTGTATTTCTCTCCATGTTTTTCGAGTCTGTTTCCATTATATGAAGAAAGAATGCACAATTTCTCTTTCTCCTATCAGGAATTGAATTCATGTAAATCGTTGTGGAGTCTGTGATCAAATTTACCATATATAGAATAGGGTTCACCTCTTCCCTGCTCCACGAAGTTAAGGTGCTGTTATATTTGAAAAAAAAAAAAAAAAAAGCAAAGAAAACTCCCTTTTGTCATTATTTCTCGTTATAGTATGTTGCTAAATATTGAATTTTTCGAGCAACATTGTCTAGTTTATTTGCTAGAAGAGCAAGGTGTTTTATGAAGGAAGGGAAACTGTTTGTAGTATTTATTTTGTTTATAGACTCTTTGAAACTTTGTTAGGTAAACTTTTAGACCAATAAAAACACAGGTTATTGTATTTATTTCAAGTTCTACGTAATGCGGCAATGAGGAAATACTGAGTCTTAAATTGTTAACAAGTGGAATCAACTTACCTCGTTTTATTCAAAGTACAAAACTCATTTGTCCACACACAGCTTTGCACGATCCAGTAAGTCGTGGAATAATTTCTGGAAGTCCTGAATGTAATGTGTTGAAGGTTCTCGCCTCTGGTTTTTGGATGGTGGAAACTTAGTCAAAAACCAACCCTTCAGGAGTGATTTTAGTTTGGGGGAAAGTAAGTAACCATAGGAATATAGGTCTGGCGAGTATTCGTAGTGTTCATACATTTTTGAGGGGTTAAAACTGAACAATCGCAGCCTTCGTTAAGGGATGGGCCACGAAACATGCATACGGCTTCAGTTTCTTTAATAACTTTGTTAATATTTGGTGAACAACGTCTTGATTCACCTCCACGGTATCTGTCAGAACTTCTGACAGATCTCTTGGACTGGACGCTTATCTTCCATAGACCCGCTTCCAGCTCTGAACACGTGATACCATTCAAAAACACGGCAATGAAATTGTTCCCACTAAACTTTTTCCAGGATCTCAAATGTTTCCATTCGATTTTTCCTTATGCGCGCACAGAATTTGATATTCACTTCTTGTTTCGCTGAACTTGATATTCGGTGACAAGGTATCATAATACCAGTTCTATACTTAGTCCGTCACGCGCCGCACTGGCGACCGACCAGGCTCAAAATTTTGCACTCGTTGCTCAAGTTGCGCGGAAGATTCACCACTATGGAAACGTCCCATGCTGACACGAAGTTAGCAGAAAAAAGCTTATCTCGCTTCCTAATTGCCACACTGTGTATATACCAAGGTTCATAATGATTAAAAGATACGTGACTGGAAAAGATTGGTTGACATGGAATTTAGAAAAATATATTTTAAAAAAATACGCACGTAATGTAATTTCTAATACCCTTTATGCACATAATGAGTCTTTAAAAAATTACGGGAAAAATACTAAGATCCTAGTTCATCTTATATACTTTATGCAAATGGTAGGTTTGTGGATTTGAATCTCGGTACTGGTTATTCTAACAGCGTTTATCCCTAAAGTTACTTATTGCAATTTAAAGTATCATGTTTCACAGTTCTGGACATTAATCTATATACTCATAAAATGAATGTATGTTCCAATTTCATGTGATAAAATTGTTGATTAAACCTTTTAATGTGTGAGAGATTAAACCTTTTAGTGTAATGAACAGTGAGTCTGTTAAATTGTTATCTGCAGTTTAGTGTGTATGATATATATATATATTGATCACTGTAAAACAAAGAATAGCTATGACTCCATTTTGTTGAAAATTGCAATGAAGTCTCTTAACAACAAGGAACTGCAGAAACTCTTTTTATCAGCTAATTCCAGAGCAACTTCCTGTTTTTGTGTTTGCTTGCACGTCCCACATCGTAGTTTTCCGTCCAGTTCCACCCACAGATCTTGTATACATAACAAGTCTCTTAGGATTTCCTTGTTCTGCTCCCTTCTTCAGTATCTGATGCTCCAGAGAATTTCCCCCAATCTTTCTTAGGATTCCTGTGGCCAGCACCATACATTTTCCTCTCTTCTGCAAATATTAAGGTGTAAACATGTTTGTTTTATTGGATTTAGAAGTTCGTATTTTGAAAGGAAAATTGCCCACTTAAATTTAAGGAAACTAGGCCTTGGTAAATTTTTTATACACGCAGGTTGGCAATAGAGAGAGAAATATGGCTGGAAAGAAACCTTAATTTTGCATTAGTATATCATTGAATTCTTCCTACGAAGCAAATCCAAGGTTTTAAAATGTTGTCATTCAGCATAGTACTCGTCGAAATTATGCGCTGCTTGCGACTGCGTTTGATTCTTTCACGTGCATTGTATTAAACTACAATGTGCACACACCACTACACGGGGTGTATTCTCACTGCAACCTCTACTTTATTACTGCCCTCACAAATAGCTAAGCAATGGGACTTTTTAAAATTAGGATTCAGATTGTGTTGTTAGTGGATAACTTGAAATGTTTTGTGCGGCAATAGGCATGAGTTCAGTTATCAAGTTTCTGTTCTCGTCTGTTATACCCTGTAATTTCCTGCCTCAATCTTCTGATAGTGTTAATAAATGGCTCATCCCTCCGCTTGTGTTACATACTGAAGAAGTTACTTTTTAATATCCATCCGTCCGTCGTTCCTCCCAATGTCAGTGTGTTCACTCGTCTAGAGGCCTCACCACAACAAATTTTAAACTTAATGTTATGATGTTCCTTAAGAATGGTTTCGTATCCCCAAATATCCGTAGAATACCTGTGTAAAATGTCTGTAGAATAAATTATTCTGAAATATGTTATCTTTTGCGTTCCATATTTTCATTTTGATGGCATTCCTCATCCATTGAGAATTGTGTGGTTGGAATGAATTAAATTGCGGAATTCAATATACAAAGCTTTCAATAATGATGGGATTAAAGGAGCTGGCTGAGTTTATATTGCTTCTTGAACCAAGAGATTAATATGAAAGCCCTCTACTTGTACTCCATAGCTGAAAAAAATAATTTAACGGATTGAAATTGAAAATTAAGACTGTGAAAATATATTTGGTTAAATGTAAATATATGGATATGAGAAATACTCGATTATATTAAAAATCAATGCCAGGATAAAGTAACATTTAGAATTAACTTCAAAATTTATTAATTAAAATTTAAAAAGTACCATTTTCACTCCTGTGTAATAAGTACTGTTGAGAGTTGTGGAGTATAAAAAGTTAATGACGAGGATTTTATGAAAAGTTATTGTTTATGCATAGTATTAAAATTTAGTGACATTACTGTGTATCATATTAGTGTCATATTCTTGCAGAATATCTGTTTCACTTAGATTTTGAAATACATGGTGTCCCATATACAATGCAACCCAGAGTTTGGGATAGTAGAACTTTTGAACCGGAAGCGGAACACAAATAATGGTTATACCAAAATGAAGCCTTGTTCATGCAATATTTTTAAACTAGGAAGCAGCGATTGAAGTACACTAAGAACCACACAGTGTTCCCAGATGTAACCGAAGGTGCAAATCAATATTATATATATATATATATATATAATATGTCACGTAAATTGACTCCTAACTCATAGATGTTCTGTCGTTAATTTTCAGTTTGTATAGTTGGAGTAGCTTGAAAACTATGGAATGGAAAAAAGAATGTTTCATTTCCGTCGATAACTAATTGGATGAGGTCTCTAGGGGATACTAGGGAAAGCGTCGTTTTCATAAATTAACATTCTAAATTGGCAACAGTGCTGACGTTTCAGTGCATCAAACAGTGTGTTAAGGATCTGTCTACATTATGCAATTCCTGAAAACAATGAAAAAGAAACTTTGAAATTATCATGATAAAACTTTTACTTGCACCTGGCAGCACTGCTATTCATTGATTCAAAACGGGGGCACTTCCAGAATCTGCCGTAGAACTGACAATTCAGTTCGTGATGAATAGCAATGTTGCCAGGTGCATGTAAGTAAAAGTTTTATCATGATAATTTCACAGTTTCTTTTTCATTGTTTTCAGGAATTGCATAATGTAGCCAGATCCTTAACACACCTTAACCACGTTTTTCCGAGTAACCCCTTACAGAGGCCTCATCCAATTAGTTATCGGTGGAAATGAAACATTCTTTTTTTCCATTCCATAGTTTAAGCTACTCCAACTATACAAACTGAAAATTAACGACAGAACATCTATACGTATGAGTTATGAGTCAATTTACGTGACTTGTAAAAAAAATTGATTTACACCTTCGGTTACATCTGGGAACACTATGTGGTTCCTAGTGCACTTCAATCGTTGCTCCCTGGTTTAAAAATGACTTCATTTTGGTATAACCATTATTTGTATACCGCTTTTGGTTCAGAAGTTCTACTATCCCAAACTCCAGGTTGCATTGTATATTGGACACCCTGTAGAACTATTTTTTAATAATTGTTTTAAACTTTTTTTTAGGCTTGATATAAATTAAAAATAAACTCCTGAAAGTTTTAATTGGCTAAATGAAAAAAAACTACTTAATGTAAGGGATTAATTACAACCCTGTTATACCCTGAGGCCTACATAAAACTGCAGACCTTCCTTTCTTGTTGGTTTTACGACATTTAAATATATTACTTTATGCATAGGTTAATTTACGAACTTGAAGAAATAATACAAAAGATCAGAATACTTGTTGGAGTGTATTTTTTCATATATTAATATAAACTCTAATTCTTGTCTGATAGAGACTGTCGCTGAAAAAGTATATTGAACACAAAGATCAAAAGTAGCAACCACGATCTGAAACTTAGTGAAAGCTTAAAGGAGCCTCAATAATGTTACATTTGGTGGGAAGTTAGTAACTTCTTTGTCATGTTTGCTTACTATAATGCCTACATGTAATGCCTAACTTAAGCTAAATTGTTCAGATAAGTAAAACGGCAGGACAGGCCAACTATTCAACTTTATTCCAATTTCATAGGCACTGCAGAATGCATATATATATATATATATATACAGGGTGCTTCAGATAAAACGTCCAGTGCTTATAAATCCGAAACGGCTGAGAATAAAAAGATGAAACAAAAACTGAGATAGGAAAATGTCATAGGGCGCATCACATGGTGTTGTTGTGGAGACCCCCAGGGCCCTCCTTCAAGGGGGCTCAGGGGCCAACTTCAAATTTTCAAATAGGAACATGTATTGAATCATACCTCATTCAATAGTACTTGAAAAACGAAACAACTTTTCTAGGAAACAATTTTCGATTTGGGCCACCGTTTTTAAATGGCCGCAAAAAGTGGGTCCTATATCAGATAAAACGTCCAGTGCTTATAAATCCGAAATGACTGAGAATAAAAAGATGAAACAAAAACTGAGATAGGAAAATGTCATAGGGCGCATCACATGGTGTTGTCGTGGAGACCCACAGGGCCCTCCTTCAAGGGGGCCCAGGGGCCAACTTCAGATTTTTAAATGGGAACATGTATTGAATCATACCTCATTCAATAGTCCTTGAAATATGAAACAACTTTTGTAGGAAACAATTTTCGATTTGGGGCACCGTTTTCAAAATAGCCGCAAAAAGTCCTGTATCAGTTTGAAGTTGGCACCTGGGTCCCCTTCACGGAGTTTCCTGAGGGTCACCACAACAACACCACTTGATATGCTTTATCATCGTTTCTATCTCAGTTTTTGTTTCATCTCTCTATTCTCAGCCGTTTCTGATTTAGGCCTATAAGCACTGGACGTTTTATCTGATACAGGACCCACTTTTTGCGGCCATTTTGAAAACGATGGCCCAAATCAAAAATTGTTTCCTACAAAAGTTGTTTCGTTTTTCAAGTACTATTGAATGAGGTATGATTCAATACATGTTCCTATTTGAAAATATGAAGTTAGCCCCTGGGCCCCCTTGAAAGAGGGCCCTGGGGGTCACCACAACAACACCATGTGATACACCCTATGACATTTACCTATCTTAGTTTTTCTTTCATCCTTTTATTCTCAGTCATTTCGGATTTATAAGCACTGGACGTTTTATCTGATATAGGACCCACTTTTTGCGGCCATTTAAAAACGGTGGCCCAAATCGAAAATTGTTTCCTACAAAAGTTGTTTCGTTTTTCAAGTACTATTGAATGAGGTATGATTCAATACATGTTCCTATTTGAAAATATGAAGTTGGCCCCTGGGCCCCCTTGAAAGAGGGCCCTGGGGGTCACCACAACAACACCATGTGATACACCCTATGACATTTACCTATCTCAGTTTTTGTTTCATCCTTTTATTCTCAGCCGTTTCGGATTTATAAGCACTGAACGTTTTATCTGAAACACCCTGTGTATATATATATATATATATATATATATATATATATATATATATATATATATATATATATATATATATATATATATATATATATATATATATATATATATATATATAAAAGAGAACGCACAAATCCTTTGTGAACTCATCACGCTAATACGGCTGAACCAATTTCTTTCATTTTTGGGGGGTTGTTAGGATTTGGACCCTAGATGGTTTTTATCATATCACTTTAATTTTTAATTACCAGTGTCTTGAGATAATTGACCATTCAAGTGTCCATACGTACAAATCCTTTGTTATTAGTTCATCATAGGTAAAAATAAACGTATTTATATGCAACCCGCATGACCATGTGACTCGGCGGGTTAACATAAATGACAGGCGATATAATGTTAACATTAATGCAATCTTCTATGGTTTTTATCATATCAATTGAAAGCGAAAAAGTAAAAATTATCTAAGTAACAAAGTTTATTGCGTTCCGGGGTGACCGCAGCGAAGCGGGGCGGGTTAACATAAATGACAGGCGATATAATGTTAACATTTACTGCAATCTTCTATGGTTTTTATCATATCACTTGAAAGCGAAAAAGTAAAAATTATCTAAGTAACAAAGTTTATTGCGTTCCGGGGTGACCGCAGCGAAGCGGGGTGAACGCTGCTAGTATATATATATATATATATATATATATATATATATATATATATATATATATATATATATATATATATATATATATATATATATATATTTATATTAAATATGAAAGGAAGTCATATAACTACCCACCCTTTATACCGAGCTTTATTTATTTATTATTAATGAGTTTCCAATGAACATAATGCAGCTGTTAACGATATGAGGCTCGTGAGTCTAAGTTGAAACGGCAGCAAACAGAACAACATTTAACGGGGTGTGAACAGAACTGGTTTCGGTGCTTAACGTAGTGTAATAGGGCGAAACATTACATAGAAGCGAATGTGCTCGTAGAGTGATGGCCATCATAAAACTGGAAGCGATTTGGGAACTTTTCAGTTTTACATAAATTTGTTCCACCTTGTTAATGCAAGAAATACATGAGAAATTGTGTTACTTTTATCTGTTTGTAGCAGAATGACAGAATGGCTTGACTGTCTTTTACACATCGATTCAGTTTCAAGTGGAAATCCCAGCCAGAAATCAATGTGGTTTTGAGTCACTCTGACCGAAGTATTAGCTAACGATTATTTCAGTTCGTATGTCAAATGAATATAAAGATACCCTTGGTTGATTAGTTCTCTAGTAAGTGTTGTTGATGAGAATGGACGAGTGCCGGGCTGAGGCTTTGGAGCTGACTAAATTTCTGATGAAGGGAGATTGTTACGAGAGTAGTCCTAAAAGTATTCGACCTAGTAAAGAAAACTAGGATAATTTCGGAAAAGATGTCTTTATTTTCAACCTAGTCGCCTTTTAGCTAGGTGAGATTTTCCCAGCGATGTTCGATAGCTTCAATACCCTGTTTATAGTAAGAACCGTCGACTCCTCAAAATAGCCATTAACCGCAGACTCCACTTCTTCATTGTTGGCAGATCTTTTACCACAGATCAATTTTTTCAAGTTTAGGAAGATAAAATAATCCGAGGGATCTAATCTGGCGAATAAGGTACGTGAGTAAGCAATTCGAACTTTTTCATTGATTTTGGCCATCGCAGTAACGGATGTGTAAATTGGTGCATTGTTTAAGAAACAAGTTTTTTTTTTTTTTTTTTTTTTTTTTTTGTCAATGCTGCCGTTTTTTCTTGATTTCATCACTCAAATGCAGCAATAAGTTTGCATAATACTCGCTGTTAATTGTTTTATTTCTTTTCGAAGATAATCAATGAAAATTATCCCATACACATGCCCCCAAAATCTGATGCCGTGCCCATGACCGTGCCAGCAGATGGAACTGTCTTATTTTCGAGCCGATTTTACCCTTTCAGTCCATTGGTTTGATTATTCCTTCGTGTCTGCTGTGAAGTTATATTGACCCATGTTTCATCTATGGTTATGAATCAATGCAAAACTTTATTGCTGTGAAACATCGCCAAATACTCGATTGAAACATCCTCACGACGATTTTTTTTTTTTTTTTAATAACAAACGCGGCTCCCATTTCACACAAGCTTTCTTACGTTCAAATTATCAGTCAATATGCGATGTACAACACTTCCTGAAATACTCACTATGTCTGCTAGCTCACGTAATTTGTCGACGGTCATCCAATATTATTTTATGGCTTTTCTTCGGCATTTTTGGCGTGATTATCTCATTTAATCGACAACCACGATGTTCGTCTTTGCAGCTCGTACGGCCTGGTTTAAACTCTGCTACCCAGTATTTTGATCTTGTAAACGAAAGAGCAAATTCCTTCCGAGTGAAATTTAACTTGGCTCTGACATTGGTTGGATTGAGACCTTTCAAATGAAAGCATTGTATCACATAGCGATGATCCGTTTTTCCATGTTTCCAAATTCACTGAGAGAGTTCACTATTGATGACTGCCAAATTAATACTGAACAACGAATCGTCTTCAATTTTAAGTTTTATAAGGTTGATACTTTCAACCGGAGTAATGTTTTGCAAACAACAACCGCCACCTATACGACAGGTCGGGTACTTCTGGCATTACCCCCATACATAGTTCGCAAAATTAATGGAGAAATTTCTAATGTAAATTAATAACCTTTTCATCGGGTGTAATATAGACAGTAGATTATTTGCTAAGTTAAGTTAATTATTGCGAATTGATTTGCGATATTTTTCTGGTTAAAATCAACGACAAATAACAATTCTATTTTTGCGGTTAGCTCTACCAACCAACAAAAATGGTGAAACATGAAAAATCGATTGGGTGCTCGCAACTTCGTATAACCACGCTGTACGTGTCGATAAGTTTGTTTGAATAACTTCCTCGTGTATCTTATCGAATAAGTACTAAAAAGTAATAGTCACGAGTTCCTTGGAGACAGAACGTGCTGAATAAGGAAGATCATTGACATAGGTTGAATATGATCTGTGATTCTTTCGTGATCATGCGACTTTAAGAGGAATTCAAAATTGAAATATTGAGATGTTCACGATTCCGTTTGCAGTTTCTGCTATCCGCACAGCGAGTTTTTTTTTTTTTTTTTTTTTTTTAAATAACCTTACGTTATCTAATATCCTTTCGCCAATGTATAAAACGCTACAGCTAAAGATGTACCCTTTGTGTGCGAACCAGAACGTTCTTATATTTGATACTTACACTTCCAATGCCGTTTATTTTAAATCCGAAATTCTCTACTGCTCATTTCAAGTAGTTTTCAAATACTGTATCTAACAGGAATGTATCTACACCATCAAAAGGATACAATTGGCTATAAATAAAAATGGAAGTTAAATATGAGGTCTGTCTAAAAAAAATAACCGGACTGCTGGCACAAACACTTTATTTATACGTCAAACTACAAACTTCTTGCTGTTATCTCAAAGTAGCACCCCATCATTGTAAAACACTTTTCCATTCGTTTCTGTCACAGCTTTATAAACTGCTGGATGTTTCAGAGCTCCATCGTTACCGCCTTCTCGATGGCCTCCTGCCTTCTAAACGGGCTTTGAATAATTTCCTTCAGATTGAAGACCAGAAATAGACTGTAGTAAAGACAGTAAAGAGGATCACGCGAACTATTTTCATGCATGATATATAGAAAGACGTTAGTCTCCGTTACCCATTAAGGTATTAACGGATTGTCTTTATTAACAAACTCAGCCGAGATAAGTACTCTAGCTATGTTGCAAAAAAAAAAAAGTTCAAAAATCCGATTACATGCATGTAATACGGGTTATACATAACCGACGATAAAATCAGTTATTACGTTAACAGAGATTTTTCATTAACGAACTCCATTGAAGTAATTATTCTAGCTATCTCGTTAAAAAAATCAAATTCGGTTACATATATGAGATGTAGGCTACAGAGTCGCCGCAGTACGTTAACAGATTGACTATATTAACAAACTTAGTCGAGGTAATTAATTGCTCTTGCTATCTGTTGCCTCCCCCCCAAATCATGAATTCGCTTACATATATGGGATATGGGCTACAGATTGTTGCCGTTTTTCGTTAATGTGTGAAAGGATTAATTCCATTAACAAACTCGGTCGTTTCCCGGCGGGAGCTCATGTGATTTGGATCTCACATCAAGCTGTAGGTTCACGGTTCATATGGCCTCGCTGCTGAAACGGACGCTGTTCTGTAAACCAAACGAAGTAGGTCGAGATAATTGATTTTGCTATATATTGCAAAATCAGAAATAAAAAAAGTTCACATCCGTTCAAGAGTTATCGTGTGGTATATAACGGACATACAGATCTGCTAACAACATAATATTAATAGTCCCACTGTATGGTCCTAATGATTACAGGGTGCAAAATTTGGATACAAAGGCGCTTATCCAGGACAGTGATACTCTCTACTAGGAACTGTACGGCAAATGCTGCTGCGCTTACTATCTGGTGCGTTGTTGTGATGTCCAAATATTTGGCTAGTTGGTTGGAATTCAGTGTCTTTTGACACCGCAGCTATATGAGACATGGGACTCCGACTTGACATGGAATTCTAACTACATGAACTTGCACCGGGAATCAAGCCCGACTCTCCCGCGCTTAGGGCGAGTACTTTGTAATAATATAGCCTGATAGTGATTGCATGCAAGTACTGTCCAATTTTTAATGCTCAGACGATCAGGGTTGGCTGGTTTAAACCAAGGTTTTTAAACCAGCTTAAAAAAAAAAAAATGTACAAGTGTTCGTAAAATCGTGATGAACACACACTTGTGGGTTATAACGTTTCACTCCCGTATATTATTCGTATTATATTCAGACCTAAATTCCCCAATCGTTCCTCAAAGATGGTATGCTACAAAAGAAACTTCATTGTATGAATGTTTCTTTCATGATTCTTTTATAGTTATTATTATGTGATGGCAATCAAAGAAAAAATCTAAACATTGTTTTGTTTTAATGATGTTTACTATTGATAAAATAATCGAAATACCGTACGTTTTGCTGGGGGGGGGGGTCATACAAAACCCACCAGAGGCATTTATTGAAATCAGAAGTATCTTTCGTATCTTTATTTACTTTTCTTACTGATATGCAAATTAAGTTGTAATTTTTTTCTTAAACTTGAACTAATAAAAGTAGAACTGAATTAACTTGGACTGAATTAGTTTTTTTCTGTACTCTGCACTATTTTGAAATTGTCTATATGTAATTCTGTATAATGGTTTCACTTGTGCAGCTGTTTCTTTTGTCCTGAAATGACTCTTGACAATTATATTAACAAGTATGTAAAGATAAGTACAGCGTATTTTTATCAGGAGTCCTTCGTGAGTGAATCGGCAGACGTATCGTATTTGTGACCAATTAGTCCCGGTTTCTAGTTCAAATGGAGAACAATTTCTCTCGGATGTAAGCCGAGAAGCGGTTTGGATTCCACTTTAAGCTTATGTGATCCTTTCCAGCATAATCCGGTTGTTGCATAACACCAAGGCGAAACACTTCTTTCTTTTCATATGTGCCGGGTTTAACCCCCCCCCCCCAAAAAAAAACTTTTTTCCAATAAAAACCATGGTTTTTGCCAACGCTGCAGCCGATGATTCGAACAGTAAGCCGACGTTCACCATACACCTGCATTACCGTTTCACGTTAACGCCAGTCCTTACACTTCTTCACGCCCCTCTTCGAATTTCTTGTCAAACTCAAAAACACTTGTGTGTGATATTACGTTCTCTCCATACACTTAACAAAGCATGTGAAGTGCTTTTGTGCATTAATAAGTGGTTGGTTTTCCCAACCATACCAGAAATTTCAGCTTGATTCGTTTGTGTTACCCAATTTTTAATGCGAAGGAACCTGTAGAGTTAAAATAAAACTTTATTGAAAATAACTAATGGTTCATTGGAATTAGTCATATTTTTCCAAAACGTCATATTGCATGATTAAATACTCAAGTTACCTCTGTTTCGCCCATAGCGCACATATTTAGATAGTTCAAGTATTTTTCAGACAAACCTTGTAAATTATTATTAATAATAATAATCTCAAAAACGTAAATATGGAAAAGTAGATGTTAAAAATCATATTTCTTTAAAATGGTTGTCTGGCAATCTTTCCTTGGTACAGTAATGTTTCCACTTATCTTTCCAATTGATATTCTTTGTTATATTCCTACTTTGTCGCCCCTTGTCTGCACGTTAACAACACAATGCCTAGAAGACACAATCGAAATGTCAATCATTTTTATGTGCTTGTTTAATTTTCTTTCTTAAATCACAGCATCATTTGTTTCCAAAGCTTTCTTCTGGTGAAGAATATTATTAAAAGGGTCAAATGAATAAAAGTTGGCGTCTCTTTCTTCCTCTTTGTCCTAATAAAATTGAAACTCCCATTTTCTCTTTTAAATAAATTTGGAATTGATTTGTAAGTATGAAACTAACTTTACACACAATAGCATATTGTTTAGTAGCCTGATAAAGGAAATAGATGTGCGCAAACTTTGAAAAAAAAAAAAAAAAAAAGTGAAAATGAAAATACGTCACTGTTTTGTTTTATTGTGCTATTTAGTAACACTTCTAATATAGTTTTATTTTCTTTTAGTTCAGCTTGCTCAGTTATGAATTTTTTCGATTAGATCTGCATAGAAAGAAGGCGAACTCTCAAATACTCAAGCTGTTTTTGAATTACGAACGTGTCAGGCATGTACGTAATTAATATACAAAAACGTGGTTCCTAACTGGAGCGATACTAAAACAAATTTCTTCTCACTGCTTCAGTTAATTAAAATTTAGTGGGACCGTAAGAATCGAAATGTTTATGGAAATATTAATTAGTAGTTGAATATAAAAAGATAAGGATTCAATATGTCTCTTGCAGTGAACCTAAAGTATTCCATTATAATTAATAAGTTAATGAACATTAAGCGCTAAACTTCTTGATATAAATCTAGAACCGCTCATCTTGATTTCTTCAGTTTAGTATATTAGAATATTACTTTGTCTAAAAGTTATAAATTACTTCATTAACTGATGTTCGATTGTTTATTATTACAGCTATGGACCTAAGTAGTCAGTAATGAAAAAAAAAAGTAATGAAATATTTGAGTTTTGTGCTAAAGGAGACGAGTGTGCTAAAGGAGACGATGATGATGAGAAATTAATGAAATTGTGTAATGAAGAATGTGGGAGGAAACTAAGAACCCCAAGAAAACTCACTCACACGTTGTTTGTGCACCACCAGCTCGCATCAAGTGGACTTTGTGGTGGACAAACACCATGTGCGTAAGTTTTTTTCGAGGTTCTTCCGTTTCCTCCCACTTTATTCATTTCATTCATTTCTTCTCATAATTTTCTTCTTTTGCTTAGCCGGCTTATCTGTGGGACGTAAAACTGGAAGATTTCATTTTCATTTTGCAACAGTTAATTTCTGCTCGCAATCTATCACATTTTAATTCGAGTTTCAAATGAAAATGCATCTTACATCATTCTGATCTCTAAATTTATAAGTCGAATAGTTGAGGAAAGGAAAATAACAGGATGTGGAATGACGGAATACAGATTAGATGTTTACGTACTGTTATTGTGTCATTTATATAATAAACCAGGAAGGAAGTAACAAGTTAAAAGACTTCGGGAATAACCCATTTTAAGAAGCCTGTATGAAACTTAACAAGTTCTAAATGAATATTTCTTTAACCGTCGATAGCATATTTAAATACACTAAAAGTATCAGAAAAGCATTTGTTTAAATATACTATAAATTGAAATAACTTAAACAGCGTGCAACGCAAATTCTACCTACTGAAAGCCTTGCTATAAGAATGTTATTTCAGGTATCCTGAAGATTTTGAATACAATCCATATTCCATCGTAGAGTAATTTCCCTTTCTAACTGGAAAAGGAAGTTGTATATGGATAAAAATTATTGATAGTGGCATTAAGACGTAGCAAATTTTAATCTAGAAAGCCATTTAAAAAATAGCGGTGGAAGGCGGGACATGTACTGTTTTGCTGATCAATTCTCATGAGCTCCAAGGTAAATATTTTAGTTTTTAAGAACTGGGGGAGGGGGGAAATAAGTTTCTTTTTTTTTAAACTGTGGGTCTGGAATTTCTTGACCATTCCTGGTAAGTACACAGGGGCGGCTATACCGTATGTATTAAATACAACATGTGCATTTTCATGTTTTACCGATTTTCAGGAGGCGGAAAGCTCGCACAAAGTATACAAAATTGAAATTTATAAAAAATGGACATGAAATCGAACAAAAATTGAACTACTCTGGCCGTATTTCTGATTTTGCCAGTGCGAAAGCAAGAAAAGTTTTGCTAAGAATACAGTAATGAATAATTTTGAAAATAAATGCAGTTAGCTAAGAGTGCTTTTATGGTTCTTCATTCTGCAAGATGAAAAGGCAACGTAAGGCTATAACTAATGTAATTTCCTTTAGTTTTTAATTGGCAGCGTCCTCCAGAGCTTCATATGATAAATTTGACGCGGTATTATTCGTATAACTTTTTTTGTAAATCAGTAATAATAGTAGTATTTCACTTTGTACCGATATTAAATGAATGAATTAATATACTTAGGCTTATGGTACTAAAGAAAAAACTTCCAGTAATATGTGTTTGTAATTTAAACGTAATTTCTGATAAACATGTAATTTCATACTCAGTAGTGATGAGCGCAAGAGTCTTGGTCTTGCAGTTTGTGCAGGAGACTTGCATGCAAGGCCAAGACCATGCCTGAAAGACCAAGTCGTGCACAAATACCGGCTCAGTGCTAGAGCTTTCACCTGGGGTGCACGGGGTCCCTGGTTCAATCCCAGTTTGCACCATGTGAGCTTTTTTGGTAGACAAACACCGTATGCGTGGGTTTTCTCCGGGTTTTCCTGTTTCCTCCTACATTCTTCATTCCACCATTTCATTCGTTTCTCATCACTGTCTCTCTTAGCCTCAGTACATAAACGTGGGACGTTAAACTAAATATTTCATTTCATTTCAATTAGTTGAGTTCTTCCAAAATAAAGCATCCGTTGGGAATTTTTAATGTGTGCTCATAAAATTAATATTGAAATAACATTGTCATAACATTGACAGAAACGTAATGCATGTGACCGCAAACTTGATTTCATGGTGGGATACTTATATGTTGAATAATTATTTGTCAGTATAACTTTGAGCCGCCTTAGGTATACGGCACATCGAGGATTGAGTGATATAACATTATAAAATAATAAATAATCCATTTTCAGAAGTGAGAGTGATTTTGTACAGTTATTTCAAATAACTTAGTTTGATGTCCTTATTTTTATTTCTAATATAGGTCAAAATTATTTCTATAAATTGAAAAAATGAAATAAAATCTTTAAGTTTTACGTCCCACGATTATGCCGGTTAGGCTAAAGGAGACTGTGATTATGAGATATGAATGAAATGGGGGAATGAATAAAGTAGGAGGAATCGGGAGAAACCCGAGAAAACCTACGAGCACGGTGTTTGTCCACCACAAAGTCCACACGGCGCGAGCTAGGATTGAACCAGTGACCTCAAGCACCGGAGGTGAACGCTCTGAGCCACCGCGCCCCCATTCAATAAATTGAGTTCACACAAAAGACAGAGTGGAGCCGTTTTCAGTTTTTACTGAAATTATTCTAAAATATTAAGAGTTTTGATTATAATCATTATTATTTTAATCTTTCTTTCTCTTCTTTGGCCAATATTGCTAAGCATATCATCATCATCATAGCTATTGTGCCACTTTCGGCAGGTCACTTGCTGCAGCTGAGAAGCTTTGATATACGGTGGTCCTCAGCTAGTCTCTTCATTTTGACGCGGCAGTTTTCTGTTTTATTACATTCCTTCAACTAGTCTCCTTCGTCCCCTCCATCTCTTTTCTTCCACCATACCCTCTAGCGCGTCCCTCATAATGCAGTTCCCCCTCAGAGAATGTCCCAACTAGTTCTTCCTCCTCTTATTTATAATTACATGTAAAATTCTTCTTTTCTCCCCTACTGCTACAATTTCTAACATCTTATTCGTTTTCCGTTCAACCCAGCTAATTCTTTCCTTTTTTCTCCAAGCCCACGTTTCGAAAGCCTCTAATTTTTTCATAGTTTTTGCGTAATGTCTGTGTTTCTTCCTCATAGAGTACATATTGGAAACAGTAAAACAAAATATCAATATTTAATGAGAAGTTTGTACAATACAAAGAACTAATCGTGGTTGAAAAGAAAATAAATCTGAGCCTTTAGAGTGCAAAAATAATTTTGCAATACATGGTATTTCTGTAATCTGTGCCGTTTTTATTTTCTTTCATGTGTCTCAGAGGTAGCCTCCCCAGTTTGGGAACCAGTGGAATATTAAATGTTAAAAATATAAAAAGATTACGAAACGTTTATGATGTATAAGTAGTGTAGCGTGGGCACCCATTGAAAAAATAAAGGCAATCGCCTATGTTGTACACTATCATCATACTTATACGAAGGTAAACTATATTACATTTAGAAACATTCATTGTATTTTCGTTACTATTGGTGAACTGTAGAATTTATTATCCCTTATATCCAGAATAAAATTTGCCTATGAAAAGTATAAAATTTCTTGAAAGCAAGACTTGCAAGACTCTTGCAACAAAGACCAAGACCAAGACTGGATGTGCAAGACCAAGACCACCCGGTCATTTGCTTATCGCTAATACTCAGTAATGGGATAGATAGCTAATTGAAAAATGAAATGAAATCTTTGAGTTTTACGTCCCACGATTATGCCGGTTAGGCTAATGGAGACGATGATGATGAGTAATGAATGAAATGGTGGAATGAAGAAAATGGGAGGATACGGGAGAACCCCGAGAAAACCCACGCACACGGTGTTTGTCCACCACAAAGTTCACTTGGCGGGGGCTGGGATCGAACCCGGGACCCCAAGCACCAGAGGTGAACGCTCTACCACTGAGCCACCGCGGCCCCAGATAACTAATTGAATTCATCAAGAATATGAGAGAGAAGGACAAGAAAAAATTGTTCCTACTCTACAATAAAATATAAAAAACAGGAAAGTGGCCAAAAGACTTCCTCAGCACGATCATGATACCGATGACTAGGAAATCAAACTCAGGAAAATGCGAACTATTAGTTGTATCGCACGCAGGAAAAATTTTGCTTCGAATACTAAGTAGGTTATGTGGAAGAGCAAATGAAAAAGTTCGAGTCTAGGAGAAGTAAGGGCATAATAGATGTAATTGGATTATTAAGGGTGATAAGTGAAATTTTTATAGAAAAAGGGAAAGAAGTACGTGGTGTATTCATTGATCTAATGAATACACCATTGTTTTGGCCGCGTGAATTGGGAATTGTTATTGGGAGTCCTAAAGAAGGTTAGATAGGAATAAAAAGATGAAGACTTATAGGAAACTTAACCAAGAAGTAAGTGTTAGAATAGGGGAGGAAATGACAGAGGGGAGTGCAGCTGGAAGGGGCGTTCCACAGGGATGCTGTCTCTCGCCTACATTATTCAATATCTATGTAGAAGAGGTTGTGTTTAGTGGCGGCAATAGAACCATCAGGATGTTTCGAGTATCATAAAATGGTCCCCTTATTTAATAAAGCAGCCCTAATTTATAGTTCATTCATGTACCTAGATACAGGGGATGGACAGAAGTATGCAATCGCCTGGTATAAAAGAGAAGCCATTTCAAACATGATGTGCGTCTGAATGGTAGGTGACGCTGTGGTCACTGGCACATCCTGTGAGTAATACAACCTGGCCAATCAAACAGATGAACCAGTTACAGTTTAGCGACCGGTCCGTGCAGGTTATCGTGAATCATGTCTGAGCTGACACTTTCAAAGAGGACAAATTATGGATGCGCGTATGATGGGAGCTTTCGTGACAAAAGTAGCAGAAATGTTTGGATCAAGAGGCATAGTCTCGAAGATCATGACTGCCTACGAATGTTCCGGAAAAACCGCATCAGCGAAGCACCAGTGTGAACGCAATTATGTGTTGCGCGAAGACATAAACACATTGGATGGGATTGTGACCAAGCAGATCATCACCACGGCGCCAAAAGTCACACCTGAGCTCTGAATACAGTGCTTACAAACCCGGTTAGCGTCAAAACAGAATAAAACTCCACAAGCAGGGTATTTATAGCAGATTTGCAATTCCCAAACCACTCGTAACTGTTAACCATGTTGTTGTACGGAGACAGTGATGCAACGCCCATTAAAAGAAAAAAAAATGAACAATGAAGCAGTGGAAGATTGTCATCTGGTCGGATGAGTCTTTCTTTGCATTGTTTCCAACTGCTGGCTGAGATTACATGTGGAGAACGCTAGCACATGCGTACGATACAGACTGTTACCAAGAATGAAGCGTGACGGTGGTTGAGTGATGATTTGGACAGCCATATCCTGGTATTCTGCCGGACACCACATCACCCTGCATGTCACATGGACATATCACTCCCAAGGACTACGTAACCATTTTGAGGACCAGCTGCATCCAATGATGCAGACTTTGTTCCCAGATGGTAATATCTGTTTCAAGATGACAGAGCCTCTGTTCATACAGCTCACATTGTCCGGAACTGGTTTGATAAGCACGAAGATGAAGTGTCTCATCTGTCAGCCTCCACAATCGGCAGCCCTCACTATCATTGAGCCCTTCTGGTCAGTTTTGGAGACCAAGGTACGAGCCCGTTATATACCACCGTCGTCTCTACAACAACTTGCAGCTCCTTTGGTGGAAGAATGGTACTCCATCCCTTTGACAACCATACACAACCTGTATTTCTCCATTCCCGTCGACTGCAAACAGTTCTGCGGACCAAAGGTGGTGCTACTCGCTATTAATAAAGGTAATGTGCTTTTGTCAGGTGTTTCCACATTTTTGTCCATCCTCTATAGGTTATGTCATTCTTTAGAAACCCCATGTCCGCTGACATCTTCGCAACACGGATTTAGGAACACCTTGCACTGTTGATTTGGATTGGATTTATTCAGCATCCTCTTCAAAGCGAGTGTATATGAGATGTAGACTACAGCTTAACATGACATCCGAACCACACAAGCTCACAACGGAAATAAAACCTGGATCTCTCACGCCAAAGGTGCACTTACGCCATCCACATAGCCACGAGAGCTACACTATGTACTTGTCACAAAACTAATGTATTATGTTCGCCTTTCGTATGTGTTCCGTTACCTGATTCCAATTTACCATCACACTGCCCTAGTATGCTAAGTGTATATTCAACCATTTAGTGTAAATGGTCTAGCCTTCTTACTGTGAGGACCTCATATAGGAAACACATTCGCTAATTTGTTGAGTGCTTACCGCGTGTTGGAAGAATGCCTGATTTAATAAAGTCTTGTGAATTCTTCATGAACAGCAACGTGTCGTTTGTTTTCTGAGTCTATCTGTTTTCTCTCGTCGACTTCGCCAATTCTTGTCATTTGTTTGCTTTATCTCCTTTAGCCTACAGAGCACAGTCGTGGGATGTTAAACTGAAAATTTCATTTTGCAAATATTTCATGGTCTCCCCCAAAATTGATGAAATATGTATATGTGAACTAGGGTTGCGTACGAGATTAGAATTGAGGATCTCATATCTCGGACTTACGTCATGAACGTGATATATCAAAGAGTGGATCTATTTTGATTGAAAAAGCAATCCCTCGTAAAAAAAAAAAAAAAAAAAAAAGTCTCGTGGGCAGCCCTAGTACAAACAGTAAATTTATTTGGAAAAATATCCCATACAGTTTTAAGCAGTTTAAATTAATGCTTCGTTCTTCATTTAATAATAATAATATAACATGTGAAAAAATATAGTAAAAAAAAAACGTACCAAATAAGTTTCAGAATATGTTTCAAAAGTGTATTTTGCACGTTTCTTTCCTCGAATTATTAAATTCAAAATGTTACTCCCATATTCTAATTTTGCATGTAATTTTTCTAATATATCCAAATTAGTGTTATATCCTCCCTCAGTGTGAACGTTACTGTGAGGAATGTGGACATTTATTTGTTCCAATATGTAGAACCGAGTCTTACATCAAAAGTCCTTCATGTTCCATGTTAATATCATTTTCCCCTGGTAGTGCAAGTAAACATTCAAGAAGTCTGTATATTGAGTTAAAATTTTAAAATTGTATTGCGTATTGTTTTTCACTTCAGTTAAGATGTCAACGATATCATGAAGAAACTTTTAACTGTTGTTGTTGGAGATTTATTATCCAGAATCTGTGGAATGCCAATTAATATTGCGCGAAGAAATATTTCAGTATGTGCACCTGGTTATTACAAGATTCCTATGGTTACAGTTTTACCGTACTAATTAAAAATGTAGGAATGTAATAATTGGAAATTCGATATCGAATTTTTTGTTGTCTTTAGTTCCATTCACAAGGTGGACGAAATATTTATTACATAATAAGTACTTCGTTTTTCATCTAGCTTGGATAGACAGAGACTCAAACAATACCAGTTAAAAGAAAATATAATAACAATTCTAAGCTCAGAGTATTATTCTTTCTTCTCTCATATACATACTTGTAGAAGTCAAAGAGAAATCTCCTTCATAAATATCACGAGCCATAAACAAGAATTGCTGGAGAAGTTTTAAAGCATACTAAATGTTTCCAGATATGTAAGAACTTAAAAGTTGTATAGGAAAGTACATATGAATGGTGGTGGTAATGTTTCTGAAATAAAATTAGCGTTTTGACTGCTAATTATAGAACCAACTAAATTAAAAATTAGGAATCATAGCCTATGAATTCTAATTGTATTCGTACATACACAGTCCGTCTATTAAGTACCTAAACTGCTGGCATAAACATAAATAAATAAAAAGAGAATAACCATAATCACATGTTATTATTCCACGTACATTTCTCGATCGGTACAACTAGTGGTACGTGTGTAGAGTTGTAAGATTCCCTTCTGGCAGTCTTATCTGGCCTGGTTCAGTTCACTGGATATTAGAAATGGAGTCAAGTTCCTCTGTCCCTTCAGTTTAGATTTAACCCTGGGGAACAGTGAGAAATCAATTGGGATAGGTCGGAAGAATAAGGGGGAGCGCCAATCAACAGGGTGATTTGGTAAAGGTTTTCCGCAGCCGAAGAAAACGCCCCCCTCAGAAGTTAGGCGTGAAGACGTTGTTGGTAATATTCTTAGACTGAAGAGGTGTACTTCACAAAGAATTCTTCCCCAGAGTGTTACACCATCACAGTAGCAGTTTACAAAGATATTATGGATTGGTGTTGAAGAGATTTTGACGTATGATACCGGAGGTTTTCATGTCTCACGAATAGCTTTTCCATGACGACGCGTTATTGTCATAAGGCGATTCTTGTTAAGCAGATTTTGGGCAAGACTCAAGTTGCCTGCATCAACCATTCCGTATTCTCCCGACCTAGCTCCAGCAGAATTATTTATGTTACTAAAGAATGAACAGTCACGAACAAAACTTTGAAATGGTATCTTGTAACTCTCCACCATGCTACTACTTGAATCGAAAAAAGAGGTATATACTGTACATGGAATAACAAGATTTGGTTCGGCTTTTATTTTACATATTCTTCTATCCCAACAGTCTCGAGATTTAATAGACGGACTGTGTATATATTATTATTGACATTTCGAAGAGCAGGTAACCGTATGTGTTTCCTCGGGGTTCCCCGTTTCCTCCCTCTTTCTTCATTCCACCATTTCATTCATTTCTCATCACCACCGTCTCCTTTAGGCTAACCGGCATATCGTGGGACTTAAAGCTCAAAGATTTCATCATTTTTTCGAAGAGCATATAGACAAATGTTTGTCATTTGGATCAATAAAATTTTGTTGGGTACAGTAGCCAGCAGTGTTGCGTAGATCAGGCTCAGTTGCTATACAGGGCGATCCAAAACTAGGTGTACAGACCAGCATCGATCAAGTACGACATTTTAATTTATTAAGATAATGCATTTATTTGCTTCGTTCTGTTCCGAGCTTCAGGTATTAGTGATAAGAAATTAAGAACAAATAATGAAGAAACTAAGTCAATAACTATATGGATAATAATAAGTAAATGATATAAAATGCCATGAGCCGATCAGTGCAGGACTGTATACTTACTTGTGGGCCACCCTGTATAATAATTTTCTGTTTAAAAATTGTTTCATCGCTATAGATTAAACGTTAATAACTCCGTAGAAATCATTTTTTTCTTTCTGAAAAACCAGACAACTATCCTACGCTATAGAAGGACAGTTACCACCACTTTATTATTTACTGATTTAAAACGTTCAGCATCAAATTAAGAAGAAAATGGTCGTAGGAATGTACACTAATATTCTATAATCAGGAGAAAAGAAACTTTCATTTTATCAGAAAGGTTTTGCTTTTGCATGTAGTTTTAATCAAACAAGTGTATTGTCCCGTTGAAGCCTTTACTTTAAAAAAAAAAAAAAAAAAAAAAAAAAAAAAAACATATCAAATCTTACCTAACGTATCAGAAACTTGTGGAAGAAAGTTACGTTAAAGAAAAACACAAAGTTGTACATCGATTATATTTGTCTATCTACTTCAGTCACGATCAAGTAATCCCACGAGATAGTGGCTAAAGATCACTTAGCCTTATTTGTTGTGAGGATCGATTTGTAAACTTGCAGAATCAGGAAGCAGAATTCTCGTGTGTGTAGAGATAGCTCTGAGCTTCTGGAGGCGGAGTTGCCCATCCTGTTTTTCTTCAGATCATCGCATATTTATGAATCGAAATGTCTTTGACAGAATCTTTAACCTCGAGCAACAAAATCAAATTAAAAAAAAAAAAGGAAAGGTGAGTAATTGTAACTCCTACTTCTAATATTTCCGGAATGATTAGTATCAATATTTAGCGGAGGCACAGAACAAACGCAAATACAGATCTTCCGTTTTACGCCTTCTATTGAGAAAATCTGTTCGGTATATATTTTTTTCTTACTTTCGTGAACTAATGGTGTTGGTGTATACGAGAACAAACGAATTTTTCCAAATTTGTTTAGAAATAAGCATTTTTTCGTATTGGTAATCCTGTTCTTTGGTTTCTTTTTTAAAGTCAATTTTTAGCACCTTAAATAGGTATAATGATCGTGTGATTTCGTTCTCAAACACGTTCTAAGCATGAAGGTGGCTGAAATGTATGTAACTTACACTAATCTTAAAAGATGGTCAATCAAAGCATGAGTGTTTTGTAGTCGAAGCTCCTAACAGAATCGTAAGTGAATAATTTATTCTTGCTTATAATCCTTTATCAACACTGAGTTAAAGGATGAGAGCTACAATTTTGGAAACTAGCAATACTTGAATTCGGTGAAGCTGGCGAGTGAATAAACAAGAAACTTCTTGTGAGGGCGTAATGGCTCGGTTGTAGAATTATGCCATTATTTATATATACTTCCTTGTTTCCTTGAAATATATAAAATAAATTTTGCCCTGGTCCACATAGACTCTCACGTTCTTGATATCTCACGTTATTGATGAAGAATAAGAACGTGAGAGGTTTTCCTCAATTTTCTTCCATTTTATTCCCAACTATTCATTATTTAATGTACAATTTTTCATAGTTTTCTGTAGTCTTAAGAGCATAATGAAGAGTTGAGATTTCCAGTCATATTGATGACTGAATATGTCCAGTGAGACGAAAAAAATACATTCATAGTTTTTAATGACTTCTCAAATATGAAGTAAATAAATGGTCTAAAGCCAAAAAACGAATCTATGTTAATATACGAGGGAATTGAAGTGAAACTTTCTTTTGAAAGTAACAAAACACATTTAGCCGTATGAAAAGAAAATGTTTCTCAATATAACCTCTTTTTCACTATGATAGCAGCGTTGAATGATTTCTGAGTACTCCGAAGCTAAATTTGCACAACCTGCTTCATATTTTCGTCACTGTTTAATGGCCTCGGAGAAATTTCTTTAAAGATTCATAAGTGAAATCGCTTGGAGCAGAGTCCGAACCATAAGGATGATGTTCGAAACTACCAACTAATTTTCTGTAATGTGCACTATATTAATACACACTATCTTCATGTTTTGCACAGTTGAAATAAACAATAGCTTCTTTCAAAGTGCTACTCCGGCATTCGATTCGGTAGAAGTCGAAGTCGTTCTTTAAATTTCAGGTTTATGAGCAAAGCTATGAGAGACAAGGATTACAATGTTCTCATTCATTTGAAAGTCAATCGATGGATTCAAAAGAATCAGTGATAGTAGCTGGTTAAGTGCCAGCTATAGAAGGAGACTGGTTTGAAAGCCTGAAATGATAATAATGGAAGCCATTGTGGTGACCATTACTAAGGGACCAGATCTCATGTACTGTAGTATCATGAAGTTTTGATTAGTAAGAAATTAAATCTTGAGTCTGTATATATCAAGTAGAAAGGATAGGAAGCTTTAAATTACTGGCATTCTGGTTTCAAATATTAGGTTTCGTATTATATAACAAACTTACTTACACGATCGTCTGAAAGGTATGTCACTTGGACAGCTTCTTTGAATCTAATGAGATTAAATGAAGCAATACAATAGTTGGAAGACTATTAATACGAGAAGGACAATGCACGATTTCCGTTTCGACGCAATTTTATATATATGACTTGCGTGTGTTGATATATCAGACTTCATATACGGTGCTTACGAAATTAATTTATTTTGAAGAGATGCTATTCAGTTTCTAATAATCGTGTTAGAATCAATGCGAGTTGAGTTTCCACAGGTTTTTATTTTGAGTTTCCACTAATTTTCGTTTTTATAAGATACTACTGAATTATGAACGGATATAGCGGGGTATAGGTTAGATAGATGAGTATAGTAACAATTTCCCCCCCTAGAAATCGATTTCGAAAAGATTAGGCAGGTATGTCAAAACATTTTAGAGGAACGAAAATAATATAAAAGTTAAATGGACAAATAATGACACAGAACACCTGTAACTGAGTTTACGAACGTGTTATTCAATCATTCTACCTTCCTTGTTTTCCTGAACTACGATACTTGCTACATTTTTAAATAACTGCCATTTAACGAAATAGAATACAAGAAAAATAATGTAAACAAGTTTGAAAATAAAAGGAAAGTTTTTTCTGGAGTATACATAGCTTTCATTTTGTGAGTCGCTTAGGAGGTTTATGTATGCGAGTACATAAAAATTTACGCATAATTTTCTCTTTCCACTCACAGTTTGTTTTTTTGCAAAATACCTACCTACAATAATATAATTCAGCTAGAAATAATGTCAGATTTTAAAATGTGTGTATTTATTTAATAGTGTATAATAATAGTATCTTTACTATTATTTATTTTTAATAGTAACATTAAGTGTAAAATTTAGTTAAAATTACAGCCTAATTGAAGACGAGAAAATGATTTTATATGTCAGTTATTAGATTCAAATTACTTGTCCAAGTTAAAATTGTTTTTGCAATAGAGACTGAAAAACAGCAAAGTATAGTCTCGATATGTAAGATAGCGAATTATGAAGCAGCACCGATAAAAGTAAAGCCGAAAGCGCCAATTTGATGCCCGTGGTTCTACGTTTATATTCTGTCATTTATACGTAATCGCAATACTTACACACTGGTGGAAACGCATTTAAGTATACTCAGTAAGAATTCACAGATCTGCCCCAGTGGTAATAACCACAACATGGCGCCCGTTGCACACCTCACTTATTACACAGGTTATATATATAATATCCTTAAACAGCACGAGTAACGATCCGTAGCCAGCCACAGAAGTTTCTTTGGGATGAGGGGGGCATAAATGTTAGGGAAGGCCAACTCGTTAAGAATTTTAAACTGGTGTGCATCAATAATTACTCAACTTACATACGTAGTAATAATTATTACATCCCTACTACCAATACTACTACTACTACTAATAATAATAATAATAATAATAGTGGTAATAAATAATTTTATTTTCAATGCTGTGAACAGCTCATAGGCAAAAACACAACACTATGTTAATACCGTTATGCAATAATTTTAAACAAACCAGAAAATTTGTAGTATACCTAGTTATATCGTAAATACTGTCACAAGTTTAAATATGAATAACACAGAGAGTATTAACACCAAAGCAATTTATTTTGGTCATGTTTTACATTGATATGTTGTACACCTGACGCATGAATCATTTTTCGAAATGTTCCCCCTTGGTCTTGATGCAGGCACGAAGTCGGTCCGGCCACTGGTCAATGGCATTACGCACCACGTCCATGGAAAAATTGTTCACTGCTCGGGTCAAGGATTGTTTCAGACTGTCGACAGATGGATGCCGCTTATGGCAGACCTTTGCCTGAAGGACTTCCCAAAGTTTGTAGTCCAACGGGTTAAGGTCCGGGCTGCTAGAAGGCCAATCAGCGGTAGAAATGAAGTCGGGACGTTCCGTGCCAGTCAGTCCTGGGTTTTTTCGCTTTGTGGCCTGGAGCGGAATCCTGCTGGAAGGTCCATCTTTCTCCAGGAAACATGGTAGCAGACAGTGGTTTTACTATAGATGTTAGCACTGTGTCCTGGTACACCTTGCAGATGTTTTAACACCTTGTTCGCAAAAATGCAGCTGGGTTGTGCCTGAGTAGCTCACTCCCCACCAAACCATCACTGAGGTAGGATGATGTGCTCTCTGAACCCTTGGAGCTGCCTCAGCAGCTGCAGTAGATGACATGGCATATAGTAAAATCGTTCAAACCGTCCCCAGGCGGCTACAAAGGAAGCGGAACACAATTGAAGGAAACTGCGTGTTTCTTTGTTACATGGGAGGGATAATTTAACATGGCCTTCCAGTTGGGGGTGGCCTGCCAGTTGACCTGCTGAAAAAGAAAGCGATGTTGCAATTTTCACTCATTTGCTTACTGATTCTTTAGGAGTCTTCGCAGAAAGACAGATTTATCTAGTTTTTTCGTTACTTTTGTTTTCATTGCATCCTCCTCCTCCCGACTCCTTTAGCTTGAAGGGCATAATTGTGGGACGTTAAACTGAAATATTTCATTTAATTTGAATTCAATTTGGATATGTTGTAATGAAGAGTAAAAAGAAATCAATCATTAGTTTCATGATATGTGCTTATATTACTCTTAAATATAGCATATTGTTAATATTATGTAACTTCCATAACGATAACGCTTGTACGAACCAAACATGTTAAGTGGTTCGCCTCTGTCCCCCCCCCCCCGCAAGACAGTGCCGCAAAAGCCCGAAGAGAAAAAATACAATCTTTCTTTGCCACTCCCAGAAATCCGTCCTTAACCTCCCCTGTCCATACTATTATACTGAATTCCTTTAATGATGTGTTTTATTATTATTATCTATCTATTAAAATGCTACAATAGCAATTAAAAGCGCCTGAGCTCCAACCTATAACTTTGGCTTTCAAATCTTTCATTTACGGTTATGTTGATTTCACGTTTAACAGAGACAAACATTTTGAGTATTTGTACTTTAAATAGTCTAAATTAGTTAACTTTATCTTTTTCATAAAGTTTATGATATAAAATTATTGTTCAAAGCCTTTGTATTTTAATAAGCCTTCTGTAAAATCAATGCATGTGAATTGTGCTTCCATCTTCCGAGTTCTTATGTTTGTGGTCAATCCTTTCGACAATGAGATCTCGGAAACTACAGGCTCTAGAAAGATGACGTTTTCACTGATCGATTGGAAATATTGCGTAGATTGTCCAGTTCTAATTGAATATTTAAAAAAAACATGGCCATTATTTCTTTACATTTTTTAGAGTACACTGGAAGCGTTGAAATTAAAAAAAAAAAAAAAAACTAAAGCATCATATCGTATGCGTTATACATTCCAACACCACAGTGTTGTATATTGGGGTTGTATATGTCTCAGGCGTTTGTTCCATGGCCAAATAATAGTGAAAAAGGAAGGATAACCATTTCTCGAGTCTGAGATAAATCTTTATTTTTTGTGTTTTGCCCAATGAACACCATATAAATTTATAACTAACATTATAATTAATTGTATATGTAATGTATTTGCTTATTACATACTGCATGCAAGAAGAAAGAAAACACTGCTCATACATGAATTAGAAACTCCAACCGGAAGTAGGCTCAAATCTTGCAAATGGTGCGAGATATTGAGAAAAAAAATCGAAAAAAATCTCCCCTTTATGATACCTTTTGCCGATTTTTTAATCAAGACGTCTTTCACTTGTGTCTGTAAAGGGACATATACATATGTTGTGAGGAATTAGGAGATTTATGCTCATATGCGAATGATGCGCTGTGTAGAGAGCGCAGGTTCAGCTAGTAATTATTATTATTATATAATGTATCCATCGATAATAAAAGTTTAGCAATGGCAACAACGTATTACTTCGACATCGAACACGTGCCGTTTATGGCTTATTTAGTGTTATTTATGAGGGCGGTTAGGGTAAATTTTCTGCTTGAGTACAAAGGAAGCCGGTTGGAGACCAATAGAACGTCTCGACTATACACACTGTCATTTTGGGCATTGTAGGCATGCTATATTGTGAATACCTTTTCGTCAGTGAACAGAATCTTTCTGTGCAGATTGTTGGCGTAACGCCGCAACAGTCTCTTTGATTTAACCCATTTATTCCCGAATTAATTTTTTGTTCACAAATTTCGTAATTCTTTTTATATTTTCCATAATTGGGGACTGTTAGTCCAATGTAATGATTAACTTTTTTGTTAACCCGCATTAACCACCTGATTAACCATGTTCCAATAATGGAACAGCGGGCACGACAGGGCAGGTATAAATTTAGCTAAAAAGTAATACAAACTTTGAGTTTTTGTTGCTGTATTGATATTTATTAAAGTATCTTAAAATCAACTAATTTCTAGTCTTTATATAGAACATACAATATAATGTTTAATGAGATGTGCACAATATATTATTATTACATACCGTATGAATAATCCAGATCATATACTCACATAGAAAATTATGAGAATGAGTTTTGTCACCCTTATCTAGCCAAGATTGGAGTCCCTAAATCTGAGAAAGATAGTCTCTATAACATGTAATTTTATCGTGTATGAAATTCTAAGAAGCATCGGGAGTGCAATTCAATATTGCACTTTTGGTACATTTTTGTGGTCACATCTTGTTTGTTTTTCCGCAATAACAATCAAATGATCTTCCCTGTCATATCGAATATCTTCAGTTACTTCTTTTTTTCTTAGCTTTATATATATATATATATATATATATATATATATATATATATATATATATATATATATATAAACTAAATGAACTTATTTACTGCCTTGAAATAATGGGCATTTCGGTTGACGTAGAAAGTTGAAATTTGGCATGATTGTAGCTTTTCGGGACTAACCCACAGGAAAATTGCCAAAAGTGAATATTTTTAATTTTTAGGGGTTCTAAAAGCGGGATGAAGAAATTCCCCATGTTACAAAGGTAACCAAGAAAGTTCTGTCGCTTTTTCATCAACAATCTTCGAACATCGATAGGTCACCTAAGACGTATCTGGAAGGTCAAAAATAGTCTCCATCAGCATCGACGACCTTCTGCCAACGTTCTGGAAGGCCATGGATTCCATCGCGGTAGAACTTGGTGGGCCGTGAAGCGAAAAAGGTATCAAGTTCATTTTGAACTTGCGTCCTCTAAGGTGATAGTCCAAGGAGTGGAACAGGTGATAATCGGATAGTGCAATGTCCAGGAAGTATGGCGGATGCAAGTGTTTCCCACCCAGGGATTAGAAATGTGTCTCAGGTCATCCTGTCGACGTGGGGCTTAGCGTTGTCTGTAACAGGAAAACCCCTTTGCGATTCATAAGTGCTGGATCCGGAGTTTTTAGCTTGTTTCTTGAACACGGCTCAACTGTTGACAGTACACAGTTGCGTTGATGCTCTGGCCAGTGGGTAGCAATTCCCGATGCAAGATGCCATGAATAATCCACCAAACACTCAGGAGAGCCTTCTGGTGCAGTGCTGGTTTCGGCTGTTTTCGAACTGTTTCATGGGATGCTAACCAATGATGACGATGAAGTGGAGCTTCCTACAGTACTCACTTCGCATCATATGTCAACACCCTATCCGGAAATGGCGCCTTCCTCAAACGAGACAGCAGAGAAACATAAATGTCTGCTCGCTTTGCCTGAGTCAAATCACATGGGACCCAACTTGTAGTGGTTCCCAAGTTGTTTGTGCTGCCGAGTGTTTTCTCCACTCACACTGAATTGTAGTCCCAGTTCCTCACATGTCTGGCCACTGTTCGCCTCAATTGCTGCCTGAAGATATTCATTTTGTACATGTGTTGGTCTTCCGGCACGTGATGCGTCTTCGAGTGTTTCGTTGCCGCGCTTAAGCTTGTTAAACCACCGCTGCACTGTCTGGGTAGCCAGGACACCCTCACCAAAGGCCTGGCGTATCTTCCGCCCCGCTGCAGCGGCATTCGACCCGAGTTTAAACTCTACAGCATACACGCCCTTATGACGCTCTGCGGAGGTTCCATGTTCACTCTGTCCTTACGCAAGTTCACGGTGTAACTGAACTGCCACAACTAGGTAGTAGGTTGGATATATCCACACCAACAACCAACCTTCGCCTTAATCTCCATTTGCATTCAACTCACGGTGTGTGAGCAGTTGGGCACAGAGCTCCACAAAAAGTAACAGAACTTTCTTGGTTATCTTCATATGGACTTTTTTGACGTATAATCTCATGTTTAGGTACTTGGAAGTGGAATGAAAACTTGAAATTCGGTATGTTTGTACACTCATGTCCAAAATTGTCGCATGTCTATAAATATGTTGTTGTAGGAATATAAGTTGATAATGAATTCGCCCGGTGTTTCTTATGTTAGTATGTGTATAATCGGTAAAGACACATATGTGGCAAATTCCAAGTCAAAAGAACAATAAAACGAAAATAAAACTTTCTTCTCCATTTAGCAACATTTTGTTCTACTCATTCTAATTTTTGTATTTATAGTTTTCGTATGAAATTTACCACAAATATACATTTCCCGATCATACGCATAGTATCAGTATTAAAACTACTCTGCAAAATCATCATCAAATTATGTTCTTACAAGAAGACAATTATAGATATGCGACAATCATTTTGGACATAAGTGTACATTTTCTATAGTATACGAAATCAGTAAAAATAAAATTTCTAACTTTCGAGTGGTTTTATGGGAAACTGAAAAAATGTTTCCCATGTTATTTATAAGGGACATCTTCTACACCGCAAAATTATTGGGTACTTCATGTAGGGCTACAATGATTGAATTGGGCATGATTGTAGCTTTTCGGGACTAACTCACAGGAAAAATGCCAAAAGTTAACATTTTTAATTTTTAGGGAGTCCAAAGGGGGGTGAAATTTTCCAAATGGACGTTTTCTTGGGATACAAAATCTTATCTTTTAGATAGCTGAAATAGGAGAAAAAACTTGAAATTCGGTAGAATTGTGGTTTTAAGAGATGCGATGCCGTAGGTCTACCAAACATGAGAGTCTGGGGACAAAGTTCCAAGCTGGCCAAATTCAGGAAATATTAAGAGCAAATGCATGAAATTCAGTGTTGATACAAAGGCTGATACATAAGAGATGAAAGGCTGTAGGCCGAGGAAACGCGGTGGTCTGTAATAAAACTGGAAGTTAGATATCAATCATTTCAGTTTTTTTAAGCATTGATAGCTATGAAAGGAAAACGGTGATAGATACCTAGAAACTATTTTCTGCAGTCGATTAAGCGATCCAAGAATAGAATCCGTCTCCACCCTAATCTCTCTACTAAAACCGGAACCACTCCCTGTTTCATTATTTTCATAATCAAATACGGTAAGAGCTAGTGAGATTTTTAAAAACAACTTCAGCGTCACAAGAATGCGTTTAATCTCAACCTTTCTCTTTTCAAAGCGGAAGTTCGGAAATCTAAGTTTTCGGTTCCAATACTGATCGCCATAGTGAAACAACGGTAATGGATAGCGAGTAGCAGTTTTTGATGTGGATTCGGTACAGCAAAAATGTGTTACACCTCCAACTTCTGTTGCAAACGAAAGTGGTAGATGTGCGGTTTCAATATTAATTTTGAGAGAGCAAAACCGGTAAAAAAACACCAAGATTTTTTAAAATATGGGTCAAGCATCTGAAGAATAAATTTAATCTCTGATCCTGTCCCTCTGTTACAACCGAAATCATAGATTATCTAGTTCCGGTTCGATATTGAATTCGCGTAGTTGAAAAGTTTACTGTAGTTTCACAGTGTAAAACTAAACTCACTTTTTTAGTATTTGAGTTAATAATATTTTTACTATTTTAAATTGTATTTGTATAATGTGATCTCTAGATATTCCATGTGAGTTCTAAAGTAAATTGTAAATAATTATTCAGATTTTATGACTGAAGTTAAATTTTGATATTTTTTTTTCAGTGTGGTATATAATATTTTTCTCGTGTTTATACAGTTATTTTGACTAAAACTTTTTTTTCCCTTTTTTTACAGTATGAACCGAAGTGAATGGCGATAAATTTAGTTACATCAATGAACTGTCAATCAACATCCTAAATCTTTCCAATGGAGAAGACACAATAACAGTTGTATTACTCTCAGCTCTAAACTTAAGTTGGCAGAATGGGGATGTGCTGTAGCAAGAAAAACCAGGAATCAAACCACCATATACGTAAGTTCAAACAAAGTAACAGCTTTTGTGAATAATTTGTTATAGTCCTTAAGATATATAGTTTTTGAATTGTAATATTGGATTGGGTTGGATTTGAGTTTAGCGTCCCGTTCAGCAGCGTTGTCCCAGAGTTTGTGTTCCCGAATCACATGAGCTTCCATCGAGAATCAAACTTGGGTCTCCCACACCAAAGGTGCGTACACTATCCACATAGTCACGAGGAAGTTCGTTGAATTCAAATAAATAAAAAATAAAACAATAATTCACATATGCTACAAATATTATTTTTATTGATGGTGTTTAGAGTTAAGCATCGTTCCCCTTATTAATAAAGTTTTATGCTTTTAATTGATAAAACAGCATGTTTATTTTTCCTTTCATATCATAAGCATTTACATATAAGTGTTATAACAAAGCGACAGGAGAGTTAGGTTGTCTCGAGTAGCCAGTACTCGTATACGGGAGTATATGAACACTTGTTTCGACTGCGGGAATTAGATTCATAAAATTTCTCTACATAATCTCCATGTAAAGCCACGCTTTTCTTGAGATGTAGGTCCTCACTTTTGGGAGTCTTTTATTTCTATTTGAAAATCAGTCTTCCATACCAGAAATGATACGTATCATCTATGAAGAAACTACCCCCTCATATCGGTTATCGGTCTATTTTGAGGAACAGAAAGAAGTCGAAAAGAGCCGGGTGAGGTCTAAAAGGTAAATATGTCAACTAAGTCTACTAATACCTTTTCACTAGTTCAACTGTCTTAACTGCTTTGGGATTAGAACCATTATCAGGTAAGGTAAGCACGTATTTGGTTAATTTGTCCCGCTTTCTCTGTTTGTGTTCTGTTGAAGCAGTAATAGACTTCTGTTCTAGTTCAACCTTCAGTAACGTTGTGCTCAGATTTCGCACAATCCTAAAACGCTGAACACATGGGCTTCTTTGCAGATGGTTGCCTTTTGTCATTTTCGAGAGGGTATAAAATTATTCCACCCTAGATTTCTTTTAGGATCATAATGATATATATATTTACCATTCATCCATCTTCCTCAGTCTCTGAGAGAGTGCACTGTTGTCATACATTGCTGTGTAGTGCGTGATACATTTCGGACAAATGTAGCACTATGATCGAAACTAAGTAACTCCACTAAACTTAGCCAATAGTAAGTTTTCGTCCAAGAGCAGTATTGCTTTTCGATCATGTCGACATCAAAAGCATGAAAAGTCATTCTTCTTTTGGCTTGGTCTCAATGATTGTGCGTTCATATTTGAACTATTATTTTTTTCTTCAGGTTTTTACATTACTGTACGGTGAACATTTATTCCCATAGACTGCTTTCATCTTATAAATCGGTGAGGCAGTTTCATCTGTAAGAATTTGATCACATTTCCATAGCTGAAATGTCACTTCTGGGCATTTTGGATGTCTTTTCTTTGCACAGAAGCAAATACTATGTGATTAAATTCTATATACACATACTACGTTGGGAGTCACGGTGGCTCAGTGGTATAGCGCTTACTTCTGATACGTAGTCAGTGGTTCGAGCCAAGCTTCTGCCAAAGAAATAGCGTATGCGTGGTTTTGTCGGTGTTGTTGCGTTTCCTCCCACTTTCTTCATTCCATCATTTTATTCTTTATCATCACCATTACCATCTCCTCTAGCCTCGGTGTATAGTCATGAGACGTTAAACTAAATCTATATACCTTATTACGTTTAATACTTCTGGCCTACCTTATTTATAATAAGTAAAAGACCTTGAGTCATTCCTGGGTATGAAGGAATTGCTATCATCCTTGTAAGTAAATGTGTAAACAAGTTTTCGTTGTTACACTTAGATCTAAGTTATATCTCAGCCACCCTTAAAAGCGAATAAAAGCTAAATAAACCAAGTACTATTAGGTATACGAATTGAAAACTAGTTCTAAATCTGTATACTTGAAGACTTAACTAAATAAATTAATTCAATGAAGATTTAGTTAGTTAACAATTATAATCAGCGGAATATAAGGAAAATCAGTAAGTTCACTTAATCGTTACTTTATGATAATGCCAGTAGTAAACACTGAACAGTTCCTCTGTATCAGTTTCCTGGAGCCAGCATATTCTGACCACAGTATCCTTATTTATGATAGCACGAGAGGAAGAACGGTCACACAAGAATACTTCCCGTTTCCTTGTTAGCTATTCAAGGTTCGAAACGGAATTGCATACATGAAACTGAACAAAGCTATAAAACAAATGTAAATTGACAGATGTTATCAGTTGAGGTTACAAATTAAATTTTAATAAATTAATTACTTCTTTGTTCCTTGGAGATTTTAAATGTACCATGTCGCTAATCACTTTATATCCGTCTGTAAAATTAAATATTTCGACATTCATTCCCCATCCCTTCAACTAAGCAAAATTCTGAATATCTACAGTGCACTAGATATGTTATGTCTTCATTATTTAAACACTTCTATGATGTCTCAGTTTTGTAAATGCTCTAGGTACTATTAGAATAATGTGAATAAAGCTAGACTTGCGAACATAAACAGAAAATATAAAATAGTTTTGTCCAAAACACGTTTCCACAAGCTACGTAACAATTTAATTTGCATCCGTTATTCATGATAGGTTTCGTATGAACGTTGAAACAGAATGCAATACTTTTAATGTTAGAAATAAAACAGTGACACAAAATAAGAGCCTTGTCTACGGCAAGAAAATGAACATAAATTCTCATTCAGTTACAGTTGAACAATGATAATGAGGAATGACCCGAAGAGAACTTTATTTAGGGTTTAAGGAGTGAGACATGTTTAGATACTTTCTTCATAATTCCAAACCTAAGTTGATGCCCAAAGCTATTTACGCTTGTATATAAAAAATTTTCATAGCAATATACAAATTGTACCATAATAAGATATACTGTGCTTTGCATTAGAATAATAATAATCTCAAATTTTTAATGAAGTTTTGTAGGCTATTACACATTTTCAAAACAATAGAGGTTTAGAAAAAATGGTTTTGTTCGAATACTATCAATTTGAAAAGATACTGCTGAAGCAATTGAAAGAATACTTCATTTAGTACGTCTTAATGTGAATATCACTTGTCTAAACGCCCATTCTTACAGTCTGAACTTTACACCATGTTTCTTGTCTTCAGTTACAGGATCAGTTATTTATTTAACTCAAAACTGCATATTTTTAAAGATTACCGTTGTAATATTAAAAAATAGGGATAATATAAAAGTATGTCATAAGAATGATGACTATTTTGGGCCCAGCGATGTGCAACTATGAAACTAGTATCAATTTGTAGCTTCTATCCTAAAGAACAAAAGTTCAACTGAGCCAGGACGTGTATTGTTTGGGAAGAGTTGTAGGCCAAATACTGAAAATGGTTGAAGAAGGCAGCAAATCCATAAAACATAATCGGACGTTAGCTTCAGTATGAAAAGAAAGCTTCAGTAGTATAGAATTCGAAAACTATTCGCTTATTGTCCAAAAAGGTGGTATGTTAAAACTATACCAGCACCATGTACACGCACTTAGCTACCGTAAATTCCACGGAGGGTCGATGAGTTCGGATCTTACATTCAATGACACCTCAAGGTGTTGAATTGGGTAAAAATAGGCTGAGTTTGGGGGCCATTGCTGCAGTTGAAATGCAGTACTTCTTGAACTACTGCAGACCTTGTGACAAAGAATGTTGTCCTGCTGAAAGATACCAGTTCCGTCTAGAAATATAGCCGATATGAGTGAGTGTACGTGATCGTCAATGACCTGTCGATATCAGGAGCCGTCATGGTCCCTCCACATGGGCCACCCATGGGCGGACACACTCACTACTGGGCTCATGAATGACCATGTGAAGATTCCTTAAATCATAAGCGAGCCACCACCGGCCTATCGTTACTCTGCTCTACACGTATGGAGCAGCTTTTCCCCTGGAGGACGACGGGTTCTGACCCAGTTATCAGTGTGATGAAAGTAGTATTGTGATTGATCAGACCATGCAATGTTATGCCATTGCTCTGCAGTCCAATGACAATTGGACAATTGGCACGTGCCCATTCCAGTTGTTGTCGTTTATGCCGTGCGGTTAACATGGTATACATTTGGGATGTCAAATACGGATGCCCATATCTAACAGTGTACGGTGAACTGCATTCTCAGGCACATTCATGCTTTGTCCACTGCTAGAGTCAGTTGAAGTCTGCTATTAATTGCCACAGATTTCACCCAGTCCTGTTCTAGCAATTTCGAGAGTTTACGACATGTTTAATGAGGTGTGGCCGCCGTACTTCTTGTGGTTTGGTTTGATGATTATCTTACCGTTCTTTCTCCAACCTTGGAATAAACTAAGCACGGCAGCTTGCGAACACCCGACAAGTCGCGCTGTTTCCGAAATGAGTTTCCCACTCGTCTGGCCACCTTGTCAAATTGATATATCGCTGTCCTTCTCCATTCAATTCACAAGCATTATGCTGACTAGTTGACTGACATTCCGATCCCTGTCACTGGCTGGCAAGACGTTGTGCTGTGCCCCATGTCTTACGTCAGTCCAATGATTTCGTTCAAACAGTAACAGATTTTGTTGTTTTTAGTTTACTGAATAATTGCTCAGATGTTGCTGTCGTCACAGGCAAAATGAGGTATAGTTGAAACGCCATATTTTTTAACATAACAAAATTTTAACATCCCAACATAAGGTACGTCTTCTAAACTTAAGTGGGGCCCGTTTTTGCTCTTAAGTCCCTCGCATTGCGGGCCCATTAGTTACGCCTGTGGCAACTAGGAACCGAAAAACTGTAACAAAATCTTCTTTTTTACTATCCAGTTGCTGCACAATTATCTTAGCATTTATTACCATTAAAAAAAAAAAAAAAAAAAAAGTTACATTTCTCTCTCTTCCTTTGTCCGCAACTGTTTTTAGTTCTTTTTTCCTTGAAGCCAGTGTTCACCATACTTTCTACTTACTGGTTTCCTCATTGCTTTTGGAGCATGTATAACTCGTCTTCCCTCCTCTTTTAGAACCTGAATTCATCATACTTACGGTCTCCTTGACGGACTTACTGTTCAGCTTCCCATTTCCATGGATCCTGGTTTCTTCAGTATCCGGTTCAGTTTTGTAAATAGCATTCGGGTTCTCTCTCTTTCGTGGAGACTGCACTCTATTTATCTGCTGCTTGTCTAATAAATAAATTAAATAAATAAAACTAACAGGTGTTATACTGAATATTTCATTTTTTTTGCCAGTGTTATCATGTTACAGTACCGGAATGACAAACTTTTTAAAGAACATTTGCTATTATTATTATTATTTAACCTTTTATGTAAAGCATGAAATACACATGTATTTTCATTTATAACTAATCTAATCTACAGCCACTCAGAGACGTAAAAATGGCAAACGCATTTTTATCCCGGTTTAAAAGTCTAAATGAACAACATGTCAGCATCCAGCAGACAGAATTTAAATTAGTCTCTCGTGCTGATACTACTAGCTGTCAGCACGTGTCGTGAACATGGCCACAAGTATGATTGACGGTAAAGACTATGTTACTCAGGTTCCACTTTAAATTTTAATGTAGGTTTTCCTTAGAATTTGGTACTGAAAAAGAATGCACAAAAGTGTATCAAAAAGTAAGGCGAATTTTCGATTTATTGAAAAACATGCAGAGATAATAAATTTTATAATGTGTGACACACGGTACCACACTAACATTCGATATAGGAACCATTGCAGCCCACACAAGCATTTCAGTGAGACACCAAATCGTCCACGCCTTTTGAAGAAAGAAAAAAAAAAAAAAAAAAAAGCTCCAAATTCCTTAACTATGTACCTGTAGCCTGTTTTTCTTCCAGTATATCGAAACGCCGCCCACGGATGTATTTCTTTAGAGATCCAAACAAATGTTATTCAGAAGGAGGATGGTCAAGTTTCTCAATTGAAACTCATGAAGTATGTACTTGTCCGAGCGTTATCTTGTAGTAACAATACCTTCTTTCGTAGTGCCCTGTTTCGTTTCTGACGTATGGTTGCTTTCAGGCTGTCTATGGTTTGGCAGTACGTGTTCGCAGTAATGCTCGTACCCTTTGCCAATAAATTCAACATGAATAACACCCCGACGGTCCCAAAACAGACTACTATCCATTTCATAAAGATAGGCCCCTGACTTGGCGGTGCTGCCGTGACGTCCAGTCAAAACTTACATTACATTGTCGTACCTCGTTGGAATTGTTGGAATGTTGCCTTTTCAATACTTAAGACATAAAAATTTTCCTTGTACTGTGTAGTGAGAAAAAAATAGAAATTAATGAAAAAGTGCGTATTTTTTCGTACTTTTTTGGTAAATCAATGTTTATAGGACTATATCTTGGAAAGGAGATAACATGAAATAATTTCCTGTGCACGATATGTAGATGCATATATTACCTGTAAGTTCTGAAAATTTCATTACTCAACACGAAGTAATTTTCTTGTTATTCAGTAAAAAGTGAGACATCATTATCTCTGAATTGCTGCGGTGTATTAACAATCTGAAAAAACTTTTAGAAAGATCTTCAAGTAGCTTTTTCAACCAAACTGTTTTGACTTGTTTTAAAAGATAAACAATCACAAATATGACATTATGATTTTCTCAGCTTTGCGCCCTTTGCTATCGCAGTTTATACGGAGTGCAACGTTGCCACATTTTCCTGGTGCGTATACACTCTCAGACGAACGGGTATTTAAACTTGTCATGCACACTGTCCGGCACTTTTTAGAGATATCTTTAAAATTTTATGTCTCCACAGATTTTGAACCAATTTCTTAGAAATTAACAGGATATACAGTAAATGTGCCAAGTGTTCAAAATTAGAAAAGAGAACTCTTATTTTGTTTGGATTTGCATGTAATGGTCCTCGAAAATTTGTTGCTTTTTGTCAGTTTTTCACTTACTGCACGCAGTACAAAATACACTTGCACAGAAACAAATACAAGCACAAACTTTATTATACGATACAACCTTAGTTGATATGTAATATTGAGTTTACACTTCACGGGAAATCTGTTTTCATATCTAGGAGTCCCAGTACTTCTCTTTAGTGTTGTACATTTCGAAGCACTTTCCCACGCAAAGTCCAACTTTATATATCAGGCAATAAACCAGGGATGCAAATAAGCAACAAAAGTTTACTCGCCCAAGAAAAAAGTTACTAGCTCACATCACATAATAAAAATAATTTACTTAACTTCCATATCATATTAAATACTCGCCCGCACCGATGAACCACATGCCCCGGGCGAGTGGTTATTTGCATCCCTGCAATAAACGCTAATATTTATTAAAAACTTCCTTTCACCTTGCGGATGCTACGTACTTGTTTGGATTCCACGTTTATGAGTAGGTCCACGTCTCATATAGCCTCACTGCTGAACAGGACGTTCAACTCAAAATCAACTCAACTTTTTTTTCTATAAAACTTCATCGGTAAAACAGCTGAAACACTTTATATGCTATTATATGCTTTAAACAGAGTTACTATCTTGTTCACTCCCGAATACTCCACTGAGCACAGAATAATCAATGTCATTACTATTAATTACTAACTCATAACCGTCTGAGTCGGAGTCATTCATCAGTTCTGTAAATTCATTATCGCTAAAAATTTTGCCTCTTCTTTTTGTAATACCGCCGCTAGTAAAGGAATATCCATATATATATATATATATATATATATATATATATATATATATATATATATATATATATATAAAATATATATATGCGTGTGTAAGTTTTTGACGCCTACGAACCGAAGGGAAGTGTTGAAAACGTAATCAGTGCGACGTGATTAGACGCAAATACAGCCCTCGTCAGCTACTCTTTGCATTGTTTTCTTTCGTTGAAAGAAAACAAAGGACCCATTCTGTGTTACTGTACATTTGGCAGGGGAATTGATCGCAGAACTTGGGTGAACACGTGCTTGCCAAGGCTACATTTCTTTTTAACCTTTAACATGTTCGTAAGCTGGAAAGTGTGTATACTGATAGATCTTGAGGTAGAAATGGAACCATTGTTAAAAAGTGTTCAGGAAGATAGCAGGAGCAGCGATGAGTCAACAAACTCATTACGAAAGTGAATGAAGTAAATAGATTAAGAGATGAGTTTTTGGATGTTTTACTTCAACGTTTTATTTTGATTACATTGAGATGTGTAATGCATTATTATTATTTTTATGATGTGAAAGGTTATAATAAATACTTTTTCCTATTACATTCTTTATGAAGTAGGCTTCGCGCTACAGGCTTCCTGAACGCGACAACACTGTACGACAGCGGTGCCGCACTTCCACTTACTGTATGCTGTATCTTCATATAAGCGCGGGGAATTTAAAGATTGGGCTGCAACATGGCTCACCGCTTAACGCAGAGAATATGTTGAAGCAAAAGATTTTTTTAAAAAATGAATACTCTATCAACTAAACCTTTTTTTGTTAATAGTTTTAAATATTTGGAACACTAGACTTCCACATTTTCGAACAGTGTTTTGTACGTTTCTCTACCTACCATGGTAAAGGAGATCAGAGCGTCGTACATTTGTTTTAATTACACAAAAGGTATCAAGTGATGAAAATTGAATTTTTCACAACTTACAGTTAATGGATGTATCTACATATTGTACACAGGAAATTATTTCACGTGATCTCTTTTCTGAGATAAAGTCCCATAAACATTGATCTACCAAAAAAGTACGATAAAATACGCACTTTTTCATTAATTTTTATTTTTTTCTCACTACATAGTACAAAGAAAATTTTTATGTCTTAAGTATTGAAAAGACAACATTCCAGCAATTCCAACGAGGTACGACAATGCAATATAAGTTTTGACTGAACGTCATGGCAGCACCACGAAGTCAGGGGCCTATCTTTATGAAATGGATAGTAGTCATAGTTTTCTTGCCAATGTTGTGTTCTTGAATTTTTTGGTCGACAGTGACGACGAATGTTTCGATGTCATGCTCTGCCGCTGTGATTCAGGTGTCCACAAGGATATTGTAGTTTCATCATCCGTTATAATGCGATGATGGAACGAATTTCCTTCGTCGCCATGTCGTGTGAGGTGCGTCAGGAAAATGTTCATTCGAAAATGTTTTCTGTCCTCAGATGTTTTGGTACCCAGCGCATAGACGCTTTCTAAAACCAGGTTAGGATGCACGTTGGCTTGGTAATAGTGCTTACTTTTGATGCGTCAGGTCCCTGTTTCGATCCCCGGCCAAGTAAGTTTATAGTGGAAAACATCGTGTCCATGGGTTTTCACGGGTTACTCCCGTTTCCTCCCATGTTCTCATTCCACCAATCCTTCAATTATCATTCAATTGCAATAATTATCGCCTCCTTTAGCCTAAACGGCATTAATCACGGGATGTTAAACTGAAAGATTTCATTTCATTTTCTGAAGCCAAGTTGATAATGGACGATACTCCTTAATGAACCATATGAGATTTACAGTGTCATGCAACCTCACTCTAATATCGTAATGGATCATTGCATCGACGTCACACACATTCTTGTCGGTGATGCACGTTGCTGGTCTGCCACTTGTGTCGTCATGTGTCACAGTCGTACCACTTAACGAATGCATTGCACCTCACATACACTTGTTTTTGTGACAACACTCTTTCCATAGACCTTCACCAATTCTCGATGAATCCCAAATGGTTTCTGTTTCTTGGCGCATAGAAAGCTAACAACACCGCGCACACCTCCTTGGAGTAATATTCAATTTGATTTGCCATCTGTAAATTGCTGTAGGTAGCAGACAGGTTGACGTAAGAAGGCTGCAAGTGCCATCGGACTTCCCTCACGTTGGTATCTACAACATGGAAGAAATAAAGAAAATAATTAGGTACCAAAAGAAAAAACTGGTTTCAGACAAATTCACCTTATTTTTTATACACCTTTGTAAATTCAATCAAAAGTAGAATACATTGAATAAAATTTCGAATGAATTCAGACCTTATCTTAATATTTTGGCGTGGAACTCTTAAACAATATAAACTTGTAGTAAACATAGAAAAAAAAAAGTTAGTGAAACTCGATCAGCTAGTACAGTTGCACGCTGGGTCCCTCCTTTGTTGCATACATCTGCATCTTCTATGTGAAGTACAGTAACAGACGAAAACCATATTCACGAAGAAATTAAATGTCGACTGAAAGCAGGGAATTCATATTGTCATTGAGTTCAAAATCTTTTGTCGTCGCAAATTTTGTTAAGGAATTTGAAGCATAAAATATATAAAACGATAATCTTGTCTGTCGTGCTGTATGGTTACGAAACGTTTTCGCTCACTCTGAGAGGAGAACGTATACTGAAAGTATTTGAGAACAAGATCCTGAGACGAATATTCGGACGCAAGAGAAACGGAAATGGGGAATGGCGGAACTTCATAACGAGGAACTGCGTAACTTATTCCGTTTACCAACCATTGTTAGGGTCAAGTCTAGGAGGTTCAGGTAGCAGGTCATGTAGCCAGAATGGAAGAAAGTAGAAATACTTCCAAAGTTTTGACTGGCAATCGAATCGGAAAACGTCCATTAGGAAGACCTAGGAGCAAATGTGGGAGGGGACAATATTAAGATGGATCTCGCAGAATTAGGAATACAAAATAGAAACTGGATCCAGTTGCTAAGGACAGAAGTCAGTGGAGAGCTTTTGTAAATGCGGCATTGAACCTCCATGTTCTATAGGTCATAAAGTGAGTTAGTTATCAGTTACAATGAAGTAATATACTTTAATTAGCACTGAAAAATAACTTTATTTTTCTTTATTACCAGTTTTCCATCAAGATGGAAAGGTAGCAGGTGGATTTGGTCACACTTTCACGAATGGATCCGATGTGCCAAGATACACTCCAGATCCAAACCGCCCAGGAAGTCGCATAGCACGACCGATTGTTGGTGATGTTATAAGAACACCCACAACTCCATGTAAGTTGTTAGATTCTAGTGTTTAATTTTTTAAGTCACGTATGTTCATCTATGAAATTTCCATATTCACAATCACATCTAGCATGTAATCTATGTGTGAGATTTGTTACTTTTCAAATATTATTATTGGCACATACAAAAAAAAACACTTGCATTTCAACCTTAGCACTGTAAGAGTTTAAAGCTTTGTAATATGTCAAAATTTGAAAACTACACAATCACACAAACACTACTTTGTGGATAGGAACCACGTTGGGCGTAATAGATATCATTTGGAAGATCTTTAACTCAAATTTTTGGAAATTTCAGAGTCATTTCTAGTAAAAGTTTGAATCTTGTTCACTAGTGAATAAACAGAAGTTTTGCCAAGACCGAAGAATTGCATTGAAAGTAAGGCTTCATTTATATTCAATGCTGTACTGATTCTTGATGTTTGCTTATTTTAATTACAAAGGACCAGCTTTCTGCAATATTTTTTTTTTTTTTTTTAATTTTCCTATACTTTTAGTAGAAAACAAGAAATAAGAAAAAGTACGTTTGGAAGCAGTTTCCTCCAGTGAGGTTTAATGACGCTAGTGGGGTGAATTACATGCTGTGAACCTCGTATAGGAGGTCAGGGAATTTCGATTTGCAACGAATGAAATTCAAAAAACAAATAAATAAATAAAAATAAAACTTTCAGATCTTGCATAGTGCTTGTGGGTGAATTGGTAACTTCGAACTTAGTAAACTAAGTTTTCTACTGTTCTGAGTAGTTTTCCACTAACGATGTATAACGAACATGTGTATAACGAACACAGTTTCGATTTTATCAGTTTCTTCTTCGGCATTAAATGAAGGTAGCTCATTACACAAATGAAGGGATTTCGGATATCGGTTACTGGTATTTGATCTTTTGTGTTTTCATGTAACGTATTTCTTTGTAACATATCGCAAATACGTTTATTTTGAAAGTTCTTATGAGTCTACGAAAATTGCATATCAGTGCATGCACTGCAGTATTGACCAGTGCATGGCCGGACTAAATTCATTAGACTCTTGATTCTTAAATATGGGATATGTCTATAGATACCAAAGTGTGCTTTCTACTTTGTGCTTGTAATCAGTGTTTACTAATTGTTATACATTTGTAGGTACACATTTAATCGCTATCCATTAATAGTTATACATTTGTAATGATTTATTAATGATGCGCCTCTTTATATATATTCTCATTTTACAATTATTCTGACATTGAAACTGATGCGGCAGTTTGCAAACAGTACTTTGTACATAAGTTCAAATAGTTTCATTCTCTCTCTCTTTCTCCCTCTCTCTCTCTCTCTTTCTTTCTCTCTCTCTCTCTCTCTCTCTCTTTTTCTCTCTTTCTCCCTCTCTCTCTCTCTTTCTCTCTCTCTTTCTCTTTTTCTCTCTTTCTCTCTCTCTTTCTCTCTCTTTCTCTCTTTCTCTTTCTCTCTCTCTTTCTCTCTCTCTCATATTCTTTGAGCCAAATTTTTGTATACTTCTTCTCTCAGTACTTCCTGTTCAGTGCACATCTCCTCTTGAGTATTTCCTGGATTATAAAGGGTGTCCATAAAGTCCGTTGCCACCCCGCGTATCGTCGAAACAACTGCGAATATGAGAAAACGCAAAAACACGTCCATCATTATTTTAAGGGGCGTGAGTTTTGAGCTATAAAAGGTCCACTCCCATATAGGAGAACGTGGGGTCAACTTGAAAAATTTAAATGGCAAAGGAGGTCGAGTAATATATCGTTGGAAAGGTCTCGACAAGATAAATATTTTGCCGAAAGTTTCAAGTCCCTATGTTGACCCCATCCAAAATGGTGGGGATTCATGTTTCGTGTCCATAAAGTCTGTTGCCACCCCATGTATCTTCGAAACGACTAAGAATATGATAAAACGCAAAAACACGTCCATTATTATTTTAAGGGGCTTGAATTTAAAGTTATAAGAGGTCTACTCCAGACACCCCCAGATAGGGGTACGAGGGGTCGTGTTTTTGCATTTTATCATATTCTGAGTTGTTTCGAAGATACACGTGGTTGCAACGGACTTTATCGACACGAAATGTGAACCTCCCACCATTTTGGATGGGGTCGACATAGGAACTTGAATCTTTTGAGAAAATATGTCTCCTGTCAAGTCCCTTCCAACGATATATTACTCGACCCTTTGCCATTTAAAATTTTCAAGTTGACCCCACGTACCCTACATGGAGTGTCTGGGGTGGACCTTTTTATAGCTCAAAATTCACGCCCCTTAAAATAATGATGGGCGTGTTTTCGCGTTTTCTCATATTCGCAGTCGATTCGACAATACACGGGGTGGCAGTGGACTTTATGGACACTCTGTATATATAACGTTACAACTGTAAACTGTGTATTTTCGTTGAAATCCTCGATAGAATGTTCAAATGGACCGTTCGAGCAAATTTTCATAATCTCTTCGGAAATAGCATATCATGTATCTCAATACGTTACCAAGCATGTGGCTGTATTCTTTCCGAAAGGAAACTAATAGAATACATGTGTGTAGATTAATGTTAGATGACATATGATCTTAAAATAGGAGAAATTTCTGGAAAGCTCATTATATTCGTTAGTATTGTTATAGTAGACCTTATTTCATGTTTGTGTAAATTTGTTTGTTTTTGATTTTAGTTCATCCTGTGCCCAGTGGTAAGCGGATTGTTGTTGGTGTCTATAATTATCAGGCGAGAGAAGCTGTCGATGTTTCTTTTGTCAAAGGAGATCGGATGGAAGTCTTGGATGACAGGTAAGAATTGCATATAATACATTTACTCGTCAACGTGTCAGTAGTAAAGATATTTGTAACAAGAGTAGTATGAACTTTGATCTACTATTATCCATATACTAAGTTATAATTAATTTGTTACTCTCGAGATCAGGATATGTTAGCACTGAGTAATATCTGTCTACCATGCTATATGACAAAACGATTGAGCTGTTGTTTAAATAAAGAAGGTATTTAAAATAAATGAAAACTGAATTTGTAATTTGACGTCACAAAAAAGAGCTTTCTCGCTACACGTATTTGACTTATGTATATTTTCTCTGATTTTGTTTTCTTTTTAGTGATAATTTTGTGCTTTTATTAACAGTGAATCGGATTGGTGGAGAGTTCGTCATCTTCGAACTGGTAAAGAAGGCTTGATTCCATGGAACTTCGTTGCTGAAGATAAATCCGTTGAAAGTGAAGAGTAAGTACTGACTTCTGTTCATGAATATTAATGGATAATCATACAATAGTTTCGGGATGCCACAATCGTTACTCGTATATGAAGAGAAAAATATACCACAAAAGGTGTATGGTAATCTCTTCGATAAGCTACTGCAGGAAAAATATGTAGAATCCGGAAGGTTGATAGACATCCGCTTCAAATTTTTCCCCTTGCTCATAATTCTCTGCATCGTTCGTAAACTTGCACCTCAGGCAGCAACATTTCTGATCTGAAATGTGCCAACACAGCGATCATTATACTGGAGATTGGAAGTTTCCGCTCTGCCTTTTAAAAATAATTTCATTCTACAGATCGTGTATTCTATAGAAAGAAATTAAACATTAAGAATCTGTTTGTGTACCACTTGACGCTTTCTTTATAGGGTTAATCCATGCAAAGTGATCGAGAAACAAGAAAATTGCCACTCGACCTTTTAAAAAAAAAATCTAATTTTTTCATGGATGTTTATCCTATATCAGGGTACTTCAAAACCACAATTAATTGTTTTTTACAACATCCCATGGCGACACAACGGCTGTGCCGCCATTTTGCGCTTTTTCTATTTTTAGGTGTTTACGTTGTTTTGAATATCTCAGCATGTATTTGTCCTAACAAATTGAAAATTGTTGGACGTCTCCAACTCGTGCAGAGCTTAAGCTTTGATCTCTTAACATTTTTTGCCTAAAACCAATTGAAGGGGGTGAAATCAGGGCCTACACTAGCAACATTTTTGGACGTTGAAAACATGTTTGGGAAGAGGAAACAACTTATGTAGAGGTCTCAATTTGTGTGTGCATGTAGTCCGGGGTCATAAGTTAATATACAAAAATTTACAGACTTGTAGTTGTTCCCAAAGGTCTGAAAAAAAAAAAATCGTAAAGTTGGGTAATTCTGCCAATTTAGCATATTTCACTGTCCAATATCTCCAGTGGGCCTGGATTTAAAAAAAAAAAAAAAAAAAAATGGAAGTAGTTATTCGTTTTTTCACGAAGCTTTGCAGCTCTTGTAAACAACGCAGACGGCAGAATGTAAATGTTGCCAACTAACAGACTAAAAAGTTTATAGAAAACCTCGAGCTAACAAATTAAGAAACAAAGCGAAGAGCGGGAGATTGAAAATGAAATGGCATGGACTTCTGATAGATTACTAAGATGCATTTTCTCTCTCCTGAATCTTTGAAGCAGCATATAAATATAGACAAAGAACACTAGGAAGCATGGCTGTCCACAGCGGGGAAGGGGCAAAGGGGATGTTGCCTCCCTGGGTTTTGAAAGGTTTTTGGAAGTGCATGTCAAGGCATACTAATTTGCTTACTTAAATGTTATAACACTTAACATATTCATATTAAATAATATAGTATCTGGTATTATAGATTATTTACTGTAGTTAATAAGCATACGCGCGTAAATAACTGTTGTTTTACTTGATGTATTATGTGCCCTCGTTTATCAAAATATTGTGTATTCGCGACTGAGTTTGTGTGTCGGTCTTTTGTCCCCCCTTCCGTGGAATCAGTATTTTATCTCCTTGAAAAAGTCCTGCGGACGTCCATGCCTGGAAGCCGGACTGAACAATCTCTTAAATTTTCCCTGTAACTGCAAATCATGGCTAATCGTGGTTGACGATAAATCTTGGTCCTCTGTATATCAGGGAGTTCGCATTAATGGTTCAAAATATTCAATCTATCATTATAAATTTTATTTAGCCTGCCCATAGCGTCAAGAGATAACATAGAAAATTAGAATCAGAGCTATTGGATCTTACTATGTTCTCTAGTCTTTGTTGTCTTACTATATTTATTAGTTTGACTAGCAGATGTACTAAAACATATGCTCTTTTACCCCCATCCATTTCAAAACTGTTTTCGGATCACTACTGACTCTCAAGTAGAGGCAAGAGAACATGTGGATAATTGTTCATTAAAAAAAAAAAAAATCAGATATTTTGTTACTCCTGAGAACGGACAATCATTCTTACGACTCTTAAATGTTCATTTAACCCTTAACGTACCAAGCCTAACTTGTCAACGTTGTTTACCAAGCTGAGGTCTTCTGGGGACCCCAAGTATTATTTTAATATCTCAACATAGTATTGCAACTCAAATTATTATTTTTTGGATGTCTAAAAGCATACCTAAGTTAAATGAGCATTGTTGACATCAAATATTATGTTTACTTGAGCAATATTCAGTTTTTCGTACAATCTTATACTTTTGTGTTCGTAAATCTGAAATACAAGTTTAACAATGGAGCTTTTACATTTCCAAGTGTGTTTTTATTTTTTGTAAATTTTTTTTTTTTTTTTTTAACGAACGCATCGTTGATCTAACTATGTAATAGATAGTATATCCCAAACGGATGCAGGACACACATAAAAATCCAGAATAAATTGATTCTTATAGTTGCAGCAGTATCACCAAATATCGCCCTCTGGGGTTCCTAGAGGACCCCGCTTGGTATGTTAAGAGTTAAACCCGATCGTTTCTTTTAATCGATATGCGAATTATAACCAGGGGTAAAAGTGGGGGAACGCGGGAGAACGCCATCCCCGACCTCGGAAAAATATGTACGACGTCTCCCAGTTCCTAAGAAATTAAAATGGGCAAGGATAGGCGGGGGGACGGCGTGACGTTATGCCGCTTGCTACCGTACCCCTACCTTTTCAGATCCACTTTTACCCCTGATTATAACATACAGAATTAACATCAGACGTTACGCTACTTCGAATCGGTGAAATTGCTTTTATCTTTATTTCTTACTTATCTTTAAAATAATAGGCCTACAACTTTTTATATCCAATGAAAGGCTCTCCAATTATCTGAAGTATAATGCATTTAATATATTAAATAGATATTTAGTACAAGGGCTCAGTTTTTCTTTTGGGTAACATAATGAACATTTGCATCCCAGTTCTCTGAAACTGACTAAACAGTCTGACTACGATTCTTCCAAAAAAAAAAAAAAAAAAAAAATCAGAAGTGAGCAACACTTGCAATGAGCCAAATGACCATTATTCTTCCATAAGAAAATAGTCCCCAAGAAATTCCACTTGTTCAACCTAAATAGCAATTATTGTATTTTTAAATCACACTAAGAACATTTTAGTTTCAATTAAAAGCACATCTCTGTATGCGGATTGACATCTTACACAAAAATTTAAATTTAACAGGAAAACAGCTACACCCACTCACAAATACGCAGAGCGCGCGCTATATTTGATGATGGCCATGCAGGCAGGAAGGTTACTAGTGAAGGATTACATGCACGTGCAGAAGCAGAAATATTGCGGGAAACAGACGAAGCATTTTCTCCTGCACCAATCGCTGAATACTCGTGCGCGGAGTGATACAAATTGAGTTACGCGGTTTGTTTTTGAAGAGTGCAAAGGTTTGTGAAAAAGCGAGTAGTCCTTTAGTATACCATAACACACAACAAAGCGCTCTTTGTGTTTTTGAGCAGAAGGGAGTCAAAGTATTAAGTAATGACATCATACTCTAGGAGGTGTTTTGTTCATAAAATCTACTGGAAATTTGTTGTTGTGAAGTAAAATAAAGTGGGATGAATGGTTAGTCCAGTCAAGGCTCTCAAGCTCGTTTCTTTCCTCTAGTTGTAACACTGTCTTATCAGATCCACAGCAGCACTGATGAAGAATGCCACTATCAGCAGAAGACAAGGAAATTCAAAATGCACCATTGAAAAAAAAAAAAAAAAAGAAGTCCATAAGTATTTCTTGCTCTTGCTGTTTGCTATATCACTGATACTCAATCGTGTTTATTCTTGTTTTAACTGTCAACTCATGCAGGAGACTGTTTTTTTTTATATCTACATTCTCAAGTCAGTGAACACTTACTCGCTGTAAACACTGACAAACTTCCAGTAGATTTTATGAACAAAACCTCGAGTATGACGTCATTACTTAGTACGTTGACCCCCTTCTGCTCAAAAACACAAAACGCGCTCTGTTGTGTGTTATGGTATACTAAAGGATTAACCATTCCCAAAATGTCAGATTTTTCTATCCAGATCCATTGGAGATATTGGACAGTGAAATATGCTAAATTGACATAATTCCTGAACTTTACTTTACTTTATTTATTTATTTATTTATTTATTTATTTCCAGTCCTTTGGGAGCAACTACAGGTCAGTAAATTTTTGCGTATTAACTTATGTCCCTGGACTACATGCACACACAAATTCAGACCTGTACGTCAGTTGTTTCCCCTTCCCAAACATGTCCAAAAATGTTGCTACTGCAGACCCTGATTTCAGCCGCTTCAAGTGGTTTTAGGCAAAAATGTTAAGAGATCAAAATTTTAGCTCTGCACGAGTTGGAGACGTCCAACAATTTTCAATTTGTTAGGACAAATACATGCTGAGATATTCAAAACAACATAAACGCCTAAAATCGAAAAAACGCAAAATGGCGGCAGCCGTTGCGTCGCCATGGGATGTTGTAAAAAATAATTACTTGTGGTTTTGAAGTACCCTGATATAGGATAAACATTCATGAAAAAAAATAGATTTTTTGGAGATGGTCGAGCGGCACATGCTTGATCACTTAGAATGCATTGACTCTATAATTAAAAAATAAATAAATAAACTAATATTATGCGTCTAGTTGCAGAACTAAAGTAAAATAATAATCACATTTGAATTCCGAACACTATGATCATCTGTTAAGAGTGACTATGATAAAATCCAATGAGGAACGAAGGGGACGGGACTTGCTATTATGCATTCAAACTCCATCAGCCATCGCAGCTGCTGCCGAATCGAATAACTAGTTTGGAGTAGCAGTTATGCAGTTTATGACAAATACACAAGTCCTAATTACTGAAATACGTATATGCAGAATTCTGTAATTGCCTGCTGTAATAATCAGCGCTTTGCGTAACTGTTCAAATATTTTGAAGTAAAATTGAATGCATGCTGCCCCGTAGGGGTTTCTAAAAGAGCAGAATAACTTCCCAGGTCCCAATTTTCCCAATTTGCTGCTCCAAATTGCGATTGAAAAATTTAGTTCAGTTCACATATAACAATATTTGTGTACTGACGTCGATTAATATAACTGTAGATTTTTGTAGAATACTCATGACAAAATACAAAGTAGTATCTTGAATGCAAGGTGAACTTCGAAGTTATTCAATGCTAGGGAAATTTAGCAATAAATTTCTGAACGAAGATACGATGAATGAAAAATGTTGTGTAAATTCCGTATTCGTAATTTATAATGTAACTCGATTGCTGAAGAAACGCCAATAGTAAAGCAAAACTCTTTACTTCATTTGCGTGTTGATTTAAGTACAGTAAGTCGTAAAGTATTTGAGTATCGAAAATCTTTTTTATAGTTGTAATGAGGAAAAATAGGGTTGAGCTTTCAATGACTCTTACCTTCCATACTTGTTAACTAGCCCTATTTGTTATTATCTTAATATTATTGACACTTATTATAATGTGATTAACATGAGTCTTCTTTATTACACACCAGTAAAATTTATTTATAACCCACATCTCAAGAATTCAACCTGCGAATGTTGAAAAAAAAAAATCCAAGAAAGGTACTTAATTGTAATCAATTCGCACATATTTACTTAAGTGTTCAGAATACAGTTGGAATGGCCACTTTACACTAAAACATTAGAGGCAATTTTGGAAAAGAACTCGGCTATAGCTCTTCAGAGAGTATTATTTCGTGGCAAGATTGAGAATGTTTCTAGGAAAACCTCAGATGGAATGACTGGTTATGTACTTTGAACAATACTCTTGGATTGCTAGACGAGAAGACGTGACTAATTAAATGATAAACTGAGAGAACTGCTTATTCTGAAAATGCTGCTGCTATTATTATTATTATTATTAGTAGTAGTAGTAGTGGAAAGTAATAGGTATTAAAACTAAAAAGCATAAAATTAATGTAAATATTAAAAAAATGGGAAACCAAAATAATTTTATTTTGAATATAACTGTTAGTAGACCTGGCCTAAATTATGGAAGAACCAATGAAAAATCAAATGTTAAAAATTACAAGTTCAGAGTGTCAAGAGATTAGCTTCTACCGGTCCTTTATTTCTGGATCTCTCTTTCTTACTATAAAAAACACTAGAAATAAAATTTCCACATAATTGCACAAAGTGTGCATATATTGAACTGTTATTTTTCTATTTAATTAACTTTCCTCTTCCGTTTCAGCTGGTTCTTTGGGAAAATCTCTCGAAAAGAAGCAGAGCGGCTTCTTTTATCTTCTGAAAATCCTCGGGGAACATTCCTTGTACGTCATAGTGAACATAATCCTAAAGGCTACTCGTTAAGCGTGAAAGACTGGGAAGAATCAAGAGGATACCATGTGAAACATTATAAAATTAAACCCTTGGATAAGGGAGGTTACTACATAGCTACAAGTCAGACATTTATAACTTTACAAGCTCTTGTCAATGCATATATGAGTAAGTACAGCAAAGAAATTTCTTCACTTAAAAATAGCAGTAAACTATTTTCTCACCTTTGAACAAAATTACTTTCACATAACTATTCCCTTCTTATTACTTATTTAAATATGTTTATATCATAAGTTTTTATATCTTGAAATATATTCAAATCACGATTTTACCATATAGCCGTCTAACACAATTTGTGATAATAAGTAATGGTGAATCCAAGGTTGACAGAAATTAACGAAAATGGTTTATATCAAGGTGTTTCTGCATTCAGATATTGGTATACATTGTACTAGAGTTGGAGTGGGGCATGGTGTTAGTTTCTGTTGCGTTCCTTTGACTTACAATAAGCAACGAACCATATTGTCCACCGTAACCGCATACAATTATTTCAAAAAAAAAAAAAAATAGTATTGTCAAAACAATGTATCTAGAGCAGGCGTAGTCAGGCATTCATTTAGTCTTGCTGAAAAACTGGCCATCCACTTTTTGAAACACTCAGCACTCTTACTTACAGTAGAAATTAAATCAAACATATGCGGGTTTTCTTTATCCAATTGAGTTCTTTATTTATCCCCAAAGTATTAGAATTTCTTACGTAAGGTTGCCAAATATGGCCTTATAAAGCAAGGTGGGTGGCAGAAATCTTTCGAACAAGCGTGTGTATAATCCCTGTCTAGGATCTGAGTTTTTCCCTAATTTTTTAACAATGGATTTTAGATCCTGTCTTTCGGCATTGCGTACGTGTTTCATTTATAGATTTTAATTCCCTTTCAATTGCACCAACTTTCCTCAATATGCCACCAAGCAGTTGCACAGAAGTTTCCAGTTTTTCTGTTTGCACCGCTTAGCATTCTTAGGTTTGCACACAGGAACCCCATATCTTTTTGTAAATATTCATCTTCCAGAAAGACTTAGACTATCACATGAAAGATGCTGCAGCATATTAAATTTATCCATGACACGGGTAAAAGCACATAGATACGGAACCGGATGGCAAAGCGGAAATATCGTAGTTTGTTTAAACTATCCATTTTTGGAATCATTTAATAAGTTATTTTGATATGGTTTTCAAACTAATGGAAAACACCTTAAGAAACTGTAACTTGCCTGATTAGTATTACGTGGGACCATCGTTAACTTCAAAACAGTTTTGATGTGCCGTGAAATGAAGGCGTATAAATCAGGAATTATTTCCAGAGAGGTTTTTTTTATGCTTTTTCATCCAGTGCAACACAGTTCCGTCGCGAGGAAGGAGGGTATCTGCACCGGAATCTGAGTGTCAGAAATATCCACAGATATTCAATGTTGAGATTATCTGGGATTGCACACTTAAAGAAGGTATAATTAATTTCGATGTTCATGAAACCACGCCTTAACAGCTCCAGTTGCGTATTGTTGGAAAACCTGTCATTAGCCGGAAACATCTGGACCATCCGATGCATGTGATCACCTCACAGGGCCTGCAATATAGCAGGAAATTGTTGCCTTCAGCATCATAGAGCCACCACTTGTGTGTCATGGGAAAGGGAGAAAACAGTTCGGAGCATGAGCTGTTGTGGACGTCTGCCATACATAAACACAGCCTGTTATTAGAAATAGATGAAAGAGGACTCACCGACCCATATTACACGTTTCCTATTATCGGTGCACTTTTTCTACACATTCTTCGTGCGAAATCGTTGTTGTTGTTCAGCAGTTTGGAAATTGCAACCCAACTACAGATGTTGAGGTTATGCAACTCGCATTGGACAGTGATTGTCACAGTAGGCTGTTCGAAGTGCTGTTTCGCAGTCATTTTTCTTACATTCATTGTACGGTTTTTGCTCACAATCATCTTCAGTGGCCGGCTATCCTTGTCAGTGAGACTTTTCTTTCGTCCACTGCAGGATGCTCGAAGAGTCTCGCATCGTAAGCAAATTTGAAATATATATATATATATATATTTGGTCTAGGAATTAATTCGTGCGGTTGGTACGCACACATTGAAGCTGTAGTACAAACACAAAATACATAAATACCTTAAAAAAATATTGTCCATCGCTAGCCACCACTTTCGCCCATCTGTCAGGCAATGTACGGATTCCGTGGCGAAAGAAGTCCTCATCCTTGGAAGCGATCCAGTCAGAGACCCATGTTTCGATATCTTCTGAAGAAGTAAACCGCTGTCCAATCAAATCGTTGTTCATGCAATCGAACAAGTAGTAGTCCGAAGGAGCAACGTCTGGTGAATACGGCGGGTGGGGTAAAACGTCCCATCCGACATTTTCTAAATAGGTTTTGACCGGTTTTGCGACATGTGGGCGAGCGTTATCATGTTGAATAATAAGTTTATCATGTCTGTTCTCCCATTCTGGTCGTGTTCTGGCCAGAGCTTGCTTCAAACGCATTAATTGTCGTCGATAACGTTCTCCATTCATAGTTTCACCCGGTTGCAGCAGCTCATAGTACACCACACCTTTCATATCCCACCATATGCACAGCATAACCTTTGCACAGTGAATATCTCGTTTTGGTTGTGATGGACCTGGTTCACCTGGTTTCACCCAGGCCTTTTTTCGTTTAGGGTTCTCGTAATGGATCCACTTCTCATCACCCGTAATAATTCGATGCAGAAACCCCTCTCTGCTCTGTCGTTGAAGCAGCAATTCGCAAATGGTTTTTCGTCTTTCAACGTCTCTGTCTTTCAATTCATGTGGAACCCAATGTGACATCTTTTGAATCATTCCCATGGCTTTCAAGCGTTTGGAGACTGTTGTTTGATCAACGCCTAATGCTGCTGCAAGTTGTTCCTGCGTTTGACACGAATCCTGCTCGAGCAATGCTGTCAATTCTTCGTCTTGAAATGTTTTTGGCTGTCCAGCTCGCTCTTGGTCTGCCAAGCCGAAATCACCACTTCTAAACCGTGCAAACCACTTCTGACACGTTCGCTCAGCTAGAGCATGGTCACCATACACTTCCACCAAAATACAATGACTTTCAGTCGCACTTTTCTGCATGTTAAAGTAATGCAGCAGGACACCCCGCAAAAACACTTTATCAGGCACAAATTGCGCCATGTTCACTTAACTACAAACTGGTGTTGTTGACGCTTTAATCCACTGCCCTATACTACGAACGATACGCGATGACAGGGGTTTGCAACACATGTGTGGATACACGGAACTGTGGGACACTCCGTTCGTTGCGCCATCTCTTGTCCACCCGCACGAATTAATTCCTAGACCAAATATATATATATATATATATATATATATATATATATATATATATATATATATATATATATATATATATATATATATATATATATATATATATATATATAATACTTATTTATTGTTCTCGCAAAACGAATGTGTGGAAATAATACTATATAGATTTGAAGGTTACTCGCATCGAGATGTTGCCAGTGAATTCAATTTACATCATCCTGAACGACAGTCAGTATTCCACACAATTCTGGGACGACTCCTAGAGAAATTCAAAAGAACCAAGAACGTATATGACGCATTTGTCCCAGATAATGTTTCCGGTATGCTCAACAATTTGCAATTCGACTTGCAAATATGGCTGGAACTCACTGAAAAAATACTGTGATTTTTCTATTGTGCGGGACTTAACGAACATCCTGTATTACTTCTCACTGATGTTTTGCCATAAGTTCTGTAGGCCATCACCACCGTAGGCGGTTAAATTCGTGACATACCAAACACATTGGCCACGTTAGATATACAAGCCTTAACTAACTGCACATCCACAATTTGGTGTCTTTGAAACTCAGAGATACTTGTTCTGTATCACCACTGTCTATCCGCTTCATTATACGCCTTCATTCTATCCCGCCTGATGTACCATAGACGACCATCTAACACCGCGAACAAGTGCCAGGCGCTGTGCACACATCCCAGTTACCACATTATATATATCCTAAGTGTTGCAATCTAAAATGCTTTCGTTATTTTGATAACCTAAACTAGTTTTCAGTGTAGTTTATTTCATTGACTTTTAGCAATATTTGTATTAGTATTTTATTAGTAATTGGACTTCTTTCGAAGATAGATGGCCCCGCGTGGCGTAGTCGCTAACGCTCTCGCCCTTGATGCGAGTGGTCCCCTATTCGATTTCCGGTGGGGACACTCGGTCGAAAAAGTATAACAGCTTTTTCAGGCCAGCCTTCTTGAGTGAGGTTTTTCCTGAGTTTCTCTCATTCACACCAGGCAAGTGCTGGATGGTACCTAACATAATGATTCCAGGCTGCTTTTTTTCTTCCCTTTCATTGAATAGTGTGCTCATTGAGGGACGTCATCTCTCATATATGTGACGGGCTAAATGGCTTTAGATGCCGATAGCTCAGAAATCTAATTCCTAATTCCCTAGTTCATTCGAAGATAGTTTAAAATATCAATATCTTGCTAACATTGATCCCTTAACTGCTACACTTATTCCTTGCTAACACTGCTGACACTGAATCCTTAACACGAACTTCTTGGAACAACATTTCGATTTACGAAGCCAAATGTGTAGACGTTCATTATAGGACATATAATACAATTGATTCCACATAGTAAGCCTTAGACGTTTAAGTAAACTTCAAATTAGTTATCCATACATCTGTCTTAATGTTGGACGTACGAGCGCGGCACAAAGTGCTTTTCAAAAGTGGCACGTATTTTTACGGTAGTTTGAGAGAGTTTATAGCATGTGCAAACAGATAGATTGATCTGACAAGATTGTAAGGAAGATTTCAAATGTATGTAGTAAGACTTAAGATTGTGATAGAAGTTCAAGATTGATATAGTTTGTGGAGTACTATTGATTTAATGAATTGTGATTATAGTTAAGGTTCAGATTGAGAATAAATAGATCAAACAACGTAATTGTGTTTTTGCCTTTAGAAGGTTACCGAACGAAGCAAGTAGTAGCCACACTTTGTGTATTGTTTTTAGGTTCTAGTACTTAACACGTAAAAAGGACTTTCTAGAATCGAAACTTGGTTGTGCGCTGAACTTCAAATCTTTCTATAAGGCTCTGCAGTACAATTAGATCAAATTTTCTTTAATTTTTTGCGTAACATTTAATAGAAGTATTTATAAGTAATAATTCTGGAAGAAAACTATATTTGTTTAGTCATTTAACTTCAAATTGTGTTGGGGCCACGGTGGCTCAGTGGTAGAGCGTTCACCTCTGGTGCTTGGGGTCCTGGGTTCGATCCCAGCCCCCACCAAGTGAACCTTGTGGTGGACAAACACCGTGTGCGTGGGTTTCCTCGGGGTTCTTCCATTTTCTTCATTCCACCATTTCATTCATTACTCATCATCACAGTCTCCTTCAGCCTAACCGGCATAACCGTGGGACATAAAACTAAAAGATTTCATTCTTTCAAATTGTGTTACCTTACTTGTGACTGTTACTGTACAATATAAATTATGAATAATTTTTGTGTATACTTTCCAGAAAATGCCTTAGGACTGTGCCATGTTCTTGCCAAATCGTGTCCAAAGCCACAGCCACAAATATGGGATTTGTCTCCCGAGTTGAGAGATCAGTGGGAGATAGACCGATCAGAGGTTCAACTTCTAAGGAAATTAGGACAGGGAAATTTCGGTGAAGTTTGGTATGGTGAGTATTTAAAATAAAAGCACACACAGGTTAAGTGTGATTTTATAACTGTTGTTGATGATTATTATATGCGTGTTCGCAGTTACTGCAGTACGCAAACGTATAGATGCAAACATATAAAGGAAATAAATTTCTAACCCTACTCATAATGCAAGTTTGAAAACAGATACTTCGACTGCTAATATTCTGTAGTCATGGTATGAGCCGATATTAGGGAAGGAAGGACATTTTGTATATATGGAGCTTAATTAACACAGGAAACTTAATTATTACACAAATTAATTCATTAATTCAAAAATCTTGTTAATGAATTTAATTAATCTCTTAAAGACCTGAGTTGCGTCTCAGGTGACATTAGTAATCGAAGTATTATTTGTTACACTTACATGAAACCTATTGAGGTAGGAATTTATCTTGTTTATTTAAATTGTTTATTATACCTTTTACTAAACATTGTTAGGGTCATTAAGTCTAGGAGGCTCGGGTGGGCAGGTCATGTAGCCAGAATGGAAGGAAGTAGGAACGCTTCCAAAGTTTTAACTGGAAATCCAATTGGAAAACGACCACTAGGAGATAGAAGGACAATATTAAGATGGACCACACAGAAATAGGAATACAAAGTAGAAACTGGACCCAGTTCGCTAAGGACAGAAGTGAATGGAGAGCATCTGTGAACACGGCATTGAACCTTCAGGTTTTATAGGCCATAGAGTTAGTTATTGAAATTGTTCCATTGCATACAACCATCATTTGAGATCTTCATTACAAAATACTTAGTCTGATTCGTTTCCATTGGAACAACTTGCAGACAATGACACCTGTCAAACTGAGTGTCGCAGAGTAACAAAAATATGCAGACATGTATCAGTCTCTCAGCTGTTCTGTAGCAGAGTGAAGATACTGAGTGAGGAAAAAATACCTCCGAAGAAAATCTCTTTTTGGAAAGGTACGTCTTTGATCTTCTCAATAGCATTTCCTACATAGTAAAACAGGTCGAAATGATGGCTTAGTGGTAAGATGAGGCACTGGTAGTGTTATAATTAAACGTTATGCACATTGTTCTCCACAATCTATCTTATCAACGAAATCGAATCCAAAGAGGGCATCATTGGAACGTAACCTGAGCTAGAGAGATCTAGGATATGGCAGTTTGTGAGTATCAATTACTACAGCTTATTATGGCCAAACGATTACATGTGGCCTAATCAAATATTAAAACACACAACTTATTACAGATTGAAGCTACAAGCTGTCTGCAAGGTCAACGTGCATGCTGCTGGAAATTTGTTGTTACAGTGAATGAAGCATGTGTCTGCCTAAGTGACTGGAAAAGTTCAAGCTATCACCTACAGAGATATTCATGAAAAGGAACAATGTAAGTTTGTCCATAAATACAAAGAAAGTTCTTATGGTTGTGACAGGTTTTTTACAACAGAGAGGACCTCTAAACTGTTGTGATCAAAAAACTGTCAAAGTCAATGCTACTTATTGCCAGGAACATATCCTATCCGTGGTTCACAAATATTGCTGGCCGTACACAGACAATGGTAACTACAACGGTATCTATGCTATTTTGTTCGAGGATATTACCGTTCAAGTCCAGATGATAGTTCTATCGATTACTGTGCTTTTGAGCTTCTCAAACGGCGTCTTTCCACACAGTCGAATCCACACGGTAAATGGCGTCTAAAAAGTCTTCAAACAGGAGAGAGTGCAGTTGCCTGGTTTAGCTACAACGAAGTCGGTTATTGTGGAAACTACGGTGTCGTGCAATAAGCCATACTGGTGGCCATCATGTCGGAAGGCGGAGGGGGGGGGGATGTCTTAGGTAAGCAACAACAAAGTGCCGTGACGTAGTGGTAGAATTGTTTTATTTGTGGCTTTTGTATGATCCATTTCTGATTTCCTTGGAACAGTAACATTCGGTACGCGTGTACCAAAGAAATTTGAGGGATTTTTTTTTAATTAATCATGTGACTTTCCGATACTCAGTGTTACTAGACGTATTTTGTATTTTGTGTGCATGCATTGTTGGTTTTGCTCTAAGATGTAGCAGCATTTCTGGCCGAATATAGATAGAGGTCCAGTTGTGCAGAGCAAGTGTTTAAAATCTTGAATTTCGAAGCTGTTCGAAACGCAACGAGAATATAGCTCTCAAAAACTACTACTACTATAAGTGTTGTGATTAGTCAAGTTCCAAGATTTCAAAACAAATAGCATAAACATGAGTTGTTGTTGTTATATAATAACTCATGTTGATTTTCTTTGTAGTTTTTTCCTCTCTCAGTCAAATCATATCCATATGATCAATCGAATCAATAAAATAAGAAAATAGTAAAAAATGGATTCTCAAAAAATGAAATTTCTTAATTATGATAAATCAATTTCAATCCCGTAAGAAATATGTTAGTAGAATTGGAACACAAATTATTTTTAAGAATGGTAGCATTATTCGCTTCCTTATGAACATAAAGCACTGCATAGAAAAGGATAATTTTATTGTAATGGGATTAAATACTGGTATTCCCTATCCAGAGAAAGCTTGTAAAAATTTACAGCGAAAGTTGGTTAAGTCAGAATTTTATGGAATCAAAATTCCTTTGTAAGGGTACTTCATATAAATGCCGTAAGAATGCTTGGTCTTTTTAAAGCATTTTTCGTTTTTAATTATTATAGTTTGTAGTAATGTAAACTCTTTGGTGAACATATGTATAAAGTATGTATTAATGAATTTACAGGTAAATGGAGGAATAACACAGAAGTGGCAGTGAAAACTCTTAGGAAGGGGAGTATGTCAACTCAAGCATTCCTCCAAGAAGCCGCTATCATGAAGAAATTCCGTCATGATCGCTTGGTTGCATTATATGCTGTGTGTTCGAAAGAGGAACCTATTTATATTGTCCAAGAATATATGAATAAAGGAAGCTTGTTAGATTATTTACGAAATGGAGAAGGTCGAAATTTGCCATTTGGTGATCTGATAGACATTGCAGCTCAGGTAAGAATAACTTGAAAATTTTAATTTAAATGAAATTTCTAGTCTAACGTACCGTGATTATACACTTTAGGCTAAAGAAGAATGGTTAAAGAAAGTGAATAATTATGAAAGAATTTGGTGGGATGAGAATGTAGGAAGAGACAGAAGAACCCTGAGAACACTCACGAACATGTCCCCCACAAACCTACATGGTAAAAAAAAATCAATTGTGTACTGGTTTTGACAGTAAAATCCGTGATTAAATTTAATACATTCGTGAATATTACCTTGTGAAATTTACTAGAATAGCTATCAGTCTTAAAAAATATATTTGGTCTATTCTACATTCAAAGTTTTGTATATTATTTTCCTTTTAAGCAAATTATAATTCATACGTGGCTCTTTCTTCTGAATTCGATTGAGCAGTTGGTTTTGAGCATGTCCTTCAGTGCTAAGGTCTAGAGCGAATTACGTGTGTTTCTATCAGAATCCACAAATAGTTTAAGAACAACCAATTATTCGCCTTGTTTCGTCTCGGTGATGTTTGTCAAGAAACAATAAAAGTTGGTTGATGAAATAGTAACATGGTAAAAATTATAATTTGGAAATTCTGGGGAACATATCGTGGCGTTTCTTGATAAATAGACTGAATTGATATGGGGAAACAAAATAGTAGTAACGGACAGTATATAAGCAACAAACTTATTGCAGAAATGCACCTGTGTTGTATTTTAAAGGAATGTGAGTGTATTTAAGTGGTATTGATATATTTTCGTATTTTAATGCGAAGAAAATTGTTTATAAAAATTCCAGTGAAGCGTGGAAAAGTTTTCTTATTATCTTAAGTGTTCGTGAACCTATTTCTCATAAGAAATTGATTCTGTTGTCCACATGGGCATTCTGTTCTTCTCAAAAAGTAAGAATAGAGGATATCACTCGTCATATGCTCATCAATTATGACTCATTAGTACTCCAGTCATTCATAGGGCATATTAGTCTCGCAACAGCCAATTCTCATATTAGGAGTGTTCAACATGGTAGCTATCGTTGTGGTAGCTGCGGCAGCTCAATGGTAGAGCGCTCATCTCTAGTGCGTGGGTCTATGGTTCGAAGTTTCCAACCCGCGCCAAATGAATTTTGTAGTGAAGGAATACTGTATTCGTGGGTTTTCCGAGTTTCTTCGTTTTCTCTCTCTCATCATTAAGATGCATCTTATCACTCAATCCTTAGCTTCGGTGCAGTCGTAGGCAGTTAAACTAAAGAAAACTTACTATAGAGATCTGTTTTTGTCTCTGCCGTTCGCTTACTTGCAGAGATTTTTATAACTTTACTTATATATAAGTCCTGTAATAGCTATTAATTTCATTCGTTAATTAATTACTCAATAACTATATACTGTCTACCATAAATTAACTTATCTTTACACTATAAAGTTATGAGGTACGCACCTTCTCCAGAAACATTAAACTTTTTATTTGCAATATGATATAAAAAAAACACTGGTTCCGATTACCGGGCTCTTGATGCTAGTTTCTCATTTTATGCCATTGTGTGATGTTAATCGTGAGTTGGATATCAGACTCTTTATTATGTCCCATTGTCACATAGTGCGTCAGAAGTTTTATGCTTTAGTATTTATTTTCACTATTAGAATTATAAGTTAGTGTAATAATCGATAGGCTAAGCCACATCATTAATCTTGCTGAAACTAGAAAAAAGTGTAAAGGTATTTATAGGACCATCAACTGGTCCAAGCTTTTGTAACTGGAACTATCGAGAATGTCGTTTATCGGAGTCTTGTCTTCAAGTATTTAGTTTGTATATATCATGTACATTTACTTAAATTTAATTTTATTGGAAATACTCTTTTAATACAGCAAAATTAGTTTTAAGTAGTGGTGACAGATTATTCGTAGAATTAATGATATTTTATTAATCTATTACGTTATATATATAAAATATTTCAAATACTGAAATTACGATTCTTTTACCAGAAAGCTTACATCAGTACGTATTGCTGAAATATTTCTTTTTTCGGCAATTTATCCCAAATAACTCGTATCCCCTTCTACAGTAAACTTTTCAATTATAATTTATTATTCCGGTCTTAACTATAAAACATATGTTATCAATCGTTGAAATATAACTTAGCTTGAGAGTGAAATTGATTATTCTTCCTTTAGATTGCAAGTGGCATGGAATATCTAGAAGGAAAGCAACTTATTCATCGTGATTTAGCAGCAAGAAATGTGTTGATTCGTGACAATAATATTGCGAAAATATGTGACTTTGGATTAGCTAGGGTTATAGAAAATGACGAATACTGTCCAAGGCAAGGTAAGTATTTTAAACGTTCTTCAAATGTTTAAGTGGCACTTTTACTTAATTGTTTGTATTATTATTGACTAATTGTAAGTACCCGTTGTTGTCGGGTCTTAATTCAAAATCTGGATAAAAAGAGTAAGTATCCGTCGTTACCGACTCTTACTTCAGAGCAGCATTAAAAGAGGAATGTGTTCTTAATCAATTCGCTGGTATTTATCCTCTGCTCTCACGTAAGCCCGCAGATCGACATGTAATGATAATTGCATACAGGCAAGGCGTTGTTATAAACCGCGGTAAACGTGCATACATTTTTACCTAACGTAAATCCCCCCTCCCCCCCTCCGAGCCAAATATAAAAAAAACTGCTTCGTACGCGCTTAGATCTGATGAGAATCTATCTATGGACAAAATTTGATAGCTTTAGATGACACGTTTCTATGCGGAAAATTGAAGACCTGCACATACATTATTTTATTATTTATTTATTTATTTATTGAATAAATTTCCAGATAACAGCATAACTTTGCCATTTTACACAGGGAAATGTTAACAAAGAAAAAAGAAGATAACAATAACAACCACAATATAGAACAGTGTTAAAAAAGAGTGTAAAAGTAAAATTATTCCGTCAAAACTCGTTTAATTGCTCTTTCAAACACTGGGTAGCTCGAAAAAAATGTCCACATCAGTTGTTACTTGATTATAACAGTTTGGCATTCTGTAAAAAGAGACCTCTGTATAATAACCAACCTAGGACGGGCAAGATGGAATACGCGGGTGATGCGGGAAGGGACACGTAAGGATAGTTCCTGAAGTAATATTTCCGATTTTAAGTTTCCATTAACTATTTTATAAAGATATTTCAGGTCAGAGATAATTCTGCGAACTTCCGGAGTCTGGATATTAAGATGTCGCAAGAGTTCCTTCTTAGATAATATTCGAAGTGCAGAAACACGAAAACTGACTATAGCGATGAAGAAATTGAGAATAGAATCAAGTCTGGAGAGATATGTAGGTGCTGCCATGGCCCATATGGGAGAGCGGTATTCGATCTTGGGCGCTATTAAAGTTTTATAAAAAGTTGCTAATGAAGAAACAGTGCGTAGTTCAGTGAATCGATAAAGAAGTCCCAACATGCACATTGAATTCTTTAGTATTGTGGAGATGTGGTCAGAGAATGTGAGTTTTGAATCAAAGATTACACAAAGATCATTGTGACTAGCAGAATGTGTGATAGAGGAATTGTTGACATGGTATGTAAGGGAACAGGAGACTTTTTCAAAGTAATAGTAATACTGTCACATTTCTTACTGTTGAGTTTCAAGTGTCACATTTCACACCAGCCTATAAGGTGATGATTATTATGAGGATGATTGACTAACCATGCTAATAAATTCATTTCATTTTGTTAACTTGATTAAGGTGCGCTACTTACATAAGCTATCTTGACATTGCTGTACTTCCGAGTTTAAACAACACTATAAAATGTACAGAACAGTTTTACAAGGATCATAAATAATAATAATAATAATAATAATAAATAAAAAATAATAAAAAAAAAGATGCTTATATTGGGAAAGCTACATGACAAGTAATTCGGAAAGAAGGTGAAAAAATGCAAATCCTCTTGTACGATAATTAGCGTAGTTGACCAAAATAAAATTAAGAAATCGATCGAAATTGCTAATGCTTTTAATGACTACACGAATGAAGTGGAAAAGCGTATCACTAATAACGTGAACACAAAATTATCCAGCAAACAATACGTATACTCATGTCCAAAATGATTGTTGCATACCTATAACTGTTTTCTTGTAAGAATATAAGTTGATAATGATTTTGCAGGGTACTTTTAATACTGATACTGTGTATAATCGGGAAATGTATATTTGTGGTAAATTTCATAGGAAAAGAATTATAAATACGAAAATTAGAGTGAGTAAAACAAAATGTTGCTAAATGGACAAGAAAGTTTTATTTTCGTTTTATTGTTCTTTTGACATGAAATTTACCACATGCATGTCTTTGCCTATTATACACTAACATACTAACATTATAAGAAATACCGGCCGAATTAATTATCAAATTATATTTCAACAACAGCATATTTATAGACATGCGACAATAATTTTAAACATAAGTGTAGATAGGTAAAATGTTAATATTTTTGACAACTCACTGTTTTTGCATCTAGTAAGTAGCTAAGAAATCATAAATACTACAGTAAGCATGACAAAAAAAAAAAGTTCTTCAGGATATGAGTTTTCTGGTAAACTCTTAAAGCAGTCTTTTGTGAAATCGCAGAATTCTTAAGTTTCATAGCTAACAACGAATTTAGTGCTGGTGTTTTTCCTGAGGCGTTGAAATTAGCAGTTGTTAAACCACTATATAAAAGTGGTAAGAAAGATCATACGTCGAACTATGACCAATATCGTGTCTATCTACTTTCTCTAAACTTTTCGAAAAACTTGCATGTGGAAGACTGGTTAGCTTCCTTAATGATTTTAATTTAATTTCTACTGTTCAAAATAGCTTTAGATCAAATAAGTCTACAGAAACTGTTCTTTTCTCATTTTTCTATTCCGTTCTAAACTAATTAAACAATAAGGAGTATGCAACCGACATATTCCTTGATCTTAGATTCGACGTTCAATTGTATCAAATGCATTGCTTACTAATTCCATAACGACTTATCACGTGATACGCCAGTGGCATATTTCATGGACAGCCGAGGCTACCGGCGATAGCCCTGCAACATTAATAAAGAAAGTTAATATAACACATACATTAATTTAAAATAATACGTTTACAGTGTATGTCGTTTCTTCACTTCGATTTAGTTGATTGTTCTAATTTTACTGGAAGTTTCTTTTATTATTTATCGTATGTATTGTATAAAAGAAAATGTGTATCTATTGTTGTTGTGACGCATACTACATGTAATTGTTTTCAAGAAAAATTACTTTTAAAGAAATTTTGTATTTGTACATGACTAAACAGAAGATTTCTTTTAAAAGTAATTTTCTTGAAAACATTTTTTTTTTTACTTGTATTGCGTTTTATTGTTTATTGCTTTTATTTATTTATTTTTTTTACTTAATACGATCTATTTTCTTAAAGAAATCATGTTTTTCATATTGTTTTCAAATGTGTTACGAAAAGTCGTTAAAATATGAAATTTGTCGAACTTGTGAAAGTTAACCCCTGTGTAGCAGATAATCCTGTTTTACTCAAGACTAAAGCTGACTACCTACAAAACGACTGATGTCGATCGTTAAAATCAAACAAATGATGTTATTTAAAAATATAAACATATAAAAGTAACAGTCGACTATTCTGTTATCTCCTGACTTAAGTCGCTTTGTAAAACAACATTGTATGAAGTCGGAAGATGAGTTAAATTAAGATCACAAGATAGTTGAAGCATTGTGACGTAAAGAAAAGCATGTAAAAATAAGTCATGCGGCCACCGACCAACAACATGTTGTGATGAACTCTTGAAACTCATCCTCGGAAAAGTGTTCTTGCAGTTACAGACGACTTAAACATACATCATTCCTCTGACGTTCGACGGCTCCGCGCGATTGGTAAGGTGAAAATGGACTCAGGGTGCCACATAAGTTGATACCGGCCAACAAATAGTCCATCCAAAGGTGTGCAGTTCTCTTAAGTGTATGGAAAAATGGGAATGTTTCTTGCGTCGGATTGTCATCTCTAATGAAAAATGAATCTCCCACCCACAAATGTAAATAGATCTCGAACAACACAATTTTGCTAGAGTAGGTGCTATTCACAAAATTTGTTAACCGAATGCGCGGAGTTCAATCCTTTAGTTCACAATTACATTGTCTGTTGTGTTCCGTGAAGATATTTCCCGCACTTGCTGCGTTTCTACGGTTTCAAACATTTTAAAACCGAAGAAAGAAACTGAAGAAAAAATTTAGATTAAATAATTGTTAATTACGGTCTCCTACCGCACACTGAGGGCGGACCACCTTTCCTTCCATAGAGCTTGTTTAAAAATAGTCATCACAGAACTGAACAGGTAATTATTTGCATTGTTAGAGGGTAATTTTCGAACAGACTCTACATATCTGTAACCTAAACTAATATATTTCTTACGTAATATTGAATATTGAAATGTTGTATATCTTGTAAATTTAAAGTTCTTACTATGTAGATCCGAAATAATGAAACCAGTACTTTGGGTTACAGGATCGCGATTTCCTGTGAAATGGACCGCTCCGGAAGCCATAGTTTATGGACGATTTTCTATAAAATCAGACGTTTGGTCATACGGAATATTGTTAATGGAACTCTTCACGTACGGTCAGGTGCCTTATCCAGGTAAGTTCTAAGTAAAGAAGCTTTTATTAGGAGGAGATTATTTAGATATTTTAAGTGCAATACTTGTATAACATATATAACTGAATGTGTGCGAATTGAAATTTAATGTAATAAAAGTAACTTTTTAAAAAGTTTACAGTTTGATTTGTATTAGAGGAAGAGTTTAATATAAAGATCCAATACAGACAGACAGAATTATAATATAAAAACCGAATATAAAAAAATCATGGAACTATCGGAAAGATGAATAAAAAAATAATAAAAATGTTATTTTGAAATGTGAAGGATATGAATCAAATGTTAATATAATTGTTGTAGTAATATTTTTTAAAGAAATGTAAGAAGGTAATATAGTCATTGGTGTTATTTGATATTAAATATGCGAGAAAATAAAATGTATGAATTTCTTCAGCCGTTTTGTAGATTGTTTAATGGATTAGTATAATCGAAGTGACAAGAAAAGTTGATAATAAAAGATTTTAAAATATTTACGTTTGTGTTGCAAATAAAACTGCGGTTCACTCTTGTTTTAAGGTTGCGTACAGAAGCACGTTGATGAGTTAGTGCTGTATTTTATACAATACTCGATGTGTCACAATAATCCAAAACTGCAACTGAATTCGGACTTAACATTGTTTCTGAATGGACTTTATATGTGGCGCTTGTTTCAAAAGAACAGAAATTTAGTAGCGTAATAATTCCCCGTCATTTAATCAAAAAATATATTTTTATTGTATATGCCATATTAGTGACGTTTCTTGAAGAGTGTATTTTTAAGAGTTCTTTATTGTGAATTTTGGCACGATTGAAACGTATTGAACGTAGTTTTCTTTAGTTTTGATACAATGGTGCTAGAAAACGAAGGAAAATAGTTTTGAATTCACATTCTAACGATATTTGGAATATTCTCAAGTTAGGCGACCTATGTTATGAGATGAAGTTAGCCTTTAAGAAAAAAGAAAGTAGCAGTGTCACTTGCACACCACGTGAAGGAGTTTGTTTTGTATGGCGTGATATTTTCTCAGTATTGAAACTGGAAGTCATAGATATTACCACTTACGGTTTTAATAGCGAAGTGAGGATGGAATATTATTGGGACATTTAATTAATTGCAGTAAACCACATCTTTTTATCTCGTACCTTTTTATTCCGTAACAACAAATGGTTTGTTTCTGACAAAGTGGTACATATTAGAATGTTAAACAAGTTCTAAAAAATAATCCTCTCGCTGCCTATTACCGGTTTTACCTATAGCGATCAACGCTGAAACCGGCAGTGATTTATCTCTCGTACTTCCGGTTTGAATATCATGTTCATTAACGAACTCGATTCCTAATTTTTGACCTTCTACATTCTGGCCAAACCTCATCGTGATCCAAGTATAAAGGTAACCAAGAAAGTTCTGTCTTTTTTGTGGAGGTCTGTGTTCAATTGACCCTCACACCATGAGTTGAATGCGAATGGAGATTAAGGCAAAGGTTGGTTGTTGGTGCCGGTATATCCAACATATTATATGGTTGTGGCAGTTCAGTTACATCGTGAACTTGCGTAATGACAAGAGTGAATATGGGTCCTCCACAGTGTGTCCTACGGGCATGTATGCTGTACTAGTTCAAACTGGGGTCAAACCCGTTGCAGCGGGGCGGAAGATATACCAAATCTGTGGTGAGGATGTCGTAACTACTCGGACAGTGCACCGGTGGCTTAACAAGTTCAACGACGGTGACTAAAGACTCGAGGACGCACCACGTGCCGGAAGACCAACACATGTCTAAAATGAAGATCTACAGGCAGTAATTGAGACGAACAGTGGCCAGACATGTGAGAAACTGGGACTACAATTCAGTATGGAGAAACCATTTGGCAGCACCTCCATGAACTTTGGAAGCACTACAAGTTGGGTCGATGGGTCCCACATGATTTGACTCTGAGCCAGAAGGCAACGCGAGCAGACACCTGTGTTTCTTTACTGTCTCGTGTGAGGAAGGAGCCACACGGCGCCGTCATCATTGGTTAGCATCCCATGAACCAGTTCCTAAACAGCCGAAACCAGCACTACACCAGAAGGTCCTCCTGTGTGTTTGGACTGCTCGAGCTTCATGCATCGGGAACTATTACCAGCTGGTCAGAGCATCAATGCAACTGTTACTGTCAGCAGTTGAGCCGTGTTCCAACAAAAACTCAAAACTCTAGAGCCAACTGTAGAGAGCAACACTTCTGAATCGCAAAAAGGTCCTCCTGTTACATGACAATGCTAAGCCCCACGTGGCTAGGATGCCCTGGGACACCATTCTACGCTTTGGATGGGAAACTATTGCATCTACCATACTCCCCGGACATTGCACCGTCCGATTATCACTTGTTCCATTCCTTGGATAATCACCTTAGAGACGCCAGTTGAAATCTCTAGTAGAGTTGCTAATGCACTTGATACCTTCTTTGCTTCACCGCCCACCAAGTTCTACCGCGATGGACTCCATGGCCTTGCAGAACGTTGGTAGAAGGTCGTCGACGCTGGTGAGGACTATTAGTGATCTTCCAGATACGTGTTAGGTGACATATGGATGTTTGAAGGTGGTAGGTGAAAAAGTGACAGAACCTTCTTGGTTACCTTTATAGTTCTTGAGACTTTTGTCTCCAGGATGACGGACGGATACCTGGACAGATTAAATATATAAAACAGTGTTAATAGACCAAATTCGATAAAATGAGCAAAAAATGGGGAACATTGGGATTTTCATTTTGGGTTAGATTTCCATTAGAGATGTGTCCTAAGAATTCTAATTGGATTGTTTTATTCCTAGTAGGGATGGGCGAAATAGTTTATATATTCTCTAGAGAAAAGCATTTCCAGTTCGCACCGAAACCGTTTTCAATTTTCTTCAAAATCCGGCTCTGTTTTTCACTGAATTAGCTTTCAGTATTCTCCAATAGTTTTGTTTTTTGAAACCAGTTAAGGTTTCACCGAAGTCTGTATACTTTCTTGTTCTTGTAGTACTAATTTCCAAACAAGTTAACGAAAAACCAATAAACTGTCAGAAAATCAAACCGGATTTCAAAGACTATTGAAAACTGGTAGAAAACTTTGAAAAACTAGTTTTTGAAATATTTTCCATAAGTAGAAGCTTTGCTTTGTATATACTGAAACACAAACAATCTGCTGAACAAAACAATATATTCACATAAAAAACTACATACGTGTTACAGTTTCGCCAACTAACATTTTGGCTTCATCAGACACTATCAGATAGTGTCTGATGAAGCCAAAATGTTAGTTGGCGAAACTGTAACACGTATGTAGTTTTTTATGTGAATATATTGTTTTGCTCAACAGATTGTTTGTGTTTTAGTTTTTGAAAGTTTTTGAAAACCGAGAAAGCTCTTTGTAACCACCACAAATTCCTAGTATGAATTCGGTTCCTTCGACTGCTAGATATTAATGAAAAGTAACAAATATTTTTACATTGTCTTCAGCTTTGGCCCTTTCTCTACTGGAAATACTAAAATCAACGACTAATTATTGAAATGTTAATCAATACACCAAGCAGGGACGGCACCAGAAACGTTTGATGGGGTGGGCGGAAAAAGGCGGACCTAGTTGCTGGGTGGGCGGACAATGAAAATAAGAACTGGGCAATGTAGACATTTTTTTTGGACAATAATTAAGTTTTAATCTTTAAACTCTTTAGTTAGCTAAGGCTCAGACCGAAATAGGAGAGGGACAAGGATAGGGATGCGCACGAGACAAGATTTGTGGCTGTCTCGTCTCGAAAATGTGCTGTAAAAGTGATGTCTCGACTCGAAAAATGTATATTTTACTATTGGAAGAGCCGTGTCTCGACTCGAATTTTGTCAGGAAAATCCTGTCTCGACTCGTCTCGTGCGCATCCCTAGACAAGGATATGGAAAACAGCTGTCTTGGCCTTATAGAAGGTACAATTCCGGCATTCGCCTGGTGGGACTGAAGAAATGCAGGACTTAGGATGGGCTGCGGGAGTTCGTGGCTATATGCTCGACCTACCGAATTCCGCGTAGCAGACACACTACCTCTACTTCCTTTATATATATATATATATATATATATATATATATATATATATATATATATAACAATAATAACGGCACGTACTGTGTAGTCGATGAAGTTCAAGACAGCTTTACCTTCTCTCCCTCCAAGAATGCACATGAATGCATAAAAATAAAAAAAGGTGAAACAACACAGACTAACAGATAATACTCTACCTTTCGTTAATATCATAAAATACACAATAAGTAAGTAAAGTAAAACAGGAATAAAATAGGTTATTGCAAACATTTTTATCTTTGAAGCATTTATTACAAAAAAGCAAGAGACAAAAAAGTATAAATCATTTATATTTTCTTTCTATATCCTTAATTTGTGCACATTAGATTTTTTGACGTGATCGCTATATGCAACATCAAAGATCTATGTTACTAAAAGAATAGGGAAATTCGACAGCATAATTGTTTGATCATGCCTTACACAAAAATCTTTCAAATTGAAACTTAAGTTGAAAAAAAAAATAAAAAAATAAAACAATTATAAATTGGATAAAGAAGTAAATAGCAATTAACAAAACTTCATCATGATCCACAGAAACAACAATATATTTTAAACTATGAAGGGCTGATCACATGGTAGAACAAGCTTACAATAAACTTTTATACCTGCACTTTAATGGAGTACATTGCGTTGATTGGTATGTCCTGTCCAACATCGAATAATTTTACCACATTCTCTACAGCAATATTTATTACAAGTTTTCTTTCTACTGAAAGGAAACAAAGATAGTTTAGGCGACAGTTTGCCATTCGATTTCTTAGATATGTTTTAACCCGTCTAAGACACGAGAAAGAACGTTCACATGGTGACAGCAATTACGGCTAATTTGTGAATTTTATGAAAAGCAATTTTGAAACGATCCATCACTTCAGTAAACTGGGAAACGGAGGTAATTTTGCATTGCTTTCCCTCCTCATAACGTTTCAAAACTTTCGGGACAAGTTTCATTTCCGCCTCTACACTATCGACATCACATCCATAATGACGTGCAAGTGGTTCAATTTTCTCAAATGAGAGGAAATGTTCACTTATAGGGTGAAGGCTGCTTATTCCAGTGTAAATTGGCGTTCAGCTGTATCTGGAATTATGTTTGTAAATAAAAGCATTGTTCATTGCAGAATTAAACAGGGTCCTTGAACCTATTACATTACAATCAATAGTAATACCTATTGCTTTTGAAGTACAGGATGTCACCTTCATTATTCTACTTCTGTTCGGGTGGGCGGATGGGTGGGCAAGGCCATTCATCGGGTGGGCGGTCGCCCACCCTTAGTGCCGTCCCTGACATCAAATAACTTTCACCTTAGCAGTAAAACCAATATGAAAACAATCCGTAATGTTTACACACGTTTTGTACAATTTCAAGTATATACAAGTAAAATAAAACATATATGAATTGTATAAATCGTGAGTGAATAGTAGCATTGTATATTGTTTTTATGTTGGTACTGCTAAGTTGTAAGTTATCGTGTGTAGTGATCATCAATATTTCAATAACTTGTTGGTCATGAAAAAGTGCCTATTGCTTTGTGTTTTCTAAGAAAAAGACCAAACTGAATAAAATGTTTAAAAAAAAAATTGTAATATTGAAGCTCTCTATTAGTGTTTAGCAGTCGAAGGCAACAAGTTACTGAATCATACTAGAAATATAACAAACCAATTGGGATTTCTGGGCCTTATAATAGATTAGCGTTATCTAATCTTAACAAAATGTGTCGAATTACATCTGTAGAAATTTAGAAACTTGGCGCAATGAGTAAGATACTTAGAAGTAGCGAATTCGGCTGTAGAAAGCTAAAAATACTAGCAGTGGAGGACTGTGCACTAAACACGCACATCCAATTGAACATACGCACAATCATCTGCCACATTTCTTTGTGGAGTATAATTCCGAATGAACGAATCCTTTAGGGAAACAAAAGGAATGAATGTGGAAGGAATCGAAATGACTTCGGCGGAACTATAGATTCAACCAGCATAGTTGACGAAACCAAACATTGTAAGAATGATTCATAAATCATGTGGTATATACACTGACAAGAACGCAGCTTATGAAATGGATAGACACTTTCTAAATATACGCGCAAAATGTTTTCTGCACCATATCATTCTACATAGTTTTGATGATATGGTGAAGAAAAGCAATCTGTTGCCTATGTTCAGAAACATTATGTAATTGTAGCAACATTTTTTTTTCTCGGAATGAATCTTATTGAGTAACAAATGCAATGACTGTAGATGCTTAGTTTTTTTTTCAAAGACTTCACTTCTTTCGGAATTGCGAGGAATTTGGATTGAACCAAGTGAGAGAGCACATTTCAATTCAACCAAATTCAGCGGATACAGTGAAACGAATCTTTATTTGGAATAGATTTCAAATCAATTACAACAAAGGAACCAAACTGACAGCAGAAAGTTAATTTTACGTTATGCATGGAAAGTTAGAACTGGTCGAAGTTTCTGACAAGAAAATATTTTTGACCAGTCAAACTTTCCATCTGACAAGCGGACATTTTTGACTAGTCAAACTTTCCATATGTATCAAAAGTATGATTTTCTTATCTTCAATTTTTACTTCCTAAAAATTGTAACTCACTTATTCTTTTTTTTTTTTTTTTTTTTTTTTTTTTTTTTTTTTTTTTTTTTTTAAACAATGAAAAGGCTTGTGGAAGGGTAAGCCAGGAAATTTATCTTTATCGGACTTTGCCCTGAATAAAGTGTGATTATTAATACCTTGCACGTGTCTGTCGGTTAGAATAGCAGCAGTACCAAAGTTAAAACTTGTAACACGTATTTTTCTTTTTCATTTTCAGGCATGCATGGACGTGAAGTTATTGAGCAAGTGGAGAAAGGGTATCGTATGCCGAAACCGACGTCTCATCATTTGCCTGATACTATATATCGTACGATGCTTCAGTGCTGGGACAATGACCCAGAGAAGAGGCCTACCTTTGAGTACCTTAGGCACTATTTTGATGATTTTAATATAGCTTCAGAAGTACCATACAAAGAAGTCATAGATTGAAATTAAAGGATGAAGGTAAGTTGTAAGTGCTACTTAACTTTAATAAATACTGGATCAGTCCAGAAAGAAACCGAACTTCCAAAATATGTGATCAACGAAACAGTCTTCGACTTTCTGCTTGCCAACTCCGCGTGGTGGGACTTTCCGCAAGCATTTAAAGGATATTGTATCATCCTGCCCTTCATTATTGTGAGACTGTGAGCGTTGGAATTTATTTGTGTACCTACTTTAGGTTATTTTGTGATCTTATAAAAATAAGATCTTGGGAGAGCAGCATGTGTGCATCAAATTTTGTTTCAAATTGGGTAAGACATTTTGAGAATATTGCAAGAAGTGTACAAATACGAATGTATGAATCGAAACCAGAGTTACGAGTGGTTTCAGCGTTTCAGAGTAGGAAGGACATCCATCGAAGATGAGGCAAAATCTGGACGCCTATCAACATCCTGATCATGACATTCACATTTAAAAAAATGTGTGATGTTGTATGAGGAAATCCTAGTTTAACCACTAGCAAAGTAACTGAGTAAATAAACATCAGTAAATTGTCCTGTTGTGTGATCTTAATTTTTAAAAGCTAAATATGCATCGTGTTGCTGCGAAATTCATTCTACGGTTGCTAACAAATGAACAAAAAGAAACGTGTGAAAATCTATAAGAATCTACTCTGAGTCTTGCAAAGGGAGACTCTCTCTTTAAAGATATCATAACAGGTAACAAGACATCGGTCTTTAGCTATGTCGCGTAAACAAAGCCACAGTCATCCGAATGAGTGGGAAATCTTCGCCGAGACCTTTAAAAAAAAATCACATCAAAATCGCTATTTTACAGTATTATTTTCTTTGACTTAGGTATTGTTCTTTACGAGTACGTCTTACATGGTCAAATTATCAACAGAGAAGTAATGAGGCATTTGAAAGAAGCTTTGAGGAAGAAAAGACTGGAAGCTTGAAAACCTATAACAAGGATGCTGCACCATGACAATGTTCCTAACCATTCGGCTCTCCTCCTTTAGGGAAATTTTAGCGAAGAATAATACGACTGTTACTCCAACCATTTACTCGCTTAATTTGGCACCTGTAGAATTCTTTCTATTCACCAATCGCAAATCCACCCTGAAATGTCGCAGTTGTATTCTACAGGATTAACCAAAAGTATGGAAACACCTTAAGTGGTAAACGCTGCAAAATAAAGCCAAATAATAATAATAGATGGGAACAGGTATGAAGAAAATGTTCGAGTACATATCACAATGACGTCTGCTATCTTGAATTTTACGCAGTTGTCTTAAATAGAAACTATAACATATGATTTGTAATTTTAATAGCAAATTTTCGTAGAAAATGGATGGCACTACTATTTTTACTCTAGCGCTACTCATTACGAAGTTGTGACTGTTTCTTTCTTCGACTTGACGGGTGCAGAGCGCATTGGCATTGTGCTAATCTCTGGAGAACGAAGCACCATGGTGGTTCCAGACTGTTTTAACCGTTGTCATTCGGAGAGGAGGACTATTAGCATTGATACTGTATTCAAAGTACCGAAGAAATTGTAAAAACCGGAACTGTAGAAAATCGACCCAAGAGTGATAGATCACGCACGGCAAGAGACGAGGCAGCAGCCGTGGCAGTATTGGTATACTGTAATTCAGTAAAAGTACAAAGAGAAGCATGCATAGTGTAACCCGTGAAAATGATGTTAGTCGCATATCAATCATGCTCATTATCAGTGAATAAGTGATACTCTTATAAGCTGCAACTTTACCAACCTTATAGTTATGATCCAGATCGTCGTCGGGAGTTTGCTCAGTTGGCCACAGAGCAATTGCAACAAAACCCAACATTCGCTTCTGACGCATTGTTTTCTAATGAGTCGAACTTTTACTTGTCGGGCGAGGCTAACAAACATAAAGTGCAGTTTTGGTCGGGTAGTAATCCGCATTGATTTCACGCATCCTAGGTTCCCGGCATGATGTGGTGTGGCGTAGCGTGACGTGTCGAAGACACTTGCTGAGTCCATCCATGGGTTACCGGCGCGTGGTAGAATATATCTTGCCATTACTACTGCTAAGTTTTTCCAACACAATGGCGCACCACCCCATTACAGTACCTGTGTCCATAAGTACCTCGATCAGCAGTTTCCTAATGTGGATTAGTCTGCGAGGTACTATGGAATTGTCACCTCGTTCTTCTGACCTGACCAAGCTGGACTACTACCTGTGCGGCCATGTGAATCTATTGTTTATACGTGAAAATTAGGAATGTGCAGCATCTCAAGGAACGAATAATAAACGTATATTTCAGCATCACAGCCAACACTTTGCGCAACATTTTGGGTGATTAGGAACTCTCAATGCATCTGACAATTGACTGGAATGGGAAACACATTGAACACATGTTACAGTGAGTGGTCCTCTTTGATTGGAAACATAAGAAAGAAACAGTCATAACTTCCTAATAGTTAGCACTAGCAAAAATAACAGCACCATTGAATTTCCACGAAAAGTGCTATTAAAATGATGTATCACATGCTATGGTTTCCATTTAAGCCAATTGCTTAAAATCCAAGATGGCAGAGTAGTTGAGACATGTCTTAAAACATTTTTCTCTCTTCCCTATTCACCACCTACATTGTTACTTTGGTTATATTTTGCAGCGTTTACTTCTTATTAGGATGTTTATACACTTTTAGATTACGCTGCATAGAAGACCTCTGTACATTGTTTCAAATGTGGATTCGAGGAGGTGTTCCACGAGTGGAAGACGCGTTGGGAACGATATATTAATAGTGAGAGAACTGTTTTGATGGAGATAAACCTGCTTTTATGGTTCAATAGGCTACAATATTTGCGCCCTTGTTATGCCACAATATAAAAAATACCTTGAATACCATAAGAGTTAAGTATATATTTGAACTAGTCTTGTCACTTGAGATAAGTAAATAGTACTAGTAACAAAAAATTGTAGCTCTTTCGCCATGTAAAAATGACAGAAATAGAAAGAGGGAAGTCAGAGTAGGAATTCGATAACATCTTAGGTTTCTTTGATAATTTGATAAACACTGGCTAACGTGATTGAGACTACAGCGAGCGAGCAAACGAAACAATTAAATTCATAATAGTTCTATTACTGCTTTGTGTCCGATTCTCAGTCGACATTAACATTTTAGTGATAAATGGGTACAGATATACCTGATAACCCGTAAGTCAGCTGGCAGAATTGCATTTCTAATGTAGAGGTGAAATACAAACTAAAAGTAATACAGATAACATGTTGTAATTAAAAATAAAAATAATAATAATAATAAAATAGCGGTAGAGATAGCGCTTAAGTATATAAGATGCTCAAAGTAGCTTCCATTCTGTTGTATGCAAAGTTCATATCTGCGCAACACTAAAGCACACTAACGTTTTGTCAGAAATTTTAAAATGTAAGTTTTCATATAGATTTAATTCGTTTCATATCATGAATCTTTATGGACAAAACGTTATTTTTTACTGTACTCCAGACGAAAAAATCCATTGGGATAAGACTTGTGGAACGGGAATGCCAGTCAGCAGTAATCCTGCCAATCCATTCATCGAACTTTAACTTAAAAATTCTCTTACAAGTAATCCATAGTCTTCTATTCAGTACCTCTCAGTAGCACTAAAAGCAGCAGACTTCACATAAACAAATGCTTCACCTCATACGAGTATCTCATCACTGATAATGTCAACTAAATTATGGTAAATAGTGCTCTAGTTAAGTAGCTACTATGCTAATCAAACCATAGTCTTAATTAACTGCTAGTTCTAATTATGTGCTACATGCTATATGCGTCAAGTATGGATTTGTACGCATCATTTTGAAATAAATAATTAAACTATGTATATTTTTTGTAAAGTTTGTATTTGTTTTTTATCCTCTTAACACAGTTCTTAGTGTTTCTCTGCTTTATTTTCTTTACACAAATTATTCTTTTCTTTTTCAGGTTGCACTGTCAGCAATAACGAAGCATCTCAACAGTATTTTGACAAAGGAAGGAATACTAAGCCGAAAAAGTGATTTCCAAACCAAAGGATTCTATAGATGCTAATAGTTTTATCATTTAATTGTGTGTGCTTGAATGTGTAGGTATGTTTGAATGAGTGATTTTGCATAATTGACAGTATTACATGAAGTGGAGTGTTAAAATAAAAATAATGATTCCTTTATTTATTGAAAGTGAAAACAGTAGAACCTAATACGGAAGTGAAGTTCTGAATAAATGCTAGCAAATTTATTGCTTGTCATGTAATGTGCTACGCCGTAAAGTTTCTCCTGTATGGCACCAGTAACGAGGTATTCCCATGTTACAGTATGTGCTTCATTCCAGTGTAACTAGATTGGGCATTAATTTATATGTATATGTAGTTGAAGAGACCAGATAAGAGATAACTCCTTTCTGCAACTGAAGTATCGATGCGTAGTTCTTTTTCTATATAACTGTATTCGGTATTGGAAATGATGAAAGTTGTAATTAATTTTAAAATTGCATTATATCTATATTATATAGGTACACTATATACACTCTAAAGTGGGTGGAATTTCATCATATTTTATACTGATCTTGATAGGTCTGTACTTACTTACAGGTACTAATTCTCTTGTCGAGAATTAATACATTTTACAGTGAACGTTATGTACAGAACAAAGAAGATTTAACACTTCGTTTGTATTATCCCCTCCCTCCATTTTTTTGAATTCTTAGACGAGAATTTTTATTTACTTGTGATAAGATGTAACATTGCAAATATACAGTTTGATTTTACTGTGATAGGACTAGTTGTAAATTATTTGTGATGTACACTTGTATTGATAAATTTGGGACAAAGAATCATAGACTTATTGAAGTAGAATATTGTTAATAGACACTAAGTACAGGATCATGAAATCCAATTTTCAATGTCAAAAACAGTATACTTATGATATATATACATAATATTGTTAGTGATTTTTTATAAAAGTTTCTACTCTTTATAGGAATATTTTAAATTCTTTCAGATCACTCCTATTTTGGTGTCAGATTTTGATTTGTACTAAAACTAATAGATACGACAATTTGCATAAATATTAAAAACGAGATAGTTGTGTTTTTAAATCAATGAAAGAAAATAAAAAAATCGTTCATAAAAGTACTTAGCATTTTTATGGGTCATTGTGATTCTATTCAATGTATTCTCGTGGTATATTTACTTTGAAAGAAACTACGTGATAACAGTGGGTTAGTTGGTTTCCTTACATATCCTCTATATCCTGAAGAAACTGAAACTAATTTTGGAAAAGAAAGTATATGTGCCTTAGTGCGCAAATGAATCTTTAATATGTTACGTAAGATATATTTGAAGCTAATTTTATTCAATATTGTGGATATACTAGTAATGTATATGTTGAGTTTCTTACAAGCATTTATGAATGTGTCAGGAAGTACAAACTTCCTTTGTTTCTTACTCTTAATCGAACATATTTTTGGTACTTAAATTTACTTCTAACTCATTGCTTTATATATAATCACATTTCAGGAATCCTAGTCTAGTCCTTCGTATAACATGCTAAAATTTCTCAAGACTTAATAATGTTAGTCGGGATAAAATATCGGAAATGAGTCTTCCTTCTAACAGAGAAAAAAATATTTCGACAGTGGTGAAAGTTACCTCGGTTTTGGTTTCAACGCGAAAATAAATATTTCGAGCTTATTCACCTTTCTTTCAAGTAATTCATTGTGCTACACATAAAGTAGTTATTCTATGGTACTTGAACATATACTACATTAGTCTCTCTCACTTCTGTGAATCTCCGTTCTCTCGTATTGTTAGAATTCTTACATAATTTGATAATTTTATAACGGAAGAAATTTTGTTGTTTGGCAATCCATTACCATAAGCGATGAATAATTTTTTATTTATTTATTTTTTATTTTTTTAAATGAAAGCATCATTTGACTTACAAAAGTCAAATCTACTGGATTCAGTCATGAGCTAAGAACTAACTTGCTAATTTTCAGTTTAAAAAAAAAAATACCTATTGCAGTATTCTATCATTGTTAAAACATTTCCTGCAATACTGATGGCATACTTTGCAAATACTTAAGAACAGCTGTTAATCAGACGTTCGCATACATTCTTCGCAAGCCATTTAATATTGTTTATGAGGCATCGGTCATTTTTAGAAAGATTGTATGTACTTTGTAGGAATTACTTGGCGCTTTTCAAGATATCCTTACAAGATAAATAGAACATCATTGTCCCATACAAAAAAAAAAAAAAAAAAAAAAAAAAAAAAAAAATTGAGAAACAAAGTTCGATTTATATTTGAGGATTTAGGGAGTAAACATTTTCAGTAACATTCTCTATTAATGTTATTAGAGTATGTAGCAAATGTTTTTTAAGATATTTGTGTACGAGGAAATATTATAATGTAAAAGTATTGCTATTACTCTTTGAAAAAAAAGTTTTGGTTGGTGATGGAGACTATTTGAACACTGTTCTTCTACATACGTGTTCGGGAGGATAACCTAATTTTTTACTTGCAATGTGAAAGAATTTCTCAGTCGCTTCCCATAATCATTGTCAAGATATTAAACTTTCGATAAAAGATTATTTAGCTGTGAATGTGTAATACTGCTCACGTATGTGGAAGTGTGATTTATATATATAAAATTTTCGCCTCGGATAAATATATGAAAAGTAAAAACTGTCTTAAAAAAAAAAAAAGTTTTTTATAGTACTAGCAGTAGAACTCTTGTTCTTTGTCACTCAGATACTTAAATAGGAGTAGATGAAAATACAACCGTACTTCTGTGCCTTACTGTATATAGCTTATCAATAAACTACAAAAAATGAGAAGTGAGGATGAATTTTGGTTGAAAATTTAGCTGTGGGAATAAAATAGTATTAGTGTTTTCTAGTGTTACTTGAGGAAACAATTTTTCTGAAAGAAGAAAGAACACCGAACAGGCGTTTTGTGTAAAAGAATTTGCATAATAATAGGACTCTGCAATGCTGCAAACTTGATACGTAACAAGTTGAAAATGCTACCAAGCCATTATTTTATATATATAAAGGGACATTTAATAAACTCCAATTAATAAAATCAATACAGTAGAAACACGAATAATACGCAAACGAATAAGAGGATGGGGTAAAGCAAACCAGTGGATTGATACATGACGATTCCATTACTACTCCAAAGTAAATTCACAAATAAGCAATGGCCGGAGGAGAGAGGGTTACGAACTTCACTGCAAATATGGGGCATTTAGAGCATAGAGAAACATGAAGTTTGTATGGTACTTTTATGATGAAAAAAAAAAAAAAAAGTTTAAAATATTTGGTGATAAATATTTCGGATTCTGAAAGGAGCTTCAGATAAAGATCTTAAAGATAAAATATGTCCCAAATAATAATAATAATAATAATAATAATAATAATAATAATAATAATAATAATAATAATAATAATAATAATAATAATAATATAAAAGCTTGATTCCCTTGTGCAGTGACTGCGCCATATCAGAATAAGTATATCTTCGTGATTCATTTTTGACATGCCGATATACCTATTCTGATACTTTTTAAGTCAGGAATAAGAAACACAATAAGAACTCAGGGTATAATGCGAATTGGCAAGACATTTATTTCAAGCTAAATTAGTGCAATAAATATTTTAAGTAAATCTAAAATTTCATATTGCAACACTTATCAATAATTTTACATTTTGACAAAAGAATATTCTTAATTTGGACACTGATCTCAATAAATCGTGGCATAGTATTGCCAAATTGTATATAAACTCCCCAATAGTTAAAATATTAATAACTTTCATATAAACAATTTTAGGTTCTTCATGTTGAGTTTAATATGGACGTTCGATTTGAAATAGTGCGTATTTTATGCATATTAGTGGTATTTTAGTATCAATTGTGCCTAAATGTTTTTTTCTTCTGAGTTTTCAAAATTTTGATTCTCAAAATTGATCTAGCTGTATCCTTCATCTGTTCGTAAAATACTTATTTCGTTGTTAAAATAGTAGCAGTCGTAGTATTTCTCAAACCATTTAATAAGCAAGGAACATACATGTAATAAGTAAATATGCAGGCTTTAATTCTGCTTGCTTGGTATGAGGTAGCGCTTTGGATAAACTATACTGTTTTGAGTCATAGTATGTGTCCGTTAATATTCTAGTGAGAACATGATAGTTTTCATTCAACATGACACCAAGAATGAACTTCAAAGATGGACCTTGCTCTTTCTAGCCGGTTGCGAATTTATTCAAAGAATCACTAATCGTTAAATATTCTCGGGGTATGCTGTCTGCATTATCAGTGAAAATTCCACGATTATCGAATTTTTGAATGAATCTGAAGCAAGATATAAAACAAGGTGTCTATCTCACGAGTGTAAAGTTAAAACTAATAAAAGAAACTCAACAAAACTAAATTTTCGTATTCGGTTTAGATTAAAATATTTGCTTCGAAGAGAGAACGAAGTGTTGTAACCGATTGTTGGCTATAAAAGATAATAGTTATGTTGTTAGATTAAAATGAAATCTGTTTTGTGTAGCAACTGTACCGGGATATTGCATTTGGCTTCAAAATACTGTAGACCAGGGGCCTATTTCTCAAAGCAACAAGTCTAGTAGTTTTCCATAAGTCCTAAAATATGAAGTAGAAATTCTAAATTAAAGATAGAAATAATTTCTAAATACTACTGCTGATATCCGTAATTTGTCATGATTTCATGATAGATACAAGTGTACAATCTTTGATTTTGAAAAGTTTTACACTAGTACTACAAGACTAGTAGTTTTAAGAAATAGACTTCAAGTAGAACTTCTAAACTGTTATCACGTTCAATAAACAATAATGCAATGCTCTTTTGACCTTCTAAGTCTTCGCTATAATAGGTTGGTATTTAAAAAAAAAATTGAGAATATGTAAAAAATTTCGTGAAAAATTTGTTCCACGTAAAGATTTTTATACAGAAGTCTCAAAATTGCAACTATGTTGAACGTGACTTATATGTATATGACAAATGAGACTTTTTTTTTTTTTTTTTTTTTTTTTTTTTTTTTTTTTTAAATGAATGATAGGAATCATACCTAAAGATTGAGAGGAAAATAAAATAAAGATGGTAGATGATAATATGTGGTTCAGTTTTGTACGAAATTACTTCAATATCGATCATTCTTAACATTATCTATAAAGTTTACCTAAATCATAATTTTCTAGAAAAAAAATTTACAAACCAAATCACACATGACCCAGAAAAAATGCTATTGTGAACACAAGTGTCTTAGCATATAGAAATAAAACTGTTGTGGACCAATATTTTTCTGCTAAGAATGTCAGGAGTAATAATGGAAATAATAAATCATCTCCTGTAATGGAGAAATACAAAATTATGATTAATGTTGTGTTGATCTGTATCGACGTAGTTGCACTAGTTAGATTTCGTCTCTAACAGTTTTAGCAAGAAAATATACGAACAAATCTCGAGACAGAAAAAATGTAAATTACTTATAGACAAAACAATAGTTTTTCAAATACAGATAGGGTACCAAATAGTTTTTCAGTCTATTGTAAGATATTATTGTACTTGAGATTGACTTATAATGTATTTTTGTCTATTCGTGTATTTATTTGTGACCTGCTGTCGAGCAGGCTAATAGTGGCCTCGCCGAAGGTATCCTCTGATAAAAGACGGAAGAGCTTGTATTTCTGCATAATATATGTTAATTCAGAAGTCTCCGTACATACTTTATGAAGTTAGATTCTTACAAATGCAACACAGTACTCAAGTATATTGATTTTTTGAGTAGTAAGTAATTACATATGCAAGTCATATGCAGCAAACATGACATTAAAGTGTTGCTTTGGAAATTGCATGTATATGTATATAAGTGCGTAAGCTTAAAGATCTATATATCTAACATTGTATGTTATACTATTGAATGTGCGTAATGCTTATACCTGTATTGTTATGTTGTTTTTTTTATTTTTTATTTATTTTATTTTATTTTATTTTATTTTTTTTTTTTTTTTTTTTTTTTACACTGAAGAGATCATTTTTCATCAGTTTTTATTTCAAAGAGATTAATTAATCAAAAGTTTTTCGCATTGCCCAACAGAGTTAACAATTAATCAAGTAATTAGATTGGTAATAATGTGCAGGACAAAAACTAAAGTACAGTTCTGAAGAAGTCTACAAATCGTGATTTTAAAAAAATCATAAGTATTATTATAAGATTACCTAATATGAGGATATTTGATAATTATTCTCAGTGGTAAAGAAACTATCATAATTCAAGCAGGACGTATACGCGTATTTGTACTACTTAAACCGAATTGTAAATTAGCTTAATTTTGTACATACTTATATTTATAAATTAGAGGATATCGTTGGCGAGAGAATTTATTGACGAACACACAAATTTATTGTTAAGAGTCTTAATTGTATGTAAATGTTTTGTGCAGATGTAAATTTTTATATCCTTTCTCTCTATATATATATATATTGCCTTTTTGTTTTAATCTTTGAATACAAAGAATGCAGGAAACCTTGTACAAAGATATCAAATAAAATGTTTTATATGTCTGCTCCTTATATTATTTAGTTTTTTCTCTCTCAGAATATCCAAATTAAAAAGTGAGATATAGCCATAATATTTTATTTTGCAGAAAGCCAATGCTATTTTCTTTAGGCGTACATTTTATGACTTAAATTGAGTGAACCAGAGCATCTAGAAGACGTCTCATTGCCTAGAAATAATACTACGTGGCAGACCAGTACTCATACACGCAGATTAAAAGATGGTAGATGAGGTAATAAACACTGTGCGTGGTTGCATACCTCCTCAAAAAGTACTAGTTAAAACGTTCTACAAGAATTCACTAGAAACGTCACGTCAGTACAACGTAAAAAATATACAACACAAGCCGATAGGTAACAAAATAAAGAAATTCCAATTGCTGACTTGGTCATATTAATGATATTGCAACGCTTTTGAGAACGCTTCCAATTTTACTACTACAGGAATTGAACAAAAACTACTATTAAAAGACAACTAAAGAACGCGTAATAACAATAATAATAATAATAATAATAATAATAATACACATAACTGTTTGAGCACATTCATTTTGATCAGTATATCACAAAAATGCGACTACCATACGTTCCTTTTTTATCCCAATCAATGTAGTAAACTGACGGACGTGAAACAAAACATTCGTTCCACTTGCGATGTTTGTTTGTAACAGAGGCTGATGTTTCTGGTTCCAAATCGTATAACGGGACTGCATACCGAAAGGAGTTGTAGAGAGCATGATACTGAGAAGAGTTTTGTTGAAATTAAAAGAGGATGGTTGTCAGAACTGTCACTACAAAAGATGTTCAAAGTTTCGACCCTGTAAATGCAAAGGTTACAGCAGCGGCAAAGGGACCGGCGGACGCATTGATACACTCCTGGCATTTCCCTAATGCTCCAGGCAGCACCAAAAATTCGTGCAACCAAATCCTCTGATTGTACACTCGTCATATAGACTAGTTGATTCATATGGCCCCAAAAAAAGAAATTAAGAGGTTAAGGTCTGGTAAGCAAGGTGGCCAAGACACTGGTCCTTCTCCGCCGATCCCTTTGTTCGGAAAGAATGTGTTGAGAAAATTTCGCATCTCCGCAGCGAAATGTGCTTTAGCACCGTCGTGCATAAACCACGTATTTCGAAACAGCCAGTGGCACAATCTCTAATAGTTCAGGCAGAACCTCTCCCAAAAATACGCGATAATCCCACCCACGCGATACCTAGGTCAAGCCTTGTGGTAATAGATACGGTTCGATGAGATAATTATCAACGATTCCTGCCCACACATTCACAGAACCGTTCCTGATGAGCAAGAGTTGACATTCCGTTTGGGTTTGCCTCGGATCACAAATGTTGATTGTGAATATCGGATACTCCATTACGGGAAAACTTAGCTTCATCTGTGAAGAGAACAAAAAGATATGAAGCGGGGTGTATTAGCGTGCCGTTCAGGTAGCCACTGGACAAACTGATTAAAGCGGAATCCGAACCACATGAGCTCCCGCTGAGAATCGAACCCGGGTCTCCCATGCAAAAGTCGCATACGCTAACCGCTTAGCCTCGAAGGGGCTGAAAAAATACTGCAGAGAATGACAGAAGAGTATGCACATTACGAAACAACAAATGAACTCAACGACAGTAGCATTAGTAACAGATAGTCATTAAAAGCGATACAATGTCATTAATATTCCAGATCAGCAATCGGATTTTTTTTATTTTCTGTTACCTATCGGCTAGTGTTGTACATATTTTTACATCGCAGAAATAAAATTCCAGTGAATTCTTGTAGAACGTTTTAACTAGTACTTTTTGAGAAGGTATGCAACCCGCACAGTGATAAATTACCTCATCCGCCATCTTTCAATCTTCGTGTATGAGTACTGACCTGCCAGTAGTAGTATTTCCAGGCAGTGAGAAGTCCTTTACATGCTCTTGTCCACTCAATATACGTTATAAAATTTCTGGGAATCCGTAACGTGCTTTGGGGAATCCCTTGTGCCGACATTGCACAAATCTGGAAACTGCAAACTTGGATAGAGCAGGTTAAGATCCTTTGATGATATGCCGCATCACGTCTACGCTCAGCAGTTTGTGCAATATTTGACCTTAAAGTTTGTTTTCCCACTCTTTCGGCAGCCTATAACACGTAAACGACACGGTTTTTGCCCTGTTTATTGGAACTTTTTTGTTCGTTTTACTCTTAGGAATCATTCCTCTGCTTTTGTACAACGAATTTAGTGTCATACTATATATATATATATATATATATATATATATATATATATATATATATATAAAATATTCAAATTTTGAAGCCTCGTAGCTCCTATTCTTCTGATCCAGAGCTCCTTAAATTTTGCTCAGTTTCATTTCTCATGATGCTCAATCAGATGTGCTATGTGGCAATCAGATTTCAGCGACATGTGGGACCTTCTCGTGTTAGCTTAAAGAGCTTAATCGTGGGACGTTAAGATCTTCGAACTGCTGTGAAATCTACAGTTCTTACAGAGTTCTTATCTGCAGTATATACAAAACTGGATGAAGCAAGTAAAGATAGTCGTATAAGAAAACTTTTCGCTCAATATTTCAAGCTATACTCTGGCCAGCGAACGATGATTTCTGACAGCTCAGCTAGCGAGTACAACAGAGGAAGTGGTGTTGCCATGTGCTTCTTGCGCAAGGGGAGAATCGTCTGCTTCCTCGTTGAGGGCGGCCGGACTTTGCGGGCGGCGAGATTAATATTCCGTACTAATTGTTAATGAAACAACGAATAAAAAACAATATATTGTATAATATTATGTCTTGGTTGCCCATATAGAATAACAGCAATACGATAGAGTGAAATCTAGAGTGTATGTAAGAAAGAAAACAACAAATTTTAGTGTAAAAAAAACTCTGCAGCGAACATGTAATTCACATCAATGTAGTATTTATTTGTTATACATAATGAAAAACTATTCCTACATATCTTTTACTATCACTGCTGCTCTAGAGGGAAACACCACAATATTCGAATAAAGCATTCTCGCTGTCACTATCTCCAACATTATTATAAGTCTGCCTACTCTTTCCTGCAAAATACCTTCCAATTCCCACGCTCTTTTTATATCACCCCATGTATGATCAATCACGTTTCGCCACTGTTCGGGTGAAACTTTTTATATAGCTTCTTCTACGAGGTTTCGCACAGATGTTAACGTGAACAACTTGTTGTTTTCTGCTACGAAGTCTTCCACTTGGCCCCAAATTATTTCAGTAGCATTAAAATGACAATGATACGGAGGAATCCTTAGTTTGTCTGTTGTGTATTGTATACACTACTCCAAAAGTGCATTACCACCTGCAATTCTCCTTTTCCTGCAATAGCAGGCAACCCAATAAGCTCGGCGGTTGGGTTGGTTGCGAATTCGAAAGGCGCTTGACCAAACCTCAATTTTGTAATAAATATATCAGTGTGGCAAACTGCAAATAAGAGAATAAAAACACATTTTTAAAAATGACAATTTTATTATCGTGACGGAGTTGGATGACATTAAAAGTTACAAAATGATCTTACTTCAACAGTTCAAACAAGGTCAATGGCAAGAAACAGATATCAGAGGAAAGCCTTTCTCTCCTCACCACCACCAAAAAAAAAAATCATAAAAAAGAAAAAGGGACATAAAGTTACGTAAGTTTTGATATAAAAGTCCCACTCTAATTTGTGAAAGTTGACACCCGAAAGGCAAGAACAACTGAAGCAAAGTCAATGAAATTGTGCACAGATATTGCAGACTTAAAATGAGGATACGGGTTTCGTATTTTCCTCGAGAAAACGGTTGGGTGGGGCACGGACCCCTCCAGACCTTTGATCACGAAAAATTAAATGTGTTGGTAACAGCATGTCAGATGTGTGTAAAAGAACATCAAGAATTGAATCAAACTGCAAGTATGGACAATACGCAAAAAATAAAGGAAAATATTTTTTAAAATTTTCTTTGGAAAAACGGTTTTAAGGGACAAAACTCAAACCCAAAATTTTGAAAGTTGATATCCGAAAAGCAAAAGGAAGTGAACCGAAGTGAATGAAATTGTGCACAGATATAGTATACCAAATCGGGAAATCCGCGTTTCGTATTTTCCTGGAAAATCGGTTGAGTGGGGCACCTATCCCTCCAAACCTTTGATCACGAAAAATCAAAAGAGTTAGTAACAGTATGTCAGTCACATGTGTGTAAAGGACATGAAATATTGAAACGAAACTTCTTGTATGGATAATACAGAAAAAATAAAGGAATACAGGATCTTCTATGTTCTTCGCAAAGACGGTTTTAGGAGGCAAAACAACTTACCCCAAAATTTTGAAATTTGACGACCGAAAGGTAAGAAGTAAACCTAAGAGCAAGAAATTTTGCACAGATATTGTCAAAATAAAATGTGGGAATACTGGGTCCGTATTTCCTTAAAAAAACAGGTGGGCACGGACCCCTCCAAACATTTGATCTCGAAATATCAAAAGTGCTAGTAACAGTATATCATATTTGTGTAAAGGACATGAAGAATTCCAACGAAACTTCACGTACGAGCAATACGCAAAAAAATGGAGAAGGGTATTTTCTGCGGAAAAACGGTTTTAGGGGCAAAAGTTCTCACCCAAAATTATGGAACTTACCGCCGGAAAGGCAAAAAGAAGTGAACCGAAGTGAATGACATTGTGCAAGGACATTGTAGACATAAAATGAGGGAATATGGGTTTGCTATTTTCCTGGAAAAAAGGGGTCGGTGCGGCACGGATCCCCCACTATCCTTTAATCACAAAATATCAAAAGTGCTAATAACAGTATGTCAAATGTGGTGTCAAGGGCATTAAGAATTGCAACATAACTCAGTGTATGGACAATACGCAAAAAGTAAACGAATACTGGTTTTTCTAAGTTCTGCGGAAAACTGTTTTAAGGGGCAAAAGATCCTACACTAAATTTTGAAAGTTGAGCCCGAAAGGCAAAAAGAAGTGAACCGAAATTAGTGCAAATGTGCACAGATATTGTAAACATAAAATATGGAAACAGGTTTCATATTTTCCTGGAGAAAATGGTCGTTTGGGGCACGGGCCCCTTCCAAACCTTTGATCAGAGAAAATTAAAATGCCAATAACAATATGTCAGAAGTGTATAAAGGACATGAAGAATTGCAACAAAACTTTTTGTATGGATAATACGCCAGAAATAAAGAAATGTGGGTTCTTTTATCTTCTGCTGAAAAATGGTATTAGGGGGCAAAAGCTCACACACAAAGTTTTGAAAATTGACGCACGAAAGGCAAAAAGAAATGAACCGAAGTGAATGAATCTCTCCACAGATATTGTAAACGTAAAATGAAGGAATACGGTTTCCTATTTTCCTGGAAAAAATGGTTGGGTTTTACATGGACCCCTCCAAACCCTAGATCACGAAAAATAAAATGTGCTACTAACAATATGTCAGATGTGTTTAAAAGACATGAAGAATTGCAACGAAACATTTTGAATGGAAAATACGCAAAAAATAAAGGAATACGAGCTTTTTTTAATTTTCTGCGGAAAAAGGGATTTATGGGCAAAAGCTAGCACCCAAAATTTTGAAACTTGACGTCCGAAAGGCAAGAAAAAGTGAACCGAACTGAATGAAATTAAGCAGAGATATTGCAGATGTAAAATGAGGATACGAGTTTCGTATTTTCATGGAAAAAACGGTTGGATGGGGCAGGGATCCCTCCAAACCTTTGATCACGAAAAATAAAATGTGCTGGTAACAGCATGTCAGATGTGTGAAAGGACATGAAGAATTGAATCAAGTTGCGTGTATGGACAATACGCAAAAATAAAGGAAAAGATTTTTAAAAAATTTCTGTGGAAAAACGGTTTTCAGGGGCAAAAGCTCAAACTCTAAATTTTGAAAGTTGATGCCCGAAAGGAAAAAGGAAGTGAACCAAAGTGAATGAAATTGTGCACAGATATTGTAGACCAAATCGGGGAATCCGCGTTTCGTGTTTTCCTGAAAAAAAAAAAAAACGGCTGAGTGGGGCACCGATCCCTCCAAACCTTTGATCACGTAAAATGAAGAGTGGTAGTCAGTCAGATGTGTGTAAAGGACATGAAGAATTGCAACGAAACTTTATATATGGACATTACGCAAGAAATAAATGATTTTTTTTTTTCGCGAAAAACTTTTCGGGGCAAAAGCTCTCACCCAAAATTATGAAACTTGCCGCCGGAAAGTCAAAAAGAAGTGAACCGAAGTGAATGAAATAGTGAACGGACATTGTAGACATAAAATGAGGGAATATGGGTTTGCAATTTTCCTGGAAAAAAGAGGTGGGTGGGGCACGGAACCCACCTAACTTTTGATCACAAAATATCAAAAGATCTAATAACAGTATGTCAGATGTGTGTCAAGGACATTAAGAATTACAACATAACTTAGTGCATGGACAGTACGCAAAAAGTTAACGAATATGGGTTTTTCTAAGTTCTGCGGGAAAACTATTTTAGGGGCAAAAGCTACCACATTAAATTTTGCAAGTTGAGCCCAAAAGGCAAAACGAAGTGAGTGCAAATGTGCATAGATATTCTACACATAAATGAGGATACGTATTCATATTTTCCCGAAGAAAATGGTCCTGTGGGACATGGACCCTCGCAACCTTTGATCACAAAAAATTAAAATGCTAATTATAGTATGTCAGAAGTGTATAAAGGACATGAAGAATTGCAACAAAACGTTTTGTATGGATAATACGCCATAAATAAAGCAATATGGGTTCTTTTATGTTCTGCTGAAAAATGGTATTAGGGGGCAAAAGCTCCCACCCAAAATTTTGAAAATTGACGTCCGAGAGGCAAGAAAAAGTGAGCCGATGTGAATTAAATTGTGCACAGATATTGCAGACGTGAAATGAGGATACGAGTTTCGTATTTTCCTGGAAAAAAGGGTAGGATGGTGCACTAACTCCTCCAAATCTTTGATCCCGAAAAATCAGAAGTGATAGTAACAGTATGTCAGATGTGTGTAAAGGACATGAAGAATTGCAACATAACTTTTTGTATGGACAATACGCAGGAAGTTAATGAATACAGGTTTTTTCATGTTCGGCGGGAAAACGGTTTTTGGGGGCAAAATCTCCCAAATAAAATTTTGAAAATTGACTCCCGAAAGGCAAAAAGAAGTTAACCGAAGTGAGTGAAATTGTGCACAGATATTATAGACATAAAGTGAGTGAAAACGGGTTTCGTATTTTCCAGGAGAAATCGGTTGGGTGGGGCACCGACTCCTCCAAATCTTTGATCACAAAAACTGAAAATTGCTAGTAACAGTATGTCAGATGTGTGTAAAGGAGATGAAGAATTGCAACAAGACTTTTTGTATATACAAAAAAATAATGGAATATGTTGTTTTCTTCTTCGCGGAAAGACGGTTTTAGGGGCAAAAAACCCAAAACCAAAATTTCGAAAGTTGACGCTTGAAAGGTAAAAAGTGAACTGAAGTTACTGAAATTTGGACAGATATTGTAGACAAAAAATTAGGGAATACGGTTTGCGTATTTTCCTGGAAAAAACGGTTAGGTGGGGCACGCACTCCTCCAAACCTTTCATCACGAAATATCAAAATATCTAGTAACAGTATATTAGATGTGTGTAACGGACATGAAGAATTGCATCAAACTGCGTGTATGGACAATACGCAAAAATAAACGAATACATTTTCTAATTTTGGTTAATAACGGTTTTGGGGGTAAAAGCCCCCGTCCAAAATTTTGGAATTTGACCACAAAAGACAAGAAGAAGTGGACCGAAGTGAATGAAATGTGCACTAATATTGAAGAGGTAAGGTGAGGGAATACGTGTTTCGTATTTTCCTGAAAGGAAAAAAAATGAGTGAACTGAGGCGTTGAGTTGAGGGAGGAGTGGACCGAAGCGAAAGAAAGATATTGGATATGTAAAATATAGCCTTTCGTGTTTGACAAGTGTCGTGCCTCCATCCGATTTCTTCAAATTTGGCAGATCAAGTAACAGCAAACACAAACAGCGTAGCTTATTCTATTGTTATTAGTATTTCAGGAGGCACCTTTAACCCTTGGAATGTTTTTTCCGCATAAAGAAAAACACGTGTCGATTTATATCCAGTTTGCTATTGATATGCCAAATTTGAAGGAAAACCGATAGGAACGCTTGAGAAACACGAGAGTCCTTATTTTACATATATTATCTACACACAATTTGATTTGCTTGGATCCACTCCTTCCTGAGCTATATTTCCTTGTTTTTTCGGATGGGACCTAGGCCCCAACATTGTTTTTCCGCAAAAATTAAAACATGTTTCATATATTGTTTTGCAAATAGTCCCTTTACGAAGTTTCGTTGCAATTCTCCATATTCTTTAAGAACTTTTGCGTATGCTTATTTGCACTTTTGATATTCCGTAATGAACAGTTTAGAAGGTCCGTGTCTCACTCAACCGCTTTTTCCAGGGAAATACGAAACCCAATTATCTCATTTTTCGTCTACAATATCTGCGCACAATTTCATTCAATTCGGTGCACTTCTTCTTGCATTTTGGGCCTCAAATTTCAAAATTAGGGGTGGGGGCTTTTGCCCCCCTAAAACCGTATTTCCGCAGAAAACAAAAGAAAAACCGTATTCGTTTATTTTATGCGTATTGTCCCTACACAATGTGTCGTTCCAATTCTTCTTGTCCTTCAAGCACTTCTGTTATTAGCAGTTTTGATATTTCACGATCAAAGTTCTGGATGGGGTGTGTGTCCCATCTAAACGGTTTTCTTTTTATCAGGAAAATAAGAAAAAGGTATTCCGTCATTTTATGTCGACAATATATATTTTATGTGCACAATTTCATTCACTTCGATTCACTTCCTCTGGCCATCCGGGCCTTAACTTTCAAAATTTTGGGTGATGGCTTTTGCCCCCTGAAACCGTTTTTCAGCACAAAATAAAAAACCCGTGTTCCTTTTTTTGGTATATTGTTCATACACAAAGTTTCGTTGCAATTCTTTGTGTCCTTTACACATATTTGTCATATTGTTACTATCACTTTCAATATTTCGTGATGAAAGTTTTAGAGGAGTCCGTTCCCCTCCTAGCCGTTTCTCCAGGAAAATACGAAACACGTGTTCCCTCATTTTATGTCTGCAATATGTGTGTAAAATTTCGTTTACTTCGGTTTACTTGGGTTTACGAATAAGTAAGTAAGCCGAATCGTTTAATTCCGCTTACTTACGAATAAGAAACACGTATTCGTTTATTTCATGTGTAATATCTACCTCCCAAATTTTATCAAAATCAGAGTGTTACACTTCAGAAGTGTTGCTTGTTAGTAATAATATTTCTTTAAAATTTTATGAAAAAATAGAGGGGATTAAAGCGAAAAATTGGGATCAATTGGAACTTTCGGCTCCTACCAACGTTGAAAGAAATGACAGCACAAGTATTTGAATGCAAGGTAGACATGAAATTTGAAACTGAGATTAACTATATTTCTGTCATGATTTTAATGCACACTGCGAAGTTCTTAAATGCTAATTAAGTCAGGATTTTACATCCAAATTAAGTTGCAACATAATAATTCTTGTTAGAAAACCCGCATCGGCAATGCGAATTTAAGAATAGCCGATACTTTAGATAGCATGGGAAAAAGGTGAAGAGTGTAACCTAAGCGTGCGGCCTAGTGGGTTGCGAGGCGATTTAATAAATTGCATGTCTTCTACTCGGCAGAATCCACCCCAACCGTTTCATTTTGTTTTAAAACAAAACATTTTTGGCATGAGTTACATTTAGGGATGCACACGTGGCGAATCGAGACAGGGTTTTCCTGACAAAATTCGAGTCGTCACGGCACTTCCAATAGAGAAATATACATTTTTCGAGTCGAGACATCGCTTTTTAGCACATTTTCGAGACGAGACAGCCACAAATCTTGTCTCGTGCGCATCCCAGGTTACAGTAGAACACACTACATGAGTGACAATTTATATTATGATAGAATATATTATGAGCTTTAATAGAAAAAGTGTAGACACTCGATAATTATTACGTAATAAGATTTCAATAGATTCAGTGATTGATCGTGCCGTGTATGAAGTTATGAAATATGAATTGGTTTCAAAAGGCGCGATCCAAGGGGAATTTTATAGGGGCTACAGCCCCCCGATGACGCTCAGGTATACAGTGGATAGAGTGTGTTTAACCCTACTTTAATTACACTGGGTAAAGTTGGAAACTATGGTTTAGTCCATCCCTTTATCATATCCTGGTTCTGCGGTGTTAATATGTGGTCAGAACTTGCTGTTCTAGAAGCCTCAAGTTCATACGCGATAAAATAGTATTTCTGCATTATGCACCTTTTTAAACTATTTTCAATATTTGTATGTATCTTCAGACAAACCCTCCTGGAAAAGTTTGATTTATTGGATACTTTATTTCTAACGATACTTCCATTATCAAATAGAGTATGTAGTTTTATTTAACATAGAATTGCATACGCCAAAACAGTAGAAAACATTCTCATCGTTTTAACTTTTCTAGTGTTGATTTTGAACTTAACACGTCAAAATCGTCCCTTTTTTAACGTCCCTTTCAGCAGCGAAGCTATATGAGACGTGAACCTACTAATTAACGTCGATTCCGAATCACATGAACTCCCACAGGGAATTGAACCTGGGTCTTCCATGCGTTAACTTTACTTGAATTTGGACTCGAACGCTCTCAAGCGGACTTAAGACGGTGGACTTGCCACCCGTAAGTTTTTCAATGAATGTATTTCTTTGTAATTATTTTAATTTTACTTTTGAAAAGGTGTAAGCATTTCGCTTTTTTTTAAAAAAAAATCCTTGAAGTATATGTAGTCAGTGTTGAATACAGGTTTCATTTTTGTACGTGGCAATAGTAACTTCCATGGTCCCCTCTCTTCTACCTCTAGACACAGAAATATTGTTTTTAATAACTGCCAAATTACGATTTTTATCAATAAAGAGTAACTGTCCTACTAATTCTTCTATCGATTTTCTGCTAAGCAAAGATAAAGTGAATCTGAAAAGGTAGGGAAACGGTAGGTAGCGGCATGACGTCACGCCGTCCCCCATGCCTATCTTTGCCCATTGTAATTTCTTAGGACCTGGGGGGACGCCGTAGACATTTTTGAAGGTGGGGGACGGCGTCCCCTGCATTCCAAATCACTTTTACCCCTGCTGCTAAGTATAAATTGCTGTGAGGACTAACGAAAAATATTATGTAATAATATTAATACTACTACCATTACTACTACTACTACTACTACTACTACTACTAATAATAATAATAATAATAATAATAATAATAATAATAATAATAATAATAATAATAATAAAGGATCTGAATGATGAAGATATTTTTTAACTTTCTATTGCACTCCCTGTGGGCTTCCGTAAGTCTGGATATATTGTTTTTATAAGGAATGAAGAGGCTTCAAACAACAACGATTTGTATAAGTCTTATTAGCTGTTTTACGAAGAACTAAGCAACTGACAACTGACCTTGTGTCTGTTTTTCTTTTTAATACAATGTTACGAGGCACAGAAGCCTGCGGGCATTTTTCTTTTTTTTGCCTGACTGTAGCTTCAGTACTAAAATCAAGACTTTCATTCTGTCGTTGGAACGTGTCGAATCAGCTTGTTTGTTGTGCAATGTTTTGCCTTCAGGCGATCAACTAGATAGATAGATAGAAGAGTCAAGAAAGAAAGAAGCAAACAAACAAAACGATATGCTTATTTCATGGAGATATGCTTGCTTCTTGGCATTAAGTGTTTGAAAACCAAAACTATTCTGAATATCCATTTTGTTATTTCCATAATAAGTATAAAGGGAAATGTTAATTCTCATATATAGTAGGGGTAAAACTGAGGGGGAACGCGAGGGGAACGTTATATATATAATAACATAGCATATTTCTTTCCAAAAATTTATAAAAACTATTTATTTTATAGAGTTCAAAATTCGGCCAAATGTTTATTAGTATTAATATTGCATGTTCACTTTTAATTTTTTCTTGCTAAGGTAATATTATAGCGCGCTAATTAAAAATTAATTTTCTTCCATTTAAAAGCTGTTTAAGATATTGGCTGCATTTTGCAACAGTGCAGAACAGCAGATAGGAATCTAACCAGGTAGATTTCTTTCTCTCTCTGCCCTCGCTAGGTCACGTGCGTGAACTTAGGGTTGTCTGCGGAGAAAAAGAAACCGATGGAATGCAGATTGACAGAGCAAAGTCTGTTTTCTCTCTCTTCATAGATCGTAAAGATTTCCTTGATTCTATGTAAACATCTCCGTGAATAATTACCTGTACAGGAATATTGCAGATAACAACGTACGAAAGTTTCAGAAAATCTGTCTATGTTGTTTTCAAGTGAGAGAAGTCTGTTCATTTTATAAAATCAGTTTCGAACTGTAGAGCGTAGAACAAACTCACTTATTTTTTTGCATCAACTGACAAAAGTTTACATACAGATCAAAGAGAAGTCTTAGTGCGTTTGCACACGGCAACGATAATATCGGTGGAAGTATCGATAATGTCGGCGGTGAAATCGGACTTCAATGTACTCAAATCGTAGCTTACACACGCCACCGATATTATCGGCCGATCCTCCGACACGCAGATGCTGTCGGCCAAGTCCCCGATAATGTCGGCGGTAACGCCGACACCGATTTTGTCGGTGGCAATGTTTTCTTATGATTGGATGCACATGTGGCCGATAATGTCGGCCGGCCAGTGGGTTAGATGAAGAGAGTGAGTGACAAGGCGCTGTGAATTTTTTTCGTTCCCTTTCTTGTCTTTGGAATTTTGTTGTTTCCACTTTTTCTATAATTGTATAATAATATTATTATTATCTTGTCCTATAAACAACTTCGGAACGGCTTATTATTTTTTTACAGTCTCTGTTTTGGAGTAGCTAATTTCCTTTATTAAATAAGTATAAAATGTGGGAAGTTTGAAGAGTACTGGTTTCCCTCTAAATAGCTATTACCAAATAGAATATAGGAAATTTAGATAACCAATTTCTTGATTATTTTCCACTAATTTTTAATTTTTGTTCTTTCTCTCTCTTTCTCTCTCACACACATTCTTTGATGGTATATTTTTTAATCTATTAATGCATTTAAATTTCAATACATTCTGGAAATTAATTTAAGCGTAATTTTCAAATTTTGATACACTGTGAACATAACCATATGGAAAAAATCCTGATTATTATTACTTCCTTTTATTTTCATTAGAATTGTGTGCAGATCACTTTTCCCGGTTCCACTCAATAAGCAGTGATTGAATACAGTATTTTTTGACAAGTCAAAGTAGAATTATTATTTTGAAACGAAACCAACACAATCAAACACTCTTTTCCAAGCTCCAAGGACAAGTTACTCACTTGGCATTTTCTTGATTGTGATCTCAACAATAGGGATGTGACTTCATGCTTCACTTGTTACAGATTTTTTCTCTCACTTCCAAAACTATCCCAAATCTCCCATTTTAAAAAATAATGTGTAGAATGGAAATTGAAAACAAAGACCAAAGCTATGTATCCAAGTTTTCCCTCTCCCCTTTGTATCGGGATCGACCCCTTGATAGAGTTCTGCAGTTTAGCTACAGTTACTGGATGAAAAGATTGTGTACTATTGCATTATTACCTTTCTAGTTTTCCTTAGATTTTTAGAGATGGCAGGAATTTTTCCATTCGATATTTTAACCGTTATTGAACTTCTGGAATGTAGACTTTGCATATGGGATAAGATAACAGACTCTTTCAAGGACAATTGAAAAGCAAAAAGCATGGCGAGAAATTTATGCAAGCCTTGTCCAGGATTTTGAGTTCATGGACAAAAAGAAACGAGAAACGACAGGTATGTATGTAACAGTGCAAATCTGTCTTAACATTGGGGGGGGGGGACGGGTAAGATCGTTCCCATATTATATATATACATATATAGCGATGTTCAAAATATTTCCGTGGCCGAGAAACAATGCTGTAGAGGATCAGGGGAGCAGAATCGTCTTCAACATTGGGAGGCGGGCAGATTTGAGGCTTATTCTGAGTGGACATTAATTTCATCTTACTTTTCTTTCTAGGATCGGACACAAACAATCAAATTTCTCTCCCAAAAAACACATTTCAAATCGGATTATTGGGGAGGACAATCTCCCCAGTTCCAAGATTGGAGGGGACATGTCCCCTTCATCCCCCCGGGATTTGCTCCAGTGTATGTATGGAGCAATGTAAAACAGAATTACTAATTCGAATTTTATCATTTAATCTACTATGACATTAATGTTAACTACATGGAAAACAAAATAATATATATACGTGTGTTTTCATTGGGAAGGCCGTTGGGGGTTGAATATGAACGTAAACACTATCGGGGTTGTCACTATACATCTGAGCAATCCCGATAAATATGGATTCGACACAAATATTGGTCATTTTCTACTACTTTTACATGTCCCGGTAAACGCCCCCTGAGACCCCCTTGGTTCGAATTGTGAAAAAATCGCCTCTGGCCTCCAGCCGATACCGCGAAAACAATGAATGTGACACTAAAATCTGCCATTTTCTACTACTTTTACATATTCCGATATTAGCCCCTATGATCCTCTGGTTCCAATTTTGAAAAAAAAAACACACCTTGGCCAGAAGCCGATGGGGGCAGTATTTGGAAGTCAACGCCTGTGTGAGTATCACCATTCATCTCAGCGACAGTGAAAACTATTAATTTGAGACTAATATCGGTCATTTTCCATTATTTTTACATGTCTCACAATTCTCCACCCCGGTGACTCCCGGCCCGCATACAATGGGGGCTGAATTAGAAAATAATCGCTAATGAAAGTATCACCATTGATCTCAGCGACCGCGAAAACTATGAAATCGACACTAATATCGGTCATTTTCTACTACTTTTACATGTCTCGGTTAACGCCCTCCTGAGACCCCCTGGTTCGAATTTAGTCAAAAACGCTTCGCCTTGGTCTGGGACTGGAACCAAGGTATCCGTGTCCAAAATTTGGTAACTCTCGGCCAACTTGTCTGGTTCTCAGGCCGGTCCCGGTTGAAAAAAAACTTTTCGTCTTGATCTGTGGCCTAGACCAAGCTACCCGCAACCAAATTCGGAAAACTTTCGTCCACTCGTCTGGTCCACGGGCCGCACACAGAATGAGAGACAGACACTCAAGCAAACTCTATTTTATTTATATTAGAAAGGTCAGATCCACCGCTATTGTAATAGAGCGGTGCTTGAGTGATTGATCGTATAAATTCAAAATCCAATGAGTGATAATTTCATAGCCTTGTTTTATTACAAGTTTAAACTCTTTAGTCAGTAGAGAAGAGGGCATGATTCATGGGTCAGAGTTGATGACAATGGGTTTCGGTGGGTCTTGGGTCACGTGTGTAACAGTGGTTCATGGTGGGTGGTGGGACAGAGTGGGTCACGGTGGGTCATGAGTCACGATGGATGGTGGGTCAGTTGGTCGTGGCTAAAGTTTTCATTGCCCTACACTCTCTCTGAACTACAGTGTTGAAAATTAATCAGTGAAAATCAATTGCAATTGATCAATCAATTGAAAGTAATTGCTGTAGAAATCAAAAATTGCAATTGAATTAATTGCTAATTAATTTCAATTGCAATTGAATGACTGAATTCAATTGCAATTACTTTCAATCGATTGATTAATTGCAATTGATTCTCCTTTATTAATGGCCAGCTGCAATTAACAATTAACCATTACTTACTTCTGTTGTCAATTGCAATTAACAATTAAATTTACAGATTAATTGTTAATTGTCAATTCAATTGAAATTTGCCCAACACTGCCACTCTACTCTTCACTGTCCCGATCCGGCCCTTCAAACTTTTTTTCCTTCTATCGAAGCCAGTACTGCCTATTTGGGAAAAGTCTCAATGTAGAGGATTGCTAGTGGTAGAAACGATGCATTCGCCGTTCCCTTGGAAGGGGGCTGGTGGAATGTGCCGTAAAATTTTATGTTGCCCCATAGGAAAAAATCTAGATTCGACACTACTAATATACAGGGTGTTTAATAAGTGATGGTCATAAATTAAACCGTAGATAGTACACGCCAAAACTAACAAAAAACTCTTTAAAAATATGTGTCCGCAAACGCTTCGTAACGGAGATAGGGGCTGTCCAAACTGTGGGAAAATCAGGTATGGAGACGAACGTCTCAAAAAGTATGAATCGGACAGAGGGCGGTCCAATGAATGACTACCGAAGTCAGACCTGCGCTATGCAGAAATGCATGATTGCTAACTCTGCAATGCGCGCGCATGGGATTCCCCAAAGAAACGGAGGGATTCCCGGAAAATTGTCCAAGGAAAGGGGGGCTCGAGATGAACATCGAGGGCGAGTCTATCCACCAGTAATTCATAAGTCGTGGTACCAAGTCGAAAGGTCGAAAAGACACGAAATGGCCGACAATGTTTACGTGTCACGTGTGGTTGCATTGCAGGAAATGCGGTTGCATAACCAGCAGGAAATAAGAGAGGCAATCGAATAAAGGTGGTGATGCATGTTGTGAACTACTTCAGAGCACATTCCTAAGACGAATGCACATGTACAGAGTAGTCCTTTACTGTACCAATACCAAGGTAAACAAACGATGCGCGAAAATGAATGGAATGGCCGAAAGAAACACTGGTAGAACGCGTTAGAAGAACGCGTGCTAGAGGCATTGGACAAAAACCCAGGAACAAGCACAAGACGTGTGGGACTTGCCGAACGCGTATCCAATGCGCTCGTATGGCACATTCTCCATTAACAGCACTTGTACCCATACCATCTGCAACGTGTGCAACCTCTGACCCCCACAGACTTTCCGGCGAGAATGCAGTTTTGTCAGTGGCTTCGCAGACAAATTACTGACAATACTCATTTCACTGATGAAGTCCTATTTACTGATGAAGCACAATTCACCAGGGATGGCATTGTAAATTTTCACAATTCTCATGTATGGACCCCTGCGAATCCACATGCAATAGTGGAGGTAGGACATCAGCGTAGGTTTTCCTTAAATGTGTGGGTAGGACTCTTAGGTGATCAGCTCGTAGGTTCATTCTTTCTTCCTAATGCATTAACTGGGATCTCATATTTGGGATTTCTCCAACACGATTTGCCGCTTCTATTCGAAAATATACCTCTCCATAGGCGTCAGCGACTGTGGTTTATGCATGATGGAGCGCCAGCACATTTCTTTAACCGCGTCAGAGAACATTTACATGCCGAATTCGGACGAAAGTGGATAGGACGTGGGGGTCCTATTGTTTGGCCACCGCGCTCCCCGAACTTAATTCCTTTAGATTTCTTTCTCTGGAGCCATGTGAAATCGCACGTTTGTTCTACCCTTGTTGCAACATTAGAAGAGCTTCGAGAAAGGGTGGAGCAATGTTGCGGACATATTCAACAGGATGCCGACATGTTACCACGAGTACGTGGATCTTAGCGAAGACGGGTACGAGCATGCATTCGCATGAATGGACGACACTTCCAACATTTACTTTAACGATAGAAGTAAGTTAATTTCTTATGCATCTCTTCTGTGGTTACACGTCTGGGTATTTACTGTTTACCTTCTGATTAATACTGTACACATTACCAACATGACGATTTCTGTTTGTTGATATGGAGAAACACGACATGTCCATCATTTTTTGCTTCTTGTAATACACTTACGCGTTCAACATGCGGAATGTTTCAGATTCGCCTCCACATACTCAAATGTTGTCATGCTTTTCCCATTGCAATCCAGTTTGCGGATATTCGTTACGTTAACTGCTTAGCACATAATGCTTCATCAGTGCCTTGCATACCGTTTGATTTACCTAAGTGCTGCAACACTTGTACGTATGCATTAGTTGTCGGAATTCTTTCTGGAGCCATTTATAACGTACATCACCACACTTCGATTGCCTCTCTCATTTCCTGCTTGTTATGCAACCACACATGGCACGTAAACATTGTCCGCCATTTTGTATCTTTTCGAGCTTTCGACCTGGTACCACGACTTATGAATTACTGGTGGATAGACTCGCCCTCGATGTTCATCTCAAGCTCCCTTTCCTTGGACAATTTTCCTTGAATCCCTCCGTTTTTTTTTTTTGGGAAATCCCATGCGCGCGCATTGCAGAGTTAGCAACCATGCATTTCTGCATAGCGCTGGTCTGACTTCGATAGTCATTCATTGGACCGCCCTCTGTCCAATTCAAACTTTTTGAGATATTCGCCTCTAAACCTCATTTTCCCACAGTTTCGACAGCCCCTATCTCCGTTACGAAGCGTTTGCGGACACATGTTTACTAAGACTTTTTTGTTAGTTTTGGCGTGTACTATCTACGGTTTAATTTATGACCATTACTTATTAAACACCCTATATATATATATATATATATATATATATATATATATATATATATATATATATATATATATATATATATATATATATATATATATATATATATATATCGGGTGTTGCAAAATAAGTGTTACAACGCTTGGGAGGTGATTCCTGCCACTGAGACAAGAAAAAAAGTTCTCTTGAACTTTCGGCTATCGGACATAGTTTCGGATCTACAAGGTGCCGAAAGCGTGGGAAAATTACTTTCGGACGCCAATAGTTCGAAAACTATCCAACGTATAGAGAGCGGGTAAAAAATTCACTGAAGAAGTCATACCTGCTTTATTGAATTTTGCATGTTTCACAATCCTATCATGCACGCGCAAGGGATTCCCCAAAGTAACGTAGGGAGTCCCGGATAATCCACCAAATGAAAATTGGTCTAAATGGATATGAATTGATAGGGTTTCTACCAGGTAACAATAATTCGTTTGTATTAAGTCGATATCTGGAACAAATACAAAATGGCGGACACCTTCTTGCCCGTTGCATAATCGCCAGGTACGGATGCTGGCCAACAGTGACGTTCTGAGTATTAAGTGTATCGAATTTATACTCAAATGCTCTAGAAAGACATCTGGAGTGTCGGTAGAGCACAACAGATGAAGCAGGGTGATCCCATGTGTGGAAATACTTAACGAGAAATGCCCGGAAATGCACTCATACTAAGTAAACGTGAGTTCAAACGGTCGGAAATGGAAGGATTAGCGTCAAGAACATGAAAGCCATTGCCAACTCACCAATAATATTCCCTTAAACCGATGCGATATGATCTGCACGGTTGCATACCAATAAGGATGCAACAACTGAGGCCATGTTGAAATTGAGCAAGGGGACTCACAAAGAAACTGGGTAAACTAAAGGAATGTCACTAGTGGGATCGCATGATCGATATTGAAATGTGGCCAATGTGTGTGTTGATATAGACAAGTAGTTAATGAACAAACGTCAACATGTCCCACACCGTCCCACGTGCGAAAAATAGGAAAATAACTACTCGGATCTTGAATCTGAGGCCGTGGGCTCCCAGTAGGATTGGAAATTGCAACCACGCGATCGAAAGCAAGCGCTCTAGCCCTGATGCTCGAGGAAGCCTCACTTTCTCTGTATTCATTTCTTTGAGGAGTACCCACTTTGTTTGGCAAGCGCTCTTGTACAGCCTCCCAACATGCTTGTGTGTTTCATTTTATTACTCCTACTGCAGAGTTGTAAACAATCAGAGCTTTAAGACGTTTCTTTCTATTTCTCATGTCGTTTTATTTTCCATATGTATGGTGTTCCAGCTGTAGTGTTATGTGTGCTAAATTGGTTCATTTTCGTCTTTGTATTGGCATGTGCACTGTGTATAAGATACGAATTTCTAGAGGTATTTTCCTATATTTTGAGTACGTCATATGTCCCAGAAGACGTGGGACATTATACAAGTTTGTTATTTTCACGCTCTATCAGAATTTGAACCATGGATTAAGAGATTTATTTTCATATGTGTCGACTGTGGGACAATGTCGCAAACAAAGAGAGACATTGATACAATCGTGTTTTAGTTACGTTCTACCAAAAAGTGCACTAGATGTAATAGCAGAATGTACAACGTTATTTTCCTAGTTTTTGCACGTGAGACGGTATCCCAGCAGTAATGGGACATGTTGACATTTGTCCATTAACTACATGTCTATATCAACTCACACATTGGCCACATTTCAATATCGATCATGCGATCCCACTAGTGACATTCCTTTAGTTTACCCAGTTTCTTTGTGAGTCTCCTTGCTCAATTTCAACTTGGCCTCAGTTGTTGCATCCTTATTGGTATGCAACCGTGCACATCATATTGCATCGGTTTAAGGGAATATTATTGGTGAGTTGGCAATGGCTTTCATGTTCTTGACGCTAATCCTTCCATTTCCGACGGTTTGAACTCACGTTTACTTAGTATGAGTGCATTTCCGGGCATTTCTCGTTAAGTATTTCCACACATGGGATCACCCTGCTTCATCTGTTGTGCTCTACCGACACTCCAGATGTCTTTCTAGAGCATTTGAGTATAAATTCGATACACTTAATACTCAGAATGTCACTGTTGGCCAGCATCCGTACCTGGTGATTATGCAACCACACACAACGGGCAAGAAGGTGTCCGCCATTTTGTATTTGTTCCAGATATCGACTTAATACAAACGAATTATTGTTACCTGGTAGAAACCCTATCAATTCATATCCATTTAGACCAATTTTCATTTGGCGGATTATCCGGGACTCCCTACGTTACTTTGGGGAATCCCTTGCGCGTGCATGATAGGATTGTGAAACATGCAAAATTCAATAAAGCAGGTATGACTTCTTCAGTGAATTTTTTACCCGCTCTCTATACGTTGGATAGTTTCCGAACTATTGGCGTCCGAAAGTAATTTTCCCACGCTTTCGGCACCTTGTAGATCCGAAACTATGTCCGATAGCCGAAAGTTCAAGAGAACTTTTTTTCTTGTCTCAGTGGCAGGAGTCACCTCCCAAGCGTTGTAACACTTATTTTGCAACACCCGATATATATATATATATATATATATATATATATATATATATATATATATATATATATATATATATATATATATATATATAATTGAGAAACACTATGTTTGTGACTCTAAATTTCCCGAACCGCCGCACTGATCTTAATCAAATTTGAAACATGGATGAGTTTTACGGCTGGGCTGATTTAGCCTATTCACTTTGATGGTAGAACTTAGGGGGGGGGGTGTAAAAATAAATAGAATTTAATAATTTCTGAACCACTCGACCGATCTTGATCAAATTTTCAATATAAATGAGGCTCAGGCCTGGGATCGTGTTATTTAAATTTGACGAAGCAACGTGGGGGCGGAGAAGGAGGAGAGATATATATATAAAAATCAATTTATATAAGACTGAAAGCCACTATTTTTGTAACTTAATAACTCTTGAACTATATTTTGAATATCTGACCGATTGCAATCAAATTTTCAAGATATATGAGGTTTGGATCTGGAAACATTTTTGTAATTTCACTTTAACGGTACATACTAGGGGGGAGGGGTGCGTATAAATAGAAACTAATAAAACCTAATAACTTTTGAACCACCCAACCAATCTCGATCTAATTTTCAACAAATATGAGGGTCGGGCCTTGGGTGTTTTTTTATCGTTTCACTTTGACGAGCCAACGTAGGGGAGGGAGAGGGGGCAGATATATATAAAAAATATAAAAATAAAAATGTGACTGCCTTTGTGACTTCATCACTCTTGAACCACCCGACCGATCTAAATCAAATTTTCAACATACATGAGTTTAGGGGCAGGGATTACTTTAGGCTATTCACTTTGACGAAGCAACGTAGGGGAGGGCGAGAGGGAGAGAAATTTTAAAATGATCAAAAATGACCGATATTAATGTTGAATCCATAGTTTTCGGGCCCGATGAGACAAACAGTGACACTTCTGATGCTGTTTCAATCCAAGTTCAGCCCTAATAGTTGGGAAAGGGGACGGTACAATGGAGGAGAGGGGGATAAACGTTTAAAAATGATCGAAACTGAGTAATATTAGTGTCAAATCAATAGTTTTAGGAGTAGCTGAGATTAACAGTGAAAATTCTGATTTCGTGTGCCGCAGCACGGGGGAGAGGGAGCTATATATAATAATAATAATCGAAAATGACCAATATTAGTACCTAATCCATAGTTTTCGGGATCATTCTGATGAACTGTGACATTTTCGATCCGGTTTAAATGCAAAATCAGCTCCGACACTTGCGGGAAGGGGAGAAAGTGATATACAGGGTGGGCCATTTTAATCAATCCACGGAAATATCTGAAAAATTATGAAACATAGAGGAAATGTTTAAAGTACACGTTATATATTGCTAAGAGGGAAAACCAATTCCGCCAAAAGTACCCCTCTCCGCCCCCCGTAAATGGGGGTAACGGGGGGTAACTTTGAAATATCAAATGGGAACATGGATCGAGTAATACCTCGTTCGAAAGGTCTTGGAAAACTAAGTAACGCTGTACCAAAAGATGTTTCACATGGAGCACCAGTTTCAAAATGGCCGCCATGATATGGTTCCGAAACTCCAGTACCCGTAGTATGAAAACCATGGAAGGTAATGAATGGAACAAAATTGAAATACGTAAATATCATAGGCTATATCGAATGATGTGATCCCTGTGATCTCAGTGGTCTTCGTGAGGGGGTCTTGTGGGCTAACTTCAAAATTTCTAATAGTAACATGAGTCGAGTGGTACCTCGTTCGATAAATCTTGCAAAATCAAACATCTTGCAGGAGAAAACGATTGAGGTGAAATGACAGTGTTCTCAAAAGGCCGCCGAAAGATAGTATCCGTGCTAGAGAAAAGGTTTAGTACCCGTAGTATGAAAGCGATTGGAGATAAATCAACAGAAGAAAAACTGGAGTTGGTAACTGACGTAAGGCACATCGAGAGGTGTTGTCGGGGTGACTCCAAGGGCCGACTCCGGGGCAACTTGAAAATTTCAAATAGCAACTTGAAGTGAGTAACGTCACGTTACATAGACAAATGAATATTAAACAGCTTCTGTAAGAATATTTTCGACATGAGACACCGTTTTCAAAATGATCGCCAAGACATGGTGACTGTGTCCAAGAAAACCTCTAGTGCCCATAGTATGAATACAGTTAGAGATAAATGAGAATAACGAAAATTAAATAGGAAAACCACGGAGGCGTTCCATGGCTCGAGAATGATACAACAAAGATAAAAATGTTAGAGTAAAGTTGCAATAATGTATAGAGAGAAATCCAAGTCCTGCAAAATAATCTCTCCCTGCGCTCTGTATCTGAGTGGGGCGGAAAGTAACTCTGAAAGTTCAAATGAGAACTCTACTTTAATTCGCAAATTAAGGCAACGCTACAAATAGGTATGGTGTGGTTGAAACATTTGTTTGTAAGGATAACGCTGTAGTGACTAAAAAAGATGAAATTTTATTTGAATGGTAACGCATATCTGTATGGCTGAATATGATTTGATGCGAAAACAGAAGGGACGGTATATGAAAGAAGTTGTCGAGTATTGCAGTTGCTGGAACTTACAAACATGTGAATTTGCTAATCTCCGTCGCCACAGAAACTTTTATGCAATACGTACTGGTTATTCGGAAAGCATTTCGAGGATATACGTACACACCGTTTCATCCCTGAAGCTCACAATATGACAGGAGTGCTAATAGTTAATCAAGATGTAAATGTGGCCATCCGCATTAACTCAGTACACCAATTCTCTATCCATGAAGTCTGCCTTCCAATCAGCATTGGATAGGTCAAGCGTACGCCCGAACCGTTGTCCGGTCGGACATTGAAATTTTGAAGTTAGCCCACAATACCCCCTACGCTTTCGTACGCTACAATACCCTCCAATCGCTTTCATACTACGGGTACTAAACCTTTTCTCTAGCACGGATACTATCTTTCGGCGGCCTTTTGAGAACACTGTCATTTCACCTCAATCGTTTTCTCCTGCAAGATGTTTGATTTTGCAAGATTTATCGAACGAGGTACCACTCGACTCATGTTACTATTAGAAATTTTGAAGTTAGCCCACAAGACCCCCTCACGAAGACCACTGAGATCACAGGGATCACATCATTCGATATAGCCTATGATATTTACGTATTTCAATTTTGTTCCATTCATTACCTTCCATGGTTTTCATACTACGGGTACTGGAGTTTCGGAACCATATCATGGCGGCCATTTTGAAACTGGTGCTCCATGTGAAACATCTTTTGGTACAGCGTTACTTAGTTTTCCAAGACCTTTCGAACGAGGTATTACTCGACCCATGTTCCCATTTGATATTTCAAAGTTACCCCCCGTTACCCCCATTTACGGGGGGCGGAGAGGGGTACTTTTGGCGGAATTGGTTTTCCCTCTTAGCAATATATAACGTGTACTTTAAACATTTCCTCTATGTTTTACAATTTTTCAGATATTTCCGTGGATTTATTAAAATGGCCCACCCTGTATAAAATGATCGATAATGGCCACTATCAGTGTCAAATTTATAGTTTTCTGGGTCGCTTAGATGAACAGTGGTACTTTCGATCATGTTTAAATTCAAATTCAACCCCACAACTTGGGGGAAAGGGAGGAAGAGATATTTAAAGATAATGGAAAATGACCGTTAATTAGTGCTGAATCCACATTTGTGGGGGGTCGCTGAGATGAACAGTGACACTTTTGTTGCCATGGCCCGCAACATAGGGGAGGAGGAAATATATATATAAATGACCGAAAAATGACCATTATTGGTGTCGAATCCATGATTTTTGGGGTCGCCGAGATGATCAATGATCTTTCCGATGCTGTTTAAATCGATGCCATTAAAAGCGAAAACAGCATATTTCATGGGTACTAAACACATGAAATACGGAGTTGTGCTTTTAAATTTTCATTTTAACTTAGCAAAGCGGGTAATATATGCTAGTAATACTAATAAAGCTCAGGTACTGTCCTTTCTCTATTTCAAAACCACCTATTTTTTTAAATCTCTTTGCTATAATATCTATTACTGGAGCTATCAGTATATTTTTGTTTATCGTCCTTATACAACACCAAGGTTATAAAGGAAGGTCTTTCTAATGTGGGTTCGGAAGTTGAATCTGATAGGTCGTTCTCAACCATACTATCTCGTCTCCAGAAAAACTGGATTACAGGGCAGAGTCTAAAGCAAGAAATTTCTCTCTTTTGCTATAAAAAAACTTTAGTTTGCATACTAGTCATAGCACATGTTTAGAGGTTTTTCAACGAATCTGTATGAGACGAGACCTGCAAATGACACAGGACTGAAAGTTGAGCTTACACCAGGAGTCGAATCTGGTATCATCCTAAAACAAAAAATTCTAATAGCTGACTACTTTAATGCTCATAAATCATTCTAATGTAAAACTTTTGAGTGAGCCTGGCCCCCTAGACTCCCTGTGGATACGAGCCTGTGTGACCCCCACCCTCGAACACAATTTTCTGGAAGAAAGTCTCTATTCTTCCTTTTGTCTGTCTAGTTTACTGAAAACATGAAAAGCAAACTAGGTCACAGAGCATAGAGTTGGAAATGATGGACATGCTGCATTGCAGACATATTTCGTACCGTTGATGATTTTGGGAGGTTTTCCAGGGACAAAATTCACCTCGGAGTTATATCTCCTATGGTGCTCAATATGAGTTGAGTTGATTTTGTCGTCCCTTTCAGCAGCGAGGCTATATAAGACGGGACCTACTGATTAATTGAGAAACCAGAACTACATGAGCTCTCACCGGAATCGAACCCGGGTCTCTCACGCCAAAGGCACGTACGCTAACCTCTTAGCCACGAAGAAGCTCGGAGCTCATATTAGAAAAGAAGAAAGCACATTATGGGAATTTCAGTGCAGACAACTAAGTACGACGACTGTTAAAAGAATATTTTTCATCTTGAATATATTGTAATAATGGTCAATCTTATTCGATAATGTCATTTAAAAAAAATAGCATTCTCTTTTCTGTAACTTACTACAGTATACAAGTTAAATTTCACACAGTGTGCAAAAGAGGGGAAGGGATTACAACGTACGATGGGCTTCGTTCGCTTCCTATCCGATGGACAAAACCTTTCTTGTAAAATTCAGCGTTTCTAAGAACCTGTGTGGTTGACTGTTAGCTACACATAAATTGACAGAATTTTAGTACTGTCTGCCTGAGGCAAAGTCTTAATTTTAGTACTGAAGATGCCTGAGGCAAAAAAGCAAGCACACCGCAGGCGTGGTGGCTTCTGTGCCTCGTAACATTGTGTTTATAAAAACAGACACAAGGTCAGTGCTTAGTTCTTTGTAAAGCAAACTGATAAGGCTTTTTTTCTTTTATAGAAATCATATTGTTGTTTGAAGCCCCTTTATTCCTTACAAAAACAATATAACCAGATTCATGGGAACCCACAGCAATTGTAATAAAAGTTGAAAAAATATCTGTATCATTCAGATACTTTATTATTATTATTATTATTATTATTATTATCACACAATATTTTTCGTTAATCCTCACAGCAATTAATACTTAGCAGCAGGGGTTAAAGTGCGTGGGAACGCGGGGGACCTTATCCCCACCTCCAAAAAACTGTGTACGGCGCCCTTCCACTTCCTAAGCAATTATAATGGGCAAAGATAGGAATGGGAGACGGCGTGACGTCATGCCGCTACCTACCGTACCAATACCTTTTCAGATGATTCTATCCAATCTAGCCTAATCATACCTCGCCTAACGATTTATCATTCACTTATATCTCCAAAATAAGAATGTCTACCATTTTAGGGGAGATGGGAATTCCCATCTTACTTAATCCCATCTCGCCTAAAATGGCGGTAGGATACAAGGAGGGAATTTCTGTACTGAAGAGGGAATTCCTCTAATAGAATTATAACCAGATATTTCAATCAATATTGGCAATCTCTGTCAATTGCAATATAAATATATAATAAGTACTATACAAGAAGAAAGCATAGGGGGAAGGCGATTTAGTGAATTTAGTTCACTTTTGGTTTGTTTTGGGAATACTGGAAATTGATTGGCAAAGAGAAGCTAATCAGAATCAGGATAGAAATATAGAGGGTGTTTCAAAACAACACTTACAACGTTTGAGAGCTCATTCCTGACACCATGATAAGACAACCTGGGTGGACAATGCTTCTTTTTGGCGCTATGACCAGCCAAAAAACAGTCGGAAAAATGCCCAAAACAACCGTAACTCGGGAACAAAATGTCGGATCGTAGTCGGGGGAAAGGAAATGTATATTATTTTTAGCCATTGCTTCCATTAATGCACAACCCGATATGGTACAGAGGCAGCACAAAGGTCACCTCAAATAAATTGAAGAATTATGGGGATATTTTATGAAACGTTGACCGAGGCAAGTTAACTACAATTAAATACGATATTTCAACTAACAGGAATCTTAGAACACGGTCAAAGTTACAAGAACATCATTAAGATTATAAAAAAGCTAAGATGGACACATTTGATTGATCTACTTTGTCTCAGTATAGAATTGGCTATCGAGGAAGAACTGAAATTATTTGAAGTCCATAAAGTTTAAATGTTATGCCTTATAGGCTAATGAAGATAGAGAGATCACGCATGGCTATGGGGTAGCGTCTGCGACTTTCGCATAGGAGACCCGGCTATGATTCGCGGCGGGAGCGCAAGCAGTTCGTATCTCACGTTAATCCGTAGCTCCATATCTCATGTAATTTTGCTACCGAAGGGATGCTAAACTGAAATCCTATCCAATAATAAAGAGAGGTAATAGATGGAAGCTAATTTTTGGGAAATAATTTGTGAAATGAGAATGTAGGAGAAAACAGGATAATTCCGAGAAATCTCACGGGTACGATGGTATCCACTACAAATTTTATAGTCTGGGATCGAACGAGGTCCATCCCACACCAGAAGTAAGCGCTCTATCACTAAGTCACCCTCCCCCTACTTTGGAGGAAACACTATGATTCTGACAGATGTATCGATATACTAAATAATGTGTGTGATAAACCAACATACAAGAAGTACAAACGGTCAGAATGTGGGATTCGTGGAGTTTCCTTTGTGCGAAAATGGTAAGTACGTTTTTCTATGTCAGTTATTCTTAACTGGATGCCCGCGTCTCTTAGGGATTGGGGGAAGACAAGGTGACTCAGTGGTAAACACTTGCCTCTGGTACGTGGGGCCTCTGGTTCGATCCTCAGCCAAGAAATTTTGTGGTGGACACCATCGTACCGTGTGTGGGTTTTCTTGGGATACTTCAATTTCCTTCCACATTCTCATTCCATCATATCTTCCATCAACATTCACTTGCCTCAGTCATTGTCCCCCTTAGCCTAAAGAGCATAATCGTGGTTCGTTAAAATAAAATACTTCATTTCATTTTACAGGGGTTGCTTACAGTTTGTCGGTGGGTTACCGCTAAGATAATTTTTAATAGGTTGTATTATTGATACTAATATTTGTAAGAAAAAAGGAGTCTATAAGGCTCATAATTTTCGAAAGGCTAAGAACTACAATTGTACGTTGATTGTAAGAAATGCTAAAGGTACGAAATAAATTTGATTTGTGAGTCTTTTAGCATTATTAGTCGTATTATGGACAAAAAATAACTCACATATCTACAAACCAAGAAAACTAACAGTGAAATCTGATATTCGACAGTGAAATATAATAATATACAACTTGGATATCAAATTTTCTAGGTTAGTTTTCTTGGCTTTGGACATGTTTAACTTACATGTGTTTTCGTGATAGTCCAAACTTTCAACATACGAGTATCAGTCTCCTAGATTTTCGTAAATAACTATGAAGATTATCCTAAATCTAACAAATAAGTACAGATAATGATCACTAAAGTTCATAATTGACTTTTGAGAGCATGCTAGCCCTAATTGATATATCACGTCACTACCTTTCCATTTCCAAAATTATCACAGATTTCAAAATGACGAATTTCAAGGTGCCGCCAGAGGTTCGTGATCTACTCTGCCCATTCTTCTTCTGTCAATATGTGAAACTATCACCGTTTGCATTGTCTATCTCTCACTATTTTCATGATTCAACAGTTTATTTGATGTATTTCAATAACATAGCATAGCTTTCCTACCCATCAATTTTGACCCCCTCCGTTTCTTATGACGTTCAGCCCTTATAATTTTGGAAAATACATATTTCCATATCCTCTATCAGTCGCACTACGTTTCATCCTGCAACTCGATTCATCCATTTGGACCCTTTACTTGTCAGACAATTTTTATTGATGGAGAAACAAGGAAAATAATTCTACAATGACTGACAAGTAACACTTCCCAAGTGTAACACTCCGATTTTGATAAAATTTTCGATACTACACATAAAATAAACGAATACGTGTATTTTTATTTTCTGCGGTAAAGCTGTTTTAGGGAGCGAAAACCCAGACCCAAAATTTTGAAAGTTGACGCCCGAAAGGTAATAACAAGTGGACCGAAGTGAAATTGTGCACAGATATTGTAGACATAAATGAGGGAATACGGATTTCGTATTTTCCTGGAAAAAACGGTTAGTTGGGCCACGGACCCCTCCAAATCTTTGATCACGAAATATCAAAAGTGCTAATAACAATATACCAGAAGTGCCTAAAGAACATGAAGAAGTGCAACGAAATTTTGTGTAGTGAAAATATGCAACAAAAATCTAATGCGTTTTCTATTTTCTGTGGAAAAGCGGTAAAGGGGAAAAGGCCCCCACCCAAAATTTTGAAAATTAACTCCCCAAAGGCAAAAACAAGTGAACCGAAGTGAATGCAATTGTGCACAAATATTGTAGAGGTAAAATGAACGAATACGTGTTTCGTATTTTCCTGCAAAGAAAAAACTTTTGGGTGGACCGAGGCGTCTGGTGGCGGAAGAAGTGGACAGAAGCGAAAGAAATTGAGTGTAGATATTGAATATGTAAAATAAGACCTTCCGTGTTTCACAAGTGTATCCATCCGATTTTTCAAATTTGGAAGATCAACAGTAAGCACAAACAGTATATCTACTATTTTATAATATTTCAGGAGGCAGCTTTAACGCTTACAATGTTTTCGTGATCAAATGTTTGGAGGGCTCCGTGCCCCACCCAACGGTATTTTTCCAGGAAAATACGAAATCCATATTCCTTTATTTTGTGTGTAAAATATCTGTGCACAATTTCATTCTCTTCGGTTCACTTCTTGTCTTTCGGACGTAATCTTTCAAAATTTTGGGTGATAGCTTTTGCCCTCTAAAACCGTTTTCCACAGAAAATAAAAACCCACATTCATTTATTTTTTGCGTATTGTCAGCACGTAAAGTTTCGCAGCAATTCTCCATGTCCTTTACACACATTTGACCTAGTGTTACTAACACTTTTCATATTTCGTGATCAAAGGTTTGGAGAGGTCCGTGCACCACCCAATCGTTTTTTCCATGAAAATACGAAACCCGTACCCTCATTTTACGTCTGCGATATCTGTTCACAATTCCATTTAGTTTGGTTAACTTCTATTTGCCTTGTTAACCTTTCGGGCGTCAACTTTCAAAATTTTCGGTGCGAGCTTTTGCCCTCTAAAACCGTTTTCCACAGAAAATAAAAACCCGCATTCATTTATTTTTTGCGTATTGTCAGCACGTAAAGTTTCGCAGCAATTCTCCATGTCCTTTACACACATCTGACATACTGATACTAGCACTTTTGATATTTCTTGTTCAAATGTTTGGAGGGTTCCGTGCCCCACCCAACCGTTTCTTCCAGGAAAATACGAAACCCGTATTCTTTAATTAGATGTCTGCAATATCTTTTCGCAATTTAATTTACTTCGGGCTTCTTTTCTTGCCTTTCGGGCGTAAAATTTCAACATTTTGGGGGGGGGAGCTTTTGCCCCCCAAAATCGTTATTTTTTACTGAATATAAAAACCCGTATTCATTTATTTTTGCGTGTTGTCCATACACAAAGTTTCGTTGTAATTCTTCATGTCCTTTACACACATCTTACATACTGTTACTATCACTTTTGATATTTCCTGGTCAAAGGTTTTGAGAGGTCCGTGCACCACCTAACCGTCTTTTCCAGGTAAATACGAAACCCGCATAAGCACATTTTATGTCTACAATATGTGCAAAATTTCATTCACTTTGGTTCACTTCTTATCTTTCGGGCTTAAATTTTCAAAAGTTTGGGGTGGGTACTTTTGCCTCCTGAAACCGCTTTACCGTAGAAAGTTTAAAAAAAAACAATATTCCTTTGTTTTTTGCGTATGGTCCAGACACGAAGTTATGTTACTATTCTTGATGTCCTTACACACATCTGACATACTGTTACTAGAACTTTTGATATTTCGTGATCAAATGTTTGGGGGCTCCGTGCCCCACCTAATCGTCTTTTACAGGTGAATACGAAACCTGTATACTCACATTTTATGCCTACAATATCTGTGCAAAATTTCATTAATTTTGATTCACTTCTTCTTATCTTTCGGGCGTAAACTTTCAAAAGTTTGGGGTGGGCACTTTTGCCCCCTGATACCGCTTTCCCGTAGAAAGTAAAAACAAAACAGTATTCCTTTCTTTTGTGCGTATTGTCTATACCTGAAGTTTCGTTGCAATTTTTTATGTCCTTTACACACATTTGACAGTGTTACTAGCACCTTTCATATTTCGTGATCAAAGGTTTGGAGGGGTCCGTACCCCACAGAACCTTTTTTTCAGGTAAATACGAAACCCGTATGAGCACATTTTATGACTACAATATGTGCAAAATTTCATTCACTTTGGTTCACTTCTTATCTTTCGGGCGTAAATTTTCAAAAGTTTCTGGTGGGTACTTTTGCCTCCTGGAACCGCTTTTTCCTAGAAAGTTAAAAAACAATATTCCTTTGTCTTTTGCGTATGGTCCATACACGAAGTTATGTTGCAATTCTTGATGTCGTTACACACATCTGGCATACTGTTACTAGAACTTTTGATATTTCGTGATCAAATGTTTGGGGGCTCCGTGCCCCACCTAACCGTCTTTTTCAGGTAAATACGAAACCCGTATACTCACATTTTATGCCTACAATATCTGTGCAAAATTTCATTCATTTTGATTCACTTCTTCTTATCTTTCGGGCGTCAACTTTCAAAAGCTTGGGGTGGGGTCTGTTGCCCCTGAAAGAATTTTTCCGCAGAAAATTAAAAAAAAAAAACGTATTCCTTTTTTCGCGTATTGTCTATACGTAAAGTTTCGTTGCAATTTTTCATGTTCTTTACGCACATTTGACATAGTGTTACTAGTACTTCTCATATTTCGTGATCAAAGGTTTGGAAGGGTTCGTGGCCCATATAACATTTTTATCAGGAAAATACGAAACCCCTATCCTCATTTTACGTCTGCAATCTCTGTTCACAATTTAATTCACTTCGGTTCACATCTTCTTGATTTTCATGCGTCAGCTTTAAAAATTTTGCGTGGGGACTTTCGCCCCGTAAAATCGTTCTTCCACAGAACATAAAAACCCGTATTCGTTTATTTTTTGCGTATTGTCCATACAGAAAGCTACGTTGCAATTCTTCATGTCGTTTCACACGTCTGACACACTTTTACCAGAACTTTTGATATTTCGTGATCAAATGATTGGAGGGGTCCGTACCCCACACAACCTTTTTTTTTCAGGAAAATACTAAGCCAGTATCCTCATTTTACGTCTGCAATCTGTTCAGAATTTCATTCACTTAGGTTCACTTCTTCTTGCCTTTCGTGCATCAGCTTTCAAAATGTTGCGTGGGGTCGTTTTACTCCTAAAATCATTTTCCACAGAAAAAAAAAAAAACAATATTCCTTTGTTTTTTTGCGTATGGTTCATACACGAAGTTATGTTGCAATTCTTGATGTTACACACATCTGACATACTGTTACTAGAACTTTTGATATTTCGTGATCAAATGTTTGGGGGGTCCGTGCCCCACCTAACCGTCTTTTCCAGGTAAATACGAAGCCCGTATACTCACATTTTATGCCTACAATAACTGTGCAAAACTAGATTATTAAAAAAAAAAAAAACAGACACAACGGGATTGCATTTTTAGTAAGTATTTAAGCCTTTCTGAGTGCAACTGCACTTACCCTCACCTTTGTTGTTCATGCTGGAGTAGCATACTTAAAATCATGACTTTTAAGGTTTGTTCTTTCTGGAGAAAGGGGGGGAAGCGGCAAATTATGCCATTGCATGGGGCGACAAATTGACTAGGACCGGACCTGATGATATGTATATACAAGACATGAATATAGGATGACACAATTTGAAGTAATGCAGGATGTTTCAAAATTAATATTGGAGTTTTGAAACTTTGTAGTATCTATTACAAGAAACTTACAATTATAAATATTATATCAAATGAAAGAGCAACTCAAACAGTTTTGTACGCATGTATGTACATGCATTGTTTCTTATGTCAGCCGTTAGAAAGAGCAAGCAGCAAAGATGGAGACTAGAGAGCAGGTAGTTTTTTGGTGTTTTAATAAAGTCTGAATCTGTATAGTGCAACGGTCTGTGTGAAGAATATTAAGGAGACGCTTGCAACTACGTCCTTATCGTTTGCAGTTGCTACATGTCTAAAACCTACAGACCACGGTCTACGTGCCAATTTCGCATGTGAAATATTGCTGCATAACTACGAAGATTTTCTGCATCGTGTCGTCTTCAGTGATAAATCGACATTTCACCTAAGAGCTAATGTGAACACTCATAATGTTTGTATCTGGCTGTCAGCAAATCCTCAGGAGATGGTACACTTGAAACGAGACTCCCCTAAATTGAATCTGTTTTGTGCCATATGGCGGAAAGTTTATGGGCCTTTCTCGCCTATCGACTAGATGTGTGCCGTGTGACGAATGAATCTTACATTGAACACTTGTAGCAAAGACATTTTGAGGTGCTCTTTTACTTGATGCATTGCTTATAATTGTACGAAAAATTGCCTGTTTTGTCTGTTATTTCCCTCTTGTTGGCTATATCGGACCAAACGTATCAGTGTCTGGAAGTCTCGTCTTTGCTCTACACAACGCACTATATAATCTTTCAATAGGATAATTAGGGGAAGTACAGTTGAGGTTTACAGTACACCTTGTTCTCTAATTGGGAAGATAATTGTGATTTTTTTAAAGGTAGAATGAGATATTTTTTATTGACATGCTTACTTTACTAGATATCGTCACAATACTTGTAGGATATATTAGAGAGATACCAAAGCTTATTTTAAGATAGTTTGTGTGTGTCTGATAGTAGTGTTGCCAGCTACAGAAAATTTTAATTCCAGATTTTAGGGGCAAATTTTGGAAAAAAATTCCCTTTTTTATTTCTATTATTTCCTTTTTGTTGGCTACATTCGAACAAACGTAACAGTGTCTAACAGCCTCATCCTTAGCCTACACAGCGCACCATAAAAAGTTTCACTAGAATAATTAGGGAAAGTACAGTTGAGGTTTATAATAAACCATGTTCTGTAAATGGTAAGAAAATGGTGAATTTCTGAGGTAGAATTAGATTTTTTTTTTAAATGTCATGCTTACTTTGTTGTATATCGCCATGATACTTGTAGGATATATTCTTGGAGTACTAAGGTTTATTTTCAGATAGTTTTCGTCTGTTTGATGGCAGTGTTTCCAGCCAAAACAATTAATTCCCGCTTTTAGGTGAAAAATTCGGAAAATTTCCCTTTTCCCCTCTATTATTACCCTCTTACTGGCTACATTGAAACAAACGTACCACTACCTGAAAGCTTCCTCTTTGCCCTACAGAACACACTATAAAAAGTTTCAATAGGATAATCAGAGAAGCTGTAGCCCCGGCATATTTGATTTTTGCTTGTGAGGCGTAAAAAGTGTCAAAATTTCATGTGTATGACAGAATTTTTTCTTTCCCTCTTTGGATGGAAGCAAGCGACTTCAGGATTTCACTGTATCTTGTCAACACACCAAAGATTCTTTTAGGTGACTTGAACCCATATAGCAGCAGTGGTACTAGATACAAAAAATAAATAAATAAATAAATAAAATTCGGTTAGGGAACTTTTTGTAAATTTTCACCCGTACATTTTCCTCAATAATTTCCCACCCATTGGCAACATTGCAATGCAACTTACACCAAAAAATTGTCACATCCATTTTCTAAAAAGCAAGGCCTTAACCATATCAATCAAATGAATGGTTTTTGAGCAATAAGTCACAAACTGGAAATGTAGAAAAACGCCAAAAATGACCTGGGGCCAAAAGGAATAATCACACAATTTTGCTAGTATATAGGTACAAAGAAACAAAAGATTTGTAAGTTACGAGGGCTTCGACTCAAGTTCTGTTGATTATTTCAATAATCTGCAACGTAAATCAATAAATAATAGTTGTCAGAAGAAAAACAGACATTTGAAAAAAAACATGAAAAAGAACGTTTTTTTATTGAAAAAAAAACTTCACAGAAAAAAAAACCGTTTTTTTACAACACTAGGGTCCACTGAGCCAGCTTCTACTGTATTAAAAAAAAAAATGAGTGGAATCATTTTAAGAAAATTGTCCAAGAAGAAAGAAAGAAAAAGAAAATTACAAAAGTAAACTAACGCTCATAATTTTTTTCATAATATATTATTTACGTCACGTTATAAGGTGGTTCAGGGTTCTCACATTCTGGAAAATCAGCGAAATCACGTATTTTGCGTAAAATGTCATGGAAAGTCAGGGAACGTAAATGTTAAGACAATTCATGAAGTATAAACTATGTTTCTTCAAAACAGTCAAAGCAGAATGTGAACCATTTAAAAGGAAATTCCAAAGTCTTGAGTGATTTGTTTGTTTCTTGTACTCAGAACTTCTCTCTCTCTCTCAAGGAATTTAATGAGTTTTGTGTCAAACAAAGCATTATCAAACTTGCTGACAGTGCAGTGAAACTTCTTGCTTTGGATTTGACGATTTGACTTCAAATGAAAATTTACTAGAAATGAGAAAGGTGAACGTTGGTTTTTAAGGCAGAAAAACTACTGAAAGAATCAGATAAACTAGCTTTGAGGCTTGACTGTCGAAACTTTTTGCTGGCCACAATCAAGAAGATTGTGGAAAGGAGCCCTCTGAAATACAAACTAGTACGTCCTCTGTCAACTTTGGATCCCTGGCTACAAAAGAACAATCCAGAACTTGCTCAGACTAGGATGAAACGCATCCTACAAACTCTGCATGAGCATAACAGAATATCTGATTCTGTAGCTGAGAAAGCAAAGTGTCAGTTTGTCTTTCTGTACTGAAATCCAGGGGTCTGTTAGTTGACTTCAGAGAATTGAAGAGATGATTTGCAGCATCAGGTTAGATGACTTTTTTGCAAAGGTAATGTCCAAGAAACAGGTATATTCTGATTTGTAGCATTTAAAAATCTGTTCAATTTTATTCCACGGCAATGCCTCAGTGGAGGGCAGGTTCTCAGTTAATAAAACATTTAATGTAGAAAACCAAATCGAAGATTCTCTAGTAGCACAGAGGCGGGTGCCTAGTGCAATTATACACTATGGAGGTGTGGAATCTGTTCTTGTTCATCGAAGAATGCTTCTCTCAGTTCGTTCAGCTCGGAGACGCTATGATGAATACCTTAAACAGAAACGAATCCAAAGTGCAGAGGAAAGTAAAAGGTGAAAGAAGAAAACTAAGTGCTGAAGTTAAGAAATTGGAAGAAGGAAGAAAAATGGAATTATGTTACAAACAAGAACACGACGCTCTCATAGAACAAATTCGTGAACTGAAAGCAAAACAAAATTCTAATTAAAATGTAAATGTGAGAATTAACATGTCTCAGAATTGCTAATATTAGGCTCGGGAGAGTTGGCAATATATTCTTGATTTGCAATGTCAAGGTATGAGTTGCTGTATCATCCATATATTATTATATACTTACATATTAAATTTTGTGTAAATAACAGTTACTCAGTGAACATAACAAATATGTAAATGGTAATTAAAAGTGTGTGTGTTGGATGGCTATGGGGATGAAGAAGGCCGTTAAAAAAGTGTATGATAGAATTTACCCCATATCTTCCCATTTATATTCAAGAATTTATCAGGGGAAACAAGAATTTGTCAGGGAAATCGATCTTCACTTTTTTGTGGGAACCCTGTTGTTAATGAAATATTTATTCATGAAATGTGAACAAAATTGCTTGTGTCATTTTTGAGAAAATTGTTCGGAAATAACTTACCAACTCTCTATTTTTCCCAGGAAAATAACTTACGCTTATACCTATTGCAGGATTATTAATGAAATATTGATTTTTGAATTATAAGCAAAGTCGGTACTCTTTTATAAGAAAATCTGATTTTTTTTCACCCTCCTTTAAATTCCTATTATTTTTGGAGGTAAAAAGAAAATTTCCTAAACATAATTCATGGGGCAGATTCATAAATTGTTAGTTAAACGTTATGTATGATACGAGTAGAAAATTACAAAACTTTTGATACACTAATAGACCAAAGTGTCTACTGATACTGGAAAGACTTGAATTATACTGGAATTTAATTTTGATACTGGAATTGTAATCCACGTACTGAAAAAAACATGAAACGGGTAATTTACCAACAGTACTTTTTTATAATAATTATTGTAATAGTCTTAGAAACAATTTTGTATTCATTGAGATGGTAAATTTTTTCCAAAGCAAAAGTTGTATACATTTTGTAATTAAACATTTGAAGCAATTGGTAGAGTGGAGGGCTGTGAGGGGAGTTGGAAGGTCCTTGAAAAATGTTAGAAAATCATTTGTATTTCAAAAAAATCAAGGCTAACTAAATTTATTAAAAATAAAATATTCTTTTGATGGTAAAACAATTACAAACATGAAATCATCAAGAGTGTGATTATTCCTAAAGGACTTTAAAAAATCATTGTATTAGATACTGGAATTTTGCTGATAGTTATATTGAATATACTGGATTTTTTAACATGAAACTCAGTAGACACCCTGTAGACACGCACGAAGAAAAGAAGAAGAATATACTCCTTCGACTTAATTCAAAAATTATTTTGTACAATACCAACTCCTTTTTCATTACTTCGATTATCTGTGCATATCTTTGGCTGTATTAACAATCCAGTCATTTTTGTATGCTTTATAACCAACGCCATACTTGTATTAGTCTATTGAATCTCATGAGATAACTAGACACCGGATGTTTAGGCAGTAACATAGGCACTAAATGTAACTCGAAATAGTGAAGATAAACACTCAATACAATTAAAAATAAATCCAAGTCATAGATAATGTTCAAAGAATATAGAAACATACCTGTTTGTAAAGAATATAGAAACATGCCTGTTTGTTAATATCTTATTTTATTGTATATTGTAATAATTTGTGTAGGTAGAGAATGATAGTCCGGGATTCTAGCCCTTCTTCTATTTATTTTACAAAAATACAAAATAGTCTTTGCGTTTACGAAGTTTGATGTATCATCCGTATGACCAGAAATAAAGGAAGTGATGTTTTGTACGGGAACCCCTTCGCTCATTGCAGCCAACGGAATGTCTTGTAGCGACTTCAGATTATGGTTCTTAGGCAACCTCCAGTGATTTTAGGAAAGAGAGAGCCTCTTCGTCGAATGCGACCTCCAGAGCTTATTAAGGGTTAGTGATCAGTGTCAACTGATGCCTCCTTTGCCTCCACTTTTATAGGCCCTCTTCAGGTGGCTCGTCCTCTTTCGGTTGCCATCGTGTTGATCTTCGTGTCTTCCTGATGTGTGTGTGTCGTCCTCTTGTTTATAAACAGTAGCATGTGTCGTCTGTAAATATGTGCTCATGCTGTAATGTGGGGATTTTTACAATATATAAAAACGAAGCTTGACATGTATTCCATGTATATTTAGTAAATACATTCTGTACAGCACTTTATCACTACACATAACAGTCCAAATTTTATACACTTATCAGTACACACGACAGTCCAAAGTTTTACAGCACTTGATCAGCATACATAGCAGTCCAAAGTTTTACGTCATCTTATCACTAGAAACAACACTTATACACATTTCTCGGAGAAGGCAGTGTCCTTTCCTGGAATACTAAATTATATATTTTTCTCCAATAAAGTCTTATTTTGAAGAAAATGCACAGAATAGGCAATGTTAGGCACAAAAGCAATTATTTAGGCAGGAATAGGTGAAATAGGCAAAATAAAATTGGCTTAAAAGCATGAACCTTTACCCCCCCCCTCCCTTATAAACTTTGAAACGTTATTTTTGATCATATCTTTAATATTAAAGAATAGGCATATTACCTAACATCCGGCCTCTAGCGATAACAAAAGTCAAGTAGTCCTAGATGTGGCCAGTACTTAAATGTATTACAGACGGGAAAACGAGATGGCTTTGGCAATGTTACTTTCATCCACCGTCATAATGGTGGAACTCGCACCTTGCTGACTACTTATCCCCTAATTTAAAGGCTCTGCACATTCCGTTTTCTTCTCTTTGTTACATCAGGTCTGGACCATGTATTCTGAATTCTCGAAATAAGTAAATAATAAAAAAAAAAAAAAAAAAACAGCTACAAGGAACTTATATAGAGTATGTTCCAGGGAATGCTGAAAACAATCAACCTCATAAACATAATAGGTATTAACAGGGGTGGACTGGCCATAATCAAGTACCGGCCCGATGGCCGCTGCGCCCTCCTCACATCAGTGCCTTTGCGCCCTCCTCGGGAGGGGCTAAGACCCGTCTTAGCCTCGGGAAGTCGCACAGTTTCCTCTCTGAACACAATTAAAAAAAACAAACAAAGCTACATAATTATTTTATAAATTCGCTAGCCTTTGGCCAACTAGGGCTCAACCCCAAGACCACGGTATTTGCTCGGCCTGCGGCCTCGCTCTTTCTGTTTTCGGCGTGGGAATGATATTAATGATATTAGATTTACCCCTAAATATATAGATTTGACTCTAATATCGGTCATTTTGGACGATTTTTACATATCACCAGTACCAACCCCACGCTCCGCCCCAAAGTATTTGCTCGGCCTGAGGCCTCGCTCTTTCTGTTTTTGGCTTTGGGAATGTCATTATAATGATCTTAGGGACCCTGAAATTTATAGATTTGACTAATATCGGTCACTTTGGATGATTTTTTATATATCAACCCTCCCACTCCCACTGCTCCGCCCCCAGATCCCGTCTTTACTCGGCCTACGGCCTTGCCCTTTCTGTTTTAGGCTTTGGTGGTACCATTATTGATCTCAGCGACTTCGAAATATATTGATTTGACTCTAATCTCGGTCATTTTGGATCATTTTTACGTCTCTCCCCCCACTCCCGCCGTTAGAGGCGCTAGTGGCGTTACATAAAAACAAGACTCCGTTCAAGACTTACAGATGAACATCTGGAATCATTGTTCCATTGTTCTTGATGAACCCAGAAAGAGACATTCTGACCAAAATAGACAATAATCTTATTATTGACAAAATGTGTGAGAAAAGCAAGGAGATGCGAAGGCTTCTTCAAGCATAAAGCAGTGATTTTACTTTCGTTTTCCAGTTTTGTTTTTGAGTTTCTTTTTTCGCTAGGTAGGTATATAATTCTAAATTTACTTTTGTTAATTTGTAGTAAATGTTTCATGTATACTTTTTATCAACGGCTTTCAAAATAGATTTAAAAAAATAAGTTAATGTTATGATGAACATAGCTTTAAAAGGACAGAAGTATGAAAAATAGCATAAGCCCCAAACTTAACTCAAATCTCCAGTTATAATTAGGCTGTTAACAAATGTAGCCGAAGAATTTAAACAACTGGTGTGATTTTTGTAGTCTCAGTTAAAGTGTGCAGATTTATATAGGCCTAATATACAAGGCATGTTTTTTAAGTAAGGCCGTTTGAACATAAGTACACAACGAAAGGTTATTTCAAAAAAGTAAATGTATTTTCAGAAAATACATACTTTACTCCATTTTTCGACATAGTTGCCAAGTTTGTTCAAACACTTATCATACCTCTCAACCAATTTCAAAATACCCTCTTCATAAAAACTTGCCGCCTGCTCCGATAACCAAGAATTCACTGCCGTTTTCACATCGTCGTCATCATTGTAACGGTTGCCACTGAGGTGTTGTTTGAGGTGGAGGAACAGATGGTAATCGCTTGGCGCAAGATCAGGACTGTAGGGTGGGTGGTCTAAAACTTCCCAGCCAAAACTGTCCAACAAATCGCGGGTATGACCTGCAGTGTGAGGTCTTGCATTGTCATGGAGAAGAACAATGCCCTTTGTCAGCATGCCGCGTCGTTTGTTTTGAATCGCTCTGCGTAGCTTTCACAGAGTTTGGCAGTATGCTTCTGCGTTGATAGTGGTTCCTCGTTGCATGAAGTCGACCAACAAAACACCATGCCTATCCCAAAACGCCGACGCCATGATTTTGCGCTGGGACAGAGTCTGTTTAGCCTTCACCTTTACAGGCGAGTGTGTGTGTCTCCATTCCATGCTCTGTTGCTTCGATTCGGATGTTTTGTCTCCAGTTACGATCTGACTCAAGAAGCCGTCACCTTCTTCGTGATAACGAGTCAAGAACTTCATAGCACACTCAAATCTTTGGTTTTTGTGGTCCTCTTTAGGAGTTTCGGGACCTAACGGGAGCACAGTTTCCTAAACTTTAGGTGTTCAGAAACAATTTTGTAAACCACTGATCTCGACACGTTAGGAAATTCGTTTGAGAGACCTGTTATTGTGAAGCGCCTGTTCTCACGAACCCTCGCTACAACTGAAACCACTAAATCGTCTGTAATCGAAGAAGGGCGACCGGAGCGATCCTCATCATGAACATTGTCACGGCCATTTTTGAATTCTCGTACCCACTTACGCACTTTGCTTGCACTCATAACAGTATCACCGTACACTTCGCAAATCTGTCGATAAATTTCTGCAACAGACAGGTTACTTGCTGACAAAAACCGTATCACTGAGCGAATCTCACACGCGGCGGGCGACTTGATAGTCTTAAACATTGTGAAAGCACAGAACACAACCATACAGGTCAGCTACAGAGCTGAAACAGAGCACAGTTGTTCCCGACGCATGCCGGTACACGACGCACGCGCTAGTTGCGGTATGCGCGCGAACTACTAGTGTCTACAACAAAACGGACCTTACTTTAAAAACACGCCTCGTATTTAGTACTCAAAGTCTCTTTGTTTGTTTATGAAAATATTGAATTTGTATAATTCTATCGTGATTAACTGCAATAGCTACTTAATCTTTTGTTGTTTTTTGTGTACTAATTTTCCGCGGGAAGCCCCGCGGCACTTTCTTTTATTAGGAGGGGGTATTCCATACAAGCGAAAGCCTCGGATGGACGGCGCCCTTCCAGAGTATGTGACCGCGCCCTTTTTACATAGCCAGTCCACCCCTGGGTATTAATGCAACTATATATCTTATCAGAAGAGCAGGAAGGATTAGAACAGTGGATTCGAACGTTGTAGGTGTCATCAGGCTCGTGCTGGCCCACCGGGACGTGTCCCGGTGCGCCCTCCGAATCATTACATTATAAATAAAGGCACAAGTTTTTCATAATAAATTCTTACAGTTGTTATTGTAAAGAACCCGTGATAAGTACAGTGCGCTCTTTACATAAGGCGCCCTTGCGAAACCACATCCAAGATAAACGGGTTTAGTTATTCTTCTGAATAGCACAGTTCTGTACAATGAATACATAGTGTTACAGTTAGTAAAAAAAACATGGAGGGTCAGTGCGCCCTTTGCGTCAGGCGCCCTTGCGAAACCACATCAAAGATAAACGGTTTTATTTATTCTTCTGTATAGCACAGTACTGTATAATAAACACATACAGCTACTGTTGATAAAGAACCCATGAAGGGTAGACCCTACAGTACGCCCTGCGAAACATCACATAATAGATAAGTGGTTTTAGTTTTCTTCTGTATACCAGTTATGTACAGTAAATTCATATAGTGGCTGTTGGTAAAGAACCTGTGAAGGATACAGTGCGCTCTTATAAAAGTCGGCCTGCGAAATATCACATTATAAATATTATTTTTTAAATTCTTCCATATACCAGTTTTCTATTATACATTCACACAGTTGCTATTGGCAGAGAACAGGTAAAGAGTACAATCACTTTTCCAAAGGTATATATAAAGACAGTAAAGCAATTAACATGTAGGTCTATTTTGTAACATAGGAGTTTTTCGTGCTGTTACTCATTTATTGCTTAAAAAAATAAAATAACAATTCAGAAGCTAAGCGCAATCGACATAGCGCAGTTTAAACCATTCAAGATTTTTTAAAGCTATTTATTTACAAATTTCAATGTTCCTGTGTGTTTTAGAGCAGTGTTCGAATTAACAGTGCCTATTGTATTTCTAAAATATAGCTATATTGATTTAGTAGCGATATATTTAGCTTCATTCTGTTTGTCCAAAAAATTTATTACAAGAACTGAAAGGTGTTTCTCTAGTAAAGACGTTTTCATAGTTTAGTTATTTACGTTACTAAACAAATTTGGTGGTTTTTATACTACATAAAATGGCGCCCATGTAACTTAATTAATATAACCAACTTCAGGAAGTGATTCCTGACACCGAGATAAAACGAAAAGTATACACCAACCTGGCTGTAAAACCCCTCCTTTCAGCGCCTTAATTACCGGAAAATTTGTCGGAAAAATGCATATATAACAGCCATAACTCAAGAACAGTACGTCGGATCGAAGTGGGGTGAAAAAGAATGTCCATTATTTTTAGTCGTAGATTCCATTAGTGTACAATCGGATATTGTGCAATGGCGCCGCAAGGGTGACTCCCAAAGAAACTGAAGTATTCCTTAGAGTATTTTATCAAACAGTGAATGAGGGAAATGAACAACAATCAAGTACAAGATTTCAACAATCAAAAATAATAGTACATCGTTCAAATTAGAAGAACACTTAAAATTTGAAAATGAAATGAAATCTTTGAGTTTTACGTCCCACGATTATGCCGGTTAGGCTAAAGGAGACGATGATGATGAGTAATGAATGAAATGGTGGAATGATGAAAGTGGGAGGAAACGGGAGAATCCCGAGGAAACCCACGCACACGGTGTTTGTCCACCACAAAGTTCACTTGGCGGGGACTGGGATCGAACCCGGGACCCCAAGCACCAGAGGTGAACACACTACTCAGGTGTTCACCACTGAGGCACCGCAAAGAGAGATACACATGTGTGATTGATCTATTTTGTCTCAGTACGGAATAAACTCTCGGAAGAAGAATTTAAATGAAACGAAATCTTTAACATATCACAGTTATATCTTCTAGGTTAAAGGTGACGGATGATAAATGAACGGCTTCATGTCCAAGCTACGAGTGTGTGAAAATGAAAAAAAAAAAAAAAAAAAAAAAAAAACTTTGATCCAGATTAAGTTTAAAACTACTGTGCATAGGGGAGTCAGGCGCCATGTAAAGGAACATAACGTGTAGTATCCAGAAATGCAAAGGTCATACATGATGAGTGAGTGTACAAGGGATTCTCCATATGGCACAGGGATTCTCAAATATTGCGTGAATACATATTGGGCAAAAGTAAGCTGCATTAAAGGGTTTTCTCCTCGTAATATGTAATTCCGTGGAATATAACACTTCTGTGCTCAGAAGCAACAAAAGTAGACGAAACACGAGATGTTGTACACGTTACACAGCGATACAAAGAAATGCGCTGGGACAGTATACTTGATTTATCCGTTTGATGAATCTTCTTTCAGGGGGAGTTGGCAAACCGCTCCCTACCCATGAACTACGAAAAACTACATTACTATTGTGAATATACCAAAATAGCGTCCAATGTAGTCCATTTATATATTGATTTTGTCACTGCTGGAGAAATTTTCTAAAAGAAAGCTCGTTGGAATTAGTCTAAAAAATAGGGGAAACCTTTTTTCGACGTTTTAATGTACCTTGGAGCTGAATGGAATATCTACACGGATCAACGAGAATGTGGCACTTTTGCGTATACGTAGAAGCACGTACGTAGCTCATAGTACTTTCACTTAAGGCATGATGTTTTGGTCGCACACTATGGAATTATCGTCCCTTGTGTGCCAATTGCGAGTGGCTTGCAGAAGGCTGTTTTGCAGTTTTGTTGTGGAATAGCTTTAATTAGCGTAGTTATGTTGTTGTAGGCATCTACGCATCTTGTGAGTGATATACATAGTTCGATGCATCGGTGTTACGTGTGAAATTGCTGTATAACAGGATAGAAAGCGGTGGGTTCAACGTAGAGGGTTGCGTCCAGGTATTCATGGTTGTGTAAAAGTGTAGACATAGGAGTTTAAATAAAATTGATTTTGTTAATTTGTAAATGGCTGCGCAATGACAGATTACCCTGTCCACGAACTGGCAGATATGCACATCCTTTATGGAGAGGCAAGGGAAAATAGCCCAGAGGCGAGGCTTTTATATCGTGCCCGTCGCCCTCTAAGGAGAGTAACTTTCCCTGTATTTTTCCACTCTTCCATATTTGCCTTCGACAGATAGGATGTCTTCAATTTCCCCTACGTGAAATCGGAGGAAATCGCTAAATATGAACACTTAAATTTGAAAACAGCATACTGGGAATGATCAGAAACCGTTCTGAAACTAGTAGCAGCCATGTGTAGGACGTAAAAATCCACATGCAACTTTAGTGAACGATCAGCAGCAGAGATTTACTGTGAGTGTGTGGTGCGATATGGTGGATAATTTTGTGGTAGGATCTTATTTATTACCGGCCCGCATGTGTGGAAGTACGTATCTTTTATTTTTATGTAATGTTCTCCCAAAATTATTAGAGCATGTGCCCTTGAACATAAGACAGCAGATGTGATCCCAGCATGACAGTGCACCCGCACATTTTGACAGGAATATGTAGACCTACCTAAATGAAACATTCTAGATCGTTGGATTGCGAAAGGGGGACATGTGTTATGACCACCTCGTTCACAATACCTCACGCCCCTTGATTTTTTTAAAGGGTATGAAACTCCTTTTGTATGCAACACCAGCCACAACAGTCGAAGAACTTGTTGCTCGAGTTAATATAGCTGCGACAGTCATCTCCGAAATTCCAGGTGTGTTTGATCGGACGCGGAAAAAATGCTTTGTCGATCTCATCTTTGCAATGTGGTTTAACGGTCGACAATATCAGACTGAGAGTTGTTATCTTCACAGCTGTCTCGTGTACAAATACTGCATTGCACAAATACTGTACAAGATATCTGAGTATTTCAGTTATCCAACTCTGTACGAAACAGAATAAATCGGTAGTTTGAAACTGTATTTCTTTGTACCATTGTACAACACGTGCAACAACTTGTGTTTCATCGAGTTTTATTGCTTCTATGCTCGAATTATTATCTTCCACTGAATTATGTATTACGTGGAGGAAATCTTTTAATACAGCTTACTTTCGCCCAAATTGTATTCACATAATTTGTGGGAATCAGTTATGTGATGAATCCTTTGTACTCTCGTTCATCATACATGATCTTTGCTACCTGGCTATCTTATGCACAGTAGTTTTAAATCTAATCTGGATCAAAGTTATTTTTATCATTTTCACATACTCTTAACTTGGACAGGAGACAGTACATTTATGATCCGTTACCATTAGCCTAGAAGATATAACTATGATATGTTAAAGATTTCGTTTCATTTAAATTCTTCTTCCGAGAGTTTATTCTGTACTGAAACAAAATACATCAATCACACATATCTATCTCTCCTTCTTTCGAATTCTAAGTATTCTTCTAACTTGAACTATATACTATTACATTTGATTGTTGAAATCTTGTACTTGATTGTTGTTCATTTCCCTCATTCAACGTTTGATAAAATACCCAAAGGAATACTACAGTGTCTTTGGGAGTCACCCTTGCACCACCACTGCACTAGATCCTACTGTACCCTAATGTGTGACGATGTGCAGACCCCCTTCAATCACTTAGCTCGTCTTATTCCACCATAATGTAGAGATTCGCTCACGCTAATTCTGTAGCGGATGTCACAAAGAAATATACTTAAATTACACCATTATTTTCATGGGAAAAGGTGGTTTTAATCTAGGGGAATGACAACATTATTTATAAAAAGTAAGTCTATTACATAACTAAAATGGTAATATATAACAACACTCGACTTAGTGATTCAACAAAAGTAATGGAATATCTGATAGTTCATTTGATAGATTGATACCTAACTTATATATATATTGATTGACAGGCTAAAGATTGAAATATTCAAGTTAGAAGAAACGGAAGATGAAATACAAGCATGTGACAACAGTTCTCAATCTTGAAAGTTTTATGGCAGGCACACAATTCACTCTGAAGCACCGCATGACATCACCAAACTTGAACTTTATGATGCAACAAGAGATCATACACACCTTATGGCAGTATTCTTGCAACTCTTAGAAACCTTGACGATGATTCTGTCTGGCCACAACCGACGTCTCGAACCTCCGCACCCTTGCACCGGAACAAGTGATCAACCGTTTGAGACCTTGAGGCTCTTCCATATTACTCTCGAGGGTCACACCCAAACCTCACATCCGTCAGTACATCCGTTTTATCATCTCCACAAATATGGAAACTTATTGCTCTTTTGCATTTTGATTGGCTCTTAGAGACTGCCGCACCCAAAATACGTGGCGTGACACACATGTACATACGTGTACTGTCACAGCCGGAAGAATTCAATAGCGTGATCTCTAGACTTATCTACAGATTCATATCTGTATAACCAATTTCAACATATTAATGCGGTGTCACGTTGCCAAAATCATGATTATGTATCCTGTAGGATGACTTATGAGTAATCTTCGACAAGTAAACTTCCTACAAAATTGCGCAGCAAAAGCAACATTAGTCATTTTCAGAAAGTTTTACGTATTTCCTGTTTCTGTTGCTAGCTTGTAGCAAGTCAAGAGAGAGAACATGTCTTTTATAATGCATATTAATCCAAAATAGCCTTCTCAATTCCTTCAATAAAGAGCAATGTAACCATATTTTTGGATTCAGCGTCACATTCTCACTGCTTCATAATTTTCGACCTCGAAAATCATCAAGAAGCGAGGTTAAAGCTGGAACATGGGTAATTTACTTTCCGAGTGGCCCTCGTAAAAAAAAAAATATATATATATTGAAAAAAAAGTTTTCGCAAAGTGAAGAAAGCATAGGTTATGTATACTTATGAGTCTGTTGTCAGCATAGTCGCATTTCATCTTTTCTTAACAATAATACAGAGAACGTTTATAACAAAATGGTGTCTCTGTTCCTTCACGTAACTCAGCTAAATGGAGATACAGGTGATTATGAATGAGTAACTTCTACTAACAAGAATATTTTAGTTTGACACATCATATAACTAATGTACTATAACAAAGTTAAAGATGAACAACATTTCAATGTGCTAAAATTTGCAAGAAGTCACTTGAATGAAATATTACACTAAAGTTGAAAGGTCAATGACATATTGAACATGCTACATTAAGAGAAAAAGTCAATTTTCTCAATTATCATAAATGCTACGATTGCAAGAATGCAACAGAACAACAACCTACATAATGTTCATTAACAACTAACAGTTCTCAGTTCTAAAGATTCATTATTAAAAAAAATCTTGCATAAAAACCTTAACGACAAACATCCACATTTGGAATTGTAATATATGCAAAAAGGACAGAGAATAAAGTAATGACAGAGAGTGAATTAGACTACTGGACAATAACAGGGAACCGTTCGGTTTATCAGGCTAACGGTGATTTTGTAATGTTCAGCACACTATCTTAGATTCAATTCAGTTTCTTTAGTACAGTAGATTCACTAATGGCAAATTTTGAACTTTAATGAAAGTAAGTATTAATATACGGTTACGTATGTTAAATACTACAATCTAGTGAGATGTGTACCATCTCATACTCAACGAAATAGGGTCCCATTAGAAATTTAACACTACACAAGTAAGTAAGAAATAGTATTGTTATAATTAGTAACAATGTAATATACTCAGGAGCACAATAGTTTGCATTATTTCATTACATTATACACATATTTTAATTTCAATATTGTGCTTATGAAGTGATTGAATGAAATAAGAGAACATAAACCATTGATTAAGAGATTGGTACCTAAGATGAATGGAAAAGAAGATATGCCAATACATAATTTGGGGTAATTACATAGCAAGACAGCCGTGTTTCGTTGTTTACAAGGATAAATGAATGATTACAATTTAGTCACCCCAAGTAATTGGTAATGAGTAATTAGTAACGTCAACTATTAATGGGGTTTAAATAGAGATCTCTATAGTTACATAGCTCGTAGAGATTTGGTTACATAAGGATTCGAGATATCAACAAGGGTTGAATTACTATTATTGACTACCATTGATTTGTTAATTTATTATAATGAATTTCCAATAATTAAGTTCATGTAGACCTATCGTCAAGGAAGAACTATCGTCAAACTGTTGATATTGTGATCTTGAATTTTAATTTACTATAGGTTATATTATTTTAAGCGTGACAAACAACGAATAATAGTTCAATATTGAGTTGACTCGTAGAAATTGCCTTGAGTCTACATGTCATGAATTTAAAATTTATTGGAACCCTGTTTCGTTTTAGTAATCCTCCAAAATAATAAATAATCCTCTCTTTCCTTTCTCCTTTTTTTTGTGCGTTTTTAAAAGTTTACAGGTGTATTCAAGGGAGCGAGGAAGGAAAAGGATCCTTTGTTGTTTATTATTCGGGAACTTCGGAGAATCGAACCAATACTTAGTTAGATTTGGGACTTTCACACCTAGTGGTTTTTACTTCCGCCTGGTCATGGGCGAGTTTTTAGGTATACCGAATTGAGCCAATTAAAGAAGTTTAATCATTCACATATTATTAATTTCTTGCCGGCATCAAAGTATATTGCCATAGGCGGTTATTTGCAACCTTAGATTTAGGAGGAGCAGGGGCAACAGTCGTTTTTGTAATCTTTCGATTGAGGAGCAATCGTCTCCCCTTTCTCCTATTATTTACTTTAAGTAGCCAATGGAGCGAGGAGAGAGGATTTTAGTTTGTCGATCTGTGACGAGGGGAAATCGAACCTCAGAGTACTTGTATTCAGGAACTAAATCGTATCCCTAATATAATTTGGAATCAACATGGAATCAATCTGGAATCAACGTTTCTAGGGGGCTATTTCACTAACATCACGACAATTGAACAGATACATAGAATAAAAAAAAATATAATTGCATGCATAGACGAGTTACATCAAAGGAAATATTAGATAACAAGTATTATGAGCTACGCAGTGGACAACCACAATACTTGATAGGGGTTTCCTGTTTACGCATTAAAATGCTATTACAGGAACTTGTGTAAATGCAACGAAGAAAGTTGCAGCAATATTTCCATCTGTAAGTATGAGTTTTAAACCAAGATAGGGTATTACATAATTCTACAATTATATTCTTCAAGCTGTTTATGTGCGATATCGATATACTAGTGAAAAAAAATGTGGGGATGGAACGTTTTAATTCTTACTAATGTTAGCAAGCGAACCCATAACGCCTAATGTGGGTTGAAAATATGTTTTCTGTCATTCGATTGGTGGCTGCATTTTATTAGTGGAAATCCGTTCGGGCGTGGTCCGGAAACGTTGATTCGTATCGAAGTGTAATATTGTTCTTCAATATTCGATATTAAGGATTCAGAAGGTATGCCACGTAGATGGTGTACAGTGTACAGTGTATTTAGTGCAATTTAGTGCAGTTACTTAGTGAAGTGAACGATGAAGTGTAAAAAAATGTTGTAGAATTAGTATAAAAACGAAAGTATTAAGGTGAGAACAAGAAAAGGAAAGTTTCGTTAACCAGGTAAGTAAATAGGCATTTTCGAATGTCTTTTCCTTAGTCCTACCAAACATCATATAGACTACCACTAATAATACATTAGTGATACTGCAGGTGCTCCAGGAATACTATTTTCGAAGGGTGAACTATCCTTGTAAAGATCACAGTCATTCACTTGTCCGTCCAATAGCTGTTCCAAATACCTGAAGAATTAATCAATTTTAGAAGTATCCCCTTCCAGTGCTGGCCGTTAATTTTGAACGAGGTGCCTCTCGAGCCGTTGTCAAGAGTTACTCATGAAAAGACAATTTAATGTATGTTAATTCATAATCTTATTAGCTCTAAATAATAACTAAATAAACTCTAACAAATCCAAATCATTAATACATAACAATAAATATTAATCACCATTAACGATTTTTAATACATTAATACTTAATGATAACTTCTGTAACAGCACAACACAATTAATAGAATGGATATATAGTATAGGTGTTATTTTATATTCTTATTCACCCCTTGTTTTTTTTATGAGTATGAAAACGTTGGTAGTATAATCTAAAGTGCATGCGCAACCGCACAATAATGCATTCGTCCGTTCATTCATATGTGCGTCCCTTTTCCGCTGATAGCGAGTCGCCGAAACCTTGTGATGATAAAGTCTTTCGGGCTTCCAACTCCACGCAATGATAAGATTAAGCAATAGTGAAGTTGAAGAGTATAAAATGTTTGCATGCAAATGTTTGCATAGACCTTCTCTCTTTTTATATACATATATATATATTTCTCTTAAAATAGTAATTAGATAAAAGGAATCCACACAATTGATATTAGGCAAACCCCTGTTCATATGATTAATTATTTATGGTGCCACTTGTCTATTTTACCTAATCAAGAGTCCACCTGTGTCCCCCAATAACAGAATTTGTATTAAGAGATAATAGGGGTCTGTCGTCGGCCAGAAATGAGAATACATTTTAAATAACCTGATTGCACCTACAACCTGTGGCAAAACAAGCTTCCATCTGTATAGAAAGAAACCAGATTATTACAAAATTACTTTATTTTCCCATGTTAAATACCATGTTGTACCATACAAAATAGTGCGATAAAATTTATTAGATAATGAAAATTTATTAGATAGTGAATCTCTCGAATCACGTCCCATGACCACGCCTGTCAGGCTAATGGAGACGGTGGCGATGAGCAATGAATGAAAACGATGAAATGAAGGATGTGGGAAGAAACGGGAAAATCTCGAGAAAACACACGGTGCCGTCCACCACAATTATCAAGATAAGAACACCAATGAGCAAAAACTCAGAATACAAGGCTAGAATGCACGTTGAAGAGGAAGAAGGCACTCATTTAATGACATTTAAGAGGACACACCCACCGGCCGCCCAAAACACCTCCGGAACAATTTAGGACAATTTACGCCAACTACTCGGGGACGCCGGTAGCAGAAAGCCAAACCATACCATAGATGTTTGCACGATGCAACGCCCCGTCTGGTGTGTGGACGGACCCCTACAGTCCGCAATGGGGTTGATGGCACCATGCTGATTACCAACAACTTCCGTTAGGGGCAACCCTGACTCTAGCGTGATTTTAATTAAACTCCGTTAGGCAGGGGTGTCCCTGGGGGAATGTTGTTAATTCACCTCGCATGCTCTCAGCAAGTGGATGTGAGAGGACTGAAGAATTTCACCAATTAACACCTACACATTGGAACAAGACTTGAATGCATGGAGTCTGGAGTATATGTAGAATTAGTAATTAGAGGGAATGTAGCATGAGTAATGACATGTAATGCATGTAGTAGTGTAATATGTAGTATTGACATAACTTGCTTGATTTCCTTTTCACTTTTCTTATTATCACAATATAGTTTATTATCAGTTATATAACAGATGCAACGTAAAGGTTTTATGCATGTTTCATGTGCAAGGTTTTGTTGAGTGTTTTTGTTTTATTTTGTTTTAGTTTTTTTTTTCATAACTAGTAGTGCACTCAAGGGAGTTATATCTATATGTGTACTAACTGCATCCATAAGTAATACACTATTGGGATATATGAGTAATATACTAATTAATAAGCTAGCCTATAAGTTACTGAACATAGTGTTTTTATATAAAATATGGGAACGAAGTCAACACTCTATATATATATTACACATAAGGAATGATAATGACTCGGTCTTTGCTTAAAATCATCATAAGCTAATAGCATCTTTTGCAAAAATATTGACAATGTGCAAAATATGTAATAATTAACAATTTAACTAAATAACTATTACATATACATATTCAAATAAATCTAGCAATTATATAACGTTACTTCTACACTTCTAATGATAAAACAACAGTAATTCAATATTAATCAATAATACAAAGATAATCAACATTAGCCTGAAACATAACTTGCGCAACACATATAATTATGTACTAATAATATCACCATAACTACATTATCATCTGTAATCAAAACAATATAACGTTCATAATAGTACCTTAATAAGGAGTAGTAAGGCGCATAACTCAATAACATTTGATATATTCAGATAGTCAGCACAGGTAAGAGTCAAACTGTCTAGGAAATGGAAATCACTCTTAGGACTGACGCTTCATCCAACCTAAAGCGGTCAGAGTAAGAGCACTCGTACGCAGAAAGCCTTCTTGGGAGAGGCTACTGTGGAGCACATATTCCTTATTAGCCAATGGAACAGTAATATTTTTTTTAGCTAATTTAATGGTGACAATTAGATAACAATTTAAAGGTCATGATTAAAGACAAACGTCTAAACAGAGTTCGAAATGGAGCAGTGGGCGAACAAGGATCAGCCTCCATTTTGTAACACAATTTCAAAGGCAATTCCGTGCTCACTCGAGAACGGAAGGCTTCCTATCCGAGAGCATCCTAAATTCCTTAAATTTTCAGCTTTGATTAAATAACTTAAGAATTTATTTAATGTTATAATTTTTCTTGCAGTATAATTTGCTATTTGGTGTAAGTAAGGTGGAAAGCAGTTCCTTTACTGCTGAAATAGAGATCCCATCAGAATAGGACCAATCCAAACCATGAGTATAAATGGTCTGAAAGTGAATACGTTTTCATAATATGCACCCTTGAGAAAATAAAAGGTATTTATAGTGACTACTGCCTTGTAATTAGCAATGATGAATGAACTACGGCTATTAATGAATGTTAATTAATTATTAATCTTATTATTGTTTCCAGATTATAGAATGCTCATGACTATTCATTTGTTTTAATGTACGGTACAATTTAGTTACCCTTTTATTATTATTATTATTATTATTATTATTATTATTATTATTATTATTATTATTAATATTATTATTATTGCATGAAAACTTTCTGAGTAAGGCTGTTATCATTCAACTTGACCTAATTCCAATAATAGAGCATTAATCTCAATTAGTAATAATGGTGATTTTATAATTTAGAACCTTCTTCTTTTTAAAGTATTGCGCTTCTTTGCATGCAAATTGTAGATAAAGGTTGTTGTGCTGAGAGTGTGTGCTGATAACAGTTGAGCAAGGAAGTAGATAACTTACTTCCGGAATACAGAAAATACTCAAGAAAACACTATTACATAATAACAGATAATACTGTTATGAAGTGAGATCGTTGAAAAAAAAAGAACAATGTGTGATTTAACAATTATGAAGTATATCACAATATTATTATTATTTTTTTTAACAAGTATGAAATATATTACAAAACATATACTTGCTTAGAGAAAGAGACCTTTAAAAAAATACAGAACGTTGCTGGATCAGGCCGGAAATAAACCGGAAATAAAAAATAGTAAAGGGGAGGAAGGCGTCCTTGCTTCGTAACAGAGTACTATACCTACTTTCATGCCAATCCCATAAAAAAAATAAAGAGGGAGGGGTACACAGGTATTTCGGAGCTACCTATAGTGCTCAAACAAACGGTAAATTGTGAATTGTCATCCATCTGCAGTATCTGTAATACAATGATGTATGTAACTATAATACCTTTTTGTAGAATATAATATAATGCTGCATTGCATTAATACAAACAAAGCAAGACATACTTTCTTACGACCAATGACAATTTATAGAGGCATTATCTGTAAAAGGAAGCAAAACATGATTATACAAAATTAAAATTATTGTTGCTCGTGTTCTTTTCTTGTCTGTTTCTGTTTTCAAATGACAATTTCATCGTTCTCACTGCTTCATTATCTAATGCTTTAGAGTAAAATAATACTAATAGAAATATGGAAACGTACACCTTTCTGCTATACGAGGACGAAGCATTCAGTGATTCATGACTGGTTATCTTACGATATAAGGGAATATAAATTATTATATCAGTCCCTTCTATATATTTTTATTTCCTTATCTATCTCTTCTATTAATTACCTGCGCAGGAATTTAGACAGTAAAAGGAAAGAAGATAAATTTAAAAGAAATACAATGAATAAGATTTTAAAAAAATACCAATGCTCGCTTATTTTGAGTTTTATCTGTAGATCTTACATTTTGAGAGTTCTATCCTTATTCTATCCTTATCACGGCTGGCCTCTATTATTATAATGACCTCTTATACCACGGCCTCTATTATTATGGAATCATTGTCCTCCACGATTTATCAGTACACTCTGTCGATTGATTTTAATTTGGGTTGACTGTATTTCACCTTATTGAGTTCCATGGGAACACCAGAAAGGACACGTAAACCTGCTTGAACCTTAGCAATTCATACAATCAAGTAATTTCTCAGCTTCATTTACACACGACCTGGTTCACGAGTAAAATAACTTCCAATACACGGGGTTCAAACCATTTTTAATGTGTACTCATAATTAACTGTAGTTTATTACATGCTCTTAGAATTGCATGCTTAATTCGAAAACGTTCATAAGGTGTTTTATTCCGTCTTGCAAATAAGGCAATGGTTTACTAAGCTCAGATGAGGTTGCGTGGGCAAAAGCCTATCTGGACCTACAAAGTACAAAGGCGTATCCTGTTTTTAATTATTATTCTCTCCTTGTATTAAAATATCTCTTTTTTTTAAATTATATTCTCATCAATGCGATTTTCAATCCTTCTAACGGAAGTTTTACCTTTAGCAAATAAAAATAATTTTTGTTTTTCTAACCACTTCTCTTTTTTTCTCTTGGTGTTTTTCTTTTTGTTTGTCTGTCTGTCTGTCTGGCCATCGGTCTGTCTGTCAACACCAGGAATATAATACCTACGCAAGGAATCAAGTTTCCTTAGTTGTATATATTTATATATTTTCTTCCTATTCTCTTTTCTCTCTTTTTTTATTTATTTATTTTATTTTATTTTTTTTGTAGCAGGGTTTCCGACCATATATGGATTTAAAACCATTAGTAATTCTCTAAACTACTCTTTTCTCTATTTATTCCTTCTATACATATAAATATATTTACTTAATTGATTGGGTACCCATTTACTTATTTAATTATTTATTTAGGTATTAATATAACATTTCTTTCAGAAAGCCTGCATCAACATTGAATTTCACGTTAGAAGTTCCTACGCCTATCGCGATAACTTAACTTTTTTTTTTTAACTATGAAATGATCGAACAATTCGATCAGGTTGAAACTAGAGAACTTGGACAATATAACTTCGTTCGTTCAACATTAACTTTCTTAATGATGCACGTTGCATACATTTAGGAAATAACCCCGGCTTAGTTACCAAATTTGTAATGAGGTCTAATCTTTTTTTTTTTTTACGTACGTGCTTTCCTACGCTTATCAATTTTGGCTTTTTGTTTTTACTGCTGACTAGTTAAGGCCTTTGTGCTAATTTTCCTTATACGATCAAGATTCTTTTTCACGAGTTTTCCATACGGGGTTCGGCATGGAGTCTCGAGTTCGAGTCCTAATTCAGCCTTTCTACCAAACACCAATTCAAAAGGAGAACAAGAATGGTGTTTGTGTTTTATAGTATTATAAGAGTAACAAGCAGTTCTACCAAATAGAGACCAATCTTTCTGGGAAGTAGACATATATTTCTTCGAATAGTTTACCAAAGCTTGATCATATTTCTCCATTCGTGAATTTATTCTATTATGGTAATTAATACTAAACTTTTGATGTATACCGAGTACAGTCATAATTTCGCTAGTTACTTGTGTGTGGAATTTAGAACCAAGGTCTGACAATATATGGCGGGGTGGACCAAAATAACAAATAATATCCTCCAATAAAAACTTTGCAACATTCTTGGCTGTTATTGTTCTTAATGGTCGTGCCACTACATAATTTGAAAACATATCGACAGCGGTGATGACATACTTATAACCATTAGAGGGGGGCAGTGGGCCAAATACTTCCAAAGTTAAGGTATGGAAAGGAGCTAGTGGTTTAATTGGTTCATGCAACCCTAATGGTGTAGTGGTTGAGTCTTTACGTTCTTGACATTCGCGACATGTCTTAGTATACTGTTTGATATCGAATCCCATTCGAGGCCAATAAAATCGCTCATTGACACGAGAAAACACTTTGCTCTCTCCAAGATGTCCGCCTTCTAGACATGATGTATGGATAGCATATAAAACCTCAGGAACCAGACTTCGAGGAACACATTGCTTTAAATCATTATTAGACTTACGATATAACACCTCATCTACTAATACATACGGACGAGCCTCATTATTAGTAGGATCAGACTTTACTAATTCACGAATTCTACCAAAATATTCGTCTTCTTTCTGTGCCTTAATTACATCAGTCGCGTCAATCTTCATTGTATTTATACAAAGTCCTTCTTCGCGATTTGCATTCTCTTCCTCACTTAGGGTTTGCGTTGGATATCTGGACATGCAGTCCGAATGTCGATTAGAGGGGTTACCTCTTATCGCTTTAATCGAGAAGTTATAAGATTGCAACCTGATTAACCAAAGAAGATATTTGCCTTTTAGACTTTTCATGTTCCTTAAATAGCAAACACAACAACAATCAGTAAATGCAGTGAAGTGAGGCACTCTTATTAGATATTCATGGAAGTGTAATACGGCTTGTACCAAAGCCATGGTCTCTTTTTCTGGGATCGTTAAGGACTTAGCTTCATGGTCTGAGATTTTTCTGCTATAATAAGCAATCGGTTTCTTCTCTCCATTTTTGATTTGCATTAATACGGCGCCAATTCCATATTCACAAGCATCTACATACAATTCGGTAGCATCTGCTTCAGGATCAAAGATGGCTAATACTGGGGCAGTAACGAGCTTCTCCTTTAAGATATTAAAGGCTTGACGTTCTTTATCTCCAAATTGAAAGATTACATCAGGCTTAGTCAAATCTATTAAGGGCTTCGCGATAACTGAAAAGTTCTTAATAAATCTTCGATTATAACTAGCCAATCCAACGAAACTGCGTACATCAGGAACTGTTTTTGGTTCGGGAAACTTAGTGATAGCCTCGAGTCGTTTAGGATCTATCTTAACCCCTTCGCGTCCTACGACGAATCCCAAGATTGGTAGTTCAGCATACATAAAGTGAGATTTTGAGGGATTTAATTTTAGATTGGCTTCTCGCAAACGAGTGAATACTTCCCGAAGTCTATCTAACTTTTCGTCTATAGATTTTCCAAAAACAATCAAGTCATCCACGAAGCATGCCATAATATTAAATTTTAACCCTGCAAACACTTTGTCGATCATTCTTTGAAATGCTACGGAGGAAGTGGAGAGACCTTTTGGGAGCACATTAAAATTAAACAAACCGGCACTACAAATGAATGCAGTTTTCAATTTATCCTCTTCCTTTAAGGGAATTTGTAGAAAACCAGTTCTGAGGTCTATTGAACTTATGAATTGAATATTTGTGAATAAATCTATTAGGTCGTTGAGTGATGGAAGAGCGTAACTGTCAGGAGATATGACGGAGTTCAATTTTCTATAGTCCACTATGAGTTTCTTAGAATTATCTCTCTTCTTAACTAAAATAACTGGTGATGCGTATGAAGACCGACAACTAGAGATGATGTTTTGTTTAAGCAAATTGTCAATCTCTTCTTTCATGGCTCTTTTTGTCTCTAATGTCTCTCTGTAAGGTGGTGAAGATACAGGAATGTTTGAAATTAATTCTATGCTATGCTCATATTTGTGTGTTACAGTTATATCATTTATTGTCCACGCAATAATATCTTGAAATTCATTCAATAGATCTACTACTCTTTTTCGATCTTCAGACGAAAGGTCAGGGGAAATGTCAATTTCTTTACCAACATCGTGTTGTAATTTAGATTTCAAATTTTCGACTTTCTCAGCGGAGAGTGGGCTGGCTTTAACCGTGTTCACTCTTATCTCTGGTGTAGGAATACATTTCTCCAAATGTCCTATGATTTGAGCATCTGGAATAGTCACGTCCCGCTTACTCAAATTAAACACAGGCAGTTTAGCATACCCATTTTCTTCTACATACATTGTAGGTGGTATTAAACATGAGTAAGTTCGATGCAAAACATCATTCGGTTCAACATAATGATCTCCAGTTATAGGATAACATGGCTTAACTTGCACTAAACCAACTTTCCCAGCAGGTATTTGCATGCGCTCGGCAGTTGTGATCAAGTTACGAGATGTTTGCTGCTCAATACAGTTGATTTTCAATATAGGACACTCGTTCTCAGGTTGGGAATCACAATGTGCGTCTTCAGAAAGGGAGATTGAATCATGAAGCTCTAAACTACCTTGAGGCACTCCAATGTTCGTAGGTGACACTGATGTTGAGCCAACGCTTCTATTCGTCCCAGAGTTACCACTCTTGTTGTAAAACTGAAAATGCGATAAATTAAGTACTGTTTGCTCCCTACGACTTGGCAAATACCGAACATAAAACTTCATGTTAGGATGTCTTTGATTACCTTTAATGAGAATGGACTGTAACCCAATGCCATACGTGTAACGCTGAATGAAATCCATTCCCAGAACCATTCTCTCGTCTAACTGAGACCGTCCAACTAATGCCACATTTAACCATAACCGACGCGATCCTCGACCACAAGTTCCAACTTGGAAACTTAACCGAACCACCGGGACTGGTTCAGTCAACTTATCCCCCAATGTGCGCAAACGAATAGTGGCACGCATTCGCCCAGCAATTGGAAAATTTTGAGGGATCATTTCTTCAGCCAAAACAGAGACCCGCGAACCACTGTCCAACAATGCGTCTACCTTTCTATCAAAAATTCGAATCGGAATCGTGGGCAATCTGCGATCACACAATTTCGCTCGAGCTCTTTTCACCTTAATTGGCCTACCATCTCTCCCGATTTCATGCTTATATGTCCACATTCTTTTGACAAACGAATCGTTTCTAACACCCCTATAAGGTTTTACATGATGTGGTCTTTTAAATTCTCTACGTTTTCTATTCATTTCCTGATGAGATTCAGAATAAATGTCAGCTAAGTACAATAAACGCAACACATGAATAGCTTGATCTATTGTCGATACTTCCTTTAATACTAAGACCTGGACATAATTTGAAGGCAACGCTTTATACAATAGGCGTAACAATTCTCTCTCTCCCATTTCAGGTCTTACGAACTTCCAGTCTCGTATTAAAGTATACGCGAAGTTGTCAGGAGGGAAACGAGGAGGGAGTCGTTTTCTCTTTAACTTTTGTTCAAGCTGACCTTTATATAAATCGTCAGGAAATGCTCGAGAAATCATTTGCTTTAATTCTCGAAACTGCAACTGTTGGATGGCATCCCCATGACACAGGAACCAATCAAGGGCCGAACTTTCAAGACAGGCCGCTAGATACATACATTGCTCCTGGTCGAGCCAATCGAGGGCACGAGATATAGTCTGATATTCTTCAAGGAATCTTGTAACAGATTCTTTAGGGCTTCCTTCAAATTTCGGCAATTTCAATACCGGGACACTGGCCACTCGATCTTCTGTTTCTTCCCGTGCACTTGATTCATCAGGATCCTGTCCATTTTCCATTTGGGGTCCTTTCGGAGGGAGTAAATTAACATTTATTGCCTTATTCTCGTCCAAGGGTAATGAATCCTCGGAGGGAGTCTTCACTTCGTGATTATCTAAAATTTCTTGCCTAATATTATTGTATAACAAAAGTGCAAGTGCGTTATCGGCAGTGGGGGAATATGTCACTTGAGGAGGGTGAGAAGCAATTTGCGGATATTTAAGAAAACTTAGATTTTCAATACAAGGTTCCTCATTTATAAACTCTTTAAGTTCTTCGCCTGAGTCATATGAGAAAGGACTCGGTGTTAGTACGTCACGTGCAGTCTCTTCCTGGTAAAGCTCCTTCTTTGCCAATTGTTTAATTTCGTCTTCTGAATCATATTTACTTGATTCAGGTGGTGAACTTTCTGGGAGTTTACTTTTCAAGGGTTCGCCCACATGAGGTGGTATGTCAAATGGAAAATAAACTTCATCTTTGACCGCTTCTGAAGCAGCTACTTGCTGCTGTTCTTCTTTCTTTAAAGGTGTTGACGCTAATTTAGGGTCAAACTCAAAATCACTCTTCATAATGCCAGGAGACTCTTCGGATGAACTATCTGCACCGTCATTAGAAGGGTCAGTAAGTTGTTCTGGCTTAAGGAAAATTGTGCGTTTCGCGACCACTGGTTTATATTGTGTACTGTCCAAAGGAGTCAAGGATGACATTTTATTACAAGTTTCTTCAAATTTAGCTAAATTTTCTTTATAACGCTGCGTTTGTGTTATCGGTTGCCTATCCACAGGATCCGGTAAACTATACTGCTGTGGATGGTTTATCCGCGGTTCAAGTAAAGTAGGCGAACTGGCTACTGGGAAACTGGCTTGCTGCACGGGCAAATCTGTTGCTTCTTTTGCCAGGGGACATACTTCGGAGCGCAAAGCCTGCGTAAGAGCGGCGTTCTGAGCAAGAGATTTCCTACAAAATTTGCAATTTGCTTCACCCGATTTGGCAATATACCAAGCATGAAATTTTGGTGGGGATTTCTTAGGTTTGAAAAAGGGGAACCAATGGGAAGACATTTCGAATTACTGTTTTCACTATTTTTTTTACTCAAATCAAAAAAAATAATGGGGGGGGGTATTTCACTATGAGCAATATAATCAGATCATTAATTTCCATTAGAATCCAAAATAACACAATTGCAGTAATGCGATAATTTACATAATTCACTTAAATTAACATGCACTATGAACATAATATCAAAACCTAAACATAAGACACAAAATAGAAAAGGAAAGATGTCATAGCAGCACCACAAAATTTTTCGTCCCGAAAAATGAAAAAAAGAAGAAAAGCTTTGGACGAGCCCCCATTTGTGACGATGTGCAGACCCCCTTCAATCACTTAGCTCGTCTTATTCCACCATAATGTAGAGATTCGCTCACGCTAATTCTGTAGCGGATGTCACAAAGAAATATACTTAAATTACACCATTATTTTCATGGGAAAAGGTGGTTTTAATCTAGGGGAATGACAACATTATTTATAAAAAGTAAGTCTATTACATAACTAAAATGGTAATATATAACAACACTCGACTTAGTGATTCAACAAAAGTAATGGAATATCTGATAGTTCATTTGATAGATTGATACCTAACTTATATATATATTGATTGACAGGCTAAAGATTGAAATATTCAAGTTAGAAGAAACGGAAGATGAAATACAAGCATGTGACAACAGTTCTCAATCTTGAAAGTTTTATGGCAGGCACACAATTCACTCTGAAGCACCGCATGACATCACCAAACTTGAACTTTATGATGCAACAAGAGATCATACACACCTTATGGCAGTATTCTTGCAACTCTTAGAAACCTTGACGATGATTCTGTCTGGCCACAACCGACGTCTCGAACCTCCGCACCCTTGCACCGGAACAAGTGATCAACCGTTTGAGACCTTGAGGCTCTTCCATATTACTCTCGAGGGTCACACCCAAACCTCACATCCGTCAGTACATCCGTTTTATCATCTCCACAAATATGGAAACTTATTGCTCTTTTGCATTTTGATTGGCTCTTAGAGACTGCCGCACCCAAAATACGTGGCGTGACACACATGTACATACGTGTACTGTCACAGCCGGAAGAATTCAATAGCGTGATCTCTAGACTTATCTACAGATTCATATCTGTATAACCAATTTCAACATATTAATGCGGTGTCACGTTGCCAAAATCATGATTATGTATCCTGTAGGATGACTTATGAGTAATCTTCGACAAGTAAACTTCCTACAAAATTGCGCAGCAAAAGCAACATTAGTCATTTTCAGAAAGTTTTACGTATTTCCTGTTTCTGTTGCTAGCTTGTAGCAAGTCAAGAGAGAGAACATGTCTTTTATAATGCATATTAATCCAAAATAGCCTTCTCAATTCCTTCAATAAAGAGCAATGTAACCATATTTTTGGATTCAGCGTCACAAATGGAATCTACGACTAAAAATAATGGGCATTCCTTTTGCCCGATTTGTATCCGACATTTTGTTGTCGAGATGGCTGTTGTACATTTTTTCGAAAATGTTTGGGTGGTCATAGCTCCAAGGCATTTCTACACCGAGGTTGGCCTACATTTTTCGTTTCATCTCGGGAACAGGAATCACCTCCCTGTTTACTATATTAATTAAGTTACACCATATTATATATATATATATATATATACGCATTCACATTTGTGTGGCGCCCTTTTGGTAGACTTGTCCACCGCCCTCGTTAGTGTCCCAGCACGGGCCTGGGTGTCATCCGATAAACCTCTTTATTGCCAACTCACAGCTATTCTCCGTTCCACCGCGTTCGATTTCATTCCAAAGTTAGATGGAGGTTGGTCTTATTTTCCATATATCTTCCCAACTAAGGTGATTTTAGCAACACCAACTTCTGAACAATATGTCGCAAGGAATACGTCGTTCTTTGGTGTAAAACCAGTTCAAAATAAATTGGATTTTAGCATTTCATAGATATTATTGGTAGCAATATGTTAGTAAAACAGGTTAATCAATTTTAATCATAAATGATAATATGCTAAACATTTCGTGTTAAGAAATTCCGCTCATGAGTTAGTTCCATTTTTGAGGTAACTTCGTTGCTTACCGTAATTTTCATAACTGACTAAATTTATCAATGTAGTATATCAAAAGTAAAAATAGTTACTAGTTTTCGATATTAATATTCGTGAATAATTTTTGCACCTTGATCTGAAGTGTTAAATATCAGTTTATTTCGGAACTGGTTTCAGTTTGCCTTGTACACCGAATAGTGACGCATTCGTTGCGATATATTGTCACAAGTTGACGTTACCAAAGGAAGAAATAAGGCAAATCAGAAGATTCGATATAACTTTCGAGTGAAATCAAACAGGGAAAATCGAGAAAAATTGTGAGTAGGCCATAAAGAGTTGTAACGAATGACACCGTCCTAATTTTCCCTATCCTTCCTAATTAGACAAACACCTGAAATCTTAACTAAATTAAACTATAATGAATAAAAGTTCTGTAAAACATATTTTACAAGGAGTAAATACATCCGTATTACTATTATGTGATTCACTCATAGGATAAATCAAATAATAATTGATTTCGTATATATAGTAAGTAAATATAGTAAGACTGTTAGCAACCCTAAACTATTTTTGGCTGTAATTAAATCTCGAGATACCAGCAACAGTTCATGACGAAAATATTGAAGCTAATGATGGTCAAAGACCAGACCTTTTTAATAACTGCTTCTGTAAAACATTTACCGCCCTTCCCCCTACAACCCATCTTCCCCCTCTCCGCCCTATCTGTACTAACACCTTATCAGACCTCTCTACCACCCCGGGTGAGGTTTTGGTTCTCTTGCAGTTGCTTTCTCCACATAGATCTCTTGGACCCGACAACATTGGCTCTCTCTATCTTAAAACTGCTTCAGCTATTTCAGTTCCTCTATCCATCCTATTCAATACGTGCTTCAGAGAAGGATATTAGCCCACCAGCTGGAAACTAGCTCACGTGACCCCAATAGGACTTGACCCCATCAGGACTTAAAGATCAAGTATCCTCCTATAGGCCAATATCTCTTCTTTCTGTAATTTCTATTAGCTGCGAAAAAATAATCAAAGACGGCTTTTCAAATTCACGTCGCCTTACATTCACACTTCTCAGCACGGCTTTCTACCGAAAAGCTCAAGTCTCACAAACTTAAGTACTCTTCTTTCCTAATACTCAATTAGATGTTATTTATTTTGATCTTTCCAAGGCCTTTGATTCTGTCAGTCACATTCTACTCTACAAATTTTCCAATAGGTTTAATGTACATGGTAAATTTCTCTTTTTAATCACCAGCTATCTGAAGGACCGTAAACAGAAAGTTGTTCTTTCAGGGGTGACTTCTAACTCCCAACCTGTGATCTCGGGGGTGCCTAGGGAAGCGTACTAGAGCCCCTGCTATTTGCCTTTTATATGGACAATCTCTACTCTCACTTATCAGCTAATTAGTGGCCTTTTACTTTTTGCTGACGATTGCAGATTATATAGAGAAATATGTTTCCATGAAAATTGCCCTACAGGAAGACATAAATTATCTTGTAGACTGCTGTGGAATGTGACAATTGAAACTTAACAGTAAGAAATGTGACAGTATTACAATTACACTGAAAAAGTCTCCTGTTCCCTCCAAATACCATATTAACGATTCCCCTATAACACATACCGCTAGTCATAATGATCTTGGTGTCATCTTTGATTCAAAACTCTCGTTCTCTGACCACATCCTCTTCTCAATAGTTTAGAAATCAATGCGTATGCTGAGACTTACCGATTCACTAAACTACGCACTGTAGCATCATTAGCAACATTCTATAAAACTCTAATAGCACCCAAGATCGAATACTGCTCTCCCATATGGGCCATGGCCGCACCTACACATCTCTCTAGACTTGAGTCTGTTCTCAATTTCTTTATTTCAATAGTGCGTTTTCGTGTTCCCGCACTTCGAATATTGCCTAAGGAGGAAATTTTGCGATATCTTAATATCCAGACGCCGGTAGTACGCAGAAATAACTCTGATCTAAAGTTTCTTCATAAGATAGTTCATGGGGACCTAAGATCAGAAACCCTAATTCAACAACTATCCTTACGTGTCCCTTCCCGCATAACCCGAAATACCCACCTATTTCATCTTGCACGCCCTAGGTTGACAATTATACAGAGGTCTCTTTTTCACCGAGTACCGAACTATTATAATAATCTGACTAGTGAGGTGGACATTGTTTCGAAGTACCCGGTGTTTGAAAGAGCAATAAAACGCGTGTTGGCCAAATAATATTACTTGTGCACTCTTTGTTAATACTATTGATGTTACTGTTCTTGTTATTTATTTTTATTGTTTTGTACTTTTTCTTTTATTTTCTTTATTCCTGCTTGTTAACATTTCCCTGTGGAAAACAGCACAATTATGCTGTATCTGGGAATTTGTTCAATAAATAAATAGACTAACAATATAATTACTTAAATATTAAGTATATCAGAGTGAAAACTTTTAACTGCATTAGATTGACAAAGAACGAAAATACTTTTTAGCGCCATAAATTAGTTGTACTTATTCCAGATGCATGGGAATCCCCTGATTCGATCCCCGGCCAAGTAAGTTTGTGGTGGAGAACATCGTGTCCATGGTTTTTCTCGGGGTACCCCCGTTTCCTCCTATATTTTCATTCCACCAATTCTTCCATCATCAACCACTTGCCTTAATCATCCGTCTCCCTTAGCCTAAAGGACAAAATCGTGGGACGTTACACTGAAAGATTTTGGTTTTCCGAAACTCGCACCAGAATTTGCCCGTTATACCATCTCATTTCGTGAACTTGGATGTCATTAATCGATTGATGCGTCTTACCTTTGGGCAGTATTATTAAAAGACAAAAGGTTAGGATGGAAAAGGCTGTTTTACCTTCTCAACTAATCCTGTAAGTTAAAAACTTTTAATTTTGTTGTATAAAGGAAACAAATAGACGAGGAGTTTATATACCAGGGGGTCTCCCTCCGTGCAGGTGTTTTATTCAAATTCAATATGTAAATGTTTTCTAACATTTTTTATATGTTTGTGTAAAAGAAAATAGAAAGATGAATCTCACTGTTTTTATTTTATTACTACCGAAAGATAGAAGCTATTTAAGTTAATGACAGTTATCCTTCTTCACTAGTTTAAATATCTTGGTGTTAATTAATGTTTCTAAAATTAACAAATTAAAATTCACAAAACCATAACATACACTCTAATTTTAAAGTTACGAAACAGTACAATCAATTGCCTTTTGAGCGTCATAATGAAGAGTCTGATGAGTGTATACTTCGGAATGAGTTTTGCCTTAATAGATTGGGTTGTTACTGTTAGAGGACTGCACAGGCTCGGGCCGGCCCCGCGGACATAAGCCCGACTCGACCCACGATCCAGACTCGGGCCTACAAGGTACATATCACTTCGGCTCGGGTCGTATTTTTTTAAATATACAACCATATATTTCGGGCCTAACCTGATAAATATACAGTACAAGGATATTTATTAGAATGTTCTTTCTAGAGAACTTTTAAAGCACAACTGCAAAATTAAACCTCTAATTGCTGTAAATGAAAACACAATTTTGCGTTAATTATTAAGTTTCTGTAATTTGGGCGTATTTCGGGCTCATTTGGTTATTACACGAGCTCGGGTCTAAAAGCTAAAACATATTTCGGACTCGGGTCGGGCATGACATAGATTCACGAGTCGGGCCGGATCCGGGCTAAAAATTCCGGCCCGTGAATACCTCTAATTACTATACACCATCAATTTTTAGATTTTCAATATGTATATAGATTGTGATTCACAAAATCCGTAAAAGACCTTAACGCACAGAAATCTTTGAAACAAAAAATGTTAATACCAAAGTGCATCCGCCAAATCATTTGGGTGATGTTTTTGAAAGTAGGGAAGTCTCGGGAATTCCTCTACCGGGGGCAACTTCAAAATTTAAATGAAAACGGGCTGATTTTGCCCCCGTTAAAACAATCGCTAAACGTTGAACAACTTTGAGAGGAAACATCTCTCACCATTTGGCAGCTACTCGAGCTCATTAATATGTCAATGCGATGGTTTCCGCGTGCTGCAACTGAAAACAAATAGCAAATAATTGTTTGAAACTAAAGCGAAGTACAAAAGTGCATATGCGGAAACTAACGGTGCAGTTTTTGTTTCAAAGATTTTTGAGCACTGGGAGCTGCGCTAAGGCCCTATTACAGATTTAGTGAATCACCCTGTGTATATAGTCATTTTTCTCAATTTTTCGAAAACAACGCATGAGGTTTTATACCGACCTAGGTCAATATCATTTTGTTCAGCCCAACGCGATCTATCAATTAATATCTGTCTTCTCTTTGGACATTTTTTCGTTAAATACTAATATGGTAGAATTGATACTATTATAACACATACCTTGTTGTCTACCACGTTAAGTCGAAGCAGGATTTCTATAATGAACATTGCTACATCCAATTTTTTCACCACGCCTGAATGACACGTAGTCCACTAACCAATTAATTCTCCCTTGTGTTTATTTTCGGACACTAGCTGCATTAGCTTAATATAGAAGGAGTCCTTTTAGTTCAGTCATTAAATTGTTTTAACATAACCATACGAATACCGATAAATAATTGCAACCTCTTAGATAGATTACGAATTCTTTTTTCACTGACAACACATTTTTCAGCTACTAGTATTGTCAAAGTTATACTTCTATCTGCAACACCACAGTGGAACAGACACCTTTAGAACGACCAAAACTTCAAGAAATAATTACGTTCTTCTGAAAGGTTGGAGTTCCTATGCTTGAAGATTATAACATTAAGTTTCATTTTATCGTAATTTGTAAGAAACGGACATGATCCTGTGAAGGTAAGACTGTTGATATACAATGAATTAGTTAAGAGAAAATAGTGAAAACATAATTTCAACACTTAATCACAACACAAGTGCACTGAAAAAGTACACTACGAGTGTTTTCGTTAAACGCTTCGTCAAATAGGGAGAAAACAAAAGAACTGAGAAGCGTCAATAACGATGGATGGGTAAGTGGGTGCCATGTTGGAATGAACTGATGTGATAGTTTCAGTTTTTCTGATTTTCGCCCTGACGTTACACCGAAATCATGAAGGACGAAACCTAATATACTCTCCAGATTGTCATCCGTTGAGGTTGAAAGTTTTCCCGTAAGAGATTAGTATTCCACTGGTTCCTGGCCGCCTTGAAAAAATAAATAAATACATAAAAGCTTGTGCCATCTGAACACTTGTACCTTGAATAGAAATGTTGTGCATAAGCCATTTGTAACTCTTCATAAGTTACAGTAGCGAATTCGCTAATTTTTACCCAAAATATGATGGCAGAACGTTGCTCAAACGTTTGCCAGTCCATTTTCGTAAAGTAGCTCACAAACACAGCTTCACTTCAGACGCTCTTAACAATCGTGTAGCATCTGAAATAGGTCCAAACTTGTACTAAGTCAACGGCAAAGGTTAACTGCCGTATGAAGGTAGAGGGTGGAAGCAGCAGAGTTATTGGTTGATTCATGCACAGTATTGGTACTGTCATTACTTTTCTAACATATCTCGTATCTCGAGTTGGATTACAGGACTACGCCACCATTACCAGTGATAGTGTTATCAGAATATAAGCAGATTGAGTTTGGTGGAAAAATATGAAGCTAATGACAGGGATAGGTCGGTAGGAGTGCAGCAGAGCAAAAGAAATGATAAATTATATATATATATATATATATATATATATATATATATATATATATATATATATCGGGTGATTTAAGGAAAAAAGAACTGAAAATGAAAATTACTGTAGAAATTAGCAAATACATATATATTATTAAAATGCTACATTTATATGTTTGTAGCCAATTCCTTTCGAGAATACATTATCGCTAGGGTGTTGATAAGGTTGGTATTCTTGTTAGGCAAGCAGTAGGAGAGCTACGTGTAGCGAATTGAGGGCTGGCAAGTTCAAAGGCGTGTAAAGTCGCGATGATGTGTACTTGGTTATGGATTAATAATAAGAAAAAAAATCATTTGACATCATCTATTATTTTCCACACGCTCACTCCAACATCTGTATAACTAAATGTTACGTTTATATGTTCGTCTCTAACAATCTATTCCCTTTGTGAGTCGTTCGTCCTTCACTTGTCTCTGTCAAGATATAGTGAGGAAATAGGAAGGAGGATAGGATGTGTCTTCCCATCTCCTTCCAAAGGACACCAAAAAGTCTGTGGAAACGATTTTTAAGGTGCTTACGTAGAAGGTGTAATTAAATTATGCTATTGCAATGGGTTGTGCCTTCTGTGATTGGTGGAGGGGAATTGAGGTGTGGAGGCCTTTCGGGAGCTTTCTATAAATGATTTGAACGGGACGGGGAAGCCTTTCGGGTTGAGATGAGGTGGGAAAGGTTTCCTATATTTTTTGTAAGGAATGGAGGTTGGAAAGGTATTCGGTGTGGAAGTAGTTTTTTTTTTTTTTTTTTTCTTGTTGTCCGACTGAATTGTTTCCTTATACGATTAAAAGGATTGGTTGTTCTATATCCCTGACGAGGGAATGTTGAGGTCATTCATGAGAGACGATGTACTGGAACAGATGCGGATTCCAGGAATGACCCAGGCATAGGCTAACGAACATTTGATGTAAGCGTGAGAACTTGGAAGACCAGATGTGTTTTGTAGGTTTGATGTATACGTCAGTCTCGAGACGTCCATTGTTAAGCGTGCCATTCATATCCAAATGAGCTGTTCTATGGTTGGAGGAGAACCATACAAATTTCATTAGAAATTATTGTTAAGAACTATAGAATTTTTTCCAGTGTTAGCGGTATGTCCACATTAGGATGATATCGTCTATGAATCGAAACCAAATGAAAGGTTTAAATGATCAGCGGAGCATCGTTAAGTTATGCTCCTCTCATAGAAGCCCATTTGCAACATTAAAAAAACATCCCTTTCACCTTCCTCTCAGGATCTCCTTTTCTCCTATAAGTCATTTCTTATACATGTGTCTGGGGACCCGAGGTTGATTCCCGGCAGGAGCTTACATCGTTCGGATCCCACATGAACCTGCAGGTCCACATCACATATAGCTTTGCTGCTGAAAGAGACGTTAAACTCAAAAGATCGTACTATATCCATAATTTTGAAACGAATTGTTGACTCATATTTCCGAATACCATCCAAGCATACCGTAATATACGCCTGCCGAACGCACAGCGATCTCGGCGCTGTTCTGACCTTACCATCATCTGATGATTTACAGATAAGGGTCCCACCACTCCGGTAATCAGTGATTTATCCAGAATTTTGAACTTACGGGGGTGTTTAAAAAATCTGTGGGGGTGCAATCTTATATTAAGGTCCTATACTATTATCGTCTTTTTTATTTATTTATTTTTTTTTTTTTTAAACAAACTTCAAAATTCGTTGATACAACGAACGATTGCATTGGATTTCCTACTTCAGCCACAGTAAATTAGCATCGACTTTCTCATGCTTCGTGTGACGTCGAGATGAAATCATTGACAATCGATTGATCAAACGTTGTTGTGACGATCACAGCCGTGTAAAGGTTAATTTTCATTCAATCTTGCGTTGTGTGCTTTGCTTGAAAATTTATCTTGTCGAAAGTAAGTTGTTTTATTCTATTGGCACTTAAAAACCAAAATAGCGAGATTTTTAATGGTGTCTTCCCGTTCTGCCTAAAGGCCCTCCAGCACTTTGTAGAAAATATTCTAAATGATCTTATATTTAGGCAGAACGGAAAGACACCATTAAAAATTCCCGTTCTGCCTAATCTTTCGAGACGAGAAATTCTGTCCTGGGAGGGATTTCTTCACAGTTCACATCCTCAAGACATGTTTGGTCATATATTAAGCAAACAATGCAAAAGTTGATTTTAGTTTAGCGTCCCTTTCAGCAGCGAGACTATATGAGACGTGGACCTGATTAACGTGGAATCCGAACCACATGAGCTCCCGCCGGGAATCGAACCCGGGTCTTCCACGCCAAAGGCGCGTACGCTAACCGCTTAGCCACGAGGGAGCTCAACAATGCAAAAGGTTACGTAAGACGGCTCTCATCCCCGACTATCTGACCTTTTGATTTGATTGAAACTACAAAAAACGTACAAGTATTTCAATATTGATATTGTCATTTTGTATTGCTGCTATTTACATTGACAATATAAATATGAAAATAGAAGTATATGTGGGGCAAGAACATGGTAACCTACAATTTTGTAATTGCTGCGTTTTGCAGCACCTGATAGAGAGCAACGCATAGTGCTTCGTTTAATCTTGTCCGTTTAATCCTTCATGTATAGTCTTATGTGAAAAATTAGCTTTCCGACTTTGAAAATGATTTGTGCAGCAGAAAACCTCTAATTTCTTAAAATAGTAAAATTGTGGGTTACCATGTTCTTGCCTCATACCCTTCATATATACTATTGCATATAGCATAGGATTACGTATATAAGACAAATCAGGTGATAAGGTGATGTCGAAAAAGTTGTGATGTAGAACACTAACATTCTTTCTTAAGAGTCGCCTTATGCATCCTCTTGTATTGTTTACTTAATATATGGCCAAACATGTCTTGAGGATGTGAACTGTGGCACCTTTTACATACTACGACTCTTAGCATGTTAGAGATGATCTACTGAAAAAGTGAATAAAATCTTGATGTGAAATAATTTGATATTATACCGAATTAAGTTCATTTTATATTCGTTTCAATTACAATGTCAAACGGCTTTCTTGCAACTGAGTCAATCAATTTTCCATTTGCCCGCAGGTATCTTAAATAAATCACATGCATCTCTACCAAAGTAGATGTGAATAACACTGCTGATAAAGAACTGTATCCTCGTCACTTTTCCAAGAAGAACATGAAGAATAACATCTAAAATTTAAGATGAAACTTGAAGAAATAGTTATTCTTCTTACAGCCTCTGTTAGAATTACCAAACAGATTATTAGGAATGCAGGACAGAATTCAAGAGGACAAACCCCAAGGAAAATTCAGACAAAACGGACTAAATTTAAACGACAGAATCATAGGCGCAGATTAATAAAAAAAATTGTTATTTTTTTCTTCAACTGTTATGCATCCAAAATGTTATCTGAAATTCTTCACTTTACGAAAATAACATTTAAAAAAATGCTGAAAACCGAATAAAAGACGTAAGACTGTTATAGTAAGTATATATTTCACATTTTAATCTTTGCTTTAAAAAAAAATCTTGATCAGTATTTCAGAATTAAAATAAATATACATTGCTCAAAATAAATTACTGCTACATGCCACCATACAAGAACGACTTTTTAAAAATTAAATAGCATTACAGTTACTTTTCGTAATTAAAATGAATGGACGTACTGAAATATGCTAAACGTATACCAAATGTATTAAAGGTATAATAAATAGGAATACCCAGAACTTTTAATATGGGTATGTGAGAAAGTAATTAAAGCTCATCTGCCCTTTTATTATAACATTTTTACGTTTTATTGAGTTTTCAGCATTTTAAAAGAAAAAAAAAAGTTATTTCAGTTGAAAGAATACAGATAAAATTTTAGAATATATGACAATTGAAGGGAAAAGTAATCATATAGGGTGTGCACTGGCATATCCAATATATACTCCTGTGATTTTCTCCCTTGGATTATGTCCTCGTCAGAGTTTTCCTTGCATTTTGACCGCTTGGATTTAGTTCCCGCTCTCGTTACTACAGCCATTTTATACATGAGTTCCGATCTGCATACAAACACGCTAGGAGTCAAATTTTTCAGTGTGCATTTCCCTAAAAATTACCTCCTCGCATAGAATTCCCTGTCTCTAAAGATAAGATCATTTAAAATATTTTCTACAAAGTCCTGGAGGGCTTTTGGCAGAACGAGAAAGAATCTTAATATTGCACCCCTCTCGTTGGAAGGATGTAAGGAATATATTTCCGGGGGATGTCCGAAAATTTTAGGGGAGTGCTGGGGGGTTGTTAGAAGGGGTGTAGATAAATCACTGCCGGTAATGAATTATACAGACCACCAATTTCTGCATCAACTTTCCTACCCTATATATTACAGCGACCTACCAATGATATTCTCACCAAAACACAGTTTTTCTTAGCCGAGACCATATTCCAAGCCACCATCTTGCACCCTAATTTAAAATTTAGGCGCATACTAAGCAAAGAACAGCTAGGTTAAGCCGTGGCAGAGAAAGGCAGAAGAGGATGAGGAAAAACAGTTCTTGAGTGCGCTCTTCGTATGTTCAACTCATCTTTTGTTGTCTCAATTTTCGAGTCGGAAGAATTCAACCCTTGAAAGGTTCCTGATTTCCCGCTCTGCTTTATACTTTTGCTAATATTGAAGTATTAAGCGAAATTAAAATCTCAAATGATGCCATAAGTTGAAATTAAAGAATAATTTACATTTTACAGCACCGTTGTTTTCTGTATAGAAAATATACATGACCGGATTAAGACCATTGAGGGCCCTGGAGCGGGAAATGCAAGCGGACCCCACCAAAACTTTTATGATGTACCCTCTCTCAACATGTTCAAAAGGGTCCATGAATTATATAGGAATGCCTCATGTCTTATCTTAAACTTGTATGGTGAAAATGTTTTCAGTAATTTTAAAATTTTGGGGGCTCCCTTGGTCGCTGTCAACCAGAGCCCGGGACGAAGTAGAATTCGGTGCTCCCCTCCCCTACACTCACCTCACCAAGAAACAGCTTTTGTCATTATGCTACAATAAATTTTTATTAAGCTGCTTGGACAGACCATTACAACAGCCAAAAGCGTTCATTATTATTTTTTCACAAATAAGAGCTTTTTTCAAGAGGCTTATATTAGTTTTGTTAAACTTGACAAAACTACCTTTGGTTGTAGAGTAGGGTCGGTTAGTATCGGACACAACAGATTATTCTGAAATTAATATAACTAGAGTCTGCTTGCAGGCAAGAAGTGAACATCTGTTACAGTGTCGAAGTCTGGTAGTAATTTGTTTTGAAGCGCGTGAAGTAGGTAAATGGGAGCGAGCGTGAAAGCATTTCCTGAACGCTCTCTGTGTGTATTGAAGAAATTGGTCGGAAGCATGAGTGTAGAAGAGGTAAGAGCAGAGTAAGTATTGTGCCTATTATATACAACGCACATTATATGGGAGTAAGTTCATATATTAACCTTTTGTTCAAAACTAATATGTGCGACACAATTCATGAATAATTGCAAACACATGAATCGGCTAGTATCGAACACTTGATTGGCGTGTAGTATCGGACAAAAGGAAAATCATTAAATTCATAGAAAATATGCTGTTTTTTGTTTCCACATTGTACTGTCATTAAATATGAGAACCTCTTTTACAGGCACGAGAAATGTCAAGAGAAGGAAAGAGGGGAAACACCGGTATGAGGGGAAAATGGAAGGAAGGAAGTATGAAAGCTGCTGTGGTCCCCTGTGTTGTACAAACATATAACCAAAGCATTTTCCCTTCCAACATCGTCCAAGAACTCGATGAAGCGACGAATGAGATGTGTTGTGCAGAATGAGATATTGAGATCTAGTTCTTATAAACATAAACTAGAAACAAGAGTCCGTCTTGCAACTACAAAGGCTCGAAACACGAAAAACGGCAAATCCAGTTCTATTTCAGATAAACAAGTTAATGTAAATAAGCTCTAACTGAAATGGATCCCAAGAAGAAGCACAGGAATCAGCTCAAGACGACGAAGATACGCGTTACATAATTTGTGGGGAATCAAGAAGATTGGATACAATGTTATCGTTGCAGTGGGTGGGCTCATGAAAACTGTACCAATTTAGAGCGTTGTCCATATCTTTACATGAGATAACTATGAATCATTGGCTTAGAAACACATAGCTCTATGTTTTATTATCTTAACTTTAGGAAGTATAATGTCCGATACTGCACGACAAAATTTTAGAAATGCTTTAATTTTGCCTGTTTTCGATTTCCTTACTCGGCTGTGCAAATGAACATTTTCCGTATGGAAATTGCATGTATTGTTCGAATGCATCAATGTTAAAAGTGGAAAAAGTAATTTCTCTCCATAAAAAGGGCAGTATGCATGATGTAAGAAATTATCGCCCAGTCTCCATTCTTTCCACGTTTTCAAAAATTTTTGACTATGTGATGAAGTCACGACTCTGCAATTTTTTGAAGTCATGTAACTTACTATCACCATCACAACATGGCTTCCATAATAAGAAAAGTATTAAAACATCTTTGTTTTGATTACATGTCCAATATAGCTCTTGAATTTAAAAAACAGTAAGTATGTTGTTGGCCTATTCATCGACTTATCCAAAGCTTTTGATACAATTGATCATGCTATTCTTTTAAGCAAGTTGTATGCTTATGGTATTAGAGGAGTAGCTCACAACTTGTTTCTTTCTTATTTATCCCGTAGACAACAAGCAGTACAAATATCAAAATTACCTGCAGATCGGTTTCAAAAAACTTGTTCGTCTTTATCAGCTGTAATCAGAGGTGTTCCTCAAGGTTCCATTTTGGGTCTTATTCTCTTCCTGCTATATATAAATGACTTGTTAGAATATATGTATCCAGCAAAATGTATTCTATATGTTGATGGCATCAGTATGATTATATCAGGAAAATCAATAGAAGAAGTTGAGAGGAAATCTGACATTTTTACGGACAAATTAGTAAAGTGGTTAACAGAGAATAGGTTAATTATAAATCATGATAAATCGATTCTCTTACATTTTGATTTTCCAGGAAAACCTCATATATCACCTAGAATAAAAATATCTTCTTACTCTAATATTCTTGCATGAGAAAGCTTTTAGGTGTCATCGTAAGTGACGATCTTTCATGGTCTGCTCCTATCTCCACTTTAAACAAGAAACTAAGTAGCGTGTGTTTTGCCTTATACAAACTACAAGGTACTGTGTCGAGAGAAACACTTCTTAGCTTTACTACGCCAAGTTTAATTCATTAATTAACTTCGGCATAATACACTGGGGATATGCTGAAAATAGTTTAAGCATTTCCGATTGCAAAAGAAAGCGATTACAATAATTTTTGGATTACCCACAAAATCGACATGTAAAAAGGTTTTCATAGAAGCAAAAATTTTAACACTCCCCAGCTTATACATCTATAAATCTATTCTTTTTATTGTAAAAAAACATGCATCATTTTATCTTCAACAAAAATGTTCATAGTCATAATACAAGACAAGGTAGTGACATATTTGTGATGCATCAAAAATATGCTAATATAAGCAAAACTGTGTACATGGATTGTGTCAGATTGTATAATAAACTTTCTCTGTACTTGAAAAATATGACCAATGTTTCCATTCTTGGTAAGACGTTATATAATCTACTCGCTGAAAAGTGCTATTACACCATTAAAGAATATTTAAATGATTCTTTAAGTGAATAGTTGGTAACAGATACTTACTCGTGAGTATATGCCTGGTGTGGTACAAACAGTTACCTAATTGCGATGTAAATTGTCATGTTTTTATACTTAATATATCGTATTATGTGCTTTTGTATTTTAGAAAGATGCATGATGTATACCTCTGGTACTTGACAATATTGTATGTATTTTTCTTTCTGACAACTGTAATGCTTACATGGGAATTTTCCGTGTTTGTAAGCTGATGAAGCAAGTAAATAAATGAAATGAAATGGAAACATTGGATTGTACTAATGCATGACAGGTATCTTTTTGAACGCACTATATAACACTAAGATGTGGAATATTGCGACCCTGAAGCAAAGACTTCAAAAAGTCATTGTCAACTTTACTGAGAATTAATTATACTATATGCATACGGACGTAAATTGAACACCGGTTTGATGTACTGCGCACAAGAAATGATACACATAACTTCAAAGTAATATTGGACCCATGCTTAAGTAGTTACAATACAAATTACCAATAAGCATCCCATAATGCCGCAAACAGCAACAAACTATTTCAACGAACTACCGTCATCTTCGTCAGTGTAGATTGGAAACAAAATATTAAGCTGCTGAACATTTCACCTTATGCAATTACCTCTAATTCATATTCATATATGGCAAAAAAATTACTTAAAATCGAATGCACGAGCTCTTGAACACCATATATAGATGAAATGGTTACATTTTGAACTCCTTGTACTGAAGAAAATAAATGATCATGTGATCAAAGTTACACTTGTTCAAAGAATAGTCATATAAGAAGGAAACAACAGTTACAAAATTCTACTACTTGTTTCTATTCAATGTTATCTATACGCAAATAAGAGGAAGTTTTCAGTCATTTTTGTTTGAATTGTAGCCAACTTCATAATGTGAAGTGTTCAGTAGTTTAAGTTTTATTTATTTATTTATTTACATTGCCGAAGACAACAGCAACGCGTTGAAGTGATTTTTTTTTTTTAAGTAAACACTACACATATTGAGACTTGATGAATTATGATACATTGTCACCAGTCATTTTTAAAAAATACGCCAGTCATTTTTAATCAATCTGCCTTTAGTTATCGTAGACGAGGAAGAAGAACCAATTCCTAATGAAAATACTGATTAAAATTAAATTATGTACTTTGTTAATTTTGTTTCTCTTAGGGCAAGTTCATTTTTTAATTTCATATTTATTTTATATATACGGTTTTATTTTATGTTTCTGCTTGCAAACTCATGTTTCAAAACCTAGCTGTCCATTACTTTTGTTTCTTTAACATAATTTTTGTGAACTTTTTTTATTCTTTTGAATTATGTTAAAGGATCATTCTACTTACGTATTTCTTTAATTCCTGAATTTCCTTTAAGTTTCCACGCTTTCGACTCTCCCTTGGGATCTTGGTCACGGAGGTTAAAAATAGGAAGAAAAATAATAGAAATATCGAAAAATAAAAGTGAAACTAACGCACCAAGCAAAGAGCTGTGTTATACGGAAACACGTTGTCAAAGTACGTCAGTAACCACCAAATAAAGATAATGCAAACAAAAATATGGCGAAGTCAATTTGTGCGCCTTTCTTGTCCCTTGTGGTTAGGTTACCAACTCATGTTATTATTTTTATTGTCTTTCCAATTCTGTGAAAATTTAGTAATCACGGCCTCCCATTCGTCATTCAACTATTTCTTATCTAAATTTAATTTTGTTTTTTTTAAATGAATAAACTAATGTTCAAAAACCGGTCTCTCTACTTTATTTCTAGCTCCAAATAAAATTTTTGAATCTTCTACCCTGTGTTGTGTTTTCTCTAAACGTCTAGATAAACTTGAGATCGGATTTTCCGTTTTTGAATCTAATATGCTCGTTTACTCGAACTTTTAGATTTCTTTTCGTTTTGTCTATGTATCTCTCTTGGCAACTGCATTTTATTTCGTAAATACCCGATTTTTCATTGGATCCGTGTACTAACTCTTAAATTGGATAATGTTCTTTTCTAAGGTTTTGGGGGCTTTTAATGTTGTACGAAAACCGTATTGTGTATAAATCCTATTTAATGCAGTTGTCAATCTGGGATAAATAGGCAATCCAACACTTTTTTTTTTTTTTTTTTTATCTTTCAAGTCGGTTTCAGGTTTATTGGAACTTAATTTCCTTTTAACCTAATTATACAAATTATTTAATAATGAAATTGGGCACCGAATCAAACTACTCAGCTTGATCAGGTATTCAATCTCTGTCTGTAAATCTGATTTTAAAGAAGTAAGCACGTATCGCACGTAAAAAGAAATTCTTTCAAATGTTTGCTTTGGTACCTGCTGAAAGTGCAGATTTGTAATGTATGTACTGTGTACGGGCTGTGGGCTTGTAGTGGTCATTAGTAATGAATTTATTATTATACCTTCTTATATTAAGATCTAAATACGTAAGGCTGTCGTCCTTCTCTTTCTCAAGAGTAAATCTCAAATCGGAGTGAATATTGTTCAATTCTCCAGCTGTGAATCGTTCTTGTAAACGGAAGGCACACAAATTGACTCCGCCATATTTTAGTTTGCATCAACCTCCTCCGAAGATTACTAACGTTCTTAACACGTGTTTCCATACAATACAGCTATCCTTTTGGTGAGTTCGTTCCATTTTTATTCCTTGATGTTTCTATTCTTTTTCTTCCTATTTTTATCCTTCGTGACCAAGACTTTAGCGGAGAGTAGAAAGCTTGGAAGTTTAAAGATAATTGAGGAATTACAGAAATCCGTAAGAAGAATGAGAATGGTTTTACATTCCCTATGTTAAAGGAGCTGAAAATTTAAAACAAAAGATTCTAAATTTTTAACAATGCTGAAAAAAAATACATTATGCATAAATCCATTAAATATATGTATAGTGAATATAAAATAAATTGTTGAAGACACAAAACGCAAAATCGTTGTTTTGACTATTTCTAATTCCCTGACTTAATATCGCTCATCCTGAACAAAAGAAATAAAGCTTGATGTCAGATCAGTCACTAATTGAGTCCTGACGGATTTAGTGAAAAAAAATTAATTTAATTTCAATTTTTCCTTTGTGTATTTCATTATAATTGTTATGAGCTTATATTCGTGTATCAAACGCTAACTATTGATGTTAGTCGAGAACATTTAAAGAATTGAAAGAGCTCAGATTTTAGAAGTACGAACGACAAATTTGTCTCAATTTTTCTGCTTTCGCAGGTTGGCTATTTAATTTGCTCCTATAGACTTGAAATTACTGTTTCATAACAATAGCGTACCATCTCAGATTTTGCTAAGGAAGGGGCAGAATTGTCTACGAACATAGAAATTTCAAGGTTATTTTAATATATAAGTTCTCAAAAAGCATATATTTCTCAAATTCAGACAGAGGAAATTGTCCCCTACTCTCCCCAAATGACGCCCTTGTTTCGTAGTCATATTTGATTCATGTTTATTATAATTAAGATAAGAATCATTAAGATAGTTGTTAAGTATATATTACATAATGATTACTGCTTATTGCTATAGTTTACTGCTTAGCAATAAGTAGGTTCAAGTACATATTAGTCGTATTATCAGTCCCATGTAATATATTATTACCCCAGTTATATGCAGAGCCTGCTCTACCATATGTGCCGAATCAAAAAGTTCAGGTATCAAAATCTGTTATAAGTACAGGGTGTCCGAGAAGTCCTTCCCTGATTACAGAAATTGATAACTCAGGCTAGAAATAAGATAGAAATATGAAACTGGTGTTGAATTGTTTACAAACTATAAAAGTTTTTGTCTGTGTTAGGTTTGTTCTGTTTTACCAAGTCTCAATTTTGTTTGTTTTAGGTTTGTAGTACGTAAGTAAGAAGCCCAAGAAGCCATGCCAACCAACCAGGAGAAGGCACAGTGTGTCCTGTGGTACCATGAGACACGATCACCAACCACGATGCAGAGACAGTACCAGACAACATTTGGGAGGACTCCACCTGATGTCAAGAGCATTAAAGCCTGGTATGAGAAGTTCAAGAACACAGGGTCGGTTGCTGACCTTCCGAGGTCTGGTCGACCAAGAACCTCAGCAGACACGGTGGAGGCTGTGCGGCAGTCTTTTCTGAGAAGTCCTAAGAAATCGGTGCGCAGGGCCTCACGTGAATTACAGATGCCAAAAAGCTCTATCCATGACATTTTACACAACGAATAACCACAGTCGTTGCATCGATCCCTCCAGTGATGTTGGCTAATGTATGGATGGAAATTGAATATCGCCTAGATGTGCTACGTGCTACCAAGGGTGCTCATGTGGAAGTGTACTGATGTGACCAAAACTTTTATAGTTTGTAAACAATTCAACACCAGTTCATATTTCTATCTTATTTCTAGCCTGAGTTGTCAATTTCTGTAATCAGGGAAGGACTTCTCTGACACCCTGTATATTATTTAAAATAAATATTTCTTGTTGGAAACAGACTTCATGATGATGGTAGCTAAATTTATTAAGCTGGTCTCTATTCGAATACTATATTCATAAATGTAGATTGAAAATGAAATCCGTACTAAGTGCCAAAAATGGAAAAAGTTGGGTTTAATGTCAAAATGTGGACTATGTGCTGCTCAGTTAAAATCGGGCTATCAAGTATTCACTGGAGAAGTAGTTCAAATAATCACCAGAAGAATGCGCGTGGGCCTGTAAGCTATCAGTTCTCAGAGCTTTTTACTCAACATTTTCATTTTGGCACTTACCACCGATTTTATAATCAGTCTACAAATCATGTTTATATCACATTAGTTTAAGGTCATATGGATAGTGTTAAAGTAAATGATCAAACATATCCCAGCATCAATTGCTTGATTATTGTGAAATACAAGAATCCAATTTTCGAACAGTAACTAACACCTGTTCCATTTAATGAGTTATCACAGTTTTGATAGGAAAACTAATCTGTGTCTGTCACAAACAACCTCTTTATCATTGAAGGCAGAAACAATTTTTTTTAAAGTAAAAAATGTAGAAGGAAAATCGCAAAATAAACATAAAATAGCTAATTGCACTGGAATTGCAAACTGACATATTGAGATTGAAGCGCGATATTGAATTGTGTAAAAAAGGATTACCAAATTTCCTCTCCAGGTAATTCCTTGATCTATTCCTAGGGAAAAACAGATACAACGAGATTGTATTTGTAGTGTTTAGGTCCTTCTGAGTGCGAGTGCTATTTCCCTCTCCTTTCTTGTTCACGATAGTGTAGCATACTTAAAATTGTGACTTTTAAGGTTTGTTCTTTCTGAAGAAGGAAGGGCGGAAAATTATGCAATTGCACGGGGCAGCAAACTGCCTAGGAACGGCCCTGGTTATATAATATGTAACAAAACAATGAGAAGTTTCATTAGCAAACGAAACAATAATGAGTTTCTTTGGCAATGAATCTAAAATGTATACTTAAAATAGGGATTGTTGGTATAAGAGATAGACTGATGCTTTGATTTTATCTGTTTAACTTATAAACAAGAAGTATGCAAATATGTGTTGGTGCCAAGTGTTAATAAAGGATTGATCTAAGAAACTGAAATTCTAACGTATTTTATCATATAAATTAACATATATACCTTCAATAGAAGATAAAAGTAACAACCTAAAACTTCCTCAGATTCTAAAAATCAACAAGAAAGTTATCAACATTAACAACTAAAGCTTCAATTAAAGGATATTGGCGATCTCGATCAAAGATCTACGTCAAAAAGAAGAAACCTCAAGAAAGCTCAAAATGAACGAACCAACGATTTTATTTCTTCACATTGAGTGACAAGAGCGCTGGTAATCGAATGACGTCCTAGAAAAATGAACGTAACTGTCTAGAAAACTCCGCGTATTTGGAGCTCCAAAAAGGAAAGGTGAAGGTTGCCTTTGGTAAGAAAATTTTACATTGTTATTCTTTTCCATAACTTCGTAGATTTCTTTTGGAAACCATACAGGGTTAGCCTAAATGATTCATCAGGTTCAATCAGAGCCCTTGGGCCGGGCTTTACCATACGTGCATGTACATTTACAAGTGGCGTCAATTTTAGACGAGCAGCAAAACCTGTTGTAACTATATTATTCAAAATAAATATTACTTGTTGAAAACAAACTTAGTAATGATGGTAGTTGAATTTACTAAGCTGACCTATTTGAATACTACATTCATATATCATGTTTGGGCACTAGCGGATCCAGAAGGATCGTTTGGAGGGGGCGGTTCGCTTACTGGAAGATGAGTGTAGAATCAAGGTAACCATAATTTTAGTTTGCAAGAATGGGACAATAATGAATCCGGGTCTGAAGGAGGGGGTAAACCTGATTCCCAGATTTCATTTGGAATCCGAATCCGAATTTTTAAAAAATGAAAGTGTATTCTTTCCGTAGATTTAAATTAAATATGCACTTCCGTTTTGGAGGCGTGGCTGTGTTATGATTCACTTCACAGATAGTCTCCGCCATATATCAGATGCGCTGTCTTTTCAGTACTTGTACAAAACAAAATACTATATTGACGATGGCATTCATTTCAACGAAAGAGTGTACAATTTGATCTAATAATTTATATTTTGAATAACAATTGCGGGACAACAGTTAAAGGACCGGTCTACGCAAAAATAGATAACGGTATACATGCATGAAGAATAATACAAAATGTTAACAAATTACAAAAGACATTGTGATATTTCTATGCCTTTCTTGGTGGCTTAAAAATAATACAATAATTAATTGTAAAGTGATGTTCAGTAGTATATAGTACACAGTGTTCCAAGTGGGCCAAAACATAGGAAAGCAATCTTTACATATTGCATTCATTTCTATTTATATCAGGATAAAATTCAGCAGATTGAAAATTTAAAAGAAAAAATATAATATTCAAACTGAACTCCAAGGATGTATTAGTGGCACCGTGAATATTCCCCTTAGCGATTGCCCAAACATGATTTTCGTGGTTTTTCTCCGAAATAAAAATGGTATGGTTTCTGCCTTAAAAGAACTAGCCTGCTCACTCAAGAGCACAGATCAAGTACAGGAGAATGACATGGATACACTTTCTAATGCATAATACTAATCATCACTGCATTTAAACACTATTGAACTACTAACAGGAACCCAGAGCGACGGTATGAAGTCAAACTACAGCAGTAACATATAAAGAAATGATTTGTGAATATAAATCCTATATAAATATATTGCAGTACTCCTTAACCATATAAATTACTAGTTACTACGAAGAAAAGTGCATAATTTATTTAATAGAATACTCCAAATAATATAACAAAAATATCAATACTAAGTGTTCTCTTATAAAAACTCAACAGAAATTTTGTCAATCTAGTACGAAATGTGTATACGTTTTACAAGAATTAAAATTATATGGAATCACAATATTAGCCATTATAATGCATAAATAGTAAAAAAAGAAAAAAAATGAAATCCTCTGGAAGATTAGCAAAGCCTACAATAAAATGAACGAAAGATCAGAAATGTAAAACCAAAATGAAATTTCCGTTCATTACCGCGCACAAATCATGCTTCTTTTACATACCGACTGGTGATATTATTTAACAATATCAGATTTCAAAAATGCAAATTAAAATTTAATATTGAAAAATTTCACCGTTAAACGAAATTACAGTGGAGAATAAAATACGTATAACTTGGTTTTCTTTCATCTCAGATATAATATCAACCCCTTTTGGCCTAATGGCTAACACGCTTACCTTTGGTGCGCGTGGTCCTGGGTTCGATTCCCGGTGGGATTACAGTTAAACGAAAAAATGTTGTTCGGATTCCATTATAATCAGTAGGTCCACGTCTCCTTTACCCGTCTTGGCACAACGGTGGGACGTTAAAAAAAACAAAGCAAATATCATATGCATAATATATAACTGTTTATTAAAATATACTATAGACCCTATATACACATTTGTTTACGATTGTAGTTGTGCCCTTTTGTTTCATTTAAAAATTTAGAAAAGCAAATTCAAAACCTTTTTTTGAGTTCGTTCGTCTTTCTTGATTTTATTTGCGATTCAGATAGATCCAAGAAGTTCAACTGTAGACTGAGACTCATGAGTTTCGGGGAGTACCCACGAGTTGAAAATTATTATGGGCAAAAACCATGACGAGCGGAAACCCACAGAACGGTCTTAGTCACCTTGCCGTCCATCTCTGTAAAAAGTACAGCACAAAATCAAATCTACGTCCTTTCTTGTTCCTGGCAAATTCCATGTTTCTAACCTTCAAAGATTCTTAGATATTGATATCATATTATAATAATTGTAATTCCCGTCTCTTTTCTTTCCACCTCTTTTTCCCTCATTTTAATAAATTATCAAAAAACGTTGAAACGCGTGTCAAATAATTTTAAATGAGAAATCCAAATATCAAATTTCAAGTCTCTAACCTTAAGGGATTCGGAGAGATGGCCACCTTATTAAAATAATTTCCACCCCATCGCCCCTTTCTTCGAATTTCCAAAAAAAAAAAAAAAAAAAAAAAACTTTCTTAGTGATACCCTGCGTCACAAATCTTTTCTACTGTCCGAATTTCAAGTTTCTAGCTCAAGCGGTTTGGCCTGTGCGAAGATTAGTTATTCACTCAGGACTTCGTCTTTTATATATGAATTACAATAACAGCTTGTGTTATTTCGCAAGAAAAGATGAAATGCCATTAAAAGTCACAATGAATCCCTGATGCCTTCCTAAAGTTTCCGTGTTGAACCCCAAGAGACACTGCTTTCTTTGTTAATCTAGTAGCTAGCAAAGCTACCTTTGATCTTTGATGCATGAGGTTTTGCGGTTTGATTCCAGGTGAGTATGCATCAAACGCATTACAATGGTTCATATTCAACTTAAACTCTAGTTTTCGTTCTCTAAAGCATCGCTTTTGACAAACGACATAAATACATATCAATCAATCAACCAACTAAAAAGTTTCAGATTCAAAGAGTTTTTCGGTAAGGAGCGCTGAAAACTCTGATTCTGTTTATTCAAGGTAAAGGTAATTGATGTTTCCCCGAATTCCATTTCCACTTCTTTTTCCAAAACACAATTTTAAAATATACATTTTTAGTTCAAAGAATTAGCCGTCTTACTCTTCTTCCTACAGCTGTTCTTCCGTCGAATGAATTATATTCTCGCTACTTTGGGGTTAATGGTGACCGCTTCAAGGAACTAGGACAGATGTATTCACAATTCAAATATGTCTATATTAAGTACTATTAAGTACCACATATTTTGATTAGACTCTGCTAGGCTTGTCACACAGATTGGATCGGTCGGGAAAAGACCATATTTGTATTTCTCAACAGTAAATGTTGAAATTAAAAAAAAAACACCTTTGGGGGGGGGGGGGCGGTCGCCCCCTCCGCCCCCCACGTGGATCCGCCAGTGTGTTTGGGTCGCATTCTTTTGAGGTCACATGGATAGTGCTAAAGCAAATGGTCAGACAAATCCCAACATGAATTGCTTGATTGTTATCAAATACAAGAACACAATTCTCGAACAGTAGCGAACACCTGTTCCATTTAGTTAGTTATCAGTTTTGATACGAAAACTAGTTTTGCCTTTATCACAAATAAGTTCCATATCATTGAAGGTGGGAACAAGTTTTTTTTTTTTTTTTAATTTCTAACAAATGTAGAACTAAAATCAAGACATAAAGATAAAAGAGCTAGTTACACTGGAATTGCAAATTGATATATTGAGATTGAAGCTCGATATTGAATTCTATAAACCGTCTTTTCTCTCCTGGTGTGTTTGCTTTATGTCACTAACATAATAGATTGTTGGCTAGAAAAAAAAACAGACACAATGAGATTGTATTTGTAGTGTTTAGGCCTTTCTGAGTGTGAGTGCACTTCCCCTTCCCTTCGTTTATGATGGAGTACCTTACTTAAAAACGTGCCTTTTAAGATTTGTTCTTTCTGGAGAAAGAGGATGGCAAATGATGTCATTGCAAGGGGCGGAAAATTGCCTAGGGCCAGCCCTGCAAGGGAACCCACGTCGCCAGATCTCACGCCATATAATTTCTTTCCGTGGGGTTATGTTAAGAACAAAGTTTATGTACCCCCAATATCAACAACACTGCATAAACTACAGGACTTCTGCTGTGACGGACATAAACGAAAGCATGTTAGTGAACGTATGAAGGAACTGGATTACAGTTTGGATATGTACCGGGTGACCAAGGGCGCATGCATTGAACATTTGTAGAATGTACCAGAAACTTGGTGAGTGTATGTATCATTTCATGAATAACCCGTCTTTGTACGTCGTATACTTGTAAACAAAAAGTAATTTGAAACCCGATGAATCATTTCGGCTAAACCTGGATATTAAAAAAAAAAATTAATTAGTAAAATATTTTAGTTTAACGTCCAACGATTATGCCTTTAAGGCTACGGAAGACGGATGATTAAGGCAAGTGAGTGATGACGAAATAATTAGTAGAATGAGAATGTGAGAGGAAACGGAAGTACCCGAGACACGATGTTGTCCACCATAAACTTACTTGGCCGGGGATCGAACCACGGACTCCACACACCAGAGGTAAACGCTCTACCGTTATGTCACTCTTATACATTGAAAAAAGAGAAAGGACTATGCTTTTGGTGCTATAGAATTTATCAAAGCCATTGAATTTAACGTTTGATTTTATTCATATTTATATCCTAACAGGACTTGTCTACAATTCCAGTGGAGAAGAAGTGCTTTGGATTATAATGTAATGAGTTTGAGTCAGGTGGTGAAGAAATCTTTCAGTTTAACATCCCACGATTATGTACTTTGGGTTAAGGGAAATGGATGGTTAAGGAAAGTGAACGATGATGAAAGAATTGGTGGAATGAGCTAGTGGAAGGAAACGGGAGTACCCCGAGAAATCCCACGGACACGATATTGTCCACCACAAACTTATTTGGCTGGGGATCAAAACAGGAACCCCAGGACCTCTACCTCTGGAGCGCTGTACCACTTAGCAACTGTCCTTCTTCAGAGAATAATAAGAATGAATAATTAAGCGTGCTTGTAAAGTCACTGTCAATATATATAAAAGTGAAATTGATATTGTGTCTTTTGTCACGACACGCGACTGCACTGTTTGAAACCTGAAATGTGAATTTTTGAACGTAGCATATGGATCGATATGGAGCTTTGTAATTTCACTTTAAGTGAAATATATATCCTAAGGAGGTAAATTTTTTGTCAAGGATATGGCATCTCACAAACCCTTTAATCTAGAGAGATGAAGTTCGGTATATAAACTCGTCGTTAAAAGCAAGCGAACACGTGCTTCAGTGTTTCCGAAAATTCCTCTTCTAAACGATAAAAAGGGGAATTTCTATAATATTCTACGAGGGCTGGAAAGAAGCAACACTATTTTATCCCCGCGCAGGTACTTTTGTTCGAGCTGCTGTTAGCAACACATCTAGAGGGTGGGTGGAGCTTTGCAACTCGGGTGGGACCGCTAGTGTAGGTGCTGCAGGCTGCAGTGATAGTAGTGGAGTGTGTTGAATGTAGGTTCTCAAATCACACCTCTCTAAAATGGCTGTTTTCCAAGGTAGAACAACGTGCATCGATAAAGATCGAAGTGACCCGTGAAAAAAAACGCCAGGGAATGTCACTCAGGATTACGTGAAGCATGCGGTAATGACGCACTACCATATGGGATTCTGGCGCGTTGGGTTGCAGCGTTTCGTGCAGGACGTGATAGTGTGCAATAGGAACCAGGTGAAGATCGACATGGTGTCGACAATCAAGTCATTGAATTGATTCAATTTTTGCTGTACATGGACAGAAGGTGAACTGCCAGGGAATTGGCTAACGAGGTAGAAACATCCCATACTACAGTGTTGAATATGTTGCTCAATGTCCTTGGTTGCTGAAAAATTGCATCCCAGTGGGTACCGCAGCACCTAACAGATGTTCAAAAATGGCATAGATACGCCCTCGCCGGTGGTAATTTGGCATGTTACAGGCGGGAAAGTGGCGTGTTTCCGGACAGGATCATCGCACTTGATGAAACATGAGTGTGCTCTTATGAGCCAGAACTTAAGCGCCAATCAAATAAATGGCACCACCCATCATTTCCCCGACCCAAGAAGCTGTGTCAGGAACCGGGGAATGTGAAGGTGATGCTGATAATAGTGTCATAGTACGGCATGCAGTTCCTCCGAACCAGACCTTAAATGCAATGTACTACCACAGGTTTCTGGTTGTTTTACACTAAAACACCTGTTGTCACAACGCAGTTGCTGTGAGGAACGTGTTTGCATGATGGGGGTGGGAGGTTCTAGAGCACCTACTCTATTCACCCGACATGAGTCCACGTGACTTTCATCTGTTCCCTACAATGAAAGAGCCACTGCGAGGGATGCGTTTTCGCACCAGAGATGCCATATTTCGAGCTATAGAGCGCTTTCTTGCAGACATCCACAAAGAAGGCAATGCTGTTGGTATTCTGCTACTTTCCCACATCTGGCAACGGGTGAAACATGATGCAAAGGATTACGTTGAAGGCCTGTAGAAGTCTCATGATTGTAGAATACAAGGTTCACGAACAATTTATATGTTACCACTTATATCTTTCTAGCCCTCGTATTTTCGTATTTTGAATTTATAAAGATTTTGCCTAACAATTTGCATGTATTGGATAAATCCATCTATTTGGATTGTAAGAAAACTATTAGCCTTATTTCTGTTATAGAATGTTATTAGGGACAATTATGTGAGAGTTTACATAACTTCAGAGAAAATCAAACTTGCTTCAACAAGTATCTTAAAAAGCAGAAAATGTTTGTATTACCTTTCAAATATTTTCAATACATCTTTTTCTTCCAGTGGGAAGAACGGGCATTCTGCTAATTCACTGAAACATATAACAACCCCGATTGGTGGTCTGAGAACTCTTAGAGGACCGTGGAACAAATTAAAAGGTTAGGTGCATATGCTGTTGCCCCGTTGGAAACAATACTAGAAGTCTTTTTCTGTGAGTTGAATTAGGAGATCTGCCTCTTCCTAAAAATAAAATAAAATAAATGTTCTAGTTTTACGTCCCATGTTTATGCCCTCTAGGCTAAGTAAGACGGATGATTAATAAAAATGAATGGTTGAAGCTGGGAGGAAATGGGAGAATCCTAAGGAAACCCAATCTCTTCGCAAAACGAGTTCCTTGACCCTAGACTTAAAGAAGAAAAAGCTATGTATTGAGAGATCCAGTGAGTATGAGGAGTAATTTTATTGGAGACAGACAGGATCTTATTGGCTGGTGCGTTGTCCTAGTGCAGAATTCATTCATTTTTCCACAGTTGAAGCCTCTTCCTCCTCACCTTTTTTGCGACGGGGGTCAAAATCTGAACGCTGAAGTGCTGATTGACTATTTGTCCAGTAGAGGCACTCAACTATTACAATTCCATGTTCGTCAAAGAACAAGCAGCATTGCCTGAAGTTTTGAGCTTGAATGCGTGCTTTCCTCGATCTTGGGAAAGCAGGATATTTCTACTGCATGGATTACTGTGTAGTCTCTGGGCTGTAGGCAAATTATATATGTTTAGTCGAAGGTATTACAGATTCCAGCAAGCCTGGTTCCTTTTCGATGTATTCTAACATAGCCACACAATTCTTGAAGCGCTATCTTTGTTCCTGCGAGATATTTTTCGGCATAACCTTGGAACAGATTTTCCCCATCTTTAATTCTTTTGTGATAATTCTCCGAACAAATTCCCTATCCAAGTTCAATTAGTTCAGCCATTGCATAGTTAATTTTTGATCACCTCGATACTTTTTGATGTTTGTGTCAGTAACTGAAGACCGTGGTTTGGCTAAAAAATCATTGCCTTGAAGACTCTTTTCCCTCAGATAAACGTTTACGCTACTGAAAGACTTGTACTATGGACATACAAACGTCATCACATGCTCCGATCATCAGTTGGAATGTTTTAGTTGACAACTTTTAAGCTTTCACAAAAAAAAAAAAAAAAAAAAAAAAAAAAACTATGTTAATGATGTTTGTTTCACTTTCACACGATCCATTTTCCGACACAGTGTGGTTATAGATGTTGACGGAGTGACACCCTATTCGGAAGAGTTTAAACTTCATGCAGGAGAGAAAGGATGGTGCTTCAACACAACATTAACCAATTTAGTGCATCTGCTTCCGTTTATGTAATATAAATTTAGTACTACTTCTAGGTATGTCACACTTTGCATAAATAATTACTTACCAGAAAATAGCAGAAACATGATCACAACACTGAAATCTCAATTAGATATCTTTCGCTAAATACTTCACCATATGGGGAAGAAGTTGGGAGAAAAGAAAGATATAAAGAACAGATAAATAGCTGAGAGGTATCCTGATGGACGCCATATTGAAATGCATGATCATGTGGTAGTGTTATCGTAGATGCACATTGGTGAAGGAAAATGGTGGGACGAGTAGGAGTGCAAGAGAGCAAATGAAAGTATCGAAAATAATAAATAAAATTATGAAAATATCAAGGGAAATATGAAAATGGGAAGGTTTTATCTTTTTTTTGTTTTCTGTTTATTTTTATTTTTAATTAATCTTTGTAATTTATGTAAAAAATACAAGAAAAAATATATGGCACCTCGCTTCATACTTACACTTCCAGATTGTAAAAGTAATAGCTTGTTGGCAATCTGGAGGAGCTGAGCCATTTCAAAATTATATTTTATTTTTTTATTGGCCAAAGATGACAGAGTACTACAGTTTTTCATAATATGACTGAAGAACATGTGCAAAAATCTTGGAAAGTTGTTTAATATTTCTCTTACACTTCTTCCTCGATCGTTGATGATGGGATTAAATTATGTTCTATGCAGTGGGTAGATACAGCTAATTCCTCAATTTCTACACACCATTCATCATTGGAATTTTATTATATCACTAGTCTCAGGATATATTTACGTCCAAATGCAACTTTTCAAACTATCATAACACTAGAGTTGCAATTTTAAATAAAATCACACTTGGTATAGAACATGTGTAAATCTTTTACATAAATTTCCAAAATGTATATTTTTCTTGACTCAAATCTACTAATTTTTAAAATTTCTCTTTCTCTTTTGAAACGTTCATAATGAATAACAATAGTTATTTTATCTTTCTTTGACAAGTTTTTTTGTTTGTTTGTTTGTTTGCTTAGAGTGTTGAACATACAGTTTACTTTAAGATCAGAATCCTTTGAGCTTCCACCGGGAATCGAATCCGGATCTCTCACACCAAAGAAGAGAATGCTGTTAAGCTAAGCAAAAGTTTTAGTACTAATATTGAGTACAGCCTATCTTCTAGTTTTGAAGCAGGCCATAAATGATCTGATTTTGAATGACTTTGAACTGGGATGCACTGGTATAATATAATCCTCAGGTAAACTGGTCGTTTGTGAGATTGTGGGATCATATTTAGCTAGTGCTTGCAACATAGACTAAAAATTTCTATCATAGTTCACGTCATGTATTCTTTGTGTCCTGTAAATGCGATATATTCATATGACTGAATCAAAGAATTTCTTGAAACTCTTTATCAAATGTTGAACTTCAAAATTCTTTTACTTTTCAGCAATGATAAAATTCCTTCAACGTGGTGCAATTACCGCGCATAACATATTCTATTTTCATAATTCCTTTTCTTTCCTCTCTATTATTGGGTTGGAGCGATTGACGTATATAAATGGCTTGCATATAGTATATTCTGTTGTATATCTTCTATAAAATAAATATTAGATTATCCAAAATTTTCTAAATAATTTATTACAAAAATAAAGGGTGATTTTTGTACCGTGCACACGAAATATTGCTAAGTAAAATTATAACAAGTGAGAAAAGTGTACGTTAGTGGCAGAGATCTAGTGAGAAAGGTCTCACGGTACGCTGAAACAGTACAGTCAACACATTTCAGTCGTAAATTTTATCCTTCAGTTCGCTGGTTCCTATCACGTTTTTCTACAGGGTGATTTTTAAAAAAAAAACTTACGGATTTTATTTGGGTCTAGAATTTCTATCTGAAGTCCCATTTTCATGCAGTTTGTGACAACTGATCAAAGATGGATGGGAGATTTATGGAACTATGTTTACTGGTTTAAATATATCCGGGTTATTATCGGCCACGCTTCAAGAAGAACAACAAATATTCGCCACTGTACCTTACAATTTGAATGAGGTGTGTTGCGGTGTAGAGATTTGAGTTTTATTCGTTAGATGGCAACATCGCCAAGGTCAATAAGAAACAAGAAGCTGGGTCGTTGTATTGAGAATTGTGCTGTACAATTCTGTGCTACTGTGTGAGTATGATTAGGGCAAAGTAAGAATAGTATACTCTTTGGAGCAACATGAGTTTATCGTTAAAAGGTTTTGGAGAACGGAATCTGTTGTTGCTACGCAAAGGGCATTTAGAAACAAATTTGTCTCACGATCTGCCCCAAAGAGGAACATAATATGATCACTAGTGAATAAATTGGAAGAAACAGAATCGCTTCGGAGTGAGACAGGGAAGCATCGGACTCTGCAGGTGGGTGTTGTGGAAGATGTCAGCTATCGACTCCTTAGGTCGCCCAAGAAATCTCTTCGTCATTTGTCGCAAAAAAAACGGCTATAGCTATTCAACATGTGATTTATGGGTATTACATTTACTTTGTGTTCTCACTAACACTTAATTTGTATTCTGCAATTTCGCTTTAAAAATCCAAAACCTCATTCCATTGTAAGGTACTCTGGCGAATATTTGTTGTTTTGAGACATGGTCGATATTACCCCGAATGAATTTAAATCAGTAAGCATAGTCCCATTAATCACCCATTCATCCTTGATAATTTGCCACAAACCCCATGAAAATCGGACTTCAATTAGAAATTTTAAACCCAAATGGAATCCGTGAGTTTTTTTTTTTTTTTTAATAAATCAGCCTGTATAAAAACGTGATAGGAACCACCGAACTGAGGGATAAAATTTACAACAAAGGGCCCCGACTGAAATGTGTTAACTGTACTGTTTCGGCGTTCTGTGACACCTTTCTCAGTAGATCTCTGCAACTCACGCACAATTTATATCACTTGTTAGAATTTCACTTTTCAATATTTCGTGTGCAAGGTATAAAAAAAATCAAATAAAATAAAATATTAAAAAAGTGAAAAAAACTTGTTAATGTGATCGTGTAAATTTTTTGCACTAAAATCACCTTTTAAAAATGTTGGTACTGTGAAAAGCTTCTTTCAATTGTTTGTTGCGAAGTTTCCTTGTAAATTGTTGCACTTTTGGGTAGTAACTAATCTTAACAATTTTGATTAGTGTTACTAAACCTATTTGTGGATTCTGAGGAGTGTGTTTGGCTTACGAAATGCTTACTATAGATAATTTAGTCTTTCGTTTCATCTCTTTATGAATATTGAACTTCATTTGACTAATAAACATTATTACTTTCATATTGAAATCCCACTGAACGCTCCTCTTGTCCAGATTCAAACTTCGAATCCTTGTTCTGATGAAAAGTGATTCATTCACATTTCTTTCAATGTAAGATGACGATCTACGCAACAGTTTAAACTATCCAATAGTGTGTCTAAATACAGACGTTTCGAGATACCTGACTCAGCAGTATCTTCATTTCATGCGTCTCTAATGTGTTAACTCTGTTTCTATGTTTCTTTTTGTTATTCTAATAAAAAAAATGTACAGACTACAACTTACCAAAACTTACCGAGAACTTTATGTAAAAATGTCATTGCAGAATCGAGATTCATCACTCAACACGATCCTATCATTCATGAAAATTGCATGCTACCCGAGTGCAACACCACTACATACGCTGTTATTTATGCACTGCCGTTATTGGAAAACTACACAGGGGACAAAAGGTGTTCTACAGAGTCCATTATTTTGTTTGGATGGCAGGCGTGACAGGGTTACGTAATGCTTCAGAGACAATGCGACGATCCTCCTGTGTTGTGATCTGTCGTGGTCAATTGGAACCTTCACGTCATGCGTTGTTTTGCGTCCCTAGCTCCAACATCGGGCCACAGTGACAATAGAATGTTCCACATGTGTTTCAATTGCACGAAACGCCCTGCCGACCTAGTGGAACCTCACGATGCGGCCCCTTTCGAATGCTGTCAAATGCTGGTAATGCTGTCTAATGCGGCGACGAGGTTGATATGTTTCTTGACCTTCCTGCACTGTGCTCACTCACTCTGTCATGCTTCACAACCGATTAACACAACCAGGGCTGAATTCCTTACTGCTGACATTATTACTCCCTGGTGATCATTCGTTTTGTTCCTGATCTTTGAATCTCCGATCATCTGTATATCCTCCATAGCGCTACACATATACTGAATTACAGTTGACTTGGACGATTTTTTTTTTAAGTTATTGCTGGTGGTAAGGCAAGGCTCCAAAACGTTACAATTTCGCTTATTCCTAAATCGTTGAATTGGATTGATTTAGAGCCTTTTCTGAGTGCATTCGATAGCAAGATTGACCGGAGTGAAATTATACACGTGCACGACGTCCAACGTCGTTCATTTTCAACCATTGTCATTGACTAATGAGCAACTTTCTGTTTTAATATCAACACTGTTATTTATGATATATTTGATTTCTTCCGTGTTTAAAAATAGGCCTATAATTGGATAACCACTTCGCTTTTCTATAAATGGAAGTTATAAAGTTCCTATCAGGAACTATGAATCTTAAGAGGGGTACCTTCTTTATGCACTTTAGGTAAACCAAAGATTAGTAGCAGAATTGGGGAATGAGTTTTTAGACTCTTAGCTAGTTTTTCATCTATCACCTACGATTCATCCAATAAGTTATTGATTTTCTGTGAAACTTCATTCAGTGAATTGGAATTAAAATGATGTAGTTGTTGTTAATTTTAGTTCTTAATTTTTGCGTTATCCTATTTATCTAAATCAGTAAATGTAACTTCTTTATCTGATTTTATAATCAGCCAATCTTTTAAATTCTGAAATTCCGATTTTCTTAATTTTGGCTGATGTTGTTGATGCCCTTTTTCCGTTAGAAAATTTCGAATAACCTGCCTACAGTCTGTCGTCATACGAAATAGTGCAGGACAACATTAGAAGAAATAAGCTGAATTACACGTGAGATGCACAGACTGCTGAGGAAGGTGTCAGGGAACACCGAAACAGTACAGTTAATAGTAAATTAAATATTAATAAAAGAGCCCATTTATTACTCAATTATCATCCTGAGATATGGTTTAATGTGACTTGTATTATTATTATTATTATTATTATTATTATTATTATTATTATTATTATTATTATTATTATTATTATTATTATTATTATTATTATTATTACTAACATAATTATTGCTTGGTTGATTGGAGTTGAATGTCTCTTTGGAACATAGAGGCTATATGAGATATTATTTACTGTTTAAAGTAGAATTCGAACCACTGCTCGGGTTCGTATCCGAGGCAGTTGAACCCAGCAGGTATCATACCCACAGTATATACGATTATTATTTGAGCATATGCTAGTCTTTGATCTGATTTCGATTCACTTTTCATTCCAGAAAATAAGTACGGTACCGTATTTTCTCGAATCTAAGACGCCCTCAAATGTAAGACGTAACCCCAATTTTTTTACGAAAAATTAAAAAAAAAAAAGAAAGAAAAAAAAAAAGAAAAAAGGTCCTCGAATGCAAGATGCACCCTTGGCGAAAATGAAAACCTACACTGCATTGATTTTAAAGAATGAAAAAAAAAAATTAATAAACATGGGAAAACAAATAATGCTGTGGGAAAATAAAGAAACATTGGACTTACTACTGGAATTTACGGTATATTCATGTGCATCTGCTGATACTTCTTTTTCCTAATGTAATTACGGTACAACATTTGCTTGCGTCAGTTTTATAGCAACCATTATCGGTATCATATTATAGCAATATGTATATTATATTGGTATATTATACCAATACACACACACACACACACACACACACACACACACACACACACACACACACACACACACACACACACACACACACACACACACACACACACACACACACACACACACAAACAAACAAACACTAAATTATTCAGGAATTATTTAAACTTGTTTCTTTTCTCCTGTTTTGCACTCACACTCGCAAAAACAACACTGGCACGTTACTGCTCATCATCTATTTCCTCATCGGCATCACTATCTTTTCTCAATTTATCCACTTTTGATGGCCAAATTCACACAAAATATACATTATTTACAGAATCGTGACTAACGGGATTTGCAATTTTTCGCAAAACTCCATCTAACCTAGCCTAAGTCTACATAACTCAAATCTAAGACGCACCTTGATTTTGAAGGCAAAAAAAGAAAAAAGTGCATTTTAGAACCGAGTAAATACGATAATAAGGCAAGACAAACACTGCCCTTTAACTGAGCTACTTTGCAGATTGTGTATATACCGAAATGAAGAGCCGTTTTGTTTCTATAATTTGAAGAAGGACCATTTACTTGAGAACACTTAGTTTTACAGATAAAACATTTTTTGACCTCTAAGAAGGAAGCATTCATACTCCACACTTCATTCCTCCTACCAATTCATCTCACTATATTTTTATTAACAGTTTAACAGCATCATTTATCCTAAGACAAGTGATCATATCTCCCGTAGCATGTGCAGTAGCAGTTTCTAGTATAATGCAAACTAGCACTGAATACCGCGAAATTATTGAAATTATGCCATCGTTCATTTTAATATTCACTGCATCTCACCAAGCACCTCAGAGATATGTTTTCCGGCTTACCATTCGTCTTCGAAACATATCAAATCAAGCTGAAGAATCCGTTCGACAATGTACCTCTACTCTCATCCTAGTATCAATTCACTCATGAGCACCTTCGTGGCTACGCGGTTAATGTACGCGCCTTTGGCGTGGATGACCCGGCTTCGATTCCCAGCGGAGCTTATGCGGTTCGGATTCCACGTTAATCAGTAGGTTCCGTCTCATATAGCCTTGCTGCTGAAACGGACGTTAAACTCAAAATCAAATCAAATCAATCAGTTCACTCAATGTTTAGTTTCTGCAAAATAATGAAGTCGATTTGCCTCTGGAACATTAAGACTCGACATGGAGGAGTGGCAAGAGATGAAACTATGTGCCTACAGTATCAGAATGGTTTAACAGGTTGCGGCACGTAAAACGTTCATAAGACATCAGAAAATGAACGTAATCAATGATTAAGCAAATTCAACACATAAAATGAAATGTAATGTTTTGAATATGATTACTCACCTTCACAGTAGGCGCTGAAAGTGTTCTCGACCCTGAAAGTATCCTCCGTATTTAGTAGATGTGGTCTGTTCCTGGGAGTAATTTGAACAAATCCTGTACGCCGCAATTTTTCAATCAAGTCCTGTATGGTGCTTTTTCCTGGCGCAGACAGTTCTGGAAATTTCTCGTGAAACAAATTCTTTGTTTTCGCAAAAGATCCAGTACGAATGAACGCATCAATAATGACAACACGCTCGGTTATTAAGTACGGCATTATCACTTCACACAACGAGGCTTACTTCTCAACTTATTTGAACACACTTCACTGGCTGCGGCTGCAGCTGCTTTACATGTGCACCTGCAGGTCAAGTGTCTTGTCACAGGTTCGACACGCCATCTCTTGGTAGAAAGCTGAAAATAATTTAATTGTAGCCAAAAATGCAATATACCATATTACGACGGGCCGATTTTACGTGCCGCACCCTGTATAAGAACAATAAAAAAATATTTTTATTTTTATTTCTGAAAGGTAAGAGAAGTAATTCTCTTACTGAACTGAACAAACCCTGTTTTATATCTTAGTTATCTTAACTGGGTTTACTAAATGTCCAGTGTTTCTTTTCTCTTGTTGTGGTATCTTCAGCCCATTTTAATTTTCGTACTGTATCTGGTGCCTCATTTAATATTAGCTAAAAGCAAATGTTCCATTAAAAGCAAGTGGAATTTAGTAATAGTTACAGAAGTAGACGTCTATCTCAAAACTCGATAGAGTTTCAGATTTGACACTTATAAAACAGCCAATATTATTACCTGTGTGGCGCGTCAAGGAGTATTATTTTAGGATTGTAATTCACAAATTCACTCTTCGCATATTCTTATAGTCCTACTCTCCGGAGTTGAACCGCTTCTTAATTCATGTTTTGGTTATTGTGTTACGAAAAAAGGATAACTTCAGCACTTAAGGTCAAACTGAGTAGATTAGTATGCCTTTTATAGCTTTTCTGAAAATTGGAAAACTAAACCCAGAACAATTTATGATGAGCATATAGTGTCCGTCATCATTTTTTGCAATAATAATGTTTCTATATCTATAAAAGTCGACTAAATGGATGTTTTGTCAAGTGTACTGACTCGAATGAAATATCGATACAATAACACTAGGTATAAGAGTTTATAGTTTTATGTGATTCATCATGTAGTTCCATTACTTCACTTAATTGCCTAGTTTACATATTGCCTGACAAACAGCCCGGTGGCCCAGTGTAGGCACCGGCATCCTCAGTGATATGCCTATATTTTTTTCTATTTTTGTTTCTCTCTTTCCTTTCTTTTACTTTCATGATATACCTACTGTCTATTATATCATGGAACCAATTCAGCTTATGTCTTCCTCTTTTCTTGCTCCCTTTATATATATTCTTTTGGTTATTGACGTACGTCATTGCAGGTTACCCAGTCACTCAATTCGCTGAATCTTTATACGGCTTACAATATTCCTCTCTTTTTATTAATATGTCTAACTCCTCATTGTATTTTATGCATCAGATTTCATCTTGCCTTACAGATCTATATATTTTCCTTAACACCTTCCTCTACGTAAAACGTTCTCAAGCTCATCTCATCTTTCCTCGTCAAAACCCATATCTCTGCCCCATAGGTCACGATTGTTTTGTAAATCAGTACTTTGGCTGTTTCAGAAACTAATTTACTTCTCCGGAGACAGAGACTTGCATAATAAGCTGTTTCCCACTTGTATTCTATACTGCATATATCTGTATTACACTAGACTCCTGAGCGTCCGGCTTACGGCCTTGTTTTCTTTTATTGTAATTAAATGAGGAAGGCAAGGTGTTGCATTGGCAACATTGCAAAGACATTGGAAGTGGGCGTCTGCTACAATCCTTCTACATGTCGTGTGCAAAATACAAGTTGTGACAGGAAAAGTGCAGCGTTCTGCTCCTTGTTCGTTCTTTCGTCAGTATGTAACGGACCTCAATATAGTACGTTTGCCGCTGTACCTGATTATAACTGTACACTACATATAGTACTGTATTCGTAAATTGTTCTTGAAGTATGCTTAATGTATTTTTAGGACTTTTTCAAAAACTAAAAACTGTAGGTTTTGACTCTTATCTTAGGACTACCTTTTCATATCTATATACTGTAAAATCAGTTTGAGCCAACTTTCTTAAGAATTACACCTACGATTTACGTTAATGTTTTGTTTATGTTTTCTGCATTTAAGTTTTGCATTACAGAATTTATGTTACAATGTGAACAGTTTACACATACTGTACGTATTCTTTAACTTACTTTTTATCCAATAAATTCTTGAAACGTGCAGTGCAGTACATGAACATTTATAAACTACCAGCACAGAGCCAAATAAGAAGTGAGAAAATACGTACTGTATTATATCAGTGAGTTTTGGTATGAAAACTTTGTCTTTTGGTATTGGTGGAGCAAAGAAATTAGTTCACAGAACTCCGGCCTATCCGGCATTTTTGTTATCCGGCCTTTCCTTCCACCGCATTACGCTGGATACTCGGAAGTTTACTGTATATACCGAGTCTATTGCTTTTTATTTATTCCATTGCTTGTCTATACTACCTTTATCTAAATTTAATTAGGGTCCTTGGTTCTGATTAATTCCTTGAGTTGATTTTAACGTCCCGTTCAGCAGCGGGGCTATATGAGACGAGACCTACTGATTAACGTGGAATCCGAAACATGAGCTCCCGTCGGAAATCGAACCCGGGTCTCCTACTACAAAGATGCGTATGCTAACCGCTTAGCCACGAAGAACTAAATTCGTATTTTCTTTTCTATAAACGTTTACGTCTTTTTACAAACAAAGAAATGTTGTGCAAAATGTTAGTTTATTTTATGGAATGCTTAGATTTACTTAGGTGTTTTGATAATTCTGAAACCGCCTGATTCTTATCTTAGAGTCATTAATATGAATAAGTTTCTCTTCGGCATACAATTTCTTTTCTTTTCTTTCTTCCTTTCTTCTTTTTTCCCTCACGCGGATGCCTTTATTCTGCGTTAAAGTGTTAATCAAATATCTGAAATAGTTCCGTGTTATTGTTATTATATATTTTGTGTGTAACTGATCTAGACGAAGTATGTTTATCATTAGTAAGTTTTTGATAGGGAATTTATGAATATTTTTTATTAAATAATACAAGAGGCGTAAGATTGGGCTCTTTGGTCTTAATATTGAGATTGCTCTTCTAGTGTCTTAATAACCTAAATGCCAGCTGCTACTGCACAATTCTCAGTCATAATAATTCTGTGCTAACAGAATATCTCCATCAACTAACAGGAAACCTCACGTTATCTCCACTATATTTATTCATGCTTCCATTTCTTCTGGCAGCTACTATTTCTGATAATAAACCGCAATCAATTATTATAAAATTATTCTAACTTTTACATTCAATATCACAACTACTTCAACACGAAAAGATATTAATAACATCGCGAAATGTAATCTAAAAATTCCGTTTTCTTCTTTATAGTATAGTCACTATTTTAAAAACATTTATTATCCCTCACGAATTGAACTCTACATGCGGAACGTCAGTGAACTCGTCACATGTTTTGTGGGTACACTCGGATGATTTTATCTCCATCTGTCTGACCCTGAACTCAGTGAAAGGGTACCAGTTTTCCTCTCTATATTCAAACGTGGCAGTTTTTTGACTCCCTGTCTCCAAATAGTTAATGCACACAGTCCCGGATTTGTACCCTGGTGAGGATACGAAACCTCACATATAAATCATAGGAATGGTTTGGATTCTACTTCAAGAGGTAACTCCCAGTCACCTATAGCCTCGGTACTGAGGACATTAAATTCCGACAAGTCAATCAAATAAGGGAAATGTATACTTGTAAGATTCTCTATGGTGAGTTTCATAGTTGTCAATTGAAAACTAGAAATAGAAAGACATATCAAGATTCAATATGGACAAATATAACAGAAATCGCGGATTTGTGGTTATAAAATATCAACCAGACTATCTACTAGGGTCAGTCAAAAAGTTAATTGCACTACTTCAGAAAATAAAACAGGATAGAAATTTTACAATAACTTTGTTTGTATCGTCAAGTTCCATTCACAATCTACTTTTCAATGTAATTACCTCCGTTATTTAAGCATTTGTCGAGGCGTGGTACAAGTGTTTCTATGCCTTCTGCAAAGAAATCCTATCCAATGCCCGATGACTATTCTTGGGCTGCAGCTTTCACCTCATCATCCGAGTGGTATCGTAATTTTGAAAGTTCGTCTTTCATGGGACCAAACACATGGAAGTCACAAGGTGAAAGGTCTGGGCTATAAGGAGGGTGATCCCACACTTCCCACCTAAACTTTGTCGGAAGTTCGCATGTTTGTTGTGCTGCATGAGTTCTTGCACAATGCTTTTGAACAGTTTATTTGGCCGTCGACTTTTAAATGCTGATAAATTTCAGTGCAACCACACCTTTTCGCTCACAAAAAAAGAATCACTGCACGCATTTCCAATTTGGACGCCACTTGCAGCTGTCGAGACATGTTTACGACTGATTATCAGAGCACTTCCACTTGCCTCGTGAAAGCCACTACGTCACACGATACAGCTACGTGTCTGTAGTGTTACCACACAATTTCATCAAAATAGCCTTTGACTGAAAATATTTACAAAAGAGTGCAACTAACTTTCTGACTGACCCACGCATTTATAGAAGCTATAGGGCACGTATTCATAAGAAAAGTAACTCACCTTGTGCCTCCATGTTTAGTACTTTAATTGAATATTTTCTTCCTCTCTGGGAACGTCACCAGCACCACTTTTATTACTTATCAGCAGATTCTTACTCTTACATGTCATGCAAAAATTCTTTAACTTACAAATTGGCTAATTCACTAACATCTTTCATTTCTGACACCACACCTTTTGAATACTCCATCAAGAATGGTATGGAAGTCATTCCAGACACCATATCACTAGTTAATTTACATCTACCTTCGGTGGACGTCAAAGCTGTGTTTACTTCAATAGTGATCAATTTAGCTATATCCTGTACACAGAGGAAATTAAGAGAAACAAGGCATCCGATCTCATCATTTACGAAGTCATAAAACTCCTTTAACGCTGTCTCGACAATAATTATCTAATTTGAAGAATATATTCACAACGAAAAAGATCTTGAAATGGGAAACCCATTTTCTCCTCTACTTAACTATATAGTTGTGGATAATTTCGAAAAGAAAATTCGTAGCAATGCGAAATACAAATTCCCGAAATATTTTTGGTACATACACTATCTTCCAAAAAGTCACCGGTCACCCCACATCTTTCGGAATGAAGCAAATCGTGACTTATTTAATATTGGGTAGGGCCTGGATCACAGCATGTATCCTCCGAAGAAGACTTTCCATCAGTTGCTGATAGGTATCAGATGAAATGGCAGCCCACTCTTCCTGCAAGGCGATTCTAGGTGCGGCAGCTGAATTTCGACGAGTTGGTTTGGACCTTAAACGACGCTCCAATTCATCCCACAGATGTTCCACGGCGATTGAGCAGGCCACTGGAGCTTTGTGACCCCTCACATTGTTCCCGTAATACCACGACATAACATTCGAAGCTTTATGACAAGGGGCATTATCATCCTGATAGTAACATGGGTGCATTCCAAAGAATTTCCATAATGTGGGAAGCACTGAATTGTCCAAAACGTCCAAATAATTTGCATTTTTCGTGTTACCAGGCACAACAACAAGTGGGCCTAGGCCGAACCAACAGAATGCACCCCACACCATTACACCATCACCACCAAATTTCACTGTTGACACAATGCAGTCTGGTAAGAAGCGTTCCCCGGGCTATAGCCACACCCACATCCGACCATCTGACATGAAACACGTGTAGCGTGATTCATCATTCCATAACACATGTTTCCATTGGTCTAGGATCCAATTTCGATGAGCCTTACACTATACCAACGTCCTGTCTTGGTTCGTTGGAGTGATGTGTGGATTGTGGGCAGCTGCTCTACCATGGAAACCAAGTGCATGCAGTTCTGTCCTGACAGTGCTCAGTGAAACTAATGTGCCCGATGCAGTGCGAAACTCGTGCTAGATGGAAGATTCAGTTTGACGGCGATTGCTGGATACCAATCGTTTCATCACTCTCCGGTCCCTGTTCGTCAATTTCTTGGGTCGGCCGGGCCGTTTAGGAACACTGGTGACACCGTGACGTTTCCATTTCAGGATTACATCACCCACCGTTGGTTTTGGGTGGCCAAATTGGGCACTAATAGCACGATTCAACAAACCCGCAATATGACAGCCGATGATGACTCCCCTATCGAACTCACTAAGTTCTTGTCTGTGCGCCATCCTCAGTCAAATTAACTCCTCGTCTGACGCACGATCACTCATAAATACCTTCTGCACCGAAACAAATGAATAGCGTCCTGCATGTTGCTCTGGATTTCTTACGGCAATGTCCTAGCAGACTGACAGGTGACTTTTGGTAGATAGTGTATGTTGATAATTTTTTGATCATCTACAAAGATCAGAACACCTTCTCACACCTAGTCAAAGAATTCAAGAGCATTCGCAATAGTATAAAATTCATCACAGAAGAAAAGTCAGAAAACACCATTAATTTTCTGGACATAAACATTTATAGGAAACACAACAAATTCTTCACTTCGGTCTACGAAAAAATAAAAGCCTAAGATTTTTTTCACAAAGAATCGGCACATTCCCACCCCATCAAACAGATTATTTGGAAAAAACTTCTTTTGAGAGCAATCAAGTATTCTACAAAAGAACAGAACTCAATAAAAACATTGAAACACTGTTTGATTAAGAAAGAAAAATGGCATTGTCACACACACGCTAGAAAAATGAAAAAGTTCAGCATGAGAATATTATTTAAAAAAGAAAAAAAGAACCACGAAAGTTGACAAAACATGGGTTCCTTATCTCTCTGGCCAGTCTTTTCTGGAAGGTTAAAGAAAGTAAGTAGGCAGTGCCTTTGAAATTAATTTCTCGTAAAATCTGGTACCACTTTCGAAAGTTTTTCATCAACATACAAAAATCATTTTAAAGATGATTTGGTTTCAGGGATCTACAATATTTCGTTCGAATGTAATGAATCCTATATTGGTATCTTTCCATTTTATACAGCTTCACCGTTAAGATTCAGTCTTATCAAGGAACCTAAACAGAATCTCAATAGATGTTTTCTGAGAATATTTTACATTACTTCAAACATTGGAGCTGGATACATTGCCTTCACTTGGAGTTGAATCGTCAATTGAAAATTATTTCACAAATTCACACTTTGATGCCAACAAAAATTTGAACTAGCTTTCAGAATAAATCTAGTTGACAAACTACACAAACCACAATAGGTGTTCAATGACCTTGGTCCAAAAATTCACAAAATTTTGAAATGTTAAATCTGCCAGTGGAATTAGTGTTTACAACAGCCAAAAATGAATTGAGGAACATCCACATTAAATATAAATTAAAGACATATTGTGGAAGTTCGCTGTTAATGTAAATGGAATTTTTTATAAACAGAGAATTGACGTGAAATACACAATTATTAACGATAATCAAAAATCACAATTAAGTCATTGAATAGTTTGCACTAATCGTTAATTAAAGAAAACAAGATTTACAATAGGAAATGTACGATGTTGGTTCAGCATGCTCCGCTCCTGACCCGTTTCTAATGAAAGTAGAGACTTGTAATTTTATACATAATATTGAGCATATTAGACTAATATCCACAAAGTTTCAAGAATTTACAACAATTTCTTTTTTTGTTACAAGCTGATGATCACTGAAGTGTAGCCACATTTGAAGAAATAGAAAAATCAGAGGTCCGAGCAGTGATAAAAAGAAAAATGTAACACCGAACGACATCCATGCAGATAAGGTGACAACTCTTGGACACTCTAGCCCTACATACGACCTAGTGAAGAAATGTTGCCATGAATTTAAATGTGATCGGTAGACCTGTAAAGATGAGAATGGTAGTGACCACATCAGAAAGGATTACAAAAGTACATGACATGATTTTAGCAGAACGATGAGTGAGTGACTGCCATACTCATATGGCATCTCAACTGGCAGTGTGCATTCCATTCTACATAAACCTTTGTTAATGAAAAAGATCTCTGCACGTTGGGTCCCGCCAATGCTGACGGCCGACCAAAAGAGCACATATTGTGTGGCAAGTCAGAACCTGTTACGGACAATAAAGGCTGATAAGCCAAATTTCTAAAGAGATTTGTTACAATGGATAAAACGTGGGTTCATCACTTCGATCCCGAATCTAAACGCCATAGTATGCAATGAAAATACCCCAATTCTCCACCACGAAAGAAATTCAAGGTTCAACAATCAAAGGGAAAAGTCATGGCATCTGTTTTCTGGGATACAACAGAAGGAATTCTTTTGATAGATTATCTCCACTAGGGAAAGACAATCACAGGTGTTTATTTTGCAAATCTCATTGCGAAAATGCTCCCGCCCACATCTCCCAAGTTGCGGTGGGTGTAATTTATGCAGCAGGGTCTCTCATTGTCTCAGCATTGTGTCTCATGCCCATTATTCTCCAGACCTGGCCCCAAGTGACTTCCACCTGTACCCGAACATGAAGAAACGTATTCATGGAAAACATTTTGCCAGTAATTCAGAAGTGACGGATGTTGTGAATGAGTGGTTGCAGGACCAATCAAAAGATTTTTTTTCCCCGCTGGAATTGAAGCACTGCAAAACTGATTGTAAACATGTGTTCATGTTGCAGGGAACTACGTTGAAAAATAATTGTGGTTTAGTTTTCCGACAGGGATCAGAGGCGGAGCATGCTGAACCACTCTCGTACAAGTAAGGACCGGTTATATAATAATAAAAATGATGCTGATATTCCCTGAGAAAAAGGAACTATTCCGTTCTATTAATAAACACAGAGGCACAAGGTGATCCACTTTTCTTAGCAAATAGGCTTTTTTTTCCTCAAGAGACAAACGGAAAATCTAGAACGTAACATCAAAATAACGATATTATTTTTTAATGGCTGAATTAAACTGTAATTTTAGGTTAAAGTGCTAAAATTCAAAACTCAAATTCTTTAGTAAGTTTTACATATAAATCTATCTACCTATATATCACAAGCAGAAGTTGATTTTACAGATTACAATATCCTGGGTTCGATTCGATTCTTGACTGAAGGATTCATATTTTTAATATAAGTTAAAATAGTGGAAAGCCACGCGAAACATGAGGTAATCTGTAGGTAAAAGCTACTTAAGACGAGCATACCTTTAATAATATTAAACATTAACATTGTCATTTATCTTGAATGCATAGTTTTCTTTATATGCAACTTATTATCCGTTATCACACTATTTTGTAGACATTGTCATGTTAGTATAAGGACCAAACATGGTTAATTATTAAAACAAAACTACGCAGTCAACGTAAATAACAATTTTATTATGCATATTTTAATTTTTTATACCTTTACTGATTTTAGGCTCAACTTACACAATCATGGTCCTCTTCGTAAAATTTGACTCCAGGCGCCGTTGAATCTTCCTCCAGGTGAAGTTGGCCGTACATTTTCCCTCCTGCTTTTGCAACCGGGCTGGGGACCGGCTTAGGCGAGTTAAAAATGTACTGCAGTCACCTCTGCAGTTTTCCTTAAAAATAAAACATACATTAACTAAACACTAAATAAAATAGAAGTCACAAAAGAATATTATATATATTTCATTTATATGTATTTTTTATTCATAGTTTATGTGTTTGTTTGTTTGTGTTTCGACTCTTAAGTTGTTTTCGGTGCATGTAGTTTCATGTACGATTTCCAGTTGAAATGTATTCTCTATTCTGTAGCACATAACTAGACTAAATCTTGCAAAATGAATTCAGATTAAAGAACATTAACTATTCATTCCTGTTATTGAATTAGTTTCATTTGATTAATACTAAAAAAGTGAAATATTAATAAGATACAAGATCGGAAACCTTAATAATAATTCATTAATTCATGCACTCAATGCTAGTACCATACAACCGATCATATTCTTTTGTAACATCTATTTACCTTATAGACATAATGTACTACATACCACGTATTATGTAATAATAATAATAATAATAATAATAAATATCAACTAAACTGAAAACTCAAGACGACGGCCGCGAACATTTTAGATTTAAAATTATGAAATATAAAAGAGGTTTCCAATATATACACGGAGATCGCGGTATATTTCTAAGATTCTTTTCCTTACTTGGGAAGTTCGACTTCACATAAAGGTTAAAAAAAATCATATCATTGTTTATTTTGATGGTGTCTAATTATTTTAAAGTAAGAGGTAAATGTATGGCTAGGGGGAGAGAAAATTGAAGACGTTAAGACGTTCCCTTATTTAGGAAGTCTAATTTGTTGGACGGAAGAAGTGAAAAGGACGTAAGTTCCAGAATAGCGCACGCTAAACAAGCATTCAATAAGAAAAGAGGACTACTAGCATCAAGAAATGTGTCGTTGAACGTTCGGAAACGATTTATTAAGACTCTGGTATGGAGCGTGGCGCTTTACGGATCAAAGACACGGACATTGAGAAAACCTGAAATATTCCAGCTGGAAACATTTGAAATGTGGTATTAGCGCAGAATGCTGTGCGTATCATGGACCGAAAGGAAAAGGAATGAAGACGTACTAAACGAAGCTGGTGAAGAACGACATATCATGAAGATAATAGGAAAAAGAAGAAACAGCATGCTTGGCCATCTTATTCGGCACTCCGATTGGATTATCGTGTTAATAGAGGAAAAGGCAGAAGAAAAACCAGGAAGAGGAAGAACAACGATAGAATATCTAGATGCAGTTACGAAGAAGAGACCTTATCAAAAGTATAAAACAGCTCTTCCAAGGGAGGGAAAAGTTTTAAAATTGCATATTGCCCACAACCTATGACTGAGGAGAGAAAGAAGAATTATTTGAAGCACACATTGCAACCAATCACCAATTCTCAATCATTTATTATCCGTCTCCACTGGCTAGTAGCTAGAGTGCGCACCTTTGATACACGTGACCTCGAGTTCGATTCTCGGTCGGAGGACTTTGAAATTTGATTGTTTTACCGAAATTTGTATTGCACCTTATAGGTCTACATCTCATACAACCCCGGTATTGAAAATGGATGATAAATTCCAACCAACCAATAAATCAACGGTTTATTAACTCTCAAATTACTAGAAAATGTGAGTTATAGGTTTGTCTCGGATCGCAAAGAACCTAGGTAATCGCTATTTATTATTATAATTATTATTAAACTTAATCTATTACCAGGTTAAACATGTCTCTTCTTTCCCTTATATACTAGATAAATGCTATGTTGATATCTTCCTTCTTTTTCGTTCCTGGAAAAGCCACAAAACACAAACATGAAACAAGAATAACAGAAAGATTCTAGCAAAATAACGCTTAAGAAGACGTTTGGTTAGAATATTTGCTAAACTACTAGTTTTAATACAATCTTTTAACTATAGTACCTTCATAACTATTTGATAAGTAGTGAGTTGTTGCACAAGTAATGCAGGATTTGGGGTACCTTAATTTAAAAGATAACTGTGGTCCTAGTGATGTTATCTATATATATACCGTGTTATATATCGTTCAACAGCTTATGTGTTACTTATTTTAGATATACACCTCGTATAAAGTATGGATTGTGTTTTCGTTTTGATGTATTGAAACCATTTCTGTCGAATCTACCTCCACAAATTTAAATTTCACTGTGGCGTACATAAATAACTGGGCAGCATGCCAGCTCTGTCATCGGTATTTAAGCCTGAAGATAAAGTAAATCCCGAACAGTGGTTTAATGCTGATTGCAAATTAAAGGACATCCAGACTCGGGGACAACGATGCGAGAAGTTGTACAGGATTTCCGTCGCACGGTATTCGAGAAATTATGAAATGAGTAAAAGATGGACACATTCGTAGCACAAGAATGTACAAAGAATCGAACAAATTGGTACTTTTAATTAAGAAAAAAAAAGAAAGATTGGAGGCTTTCTAAATACAGCTGTGAAGAAGAGTAGAGAAATTTACCTAGGTTGAACGGGAAATCAATAAGAAAGTGTTAGAAATAGTGGACGAGAAAAGTACAATTTAGAGGAAGAGAAACTACTTGGGACATTCGCTGAGAAGGCATTATATCAGAAGCTGAGGTGAAGTTGAAAAGAAAGAGGGAAAGAGCCTACAGCTGATGAACGGTATTAAAAAAGAAAATTAATACATCAAGACGAAGGGATTAGCTGAAGAACGTGATGCATGGAAGCGTCTCAGCTGCGACAAACTACCTGCAGTAATGGTAGAATCTATGATTATGAAATAAAATGAATGAAACGATATCTTTCAGTTTTATATCCTACGTATATGCCGGCGAGGCTCAGGAGACAGTGACGATGAGAAATAAATGGAATGGTGGAATGAAGAGTGGGAGGAAACAGGAGAATCCTGAAAAAACCCACGCATGCGGTATTTGTCCACCACAAAGTTCATTTGGCGTGAACTGGGATCGAACCAGGGACCCCTTGCACCAGAGGTGAACGCTCTACCACTGAATCTTTGATTATGATAGTAAACGCTGCTCCTGCACAATAAAACACATTCGGTTTTAGAACGCGTTGTAGATCTTGTATGACATTTCGCGCGAAAGCTAGATTGTGCTTCTGCTTCTAAACACTTTCTAATACAACAGTTATACCCGAAGATCATGGCAATTATGTAGTGATCTTTAGATGGAGTGAACCCCTCAATTCGCGCGAATCCATCAAGATTGAAAATTATCAGGAAATTGACCAAATGCATCAAATGTTCAACGCCTATGGCCAGCATTGTTGAACATAAAAGGCTCAATCATGTTAGTAATAATAGTGTCGAACACTTATTAGGATACGAAACTCAACCTATCGTCCAACATATTCGTCAGACCTCTCGCCCACTATCACCTTTTTCTACACTTGGACTGCTTCTTGCACGAACACGTCTTCAATAACCAAATCAAGAATGCGTTATGAGATTTTATCAGTTCTACAACCACAGATATTGGCAGAACTATATTGATGGTGTTGGAACCTGTGAACCAAGATCCTGCATTACTGTGCACCAATCTAGTAGGAAATTAAAGATCAGAATACTTACGATATCAGTCATCAATAAATAACCTTTTACCTTTTAAATAGCTTCTTCCTATGAAGAACTCCAGAACAAACTGAAAAATTAGTCTTAGCGAAAAAAGATTAATTATTTAAATAGCCAAGAGTAAAGCAAGATTATTTGAAGACAAAAACGAAACAAAATGAGACCTATAATACACAATATGTCAACTGAAAGTTTTACTGAACAAATAAACAGAATATATAATGACGAACATAGACGGACTCTCAACATGCGGCGACAAACACCTTATGCAAACTGGGCAAACCCCAAAAGACTAGACTGAAGATACACAAAACACATTTGACTTTAATAATTATATATGTAGGCAATTAACGATGTTGTTAACTAATACACCACAGATCAAAGATAGAAGCCAGAGAATAGGTTTCCATTTGACAACAAAAGAGCATTATATAAAACCAATACAATGGATTGACAAGTGACAAAATTTACTAAACTAAATTCTTTTAAAAGTAACATATAGGAACATTATATTATCATATTACTTAGATAATTTAAGCAATGTGAATAGAACTAGATTATTACTTATGATGTTGAAAACATTCTACGTGAAAAATTACTATTATTACAACCTTATAAATATACTAATACCCATAATGACCTTATCAATATTGGAAACCAACGAATTATAAACATATTTGAAGAAAGGTAATCGACAACTTGTAAAATTTATCTTTTATTAAAATAACACATGTAACCTTATTTACTGATATGCAATATATATGAAATTTGAACAACAAAATTACCTCTAAATTACCAGTTTGCTGAAATGAAATGAAAATTTAGTTAAACAAGCTTATTGTGTTATTCTTCAATAAAAAGAGAGAGAGGGAGGGAGAATATAATTTTTCGTAGAAAGCGATGAAGTAACTACTTATTTACCATCTAATCTTACTTAAAAACACACACGCACACCCTAACTTCTTAGCATTCTTGAGAAACCCACATCTTACATAATTTAACCCGTTTAACATTGTTTAAAAAAAAAAAAAATACTCTTTTACTACATCGAAAGGAGAAATAGCATATACCTGGAATTAATTGCGATTTCTTCTAATTCTACAACCCTATGAAGGAAAAATGGAAAATCTAGTTCATTCATTGACAAGACTACTTTTTTAATACTAATTTTAAAAGTTTGCCAAACAACATTATATCAAATAAATCAATTTTACATTAACATACTTTTATATCCGTTGTAATATTACTGGATATTTCCTATTTTAGTCTAATGATTTTTATGGTAACCTCTACATTTATCTACCTACCTACCTCTACACACACATATTGTATATATATATTTCAAGACTACATCCTATTTTAGCCCGAGTGAATGACTCTTAAAATCTAAGATTGCCTCTATATCTAGCTATTTACCAACACACTTACACATTATATATACGGTATGTCTTATTTTAGTCCTAATGAACGATTCTTACGATTTATTACCTTTATATCAGCCTACCTACCTACCATGGGCGGAGTTAGAAATTGTCTGCTGGGCGGCAGACCTTTTTTTGCTGGGGAGGGGGGCACGATAAATACAAATGAGAATTGAAGAGTCTTATAAGTGGCATTTTTACTTTTTGTCGAAAAAGTTGGGGGGCAATGCCCCCCATAACTCCGTCCATGCTACCTACACATACTATAAATATAGATGTCTATTTTTTCAATCTCCATGTTAATAGTTTTCGAGTATCAAGCGTAGGAACATATCAAGTGTAATCGTAGTGCTTACCAAGTGTGATCTAATGCTGTAAATCGCTTTCTCTAGGTTTCAGCCACAATTTGTCATCGAATGAATGAGCTCTACAGCGAGAACTTTATGAATGATAGTTATGTGTACGAGGGCATAGAAAGTTTTAAAAGGGACGTACCAAGGTGAATGGCAAAGGAAGTCACGGGCGGAAATTGATTAAAGACGTAAATTCAAAATTTCTGAAATGTCTGCTGACTCGGCCTTGAAATTTTCGGAACGCTACGAAGCGAAAGGGGAGGGTTTCCTGGACAAAATTGTTACGAGAGACAAGACATGTGTGCAGTTCAAGATTATAGAGATGAAAGTGCACCTCAAAGCTAACAAAGGCTTATAGTGACCATAAGTAAGTAAAAAGGGGAAAAAATCTACTTTGCGGAGGGCATAAATTCTTGCAAAGATATGATAAATGCCTTAATTACAACGGTAGCTATGTAGAAATAGCACAGGATTGCTCCTGTGTGATATATCAGAGTGTGCTATCTTGAGTTAGCAACATTAGAACAATATTTAGCAAGTGAAAAATAAAGTGTTGCTCGAAGATTTATAATTTTGTTAAGTGCATTAAGTTTGGAGCACAGATATGTATCTTGGTCGGCATTGCCACAATTTTCACTTGAGTATCGGTAAAGTTGAAAACAATGCAGAGTTTAAAAGTTTTGTCAAAATGATTCAATGAAATATTCGTACCGGTTCTTCATAGCAAGTTAAATGAATTTACAAATGTGCTGAGGATTGTTATATAAGTTGCAGGATTTCGTTGAACTGAAAGTAAGTTTTGAATTCAGGTAAAATGGACAAACAAAACAGATTTAAGAGGTAAACCACCCGTGATTCAGTAAGAAATCCATACCAGTTCCCATCACGTAAAGCTGTATTAACAAGATAGCATTGTGTAGATATATAATTCACAGGCATCTTTTACCTGACAAGGTAATTTAAAGGCAGTAATTCAAAATTTATTAACATTATTTCTACAGCAGATGAGAAAATGTAGTTCCACAAACAGTGTGATGTTCTTAAGAAACATGTACTGAGAATGACAAAATTTGGTCGTTGAAACGTTTACGTGAAGTTGTTATATGAGTACTTTGATGACTAGATTTATTCTGATGAATTTATGTATTCATGTTCTTATTTCTACTTTACTAGAGATTGAAAAAATAGCCCTCCTGTGTGCATATATAGCAACAACGCTACATTAACAAGTTACAAATCAAAGTACAATATCTTCTTAAGATATTGTTTACATCTTTATAAGTACAATAAATATTTTGTATTTACCTTTAACATAAAGTGTTTGTTTTCCTTTCCAACAGAAAGTTTATCACAGACTATCCTGTTTTGCCAGCTTAATTTACTTACTTTACAAAATTCACTGTTAATATACATTCAATATTTAAAAGGAAAAGAAAACATTTGAGCTAAGTACAAAACTATATTGGTAATAATTATTAAAGCTAACAAACAAGTTAGTAACAAAAACATTGATATATAGTATATACAAAATGAAAATGTAAAATGAAAACATGAACAAACAAAACAACACATTTAAATATATAATTACGCAGTAGCATGATCATATGAACATTTCATAATTATCTACTCATAAAATATACAAAGATAATTATTTAGAAAAAAACATAACATGACATATATATATATTAAAATATTTACAATAAAATTACAAACATAATTGAAAACATGACATATAATTATTATTTTCTCGTTTTTATGAATATTTCAAAAATATTACTCTCTTACCATTTCATTAAAAAATTAAAAAAAATACACTATATTAAACTCGTTCAATGCTTATGAACTAAATTTAGTTAAAAATATACTAATTATAACTATATTAATTACCTCTTACCTCTAGTGAGCCCTTCGCCCCAGGGATAGCTTCATCATATGAAGAGGAGCTATTCCTGGACACCCCCTTCGCCACGAGACACTGCACAACTATTATTAAGCAACAGCCAACAGATAGTAGTACAATTTCTAATTTCTAATAAGCAACAGCCAAAAGATAGTGGTAGAATTCACCAATTTATTTTTTTTTTTTTACGAAATAATATCTATCAGATTACTTTTTGATGTTATGCTTTGAATATGAAACGTATAAATGCAAACTGAAGAATAAATTCTTTTTTATTGTCCAAAGGAAATCACTATCTGGTTATTGGTTTACTTTATTTACTTCTAAATAACTGCACAAACTGCCTCGCTGCAACAGATTTCTACTGAACACAATTCAATAGATATCATTTTGCACGTGTAGGCGTCCCACAGGAAGGGGATTTTATTTATTTAAAAAATATATAATAAATATGTACATTTATATGCCACTGCTTGACAAAATTACTGTGTTAATTGAATGGAGTGAAATTATGTTTTTTTTTTTTTTTTTTTTTTTTTTTTTTTTTTTTTTTTTTTTTTTCATTCATGATATTATTTACCTATGTAATGTTGACTTTCTCATTAACTGTTTATTTTGGATTTGTGAAGATTAAGATACGTAATGCATCATTAGTGCTATAGTAGTTAAGATGCAAATCGAAAAATCAAGAGACACTTTATGTATGAATATGAGTTAATAGGACGTATAAGAACTTATGCAACCATTTGAAGACAAAGAAATATCTGAAAGAAGACGTGTAAACATAACCGAAGCTATTGGGAGAAGGAAGAAGCAGATACGAAGATTATAATATGTTCTAGAGATTTTTTAGAAGAAAGAATCATATAAGTACCAGAGAATGAATGAATGTATAATTTATCACTCAGGGTTGTAATGGAAGAGAATTGTACCACTCAAATTTCACCAAAATTTGATACATATTTCAGAACATGACTGTTTACAGAAAGAACCAAGACTACTCTATTTAAGGCTAGGGTCAGACACGCCTCTTTTTTCTCCATGGAAGCAGAGGTCAAACTATGACGTCACATGGCGACAACTAAAGGGACAAACACACACACATACACAAATGCAAATTAATGGGAAACATGTGTGGCTGAAAACAAGAATTTGAGAAGCACTTATGTTAGAAATTAGTTTGTTTTGTGATTGTGTTGTGGGCTGTGTTTTGTTGTGTGTATTTTTTCATTATTATCATATATTCATGTGTTAATGCTGAGTGAGTGAGTGCATGTCTAATATCTAAAGAAAATGCTGTTTCAACTTGAAGAACAACAGCAGAAGTTGCAATAAAGACATTATTTTTCATCGTTTCCCAAAGGATTCTGCGGTCTCATCAACATCGCTTATCAGCATCTAGACAATATGAGACAAACATCCGAACCACTTCTCAGGGTGGAACCCGATATTAGGCGCAATCAAAGAAACACTCAACCACGAAATGGTACTGTAGACTATGAGTCACATTTGATGTGAATTGCAGTCCTTTCCTCGTGAAAACTACTCGAATTTACTTTAAGTAATGTTCTACGGATTATAAAGAAATAACTGAAACAAATGTAAGGCCAGTAGCCAACAAGGATATATTCGCTTTTATTAAGAAGAACATTGTTAACTGAACCAAGTTCGAGTAATGAGCATAGGAATATGTGTAAGTGATGTAAGCTCAATGATGCACTACAGATAGTGTGTGATTTTACTTTCTCTATTTTGTTCTCTACATAATGTTTAAGTAGAATCAGAAGACTTATGAAGTTAGGGAACTATTTCGCCTATTGTGCATAAATGTTTGATCTCTTATGTTTTAGTTATTAATTTTATGTTTCTTTTTTATTTATTTTATTTTATTACTTATTATTATTTACAAATAAGTATTTTAGTGGAAAACCACGTGAAGAAACATAGCTATTTCGCCTATTGTGCATAAATCTTTTCTTTTGATGGTGATTCCGAAACTATTATTGCAAAAAAGCTTGCAATAGTTATTGGGAAACATCAGTTTCTCTGAAAGAATCTAGAAAAAATTTAACAAATAATAAAAACAGTTTTTACTGTTATCAGAAACTATTCATAAATGGCCTTTTTAGAAAATTCTAGCTGTCACATGCTTCTTGTAGCTTTAGTAAAAATTGTATGTACATTGGTTTTTATTATTATTATTATTATAAAGAAAAGTGTGTGCTGTCATGTTAGAGATTATTGAAAAAGCGACTAATTTACAGCTCAGAACTAACAGTTCAATTTATTAAATGTAAACCAGACACATAACACAGAACAATCGGTTACTCTTTATTGGATAAAAAATCATGGATCTTGGGAAGTGTTTGTAATGGTAGAGTGATAGAAATTCAAGTTCTTAGCAATATTAGACTTCGGAGACACGTTCTGAATATTTGAAATTAACAGACCTGTTATTAACAAGTCTGTTAAATTAACAGACACTAGAATATTTACGACAAATTGAAAAATCATGGCCTAAAGTTGAAACAAACCCAACTAAAACTAAAATGAACATTGAAAATTGGAAAGTAAAGCATAGTGGATAAGTTGAGGTATTAACCCATTATAAAAAGTTAGTTCAAAGGGGGTACATGAGACATTGTATACATAGCTATCATCCCAGACTTTCAAACTTGAAAGATTAACTGGAAAAACATGCAAAATGAAGATAAATAAGAAGAAAACCAAAGCGATAAAGTACACAAGAGCAGCAGAGGAAGGGGCAAACGTATGGCTAGATGGAGAAAAAAATCGAAGGGTTACCTTATTTAGGAAGTCTAATATTCTCGGACGGAAGTGAAAAAGATGTAAGTTCCAGAATAGCACAGGCTAAACATGCATTCAATAGAAAAAGAGGACTGCTAACATCAACAAATGTGTCGTTGGATGTTCGTAAATGATTTATTATGACTTGGTATGGAGCGTGGCGCTTTACGGATCAGAAACGTGGACACTGAAGAATGCTGAAATATCCAAGCTCGAAGCATTTAAAATGTGGAACACGGAAGGCAGTCTCAGCTTGTTTAATTTATTACAACAGTGTTTATTATGGTCTTTAATCAAGTCTAAGTAATGGAATATACACATGAAAATCAAAACAAAAGAAGTTCAACAAAAATATGTCAATTAATTTTAGTAAGCATTTTTTAAAGTTTGTCAAGCAGTGTAGAATTTAAAAATTGTCAAGATTTACGAAATATGTGGTTCATTTCTATTCCAAGCGTAATGACTTCCATTTTTCAACTAATCTAATATTCATTTAATTACAACAAATACTTTATTTTTTTTATTCTTTAATTAACTGATATTCATTTGAAATCTACACTATACTATATTTCTACAATCTAATTCTAATGTTTTTTGGAATTAACCCTAGAGTACAATGATCATGACAAAAGATGTTTCCATCTAATGTGCCCTAATCATTCAAAGAGCGCCATAGAACACGTGAACATTCTCATGAAATCTCTTTGCATAGCATAATTTGTCGATGCGCACGAAACAGGAATTTCAATAAAAGAAAATAGCTTTTAGGATGACCTACAAATACACTATAGTGAAGAAGCATCTGCAACTTCAAGCATGGCAGGAAGACATAATATCATGCGAAATACCGATTGATATGGTCAATTATATTTACAAGAGAATTACAGCGACATGACATTCAGGATTATTTTGAGAAGTCGATTTGGAAGATATACTACATATATTGATAACAAAATCGATGTTTGAGAAAGAGGCGAAAAAGAAAAAGAAATGTGCCAAGAGAAGGTTTATCAGTTTTCATAAAATGTTACTGTCACATAGTAAAGTGTGTTCAATATAAATATATACAAACTTCTAGAGGACAGCACCTGTCTCACGTAGTACATGAACAGGCGGTAGACCTGTCAGGATGATGAGCCAGTAGTGCACCAACAGATACAGGAACAAGTGGTGCTATCGTGATCCTGTTTGACGGCGAGGATGACCTAATGTGTGTACAAGTTCTACGGGACACAACAAAGCACGGGTAAAATGTGCACAGTAAAACATTTTACAGCGGAAGGAGTACCGCGTAGAACAACCTACGACATCATTAAAAGATGTAAGAATGGAATTGAGTGACCATCCCGAAGCGCACAGAGCAACAAAAATGCATGATTAAACTCAAGTGTGGCCACTTGTTGCAAAAATTCGATGCTCGTGATTTCATCTTGGATGATGAAGCCTATGTTACATTGTCCCATGCCTCTATCAATGGAAATGACGGTTTCTATACATCTTAAATCTCTACAGTCCCATCTAGTGTTAAATTTTCCAAAAAGAAGAAATTTGAAGAGAAAGTGCTTGTTTGGATTGCTATGGGTCCTAAAAGTGTTAGCCAACCGTTGTTGTGTCGATTTGGATTTGCTATTAACGCCCAGATGTACCTGGTACAGTGCATTAGGAATAGACTAACACCGTACATACGTGTCAAAAATCCAGTCGAAATCCGTTGTGGAAAAGGAGCAAAATACATGTTGTGACGCTTAGCAAGTGATTCATTTTCTCCTGATTTGTTGTACTTAGGGTTAATCTTTTTTTCTTTTTTTCTACTTCGCTTGGAATCTATTTTACTTTTGTTTTTCAGATTTCTGCATTACTCAATATATTTTCTATTTCTATATTATATATCTGTTCTATACTACACTACATTCTACTTTCTACACAACTGTTCTACTTAACACTACTTTCTACCTACTTTATTTTTTTTACTTTTTTATTTTTTTATTTTTTTTTACTTTTTTATTTTTTATTTTTTTACTTTTTTATATTTTTTATTTTTTTTACTTTTTTATTTTATTATTATTATTATTTTTATTGATTTCTATATTGAGTCTATAACAGTGCATATGTATTGTGTAAAGAAACAGTTGGAATATTAGTATTCTTAACTTTCGATCACTAAGTCTGAGATTTGATACTCGTAACCGCCTTTAATTTTTAAAATAAATCAAACCCGTTTGGAAGTGTAGCACCATCATGTGTGAATACATTGACCTGACTTTTTAACACTATGTACTAGATAATTTTATAGTTCTCTCTTGTATTTAAAATCTACAGTCGCTGAAATATTTACTTAATGTGACTGAGAGTCAGTGTGTTTGTCAAAAGTCACCACAAACATTCAGGCACTTGTCCAATTATGATGCTGTTTAAATTCCTCCACACAGAATTCGGGAAGGTGGTCTTTGAACCACTGTTGTACGGTGGCCTTCATTTCATCATATGTGAAATGTCATCTCATCAAAACCTGTCACCTTAGTGGCTTCTTCAGCAGACCGAAGATGTGAAGGTCCCAACGTGACAGGCCAATGATATAGGAAGGATGACTCAACATTTTTCACTTGAATCGTTGGAACAAGTCCTGTACTACTGGTTCTATATGAAACTTACATGAAACAATTTGAAACATTCTTTGATCTTCTGAGGTTAAGTAATGATGATTTTTGTTTTCTTGAAGAATAGAAGTGTAACAATAATCATTAAATACTGTTATAAACTCAATACAATATAAACTTCATGCAGAAATCTTCCTACTACAGTGATACCTTTCAATAACGGGCATTGATAGGACGTAATTATTTGTCTGTAAATGAAAGTTGACAGTTACAGAGAAGACATGTTCCAATTGTTGGGGGAGTAAAGCAGGAATTCGTTTTGTAAACAAATAGAAGTATCATTGAAGAGATGTGTTTATGTGGGGTTGCAAGGGAAGATACAAGTACCAAGGGAAACAGAAGTAGTGACTTTTTCAGGGAAGAAAAGAAATTTCGTGTAGAATTCTTGGTCTTATAATTGGTTCTCCACCATAGAAAGTGTTGAAGCAGTAACGCCAGGAAGCAATTTAGTTTGGATAGATGTACAGGAAAATGAAGAATGTTGTGTGTGGTGGTTCACCAATTTATTGAGATTGAATTTGAAAGATGTTTTGTAGAGAAGAGAATTTCTGTTTCCTTAGCGTGACCACGTTTTATTTTTAAATTGAAGGGAGCATTTTTTGTGCTGAATATGTATAAACTGAGAACAATGAGCTTACTAAAGCATTGGGGGAAAATAAGACTGCTGAGGCTCCTGTCCTATTATAATACAAACAGTTTTAACGGGATTAAAAAAAAAATCTGTCCGTATTATGGAGGTGTCCGTTATTGTGAGGTTTCACTATATTAGATTCTACAAAACGACTTGTTGAGAATTAGCAAAAGCTTACTATTGAATTTTGAGTAACTACAATTACTACATAAATTATATACACATATATATACAAATCATCCTTTGGTTTAATGGATGTAATTTTAGTTCGTGAGGAACTGGAATATTCTGAGGCAAAAAGATAGGTAATAAAGATCTATTTAATCTTAACATAATACTTAACCCTTCTGCAAAATGACAACCTAAAGGATTGAAAAAGATGAAATATTTCTCAAAAGTCGCCGAGTTGAGAGTCCGTCAAATTACCCGAAATCATAACTGCAGACAATTAATACAGAAAATCCGAGACACAGACGTCAAAGAGAAATATCGAAGACTTACAAATACATAATACAGATAAGGACATTAAAGCGAATTGATAAAACGAAAGATATATTATGTTTAGAAATGCTTATCTTTTTACCTCAATTCCTCTTTAGAGGAAGCACTCTCGCTCTTCGTCGCACCAAGGAATGCAGCAGCAGCAGGGACAAAAATAAAACTTGAAGCAGCGGCCACACTGAGATTCATGGCGAAGATGAAGTAAGTTGGGAGGAAGATCCCTGGTTCCATACATTCTTTCCCACCTTCTTCTTCTTTCCTCTCGTTGATCTAAAATGAACAAAAATATAAAAATAATGAGGATTTGAATTATTATATTTTATACAATTTAAATAGCATTATTTCTAATTTCAGTTTTTGTACTTGGGTTCATCTGGGAACTATTAGTACTCATGGGGACTAATGATATTTAGAGGGAGGTTACACGTTGAATACAGTATTATATAAGGCTTTTTGCGTGCAAAATGGAGCTACTGTCTCAAGTCTCTGGGTATATAAGTCGCAGCGTGTCCGGCATAAAATCATTTCACAGTTGATAATTGAAGCTAGTAGATGTATAAGTTATGGGATTCTTACAATTAGAAGTAAGTGGATACTTTCAAATATCTAGGATCAGTATTAATAGACGGAAACCATATTCACGAAGAAATTAAATGTCGGCTAAAACCAGGGAATTCGTACTTATTCAGTTCAAAATCTATATTTATTTATTATTCAGTTCAAAATCTCTTGTCGTCGCGAATTCTGTCCAGGAATTTGAAACTTAAAATATATAAAATGATAATCATACCTGTTGTGCTGTATGGTTGCGAAACATGGTCGCTTACTCTGAGGGAAGAACGTAGATTGAAAGTATTTGAGAACAAGATCCTAAGAAGAATATTCGGACACAAGAGGAACGGAAAAGGGGAATGGTGGAAACTTCATAACGAGGAAGTACATAATTTATGCGATTTACCCAACATTGTTAGGGTCATCAAATCTAAGAGGGTCAGGTGGACAGGTCATGTAGCCAGGCTGGAAGAAAGCAGGAACGCTTTCAAAGTCTTGACTGGAAGATCAATCGGAAAACGACCATTAGAAAGACTTAGGCGCAGATAGGAGGGCAATATTAAAATGGATCTCGCAGAAATAGGAATATAAAGTAGAAACTGAATTCAGTTGGTTAAGGATAGGAGTCAGTGCAAAGCTTCTGTGAACGTGGCATGGAACCTCCGGGTTCAATAGGCCATAAAGTAAGTTAGTTAGACGTAAGGTACTGCACCGTTAAGATAAGTGAACTTCCCGCAAAACTGCGCTACATTTTACAATTTTATTTCAGTAAAGGCGTAAATATTGCACAGACCTTTTAAGAAATTTGTGCTATTTATGGGCAAGATAAGATAACAATCAATTTCTTTGTGGAAATTTTTATATCCAAGATGCTCCTCACAGTAGGCATCCAATCATACAAAAAATGGGTGATATTCGGGCAAAAGTCGAGTAAGACCGACATATAAGTAGTCATGGCTTCGCTAATGACCTAAACATTTATAATCAAACTACCGTGTTCACTTGCGTAATAGTAGCACTTTTTGTATCATTTTTTAAATGTGAAAATCCAACTGCGACTATTAAAAGAGGAATACTGCCATTTTCTTATTGCTATGATCAAGACAATTTCGAATTTTGATACGTACAACATTGTGTCAACAAAAAATGGAGGGTGGAAGAAATAGGTTGCTTGATCTCTGTTGACAGATGGGTCACGATGTTACGTGTCAGTAAACACGAAAAGTTCTTTTGCAATTTCGAAGGAAGTCTCGTTCACAAAGAGAAAACTTAAATGAAATATATATAATTTGAACAATATATATATAATTTGAAATAAATAAATAAATATAGACAACTAGACTTGTTTGCCACAAAAAGTTGCAATCTACTGGACTAGGTATGAATTAGTTGCATTTCAGTTCAACGGACAGCATCAGTAATCAGTGCTATAACATGGTTTCACCGTGTAACCAAGTAAACATTTGTATACTGGTACATAAAAGATTAACTCATAAAGATTAATGATCATAACTCTTATGGTGATAACACTAATTTGTACAGATTAAAATATGAAAATAACTTACACCAATTGTCGCAGGGGTCCACTTCAAAGCACAAACAAGCCGAAAACGGGGCGACAACGCATCTAGCTGCACAACTGATCACACAGAGAAGTCTACTTCGCCAAGATATGGGATATGGATACGGCGGCTCCTGAACTGGGTGTTCCCTCAGATTATCATCATCGACTTCTCGCGGTGACCTCTCGGTCACCTCTTGTCGCTGTTTTCTCGGTCTTGGTTCCTGTCGCCGTTCGTGCTATAATAAAACAATAGAAATTTAATGAGAATAGAGAAGCATTATTTATTATTCTTGAAATTTCATATAGAAAACTATATATAATGATAATTCTAAGCTACTTGCGTTTCGGAAAAAAAAATCAGTATCAGTGATGTCATTCAGCTAGTTCGCACTGATTCGCCCGAACTGGTTGTTAAAATCACCTCTCCACCTAATAGAGGAGCACTTATGAAAAAGAAAAAATTAGTATTGTTCTTGAGAATCTAATATATTTATTTTCCTTTCCTTTCCAGCTTTCGAAGAGATGATTAACACCACATTAAATAATTTTCAAGTGTTTGTAGATAGTCAAGGTTTTCCTAAAGCAGAAATTCATCAAATCATCAAGGAGGCAAGAAAAATAATTAAAGTTATTGCTGAGAGTTAAGGCATTCAGTTTAATAAACAACGTAACTACAGATAAAAGAAACTACCTCCTTGCTGAAACTCGTATCTCACCTCTGAGAATAACTTCTTGTAGGAAAGCCTTTAGAAGAATGGGATGCAACGCACTGGTAAAAACGTGGTTACACCAAGGGTATTATACACGTGCCGATTGTTGGGTTAAAAAGAAAGCAACATCCGAGTATTCTAAACATCGACTTTAATTCTAGGCTTATCTCAACATCGGCGAGTTTTGCAAAGTAAATATTAAAATAACTATTTGCATGACTTCAATCTAATACTGTTATTAGTATCATTGGAATCAATCAATCAATAAATAAATAATAAATCAGTTTACCTCCTTGATCTCCTCCACGAAAACTTCTTTGACCATCGTCTCACGATCCATCTGCGAGGTCCCAGGAGGAGAGGTGGGATGACTTCGTTCCTCAGTTGGTGGTGGAGTGGTCCGTTTTCGTGTTACTTCCTCCTACGAAATATAAATCAAGTTATTTTAGTTCCAGTCCAAATCTGTTTCATCAATGACTCATCTTACTTGTAACAATACCCCTGTACTTTTATTTTCTACATAATATCTCTAGTTGCATATAAACATCATTAACAGCTGGGAATTCAATAGTATATATATAAAGTGTTTGTGTCCACAATAAGTACAATCTCCTACTTCAAGTGAATTTTGCCACATGTGTAGTATGATTTCTTCCAGCATATTAAAAACAGTCATTTATTATTTGTAAAGAACGACATTATTTCGTTCATTTCCGTGGATCTATCGATTTGTCTTCTCCATCGGAGTAAATCTGTCTTCAACATTGGGGGGAACGGGTAAGACAGTTCATTTTTTAAGCAGATTTGAGGCTTATTCTGGAAGGGGGGAGGGGAGATGAGACTCATATTACGGTAGATGAATTTGATTTCCGAGGTGAACCTGTTGTGTATTATACAGCAAGAAACATCAATTTCATCTCACTTTTCTTTGTAGTAGACACAAATAGTATCACATTTCTCCCCCCCTCCAAAAAAACACATTTCAAATCGGATTATTGGGGGCACATTTCCCCCAGCTCCAAGATTGAGAGGGATTTGTGCCAATGGTCTTATCTTTGGACAATATTTTAGTTAAATAAAAATAAAAATTTAAGAGTTCATGATAATTTAGGGCTATATCTCATTAGGGCTATGTCATAATGAAAAGCTTAATGGAAGGTTATTTTAACATGTTTTAATTCAATAAGTTCTGGTACAGAATAAATTTTTAACTTTATAAATTAATTATTTTTTCCCTCCATTCTCTCAAAAACTACGCATGACCTTTTAAAATCACACATATCATTTTGTTCTATCGATTGGTATATTTCTCATCTGTGAACATTTTTTTCATTAAACGCTAAGAGTATTCTAGAATTGGGTTAAGGTACGTTTCATTAGTGGATTATGCTTTATTTCTGTGACAGGAGGTTAAAACTATAAATATGGATGACAATTTCACATCTTCCTTTTCAGAGAGGTAGCAGCGAAATAAAAAAAACTGAGTTAAACTATGTCCTAACCAACTATTAAATTAAACTCCGGAATGTGTCTAAATACCAGCTGTCAATACCGAAATTTTCAATGGAAATCTCCATCTTCTTCAGAAGCTTATTTATTTACATAAACACACACTGCTCTTTTCAATCACCCTTTATAGTTTCCATCACATAATTAAAAATATATATATATATATTTCAGATATGGCTAAGTTTACATCTAACATTGGATAGTTTGTAGCAAATATGGTAATTTATAATACATTAAGATTTCTGTTTCAATTAATTATTGGGGTTTCATCTGTGTTGTGAGAATTTTTTCTTTTTATCTGTGTAGTTATGTTTCCTGGTAATATGGTGAAAAATAAAAATAAAATCAATTAGTTCAGAAAAAAGTTTGTATTAACTAATAAAGCTCAGCTGATAATATCACTTTCCCTGATAGCTCGAAATAGTAGATATGATTTGCTTCAAACTTTTCAATCTGCAAAGAATATTTGGGTTGTGATTTTCTTGATGCAACGATCCATTATACGCTGAAGAAGATGGTGACTTGCATTGAATATTTCGGCATTAACGCATAGTTACACGCATTCCTGAATTTAAATTAAGAATTGTGAGCGTCAATTTAGTTTCTTCGGAAGTTCTATCTTAATATCTTCACATAAACAATTTAAACCTTTTGTCACAACTTTTACGCTTAGAGTTAGTACAAAGAGAAAAAATAAACTTATAAATTTCATAATTATAAATAAATAAAAATAAGAAACTTCCTATTGATTAAAAATTAATTTCTATTTTGTTGTCTTACCGTTCCGCTTTGTCTCCGCCGGAAGATTAAGCTTCTTATCCTGTGGAACCTGGAAAGTCTAAGATAAAAAAGTAATTAGAATTCGTGTGAACATAAATACAATTTAGTACACTAACAAATAATAAAATAAATTAGTTTAGTGTAAGTAATTTCAATTAAGTTTTTTAGTCTTATTACATCATTAATATAATTCTCAGGTTTCTAACAAGCTGGGCATGAGAAATACTACGGTCGTTAAAAGTGCATAACCCAAACCATTTTCAGAAGAATATATATGAACAAATAAGACTTTGAAGTATTACCTGGAACGGGGAGGCGGTCGAACAACTGGACCGTACACACGCTTAGTTCTTCTGTCTTCCATGACGGTCGATTCTCCAGTTGTTTCTTCTTCCTCCCTGTGGCTGCCAACTTCCTCCTCGGTGCGTGAGTGCAGTCCATCCTCCATTTGAGATGCAACCTCAGCTACACCTGATTCCACCAAATCTTCTCCAGCTGTAATGGCCTGTGTTGCCCGTCTCTTGAACTGGAGTAAGCGCCACAGGTAACATAGACATTTGAAGAAAATGGTCAGTGGCGATTCTTCAGGAGGAATACCACTGAAATCGTGTTCTGGTAAGTCCACGATGTTCCATGGCATCCCCACCTGAATCGTCTGCCAAGTAACCAGGCGGGGTGTAGGTACTCCTATTGCAGTTGCTATTATCAGCAGGCTTCTGATACGTTCGGCTTCAGAAACGCTAACAATAGCCAAAAATGATACAGGTGTATAACCAAGAATCATTCTCAGCCACGATACAGACATGGACTGAGGATGTGACGGTAACACTGAGGTTGTCTCAAAAGGAAAAAGATAACTCTCAACACTACTCTCTGCTGTTAGATCCTAATTCAAAGAAAGAGAAAACAGAGGTAAGTCACATTAACTGGATAACCATCAATAATATATGTAAACACAATAGAATTCTTTTAAAAAAATCTAGTTGGACCAAAAGATAAATTAGAATACGAGCTATGAGTAATCACTTCAGCTCACGAGCTGTTGCCAGCCTGTGCATCTTCTTCCGATGTGATTTTATCGGAGGTTGAACCTTGTAAACTCAAGTAACTCTCCGAGTGTCTACACCTGTACTCCCATTTGTAATGGAAACCAGGGCTACGCCTATCGAAGACATACATAGCAAAGCCGGAAAGAAGTGACAACTGAAAAACAAATATTATTAAAGAATTTTTGAAAGAAATGAGAAGTACAGTGGCGTATGTAAGGGAAAGTTCCAGAATGGATGACTCAATCGTTTTTTTCCATCACGTAGTGGACATTCTCTTTACAGGTGATAGTGTTGTCTGCTAGGTTGGTAGTCTGTTAATTGTTCATAGTGGGTAACTCATAAGTGTTTAGAGATTGTATTGTTCGTACCGAAGGCGTGCTGTTCTTTTTCTACTCTCGTTGAAGGACAATAATAGTGACTATGCTTGGGAAAAGAATTTCATAGGAAATACACGCACAAATAAGGATTCTGAGTGAAGAAGGCTACAGTACTCGCCAAATTTCTGCCAGATTGGGTTGGTACAAAAAACAGTTGCCAGAGCAATAAGTAAAAGTAAGTTCCAAACTACTGGAAATTATGGCTCGAAAAAGCCAAAAGGACGTCAAAAGTGCACAACTAAGTGTGTGGATCAGGCCATACTTTTGGCAGGAAAGAAGTCACCCAGAAGATCAGCCAAAGCAATCCTGGCTGGTTTACTAAAAGATAGGAATCTACCTAACCAAAGGACAATCCGCAGGAGGTTATTATGTGCCAATTTCAAATCCTATAAGATTGCCAAAAAGTCGAAATTGCCGACCAACAACATTGCCGATCAATTGACATTTTGTAAAAAGTATCAGGGATGAGCTACTGAACAATAGAAAAGAGTTATACTTTTGGCAGAGACCCAAGTATCGCAATTTTATACCTTTTGTAGATACATACGATGACCTTCTAATACAAGGGATTTTCAACGCTACATCATTCCCATTGTAAAGAATGCTGCTAAAATCATGGTCTGAGTGCCATTTCTGCTAAAGAATTGTGGTTCATGCCTGAAAGGATATTAATGAATGGAACTGTCTTTCTCGATATGCTTAACGAGTAGTTACCAGTGTTTATGGAGATCAACCAGTGTACCCACTCCCAACATGATGGAGTTGTTGGGTAATTTTAAAGCGGAAAGTGGCTGAACGTAACCTCAGTTCAGTTTCTCAATTAAAAAAAGCTATAAAACACGTCTGTTACAGAAATTTCACCAGAATACTGTGAAAAATTGTATCTGTCCATGCCTTCTCGTATCTAAGCAGCGTTAAAAAAAAAAATAAAGGTTTGTACACCAAATATTGAACTCGCTTTCAAGCGTGTATACTTCACTGTGTTTCTATCACTGAAATGTATCCTTTGTATGTGTTTTTAACCTGAAATGTATCTTTATATCAATGTACATCCGTATTTAAATGAGAATATTCTTGTGTATTCATAAGCATGATACTTATTTGTGGTGAGTCATCCGTTCTGGCCAATATATCGTGTTTCAAAACAACAAGTACAACGTTTGAGAGGTGATTCCTAACACAGTTAATAAAGAACATTCATATGGACCTATGGAGAAAGTTGCTTAGTTTCACAGCTAGGACTGCCTCAAAGTGAAAAAGCTACAATGCAACAAGAGAAACCATGGAGTGGTGCTACATATGAGTGTAAAGGAAGCCACATGCCATTCAATAATGCATTATTTCAGTAATGTGCGAGGTGTACGCAAGGGATTCCCTCACAACATAAATTTCAGACATGCTACAAACAGAATTTTTAGATATACTGTGACTTAAAAGGTGCATCTAAGTAGGCAAAAGGTAAGCTTTGACAACAGTAAATACGGAATACGTAAGCGGGGCGTCTGAAGTATTAGGGAACCCCAGATCCGCGGTTCCTCGTGTTGGAAATAACGTATGCTAAGGTGAGATGTGCCACAGCATATTTCACGTATTTTTTTTAATACATATAAGCGTCAAATGATACATCACCTTCTGAACGTTGACGGTGTTGTTTTGAGCACCCTATATATATGAAAATCACACTTGTCCTGAAAGTATATGAAATAGAGTCCTTGAATCCCCCCCCCCCCCTGATTATATTCTGCGTATGCCACTGGAAAAATATATTTAACAACTACAGAATATAATAAATAAAATGTTTGAATAAGAATTACATATTCATATTAAATACAGTGAACCCTCGGGTCCCTAATTTAATCCGTTTCGTAAGCTGTTTTTGAATAGTTAATTTGAACCTTTTTCAGCTGGAACAAATAGTTAAGGGAGGAGATAGAACCTATTCTTCGGACGCTGAAGTGATTAAAAACTAAAATTTTTTTTTATTGAAATTAATGTAAATATACACAACAATTGATCTATTCTGGCCGCAGAAACATGCTATGTATTTTTTTTTAACTTTTTGCCTTTTTAAATATTTTTTGTGATGAAGAATATAAATGAAAATACTCTTAAATTATCCTAAACTAGATATAATGAAAACTAAAATACAAAAAAGTGCAAAGAAATTTTTGAACACCACACAACGACAAATAATGTTTATGACGAATGCTTGAAAGCACTACTGATAGCGTGCATACAAGTGTGTGTTCATAGCCCGAAATATCGTTCGTGAACCGATTTTTGCACGAATAGAGGGATTCGTGAACTGTGGTCCACTGTATTAAATAAACGAAATATTATTAAACAAACAAGTTTCGTGTGAAACTACGGTAGACTTCCAAATTATACAAATTTAATTCTTAAACTTGAAGTAGTACCTCTATAACTACTGGTTCCAACAGAGGAATAAGATCAAAAATAAGACCTGTTCCTCCATCCATATCAAAAAGCCATTATTTGCTATCTCTTACTGCTTTTGTTCTATGGAGAGTCCTATTAAAACCGGAAGTACTTGTAAATTTCAACCACTCTCGGTTTTCGTAGTGTTGTTGGTAGTGATAGCACATTCCCTTGAGACGATGAATCGATTGCAAAAAAAAAAAAAAAAAAAAAGTCTGATAATTCGTTCATATAAAGTTACATTTATTTTCGTAAATATTAAGATAAAAATTACAAGGTACTAAAGCAGTAGAAACTTCGATGCAGACATACCTCAGACGCAGTACTCCAGCTACTACTGTCTTCAGTGATACCTTCCTCACTTTCTGTCAAATCCGGGTTCTTCTTTTCTAACGTCATATCCGTGTAATCGATGGAGTAGAAGCTTTCTGATGAATCAGAACTATTCTCCTAAAATAATAATAATAATACTAATAATAATAATAATAATAATAATAATAATAATAATAATAATAATAATAATAATAATAATAATAATAATAATAATAATGATGATGATGATGTAGAAAATTATATACATTTAAAATTCTACAGCGTTAACGTCTATTCAAAGTCTATACTCATTTTCTTAAAGTTAATCTGTATTTATATAAGTTTTAAACTTTTAAAGTACAGCTGCCTCCCTTTAAAATATTACCATGATATAACAACACTGGAAACACCTTTGTCCAAGCTTCTTGTTCGTGCCTATTTAAGCTGGTTTGATGCAGTCTGTATCTGGGTAAGCCTGCGACAAATGTATGTAATGTGAAGTCATCGTACGAAACACACATATCGAAATAGGGCAATATCCTAACCTAAGCTTTGTTACAAATTGGATAAAACTTTGATCGAAACGTTGCAGATATGGATGCAGAAGTGTTGACGATGATACAGGATCAGAACTCCATTGAACGTCAAGGAATGAGGCGAACATGGGAAAATATCGTTGAAATTTGATAAACATATAACTTCACAGCAAATGTCTCTGATTTTTTAACAGAACAGTAAAAAAGCCAATAAGAAAGAGTAATGTGAGTATTTGGTGGCTACTGCAGTACGGGACAACACCTTTCTAAAGTACATTGTGGCGGTCGATCAAACCTGACGTTCAAAAGTTTCGTACAACCATTTCACACTATATGCATTTGTCGAACGTTTATTCAAATACAAATTGCATAAAACTGATTTAAACAGGCATTAATAAAAAGCTTAGACAAAAGTATTTGCAGTGTTATCATTTCACGTTTTTTTAAGTTCGATTGAGTTGATTTGAGTTTAACGTCCCTTCCAGCAGCGAGGCTATATGAGACGGGACCTACTGATTAACGTGGAATCCGAAACACAGAAGCTCCCGCCGGAAATCGAACCCGGGTCTTCCTTGCTTAAGTTCGAGTACTTCATAGGCGCGTTACTTTGTAATATTGAACCTTAGCTGCACCAATCACTTACATCCGTAATAATGTACTTAGAAATTTTAAAAATGCGAGTAAGTAACTTAAAATAAATTTAAATATCTCTGACAATAAAATTTATCATCTAATTACCTCTGTACAAACATCTATAAATTTTATTTGATTAATATTTTTAGAATTATAAATAAATAAATAAATCTTTAAGGTTTGATCATTGATATATGTAGAGGAAAGAAATGTAAGTGGCAACATTGAAGAAATTTAACCATTTTGTTTTAAAAGAAACTACGTATGTTCAAATATATCAGAGAAAGAGCTTATCTATATTTGTACACTAACTGTTAAATATTTGAATAGTAATCAAATATTGGGGATATCAGTGATGGAACGCTTACCTCTGGTTCGATCACAGATCATGTGAACTTACGGTAGATAACATCGTATCCATAGTTTCACGTTTCCTACATTTTCATTCCACCAATTCTTACATAATCATTCAGTTTTATTTATCATCCGTCCTTTACTCTAAAGAGCATAATCATTGGGCGTAAAACTAAAATTCATTTCAGTTTTTAAAATGATAACAATAATAATAAAGTTTCAGTCTAAATATTGCATAAACAAAAACATGTATTATTTAATAGTTGATTCATATGAAAGAAATCATTTTAAAATATCAAAAGAAATTTCATTTATTTTTCATACCGGTAATCGTAAGGTCAAAATTTAGAAGCTAGCAAGGCAGTAGAAACATTGTGATAAGCAATAAAATCTCAGAGAAAGAGTATCGAAATTAATGAAGTCATGAAATAAGCTACGGTTATATGTATAATACGGATGTCAAAGAAATTTTAAATCTTCAGTTTAACAATATACTGTATCGAGTTAAGCAGACGAGTTGAGTTCAGTTGATTTTGAGTTTAACACCCCTTTCAGCGGCGAGGCTATATGAGACGGGACCTACTGAATCCGAACATGAGCTCCCGCCGGGAACCGAACTCGGGTCTCCCACGCTAAAGACGCGTACGCTAACCACGAAGGAGCTCAAGCAGACAACTTGAATATTATAGTAAGACTATCCATGGCTTTGGATTGATTATTTTAACAAAAGAAACACTGACCAAAGCTTAAAACACACTTTATTTTAAATTATAATTTGTAATATAACATACCCTTCTAACATATCCTTCTTCAAACAATATCGAAAAATTGAATAGTATGTATCATTTATTGAAAATAATAAAAAGTGTATCAAGAAAAATCTATTTCACGATTCTAATTGAGGTTTTAATTCTTCATTTATATGATAATTTTGGAGAGAAATGTTTAGGAAAGTCATTTGTTACTTCTTTCAGTTATACTTTCGGAAAGACTATACACCTATCATGCAGTAGTACAATATGTAGCATCGCAGTATTTGTTACGACTACGTTGCATAGCTGTTAATATATCGTGCACTTTCTCTTCGTTGCGTATGGATAGTCTACCATTTTCTCATAGTTCTTTATCGATCTAGTCCCCGTAAATTTCTTAATTATCACTCCATGGAGATTAGGAACCTGTGTACCTACAAATCTAATGGGAAACTGGTCTTTCACTGTCACCATGCTCACGACGTAACATCATTCTGAGCTCATTCGGCAAGACACGGTCTCAATCATTTAAAGGTGATGAGCAACAATGAACAGCAAAGAGATAGAGACATCTCGTCTCAAGGTTACCAACCTAACAGCTTGCGGAAGCAACCTGCTCACAATAAGGGATTACCAATCTTTGCAGAAAGCATTACTCGCAGCACACAGAATACAGTCTCTGAACATATAGGTGTATAGTTACTTTTTGAGCATATGTTTATATATGGTTTATACGATCCATTTATTGTGGAGTCTATCACAATATTTAAATTTACATATGATTACCTACTGCAATAGTCACCACACACACAAAAGAACCATATAAACTAATTTTAAAGAAAGATAAAAATAGCACTAACATTTTCGCTTATACATTTTACCTTATTATTGTCATTAAATCACATATCATACAGTCTTGAACAATCTAAGTGTACTGACCTCAACATCAGGTGTCACAAGTTCCATTTGCAACTGCAGAATGGATGTCCCAATATCCAACCTTGTCCTATAGATGGTCTCTCTCAAACGCTCCTCCTCCTCTGTTAAGTCATCTACGAAGTTGATGCCTCTGGCAATGAACTCGTCAATCTGAAAGAGGAAATAAATAAACAGCGTGTACAAAGGTTTCTATTTATAAATTATAATATACAGGGTGCAACAAGAAGGTACTGCAAAATTTCCGCCACCTAATGGTGTGAAATAGTCACATTCTGGTCGCTCCTTAATGTGACTCAATTTAAACTTCAATAACTCAGACTATAATTAAGCTAGAAGGATAATTTTAGTAGCAATGTGTTCCTGAAGGATGAAGCTTTCTGCCGATATGTATTTTATGAGTGTACCCCAAAGGGGAAGGAATGCCATCCCCAAAATCCTGATGCAAAAAATAAAAGAACACGTAATTGTCCTCCCTGTCAGCCGTGGTACCCCTTACATACATAAAATACATATCGGCGGAAAGCCTCGTTCTTCAGAGATACATAGATACCGAAATTGTCTTCCTAGCTTAATTAGGGTCTGAGTTATTGAGATTTAAATTGAGTCACATTAAAGAGCGACCAGAATGTAGCTATTTCACACCATTAGGCGGCTCAATGACCGTAACTCTGTAATGATGCATTTCCCGACATATGGTCGTATGAACTTTTTTGCTTGTCTACCCATAAGGAATCCACCCCTGAAATTTTGCTCTGGTGTAGTTCTGCCTCGTTCTCATTGATTGGTATCGGTTTCTATCCGAATTAAATTTATAGAACTTTGAGGTGAGTATTTTCTGCTTTTTTTTCTTTCTTCATAAAACCACTAATTTATTTCCTTTTATCTTTTAGGTCGTATTTATGCCTAACAGTTTCTGACACTATTATAACACTTAGTATCTGTGTCAGTGTTAACAGAAATGACACAACAGTAGATACAGTGTATATCAGTGCTTCCCAATTACTTCAGAGTTGCGGACCCTTTTTCATTTTTACGGCAAGCTACAGACCCTGCACCAGTGACGTAACTAAGGGGGGGGGGGACGGGGCTTGTGTCCCGGGAGCAGGATTGGAGGGCGCAAAACTGAGTAGATATTTATTTTCACTACAAGGCAAGGAAAGGAGTTTAGCAAACTAAAGGTCATAAAAAAAAATACCTTAGAAACTTAACAGGACAATAACGACTCACCAACCTTAGGATCATATCCATAGAGCATAAGTTACCATCAAAGCTATCTTTTAAGGATATATATACTGCAATTTTGAAGCAGAACTTTACCACCTGAAGAAAAAATGAAATACTGTGACGCCAACTTCAAGTATAGTCGGGAAGTGTTTTGGTTTGCTTTGTCACGGGGGCGCGCTAAGGCCAATTCATGCCCTGGGCGACAACTAGCCTAATTGCGTCGCTGCCCTACACCTTTAAATTCTGGTATTTGCGTTGAAGTAATAGTCGGCAGGTGGTTCAATTACCGATCTATATTTGTTATTTCCATATGACCTACAATTATGTCCCAGAATCTAGATGTTATGAGAAAAATCATACAACTTTTTCTTTCGGACAATTCTTTCCGGATTTGGTTCAATATTTGCTACATTTACTCTCACATAAAGCTCAGCATTCAGAAGATTTCTAAGTTGGTTTTCAAGAAACAAAGCATGTAAAATGCTAATACATGAAAGTAAGTGCTACAGAATGGAACCAGATGTTTCAATGTCTTTTCACCTACAGGATTCCTACATATTTTTGTAAACTGTTTTCCCTTACTTTTTTTAACAAATGATTATCTATTTCTCTGACAAAAGTTTGTTTAATTTATCCACTTTTTCGTATCCCCAGTAGTTTAATTAGATACCTAAACTCTCAGAACTGGAAAATTCTTTTTCTACCTAAAATCAAATAATACGACATGCGAGCCAAAATTACGTGTCGTTTTGCCACAGTACAAAAACAAATAAACAAAAACACATTAACCTAATTTACATTGTTTGACTTTGGACTTCAAGGTATAACTGTACAAAATCTCAAGCTTCTATATTCGTTTTTCATATATTCGTCTGTAAAAGAAAGTTCTTTTTAATGCTATCCTGAAATGATTGATTTCACCATAGAGGTATTTAATAAACATTTTGTTTACATGTTGTGTATTCATCTCTAGTGGAAGGATGCTCCCTTTGTAGACTCTACTATATGGAAGTGGATTGTGTGTCAACTGAAAATATGTCAACTATCTGAGAAAACTGCTCTTTGAAGATGTCCATAACCTTAAAAGTTTCACATTGTATCGTGGAAAAAAACTTTGACAAACCACGTTAGACTCTTCGACAGCTGGATGAAGGGAAGATGGTCTCTCGGATGAGAAGAAGGCTTTTCACAGGGTAAGAATATGAAGGGGTTCCTTATCCAGTGATTTCTGTCCGTTTTCGAAACTGAAAGATACGTTGCGACACAGATATTTTCAGTCCAGAAGTCCCTCTAAACTGAAATTTTTCCAGTGTCTAAAATACACCCTAGAAAAATAGTTCTCAGACGCTTTTGATAGCGATATACAAAGATTGCAACGACGTCTAGAAGTGAACGGGAATTATCCTTTGAAAACTGACAGCAGCATATATATCTCTCGAAAATAAACACTGCAAGAATTATGGGGAAATGGCGTGTAATATTGTACGCACCTCATATCGTAGAATTTTTATTATATGTACTCTATGTACTCTTTTAGAGGAAGATAGACTTATGGTTTGTATCTATAAATAAATGATTTAATTACTGTCGGAGAAAATTGTACATGGAACGAGAGAAATGACTGTCAGAGTTCAGGAAGAGGCCCTATGAAACCACAATCAGTCAATATATGACGTGACAAACGTACTTTGACTCTCTCAAGGATTAGTTTACGCTGTCTTAATGGAAGATTTTTAGATGCAAAGTGTATGAGTACGTTATTCCCAAGAAGTAACCAATGAGTAACAGGAAGAGTGATTGTAGTGGTCAATGGAGAAATAACTAGCAGGGTGAACGAGGATCCATATCTTTTGAACAGGGTGATTGATTAATTACTGGAAGTTTAATGGGAACGTCAGCAGCAACATTATTTGTTCCAATAAAGGTACGGCCAATGACTGACACTTTCTGTACATTAAAAATTCAAAATAAAACTCTAAAAACTGAAGTTTAAGTATAAAATGACAAAATAAGAGATTAAAAGAAAATATAAAAATTAAAACAGGGGAGGTGAAATGGCTAAAAGAACGAATGACAAAATTGTAAAATATACATCAAGAAAATAAGTAAAAGTAAGAATAACAATAACATGTAACAGGAAAAATTTTAAAACGGAATTATTCTACATAATCTGATTAACTCCTAAAGTTAACTGACGTCTGAGTATTCTGAACATTCTACAAGAACCTGTCAAATATTCCGTGGGACGATACGATATAGTCTACACAGTACGAAAGGTTAGCATCAGTCACTAAATAGAAATGAGTGAGATGGAAGTGTCCGATACGCAAGCGTTTCAGGCTAACTTAATCATGGTGTTTCCTGTACAATCCAAACGACAGTCATTCCTCACCCTGAGTGTTGGAAGATTTCTTCAATAGAACAGTTACTCAAAAGAATGGAGATTCACTTCAACTAACGAAATCAAGACTATGTGACACGTATTCTGAAGGAGATGACAAAGATTCCATCCGGAACTGTTGTGACAAGTGCCATGAACGTTGACAGAAGTACGTCACTGTCCAAGGTCATTACTTTGAAGGTGGTGCTCTGCAAGAAGGTGTATAGTATGTGCAACTAACTGAATGTCCATTCTTTGCACGGCGAACTGTTTCCCTTGCTTCAGAAAACACACTTTTCAATGAAAATGTAATGATCAAATAAACATAAAATGCTCCATTTTTAGCATAAATTTTGAACCACTGACATGGGGAGTTATGCTGGAACATATATACACGCACATACATCCGTTTTTATATATAGCGAGATTACTCCCGTAACCCCTGTTATGTAGGCATTCATTACCATGTTTTAAGTTACGAAGTAATTTGTTAGGGGATGTTGTTAAATTTATGAAAGACGTAACTCCGTTCCTACCCCTTTAAATATGGTCCAGGTGTTCCAGAGTTAAGCTGATACATACACACACATATTTTAATTTATATAGATAGAGGTCTTCTTTTAATTACTGGTACTATTTTCTAAATTAATTATAATGTGAATCAGCTAACCTGACTGTGAACATTGCTGGTGCCTGGCTCGTGTCCCTCAAGCACACGCCGAAGTCTTTCTCCTTCTGCCAGGACACTTTGGGACGTCTCTTCCAGTCGTCTGCGAGCAGACGAAATTTCTTGAAGCACTCGATTCATCTTCTCCATTGCTATCCTATCTGTAAAGAAAGATGATAACACGTTAGGAAAATTATGTTCATTTTGGAACAACTTAGGAATGCAAATTAGATTTATATCTTGCGAGAGTAAAAATCATGCAATCCAATGGATCGTTTAAAAAAAAAAAAAAAGACTATCGGAATCTTATTTGCGCTCCTGTGCTGAGTCTTATTTCTAGAGAAGTCTACCAGTATCTACAACATCCGTTAGAGACCTTTTTGATTTTGTGTTATACCATTTGTTATAACAGTTACTTTTTGTACAATACAACTGCTTGACTGATGACTCAAATGTTAATTTCATGTTGTTCTTATGACTCACCTCAAAGGTATGTCACAACACTATACTTTAGCGTGTCAGAAAATATCTGCTATTTGACTGCCCTTTTTATTCTAAGAAGTATTTATGAAAAATTTAAATCTCTTGTTTTGAGATTACACACATTGTTTATTATTATTATTATTATTATTATTATTATTATTATTATTATTATTATTATTATTATTATTATTATTATTATTATTATTATTATTATTTAAATATAAAATAAAGGTATACTATTTCAGAAATATAAAAATAAATAAATAAATAAATAAATAAAGATAACCTGTCTTCACTTCTCTTTTAGGAATAACAGATTAAAATGTTATAGTCAAGTAACTGAAATGATGAACAATAAACTTATTTCATTTACAATTTAAACTTTTATGGATACTAGCAAATTGGAGAGCATAATAGATGAATTGTTAACAGTTTCTGTAGGATAACATTTTTATTTATTTAGCAGTTGTTATTAGTTGATAATCGATAACGTTTTATTGATTTAGAACTGTTATTATAATTAGATCAACTTGATCAGTAACGGAATGTTTACTACATCTACTTTCTTTATCATTTTGGTTTATTGGGCTACATTCATAATCAACTATTCACTACCCACAATCTACGTTCGTATCTAATGAATGTATGCCCTCTAGAACCTGCATTATCTACAGTACCATGAACTACTTTACTTGTCAATTTATTTTAATGCAGGCTTTGCAACGTTATCTACTTCACTCACAATGTACAACGAATTCAAGTCAAGAAACAATGTTAGAAAACTGTCTTTATAGGTATTAGTTGATTGTTCTGAAGCTATATGTTCAATTTTAGCTGTAAGGATATATATATAGTTTGTGTGGGGTCCCAAAAACATGCACTAGTATACAAGAAAACGAAGTTGGGTCTTCCAACTAAAAGCGAAAACGCTAATTATTTTATCATTAAGCACTTGTAATAGATTGCGGTTGCTCAGTGGTAGAGAACTCACCTCTAGTGCATGATATTCCTGGTTTGATCCCAGCTCGCGCCAATTAGGCTTATTGATATGGTGGACAAACACCGTGTCATGGACGTTTCAGGGGTTCTCCCGTTTCCTCCTACTTTTTTCATTCCACCATCTCGTATATTATTATGATCACCGTCTAACTTAGTCTTGGAACATAATCGTGGGATATTAAATTACAAAAAAAAAGTAACAACGAAGTACCTCTAATGTCTTTCCTCAAGAATTACATTAGAATATATTTCCAGTAGAAGCTACATAAAATACTACAGTTTTCATATTGGAAACATAATTCTGTTTTTAATTTTGCTTCCAAAGGAAGAAAATGCACCTAAAAAGTCTTCAGTGAAAACAAATTAACAACTACATAAAAAAAAGTTTTGGTAATTTTTACAGAGTTACATGTAAAGTGCATAAATCGGCTTTTGACAAATTTAACGCATATATTTTATTCAATTAATTATGTATTTTGGAAAATAAGTTTTAAGAGTTAACATTTATCGAAGAAATAAGAATAAAATATTCAAAAACTATCTATATTTCGATAGTATTTTTTAAATATTTTATATTTATTACCACTTTATTATATTTATTATTTTATTATTATATTAATTATTTATTATTTTATACTATTTTATAAAAACAAGATGTTTGACTTGAATTAACTGAACATGTAAGTCTACTGAATTCTAACTACTCTACTTGACCAAAATGAAATATGTGGAAAGTCTGGAGAACATACAGCAGATGGCACAGTGCTAAGATGGACCAGCACGACAGAACTTAACATAGTGATGGAAATCTGAGAACTGGAACAGCTTATTTCACTGAAAGCATTGATGGTTTGATTCGAAGATATCAGCGTGGACTTGTAACGGAGACATTGGCTATCGAAGGCGATGAACTGGAACAATCAGAGGTAGTAGTTTTCGACGTTTGTAATAAATACCCCCCTCCCAGCTTTCGACTATCTTGAAATGTAGCACCCTTCCGAACATTCGACGATCGCGACAATTACCCCCCTCCCATCGTTATATTTAATTTAGATAATTAATTAGAATTAAACTTATTAACTAGAATTAAGCATATTAACTTATCAGACTTTAAAAACAGTAAACAATGAAAAACAATATAAAAAATCAGATTATAAATAAAAACAGTATACAAAATTTAAAATATCTAAAAATAAGGTTATATAATAAACAATATGTAAATTGTAAAATATCAAAAAGTATTAACAAAATTATTATAAAGAATAAGTACTCAAAAAATATATAATACAGAACCCATTAAAACATCATTTCAAACATAGGTAAATACACACAAAATAAATAAATGAATAAAAATTATGTATAAGATGAAAAAATAAGTATCATAAAAATATCATAAAGAAATATCAAAATTCGAGACATATATAATAAAAAAAGCTGCTAAGAAGCATGGAGATTTCATTATTATACACACAATTATCAACGAAAGAAAATATCATGTTTCATAGGAAAATTGTATATACATATAAAAACACATCCAAATATTTTAAAACACACAAACAGAGTAATACGTACGTACAGAAAGTATAAAATTTAAAATGTGAAAGATGTCTGAAAAAAGATTGTAAAAAAAAAGGAACTATTCTAAAACAAAATTTAAAAGAATAATAGTTAAGAATATGATATAATTTTTTTTAAAAAAAACTAAAAGTCAAGATTATACAAGTATATAAGAATATTATAATTAAAAATATATAAAATTTAATTATAAAAATGTTATAAAATAGGTAAAAAGAACCAAAATAATGTCAATAAACATAAAAAAGATTGAAATGTAAATATATAAATGTAAAAGAAATTATAAAAATAAAACAATAACTGAAAAGAAACAGAGAAAGGTATGTATTATACATAAAAATACACAACTTGAGAGAAATAATAAAAAGATTCAAGGTTATATTACTACACTTACTTGCATACAAACACTAAAATAATAAAACTGAAAAGAAAAGCGAGAAAGTTATACATTGGATTCAACTCAAGAAAGTATATGACTTCATAGGCACTAGAATTGTTACATTAAGAGAAAAGTTCTACGTTATACACAAAATGATTTTTTAAAAAAGCACAAAAATACACAAAATTGTTATTAATGTTTGTACATACATACAATGTGGTAATTGAAGGGGGAAAAGGGGGGAAATCGCCAGGCACATCTGAACACATCCCTGGAACCTCGTTCATTTTGTGTTTTCTACGAGGGGAAGGGACTTGGTAATGACATCAAACCTTCATGTTTAATTACAAAATTTAAATTTATAAACAAATAAGAAATCACCAATTTCTTAACTTACTACTAAAGAATCTGTATTGAAATGGAATCTTACTCCGAGAAGACAGAGTACAAAGTTTTAGTAAAGTGAGTTATCCGAAACGCTGAAAAGAAATATCTCCTGAGCAGTGAGCTACTTCTAATAAATATTCATAATAAATACAGTTATGCATTTTTATAACGTAAATTTAACGTGGTGTTTTAGTGATTAAAGAATATACAAATAAGATAGAAATATAATGCAAATACAATAACAAGAAATGGAAATAAAGAAAAAAAATACTGTAAATGATTTAACGCAGAAAAATGAACAGTTCGAAAAATTTCTACCAGACAACATTAAAATTAATTTGTAAAAAAGATATTAAAAAGGTGGATATTCATGCCATGTTCTAAGTATTCATAGGCATGAAGTGAACGGAGGACATTATTCATATAATGCCCTTCAATGGGGTCGGAAATTTATTGTTTATATAATGTAAACAAAAATGATGTTTACATTATGCATAGTCAAGAACAAAAGAAAATAGCAAAGCTTATATACAGGCTGTATGTAAACTATTATATTTTCTTTTGTTTCACGCTAGAAAATACAAAACTTAAATCATAGGCGTTAGCCTGAAATCAAGAGGAAGAGAGAGACAAATTGTATTGTACAATTTAGACTATATATATATAACATAATAAATAAATATATAAAACAATGGAATAAAACATAAAAATCACATGACACATAAAAACAATATAAAAAATTAATATCTAAAAGTGACGTTATATAATAAACAATACAAAAATTTTAATATACCTAAAAGAATTTTTTAAAATTTTAAAGATTTTATTACTTCTAGATTATTTCATTGCCAACCTATTTTTATTGACCCCATTTTTATATTCTTAACTTTGTACCAAAGGAAGATCTTTTTCCGTCATATCACAATATCGTGTCGTATCTAACTTCCCTCAATTCCTTTTATAATTCTTCCTGCTATCTTTAGGAGCAGTAGCAGATATAAAAGAAACGGTCAAATGAAAGAAGAATTTCTTAAAAACACATCACGGTCAGGATATGGAAAAGCTGAAGAAAATATCAACGATAACTTATAGGAATTTATGCGGGCATGTGTACCTCATGTTACATAACGAAAAAGCTCTAGCAGAGATAGAGGGAGACGTCAGTTATATCGTTATTCAATAGAGAACTGGCAGCCGTGTTGGAACTCATGAAGGTGCCACGATATTCTACGACGGGAAAGAAAGTAAAGGGACACTTGCAGTTTCTCGCACTAGGATTTGGTATCCTGCTAGTATCCAGCGCTGAATTAGTGTCGACTGCAACACTTCTATGCAACATGTCACTTTTATTCCCGCATTAGTCGTTGGAGTATAGCAGACCGTTAAACATGGTAGCTCCATTGTCGATATGCTGCACAAAGGAGGGAATGAGGGCAGTGATTCGCTTTTTGTTTGCGGAAGTTGTTGAACCTGCGGAAATTATTCGTTGAATGCAAGCACAGTATGGTGACAGCTGTTTATAGTGAAGCAAGATCTACGAATGGTTAGAGCGTTTCAAACAGGGAAGAACTTCTTTATGTGACGAAGAAAGATCAAGCAGGCCATCGACGTCAACGACTGGCGATGAATCGATAGGCTAAAGTTTCGGAAAGCGTGTGCAAGGTGGGTCCCGAAAGAATTGTCAGCGCAGCATAAGGCACAAATATTGGAGATCTCTCGTAAACATAAATCAATCGAATCATTGTATCGAGGGCCCCTACGATCCTTCAGATTAACATTTTAGCATCAGAAACAAACCAAAGTTGCTAAAACATTGGAATACAAGAAAATAGGTTAGGATGTGCTTAGACCATTATCATATTCCGTTCTATTTTCTATAATCTCATTTAAAATCCTACATTACTTAAGTTCACACGAATTACGGAGGAAATGAAGAACAATTATTAATGCGAGAAAGTGAAATGTTCACGTTGTGTTTCTTAGAATTAATTTTGACTATTTCGCTTGTTAAGGTATCGGAAATTTTAATGTCTATCGTCAAAGAATTCTTGAAAGATATAAATAGTTCACAACGTGTGTTATACAATACACGAGACATCTAACTTCCAATAAACTTGAATGATTTAAAAATATTAGGACTCTAAACTGGATTTCATCAATGATTAATACGAAAAATGTTACTCGGGGAAATCTCATAAGCGTATGCTATTTAGTTTTTATATTTGAAAACAAAATCGAAAGTTTTCTTGTAATGAAAGTCAACACTAATGCTCGAAATAATTCCTACTAAAATATTAACAGGAGTAAACCTAAAATACGAAAATTTCACTTTTTTGTTTTTAAATTATTAAATTTTATCATTCATGAGTACAAGTGTGTACTTTTTCTATAGATAAAAAATTATTAAACCAACTTTATTGTTTCTGAAATACTTCAAATAAATGACTTTTATCTCTCTCTTCAATTTTCTAACTTTAGAAACGTGAATACGCATTTTGATTCACATTACATACAGATCGAACACTATGCCTTGATTTCTGAGATGCTAAAATCAAGGAAATTTATAAAATTTTCATATGAGCTAACACAGCTTGATCGAAAATAAATAATAATCCCTAGATACTGTCTTATTAATTTGGTTGATATTTCAGGTAAAATTTCTACCTTTTTCAGCAACCAAGATACTACGGCTGGGCTGTATAAAATGGAATGTATTAAACGAGATGACAATTTAAGACTACATAATATTGGAGAATTAAAATTTATTAAACAATAACAAGGATAAAAAATTTGAAACTAAACTAAAAATATATTACAAAATATCAAATTTAAGATATAAAAAAGAAAAAGAATGAAAAAGAAAAACAAATGAAATTACAGGATATATTTTAACAGTAATTATCAACCTGTAATAAAATACTCTAAAATAAAAATAAATAAATAAATAACTTATTAGAGAAAATAAAATCAAAACAATCTATATAAATTATATAAATTGGAAATCGAAAATTTTAAGTTACAATTCACATCCAATCTGTTAATTAGTGTTTACACTTAAAGGAACAAACCAGGGCGCAAAATTTCAAAATCAGATGCATCTAGAATCCAAAAATGATGGTTGCTAGTATTTCTCACATACATATTATGAGAAGTCCCCTCCACCCCCACCCAACGGCCTTTGCTTTAACAAATAAATAAATTACATCAGGGCATAAAATTTCAAAACCAGACATTCAGATTCAGGATAATCAATTTTGAACTGGGCAATTCACATACATGTTAAAAAATATCTTACCTTAAGACTTCACGTTTGTGTAACGCTCTCTCTCTGCACTGAAGTACCAGTTGTCGCTTGCAGTGATAATGGTATCCCACGCAAATATCTATTTTTTAACAATATTTTATATATTTATTTTGCTATTTATTTATTTATTTATTTATCACTGACATCGTGACGTGATTGGTTGATGTATTCTAGGCACTGGGCTGTCCCCGCAGCTGTTCTAGATTCAAACAGTGGGGAAAACTATCTCTCGCGTTGACGTACCAGGAGGCAAACCTTTGATTGAGGATGGGAAAGGAGGGGCAAACTACAACGTTGTGAAGACTTCACTTTCCATGTCCGTTGTGAACACTTCATATTTCCTGTTTTCTCTCACTCAGTCACAATTATTTTCGTGCTTCACTGAAACTGTGCAGCCCTGCGAGTTTAGACAGAAACCATTCCTACTGAATGCTGACCGCCAGCTCTAAATTCCTAGTCGCCAATGGCGATCTGGGGACCGGAAAGTTTGCGCCCTGAACAAAGTTAATACTATCACGAAGAGGAATGTGCGTACGGTTTCCTGGATTTTTTTTTAAAAATTGCGATATTTACCATTATTTAACGTACAGATACTAAAGCAGTAGAGCCCTTACGGAATCACAGGGCTGTGGAAAACATATTTTGAGAATTGACTCCTATGAACAGACTTGAGATGTAGTTGCAAATTCGAAAAACACCTATATACTTATGCATAAGTTCAGTATGTGCCCAGGTTGTTTGTTATAAAGGGAAAAGTCTATTATATTTTGTTTTATGTAACAGCGGTTAAATATTGGTAGAGTCATCAAACGTATTTCAAAGGACAGTAGCTTCCAAGTAGTACAACCAAGGATGATCTATGCTACTACCTTTGTGGATAATCGTTATTTCGAGCGTTTGCAAGTATAATAATACTAATAGGGTTGAAAATGAAGTCCATCGGAGGCGTTCTCTGCTACAGTCTATCTCGAAATTGATTCTAATTGGTTCATTAAATTCTAAAACTTCATGACACAAGCTATGGAAGTGTGCGACAGACCGGTGGGGAACCACTGCACTATACAATGAGTTGGATAACGCTAAGATTACCTATTGTATTATTGACCATCTTATCCACCGGATACGTATTCATATAATGTGTATACATATACATAATAAACAGATATAACACTTTTACTCGCTCCTAGGATCACCGTAAAACCGAAGTTGTACATTAGTAGCACATCAATCATTTAATATTTTATTGGAGAAGTACACCCTGTCCACCACGCACCAAACACACAAGAAAGTCAATTAAGTACAGGTATTCATAGTCGCTATATAATCAAATACGGTCGCTTGGGACCTATTACAAAATCTACATCGTTCCGACTTTTCTTGGTGAAGTTTTAAAATGATTATCCTTCATCCGCTATTTAACTGAAACGCCACTCGCAGTTTCTGATGTTACCTAGTTCTACTATCACCCTACATTTATAAAAACTGGAATACGTGACACCAACAATACTGATACATGTATACTACACGGAAAGGGGCCGTGATGGCTCAATGGTAGAGCGTTCACCTCTGGTGCATGAGGCCCTTGGTTCGATCCCAGCTCGCGTCAAGTAAGTTTTGTGGTGGGCAAATACCGTGTGCGTGGGGTTTCTCGGGGTTCTCCCGTTTCCTCTCACTTTCTTCATACCAGCATTTCATTCATTTATCATCATCACTGTCTCCTTCAGCTTGTGGGACGTAAAACTTACGGATTTGATTTTCATTTTTCACTTGTTGGGGAAGCAATAAAGTATACCCTTTGCTTTTGAAATGAGCTTTCAAATCTGCAATTGAGGGGGGGAAGAAGAAATATGTGTCACGTCACACACTTTATTACTCACAAATCGCGATGCGTATATCTTCCGTCAGTACTGCTTTTGTATTTTTACGAAAATCAAGCATGAATATTGATTTATTTGACGTAATTATGAAAAGGAGGAAAACGATTGAAGAGTAAACTAACACCATCGACTATGCAACCTTTCCTTAAATTTAACATTACGTTCTCTCTGCAAGGATCCTTCCGTCTGGAAATCACTGAAAACTTCCCAGTGTTTCGGAGACAGTTTTCACCTTGTCCACCGAGAACAAAAAATCAAAAACATAAACAAGAGAAATAATTATTTTATAGCTAATCATTAAGATGACTAACATTTTGTTTGGTCTACAGAATTACTTTATGGAAAGAAACATGAAACTAATTGAACTATCAGCATATTGGCTACTTAATAGTTGTCTAACCAATAGCAAAGGAACTACAGATATCTACAACTTCAATAATCCTAATTTATACACCTAATGTATATATAAGTTCAAGCTTGTAACATACACCTATGAGTTTGGGTTTCCAGCAATGACGGTGCCAGTTTTAATTTCTTAGGGCGGCAAACGGCGGTCAGAGAAAAGTTTTGGAGGGCAGCTATTTCTTTTGTATACCGAAAAGGGTAGTTTCATATTACGTAATCTACATTACAATACAACATATCCGGGGAGCAGTCGGGGCGGATGTAATCACAAGGGAAGCGCCCGACTCAATTGCCTTCTTCTGCATCACCACTAGTTCTGGACTTTTCGAAAGAAAAATCGGATATTTGCATTCTTCTAACATAATCAACAATTTAAAATATTTAATTCTTGGAATTCAACATGATCGTTTTTATTCTATCTACAATTTAACAAATCGTAAGTTTCTTCATTAAAAAAAAAAAAAAACTCAAACACGAACGCGGTTAAAAGGAAGTTACCGTGCCCCCGTATTTTTCAACATTTTTGTGTTTAAAATGTAGGTTTAGATCAAGTTGTGTCCTTTGGCACCACTTTTGATTTCTGAAACCGACCGCTTCAACGTCAAACTAAGAGTCAAAAATAAAAAGTGGGATCATTTGGGCAATGCGAACCAGTGATCGATTGGGACGAAATGGGTGTCACTTGATTCGATTTACACATATATGAATAATTGATATGCTATTTTCGGAAAATTCAATTTTTGGGGTCAAAATAACATTTTCGGGAAAATGGAATATCAGTTATTCATGTGCATGTAAATACTAATCGAATGACACCCATTTCGTCCCAATCGGTCACTGGTTCGCATTGCCCAAATGGTCCCACTTTTTATTTTTGACCCCTAATTTGACCTTGAAGCGGTCGGTTCAGGAAATCAAAAGTGGTGCCATTGGACATAGCTAATCGAAATCTACATTTTAAACCCAAAAATGTTGAAAAATACGAGGTCACGATAATTCCCTTTTAACCGAACTTGGTGTATGCTAACCGCTTCGCCACGAGAGAGCTCACTGTTTTGTACGAATGCAAGAGTACTAAGCAATTCAGCCTTTTCTATACCACAAAAACTTTAGATCTCAACAGTTATGGCTATAATTACAATGGTCAGCATTTTTTAATTACCCTCCATTCATCTTCTTTTGTCTTGTAGCCGGCGTCCCTAACTGCATAAGTAACTATCTTGCTTTTCTCAATTTATTCTTAATTTTTTATAAAATAACCTAATTTTTATTTTTTACCTTCCATATTGTTTTCCTACGCGTGTTTTGCAATCCTAACGTTGAAGAAATCTTGATTTAACCTATTCTATGAAGTTTTCACCTATTTGATGTAAATTGCCACCGAAACGAAAAATGAAATAACCACCGCATCACACTAAAAACCATAAATTAGGCCTAAATCTACAAATTAACATGTAAAGAACACTAAGAAAATACGCAATGGATTTTCTGCTGAGTTATAGTTGTAAGCCTACAGCTAAGTTTTAATCTACAAAACTACTTAATCGACTATTAGCTGATTAAATAAAGCTTCACTAGCAGAAAAGTCGGACTTGAGATGTTACACTAATGTACACAAGATGTTCATCTATATATTAGGCCTAAACTACCATGTAAGCCTAAGTTCAATACATATAATCTATACCATTTTTTACTACTCAGCTAGCTCAACGTGACTTTTTTCAATTAACTAAACCTTTTTTCTTACCTTAATCTGAAGTCAAATTCACTTTAAAAAAAAAAAAACACAAAAAAATATTATATACTTCACTCACTGTCTTGTACCTCCGCTTCCACATCCAATTTCACGCCGTCTTGCAATCGCGAATGTTGGTTTCTATAGTGCTGTAAATAAAAGAAAAACGATATCCGATATACCCATTCTTGAATAATAATCAAAAGCTGTCCAACAATAATGGAACGCATTTTTGAAATAAAAACAGTTAAAACCAATTGTAAACTAGCAAAGTATATAAATTAAGACTTTATTTCTTTTGCTGGAGGTTGCTTATGTAGAAAGAACATGATCACAGTTTCTATTCATATATGTAAAAAATCTTATTAAAGGGACATTCATATACCGGGTGTATCAAAAGTCCAGAGCCATTGACCAACTGCGTTATGAGTAAAGATAGGAAAAAAATGGAAGGAAAGTTGTTGGAAATAGATGGTTTACAATGTAAAATGGTGGAATTTTTCTAATTGCACGAGTCGTTTCGGCGTAACGTGAAGTTTTAAAATGGGTAGGCTGAAATACTTTTCGGAAAGTGCTTATTCACACAATAAAGGTATCATTTTGCAGTTGACTGTACAATGCAAGAAAAAATATAACACTGCTTCTGTTTCACTTTGAGTATTATTCCTTTAAATAAACAAGCTTATTTTGTATTAACTGTTCATCAATCAAACAGAAACTCAAGTAATCTATTTCACTCATGATAACAAATACCAAAACGCTAATGCGAAACATTACAATTTCAGAGTCGTGCACAGTACATTATACTATTACGAGCACAAATGTACGTCCTACACACGTGAAGAATAGCTTAATGCAGGGTTTCTCAACCTGGAAGTCGCGACTCCTAAGAAGGTCGCGAGAGGGTTTAATGGAGGTCGCAAAGATAAGCGGAAGAGAAATATAATCAGAATGTTGTTCTAATAGGTATATTTTTATTTTTACATAAACTGTTACGAACAACAAAAAATAGCTCTACTAAACATTTTCAACAGTGCAGTGGTGTTTTAAAACCAGTTTAAATGAAAGAAGTACGATATGAAACTAATGAGAACTGCACATTAAAATACCAGAAAAATATAAATGCAACCAAAACCTGTATATTGAAATATAATTAAAGTTGGAAGCTAATGAGATACCTGAGCCTGGTTTCATTGCGTTAGTGTGGCAATGTCCGGTTCAATTCTCTTGACACACATTATCAAGTCATTTAAAATACTCAATAACTTTTTGAACAACTTTAAGTCTTTTGAACCAAAATTAGAAAGCATTTTATTTTTTATTATACTACCCAAAATTAAGGGAGTCATGAAGTTTAAAATTTTCAAAAGGTCTCCATTTTCAAACAGTATGACGGATCGGATTCGATATTTGTAATATGTAGAGACCGGATGTTTAGGCATTAAAAACCTAGAAAATTAGGCAGGCAAATAGGCACTTAAAATTTAAAAAATAGGCACTAAAGTGTAACTCGAAATAACGAAGATAAATACTCAATACAATTTAAAAATAAATTCAACTCATAGATATTGTTCAAAGAATATAGAAACACCTGTTTTCTAATATTTTTTAATGTATATATAAAAACGAAGGTTGACATGTATTCCATGTGTATTTTGTAAATACATTCTATACAGCGCTTTATCACTACATATAACAGTCCCAATTCTATACATTTTAATCAGTACACACAGCAGTCCAAAGTTTTACAGCACTTTATTAGTACACATAGCAGTCCAAAGTTTTATTGCATCTTATTACTACAAACAGCACTTATTTCTCGAAGAGGCAGAATCCTTTCTTGAGATACTATATTATATATTTTTACCAATAAAGCCTTATTTCGAAGAAAATGCATAAAATAGGCAACATTAGGCACTGTAGCAATTATTTAGGCAGGAAGGGGCCAAATAGGCAAAATAGGCAAAATAAAATTGGCTTAAATTGAAACTATAACAACCTATAAAAACTTTAAAACGTTATTTTTGACCATATCTTTAATATTAAAGAATAGGCATTTTGCCTAACATCCGGTCTCGAGTAATATGAATGATCTGGCCAAATTTAGTTTTAATCCATTTGCTTTTAGGATAGTTAACGTATCTACTATATACAAGAAATGGATTCTACTATTATAGAAAGAAATGGATATCGTTAGATCTGCGCAAGAGATATGTTAAAAATCCAACACAAGCTTATTACAAACCAGAAACTATAAGGCGAGAGGATGTGATAAAATGTAGATCGCCAAGCACAATGAAACACTTCTTCCCTTATTTCTAATGAAAAGTTTAAATAGCGAATCCAAAGAAACGGAAATTATAATATAAAAATAGCCAATCTGCTCTCTTTAGATAATGAAACTATGTATTTCCGTATTGTTCCCTTGGGCCTTCACCATAACAACAAAACAACATTATTCGGTAACTGGTAACCTGTTAGCCTCCCCATGAAAGAAAAAGTAATCGGAATTGCACCAGATCATTTGGTCGTTGTTTCTTGTTTGATCGCCAAGCGTAGTGACGTAGGCTAATACTCATAATTTTGTAGTGGGTCTAACAGGTTAACCTGTAAGCCCCCCCTCCTCATGGAAGCAAAATCGGGCCTAATCGTCTGATCTCCACTCGTAGTCATATAATAGGCATCAGAGCCCTCCACGGGCCGGGCTCCCCGGATTACCCGACCCGGCGGATTACCCGACCCGGAACTGCCCGTTTCAAGTAATACGAAACTGGACCGGGCCCGAACTGGGCAAGGCACATTCCGGGCCGGACACAAATGTAGGGATGCGCACGAGACGAGTCGAGACAGGATTTTCCTGACAAAATTCGAGTCGAGACACGGCTCTTCCAAAAGAGAAATATACATTTTTCGAGTCGAGACATCACTTTTACAGCACGTTTTCGAGACGAGACAGCCACAAATCTTGTCTCGTGCGCATCCCTACACAAATGCTATAGGGCCGAATCGGACACACGTATATTCGGGCCGGGCCGTCCCGGCTCGGTCCGGAAACGGTGAAGGATGGATCGGAAACTAATGTTGGCAGTCTATGTGTTTGGGAAACTAACTCTTTATTTATTCAAGACTCTAAAGTACTGTACTACTACTACTACTATTACTACATCTACTACTACGACGACTACTGCTAATAGGCCTACTACTACAACTGCTACGACTTCGCGTCAGAGTTGACATGTCTGGTGGTACCGAATTTACCTTCTAAGTACAGAAGAAAGAGAGAAATACTAGTTACTATGGCCGGTCTGCGTAGAATGTGAACCGATGCTTGATCTACGAGGGACAACGGCGGCTCATTAGGAAAAGCACTCACATCTAGTGCTAGAGGTCGTCGGATTAATCCCTGCTCGTGCTATGTGAGCTTTGTGGTGGACAAACTACGTGTGCGTGGGAGTTTCCGGGGTGGTCCCGCTTCCTCCCACTGTTTTCATTCCACCAATTCATCCCATCATCATCCATACGGGCTCAGCCGTAGTTACCTAAAGAACGTGTGATAAAGTCAAGTACTTGACCTACTAAGTAGAATTTGGTATGCTACCATTAGAAGGGGACGCGGTAGCCCAGTGGTAGAGCGTTCACCTCACTGGCATTTCCGGAACAAAATTTTGAATTTTTATAAAGATCCATCATCTAATGCTTCGCCCCCTGTGCCCCCTAAAATGGTGCGTTACCAAAATATCATTCCAGATTTGAAAAACGCATACTCATTTGCTACAATGACGCCTAATTTCACATTAATTTGTAAGGACGAGTGTTCGCCCTTACTGTGTTTTATTTTTTGAATAAAGGATTAGTGTAAAAGTGTATATAATTTTGTTACTGATAAAGGTAAGTCTGGCCAGACATATATTTAATTACATATATAGTATTATGTGTTATATATTTATAATTTCATCTTGGTTATTGGCTGCCTATTTATTTGTATGTGTATATCTGTTTAATACGGGAGAGATTATCGTTGAATAAAGGTAATATTCAATGTCCGAAAACGGAGAGATTTAATTTAAAGAAATTAGAAGAGAGCCAGGTAAGAGAGGAATACCAGATTGAAGTTTCGAATAGATTCTCGGTCTTAGAAGACTCGGAGTGCACTAGTGTTGAGGATACTTGGATTGAAATTAGAGATAGCATTAAAAGTTCAGCAATAGAAAAATTGGGACACGCGGAAATACGTAGGAACAAACCATGGTTCGACCAAGAATGCATTAAACTAGCAGAGAAGAGAAAACAGGCAAAATTACGGTGGCTACAAAATCCGAATGAAATAACTACACAAAATTTCGCAGATATCAGGCGGGAAACTTCCAAAACTTTTAGAACAAAGAAACGGGATTTTTTGAAATCTAAAATTAAGGAACTTGAAGATAATAGTAAAAATAAAAATATTCGGGACATGTATAAGGGGATCAGCGAATTTAAGAAAGGCTCTCAACCTCGTGCTTATATATTAAAGAAATCTGACGGAACAGTTCTCACTGATACGGATAGCCTCTTAAATAGATGGAAAGATTTCTTTGACGATTTGCTGAACACGCAGCCAAAAACTAATGTGCGTGGAGAAAAGGAGATACACACCGCAGAACCGCATATTCCAGAACCCAATCAAATAGAAGTGGAAGCCGCTATAAAGAAATTAAAGAAACACAAATCTCCGGGTGTAGATGAAATTCCGGCTGAGTTAATTTTAGCTGGAGGCGAAAAATTGTGGAACAAGATACACAAACTCATTCTCCTTATCTGGAACAAGGAAGAATTGCCACAAGAGTGGAAAGAGTCAATCATTGTTCCAATTCACAAGAAAGGCGACAAAACTGACTGTAATAATTATCGAGGCTTTTCTCTTCTGTCAACATCCTATAAAACCCTTTCAAATATTCTGTTAGCAAGATTGACCCCATACGCAGATGAAATTATTGGAGATTATCAGTGCGGATTTAGACGAAATCGATCAACTATCGACCAAATATTTACCATTCGCCAAATACTCGAAAAGAAGTGGGAATACAATACCCCGGTACATCAACTATTTATTGATTTTAGAAAGGCTTACGACTCGGTTAGGAGAGAAACATTATACAACGTTCTTACAGAACTTGGAATACCGAGAAAGCTAATTAGATTAATTAAGATATGTTTAAGTGAATCCCAAAGTAAAGTCCGGGTAGGAAAATTTTTGTCCCCGAGCTTCCACGTCGAAAATAGCCTGAAACAAGGAGATGTGTTGTCGCCATTATTATTTAACTTTGTGCTGGAATACGCCATAAGGAAAATCAAAGATAGCAACCAGGGCCTAGAGTTGAACGGCATTCACCAGGTTATGGCATATGCTGATGATGTAAATTTAATAGGGGATGATAGGAGAACAGTAGAAATAAAAGCAGAGATCTTATTAAACGCTTGCAGGGACATGGGTTTAGAAGTAAATGCAGAGAAGACTAAATACATGGAAGTGCGTCGGGACCGTAATACGGCAAATTGTGGAGGCGTTAAAATATTAAATAATGCTTTTGATAAAGTGGATACTTTCAAATATTTAGGATCAATATTAACAGACGAAAATCATATTCACGAAGAAATTAAATGTCGACTAAAAGCAGGGAATTCGTGTTACTACTCGGTTCAAAATCTCTTGTCGTCGCGAATTCTGTCGAGGAATTTGAAGCTTAAAATATATAAAACGATAATCATGCCTGTTGTTCTGTATGGTTGCGAAACATGGTCGCTTACTCTGAGGGAAGAACATAGACTGAAAGTATTTGAGAACAGGATCCTCAGAAGAATATTCGGACCCAAGAGGAACGAGAATGGGGAATGGCGGAAGCTTCATAACGAGGAACTACGTAGTTTATACGGTTTACCCAACATTGTTAGGGTCGTCAAGTCTAGGAGGCTTAGGTGGGCAGGTCATGTAGCTAGAATGGAAGAAAGTAGAAACGCTTTCAAAGTCTTGACTGGTAGACCCATAGGAAAACGACCATTAGGAAGACCTAGGCGCAGATGGGAGGATAATATTAAGATGGATCTCGCAGAGATAGGAATACAAAGTAGAAACTGGATGCAATTAGCTAAGGATAGAAGTCAGTGGAGAGCTTTTGTGAACGCGGCACTGAACCTCCGGGTTCCATAGGCCATAGAGTTAGTTAGTTATATCTGTTTAAACTGTGTATTTCTTACTTGGATTTCTTCCAGCTTTATTTAACGAACTCAACATTCAAGTTTTTTTCTATATAGTTTTTTTCTTATAGTGATCGATGGAATTTTTCAGAGGCTTGGGACGGTTGCTCGCATTCAAAAGATTTTTTTGCGGATTTTTAAGCGAAAATAAAATTACGTAAACTAAAAAACATAAGGGTCTTCGACCATATAAAAGGAAGCCTCTCGGAGCATTAATACAGACCAGTGTTGGGTAAGTTACTTGTAAAAATGTAACACGTTATAAGTTACTTTACTTTCTTTAAAAATGTAACGCGTTAGTAACGCGTTACTTGCCCCCCAAAAGTAACTGTTACTTTACTTCGAAAGTAACGCGTTACTAACGCGTTACTTTTAGGTGCGAAACTTTAAAAATGTGAAAAAAACTATGACTTCAATTTTCCGTACTACTACTACTACCGCTATTTTTATTATTATTATTATTATTATTATTATTATTATTATTATTATTATTATTATTATTATTATTATTATTATTATTATTATTATTATTATTATTACTAGCATATATTACCCGCTTCGCTGGGTTGAAATGAAAATTTAAATGCACAACTCCATATCTCATGTGTTTAATACCCGTGAAATATGCTTGCAGTAAATGTTAACATTATATCGCCTGTCATTTATGTTAACCCGCCGAGTGACACGGTCATGCGGGTTGCATATAAATACGTTTATTTTTACCTATGATGAACTAAGAAAGGATTTGTACGTTATGGACACTTGAATGGTCCATTATCTCAAGACACTGGTAATTAAAAATTAAAGTGATATGATAAAAACCATCTAGGGTCCAAATCCTAATAACCCCCCAAAAATGAAAGAAATTGGTTCAGCCGTATTACCGTGATGAGCTAACAAAGGATTTGTGCGTTCTCTTTTATATATAAGATTATTATTGCACGTTCTGAATCGCTTTATGTAAATGCAAAGACAAATTCCTACTTTATATATGAACATTTTCATATAATGTAACATTGATAAAATGCCATACTGCGTACTCGTAGGGATGGACACAAGCGAGTTCGAGAGATTTTTATTTGACACTCGATTCGACTAGAAACAGACATCTTTGCGCTCGACCCGAGAACTCGACTCGAAAAATTTCCTCCAACTCGACTCGAATTGGGGTCGAATTTCGAGTCCACTCGAGCCAAATCCGGTATGTAGTTTCGAGTACATTCTTCAAGTATATTACATAGACAGTATAATTATTATCAGTGACACTACTACTACTACAACTTATATTATTATTATTATTATTATTATTATTATTATTATTATTATTATTATTATTATTATTATTATTATTATTATTAATTATTTAACTGTGTATAAACAAAAGATAGGCGGTTTGTATTTGAATACTAAAAAACTAGTTGATTGCCAACCTCGTTAGTCGTGAAGTCTAGGAGTCAAGGACATTGTTCACGAGCTTCTGAATTTGGGTTGAAGGTCTAGGTTGAGTATTCTGGCTCGAGCTAAACACTGTTAAAAGTTATAGGGCACTGGCCAAATATCTCCAAAACTGCTCGGCTTGGGTTTAGAATTGTCAACGACTCGAGCAGCTCGGCTCACCACTCTTTCACTATCGACCCGAACCGAGAAGTGAGCTGAGCCAACTGCTCACCCAACCGACTCGGCTAGAACCCTCGGCTCAGTTGAGCCGAACCGAGCAAATGGCTCATCCCTACCAAGCCAGCTCGAGCCGATGGTTCACCCCAATAGAGCCGGTTAGAGCCATCTTCTCAGTTGAGCCGAGCCGAGCTGAGCTTGTTATTAAAAAAATATCTCTTGTGGTCTCGCTATCGAGACGAGACGAGATGCGAGCAGTGTCCCCTCTCCTGAGCAACACTAAAAGTATTCCATATTACTGTTTAGCTTACATTTCTCATGGTTTTCGTTTTCCAGTGTAATAAGGCCATTATTTCAAGACGACTTAAAACAAACAAGCCATTTATGAAACTCGACTGGACTCGAAACTCGGCGCGAAAAACTGAATCGGCTCGGAACTCGATTTGAGAATATTACCTTTGACTTGACTCGAAACTCGACTTAAATTCGAGTCGAGTCGAGTTTTAGTTTGACTCGGGCTCATCCCTATGCGTTAGAAAAAATGGTTGCTTATTATTATTCTGCTAAACTAATTATATAATAAAAGCAATGTTGTTATGTAAAATTAAAAATTCAGAATATAGAGAAACATTACACTACTCTATAATCAACGGGACTCTAGTATAAGCAAACTGATCTGAAAGAACTCCAATATTACATACCATCAGCAAACTATTTTCTAGTAATAAAGTAGGCCTGCTCATCAGAACACAGTTTATTCATATTAACCCCTTACTGTAAATCGTTAATTATGGCACCCTAGTTGTTGATAAATATTTTCCGCCGGAGCACTTCAGACACTTTACTTTTAAATTCTATCCACCATCATCCTCAGCTCTTAAGAAAAAAAGTATTCTTTCAAATATTCGAATGGCAAAATATTTTCGTTCTCCATCTTTATAAAAACAACACCAATCAAAGTAAAGTAAACTACCGGTATCATTGCACTTCTAGTTCACTCACTGAACGTATTGATTTGGAGCTGTCAAAATCTGTTTCTCTGTGTGTCTGTGACTGTCGGTCACTGACATACGTAGTTCATGCTCGATTGTTTCATTCTGAGAAATTCACTTACAGGAAAGAAACATTTGTTTCCGAAAAAAAAAAAAAAACATATATTGTAGTTACTCATCCGAAATGTAACGCGAAAAAAGTAACGCAAACTAGGTACGTTACTTAAAAATTTGTAACGCGTTACCGTTACAGTTACTTTGGAAAAAATGTAACGCGTTACTAGGAAACGTTACTTAAAAAGTAACGCGTTACTTGCGTTACGTTACTTCCCAACACTGATACAGACCCTGTCCATAAGACGCGTAGGAATTTTGAGGTGGACTAAGTTTCTCTTCAGATCCAAGTAAGACACGTCTCGGTGATGGAAAAAATCTTGGGTGATCATCTGGCAACCCGGGCATAAGTTGGCAAATTGGAAATTCAATATGGCGGCCATGCGAAAATGCCATATTTATCTAAAACACGAATATCTCATCATTAAATGAAGCTAGAAACTTCATTCTTGTACCGAATTCAAGATAATGAACACTGTAATCAAGAAACATTCGTAACGTCGAAACATAGTGCCGCCATTTTTAAATATGGCGGCAGGTTTTTCGAAATTTCGATTTTTTCGTATACTATTATCATTTATTCGAAGATAACTACGAAACTATAAGAGATACCATAAACATACCTGAAATAAACGGGATAGAGTATAATGAGAGCTTTCCAACGGTACCAATATCTTTTCTCTATCTTTAAATTTGACCGAGTTATTGAAATTTTAGTAGCTCAAGGTGTTTGGCTTCAGATTAAATTTAGTAAGGTGAAGCCAATCTCCTCATGATTTTCATCCAAAGTAATAATTAAAAATAGGCATCGCCTTATTTTTATGTAGACTGCGTCAGAAAAGTACGACTAAGATCTACTGTAAACTCCATATACATTGCGAGACACCATTTTTGTAGTTCAGATTCAAAAATGTAAGAGAGCTCCCTCGTGCCTAAGCGGTTAGCGTACGCGCCTTTGGCGTGGGAGACCCGTGTTCGATTCCCGGCGAGAGCTCATGTGGTTCGGATTCCACGTTAATCAGTAGGTCCACGTCTCATATAGCCTCGCTGCTGAAAAGGGATGCTAAACTAAAATCACCTCAAAAAGGTAAGAACATTCTTTGTTATTTTTTGACACGCCCTTTTAAAATTTATGGTTTCGTTGGAAGTAACACTGGTTTGGTACTAATGAATGGGGTTTACGTTAGTATATAACATTTTAAGGAGGTGTGTGCGTGTGTGTGCAGGGTGCGAAATGTGCGGAGAAATGAGGGGAAAAAGTTACTTTTCAAATGGAAATAAAGGGAATTTAAGTAAATTTCACTTTTTCGTGACCTCAAGTGGGGGAAAAATCCATTTGAACCCTCCTGTGTGTGTGTAGGGGGGTAATATTATGAACTCTCACAAAATGATGCTGAGTAAAAGTTAGTAACATTTTGTCCTGAGGTTTGCAAACATTGGTGAGTAATGTTTACACGAGGATGATAGTGCAAAGAGTGTTTATCTGCTAAATGTGTGTAAATAGTGGGTAAATACTTTAAATCTATAAATTTCGAGTGGAACAGGTAGTTTTAAGTCAGTGGAATGGCTTTTTTGATATATTTTCTGCGTGTTGTAAAAGAAATGAGTTTTTCAAATGAAAGTAATCAAGTTTCGTTTTGATTACATGGACATGTTTGCAACAAGCAGTGTTGCAAAATCTTGGTTTATATTACTAACTAAGGAACTTCTTTAATAATTTTATCACTATTCAATACGGGACATTATTGTAATTAAATCCGCATCTTAATTAAAATATTCCTTGAATTTTCCCCTACCAAAGTAATTTTAAACGCGTGATTTTGGTGTAATGTTCAAGTGTTGAACCCACCTACACGTTAAATGTTGGCATTGACATTTAGTTTCTTTTTTTCAGTACTCAGCTGACCCATTTATTGAAATGAATGATGATGAACATCCTGTTGGCCTACAATTAGGCCGTGGAAGCGGAAGCCGAACAGAAGTGGATGGTTCTAAATGCATCATATGCCAAAAGCATAAGAATAAAGAGAAAACCACAACTACAATAGAAGGAAGACAAAAAGTCTTGGATACAACCTTAATATGGCAAGATGAGACCTTCCAACGAATCAGTGTCCTTGGACGAGATTTTGAGTTCAAATATCATTGTTCAAATGAGTGTTACAAAAACTATACTCATAAAAATCGTTTGCTGAAGAAGAAGCAAGAGAACGAAGCCAATCTGCAAGTAGAACCAAAGGAAGACGTCATGGAAGATTCGTCAACATCAAGATATAAAAGATTAAGAGGGGACGTACTGTCTCGTAACCCTCCATCTCCTAAGGTGGATTCTGTCAGTCTTCCATGTATTATTTGTGGAAATTTGAAACACAATAATATCAAAGAAAAATATCGAATAAGTGAAACGCATCGTGCTAAATTATTCCTTGCAGCAACTTTGTACTTCCAAGATGACGTGTACACGAGAACTTGTGATCTTGAAGATCAATCCGCTGTATTTGGAGCAGATTTATACTACCACAAACTTTGTTTTTAAGCGTACCTTCAAAAATACAACCCAAAAAAAACAAAAAGTCAAATAATGGAGGATAGTCGACTACTTTTTCAGAACATTCTAAATAATGGCTATGGCCTAACCCTTTCTGAGATTCGTGATTATGTCAACAAGCAGGCTGGAGAGAATTTAATTACTAACAAAGAGGTCAAACTATACATGAAAAATATATTTGGTGATACTATTCAATTTTACCAACCACCAGAAAGAAACCAGTCCCAACTTGTTTATTCATCAAACCTCACTATTGATGAAATAGCTGACAAACTACGTTCTGTTTCTTCTGTCGGAGAGGCTGGAAAGCTAATTAGAAAATCACTTCTGGAAACAGACTTCAACCTAGACAATGAATTTGGAGATGCGAATCAACTAGAAAAATCATGGAAGACAACACCTATTCCCGAACCGCTAATTGACTTTTTCTCTCGTGTATTCAACGTGGATAAATTTACACTGTTTTCTCACATCAATGATAACAGTCAAGCATTTATGAGCTCAGACGAAGAAGAAGCAGAATGCAGTGAAATTGAAGACAACAACGATAGAAGAGAAACTCCTATAACAAATCGAGTTTCTCCAGATAATGTTTTATAATGTTCATATGGGAAAAAGGAAAACCCCTTTGCATTTAATGACTGGCCATTCAATTCATGAAAAATGTAAGAGCAAACGGCTGATAACATTATTCAATAAAGCTGGGTCATCAGTCAGCTATAATGAAGTTATGGAATCTCGTCATAATCTTGCACAATACACAATGATGGCATACTCACAGAACCTTGCACTTCCAAGTCATTTTGTCAGTAGTAACTTTACTGTAGGTGCTATGGATAACTTTGACCACGAAGAGGCAAGCCTTTCCGGTCTACAGGGTACGCATGATACTGTTATGGTATTATTCCAGAAAACTCCAAGTGTAAATCCTAGTAAGCCACCACTATCTGAAGTAGCTCTTAACAAACTCAGAAAATGAACTGGTGTCCTTTTACCATGTCAACAAATTAGAGATTACCAGAAACCATCAACACCGCTGAACATTCCACAGGATCTCAAAATCATTGAAGATGCTTACACTTTGCCGTGTGATGAGATCAAGAAAGAAGAGGTAGTGATAAGTATGTTGCAAGCTGTTGGAGGACTGACAAACAAAAAAACATTGACATGGTCTGGAATTCATGCTGTTATTTCAGAAGCTGATGTTCCACTACAACAAGTTGGTTTTCTCCCTATTTTGCCTTATCCAGTAACATCTTATGATACTGTATATTCATGTATGAAAAACTTTCAAAGCTTGCTTTCAGTTCTCGATCAACCAGCTCTGCCAATTTCATGTGATGAAGGCGTTTTTCATATTGCAGCAGAAATTCAGTTAGTTTCAAATGAATTTCCAAACCTAGTGCTGTTCTTGGGATCTTTCCATATGACCAAAATTTTACTTTCTTGTATTGATAAGTACATAAATGGGAGTGGATTAGAAAATGTTCTCATCGAAAATCACGTGTTTGGTGTTAAAGTTGCTGAAAGTGTTCTTCAAGGGAGTAATTATGTAAGGTCACTCAAAGGAATGTTAATGTTAGCAGAAGTTGTGGAGAGATTAAAGTGGAAAGCATTTTTGCATACTTCTGACGATAATTATCAGTTATCTACAATAGTTGCAGAAGTTCTTACTGCTATGAATCACTCAGCAACAGAAGATGCGCAAGCAAAGTTTAAAGAGCTGATTGCAGCATCACAGGAAGTTTTGGAAGCCTTAAATGTTTTCACTGAAGAGCAGACGAGGATGACTGAGCAGTGTCAATTCCTTGAGGGGTTCTTACATCTAATAAGTCTTTGAAAGAACCTCATAAGAGGTGACAGAGAAGGTAATTGGAGTCTCTATCTTCAAACACTAAAAGATATCCTTCCAGTTTTTCAGGTATTTGACAGAATAAACTATTTGAGATGGGGTTCACTATTCTTTGAGCAAATGCTGAATCTTGAAACACGCCATCCTGAAATATATAACAAGTTCAAACAAGGACATTTTGTTGTACGAAGGACAAGTGGAAAATTTAACGCTGTGGGTATTGACATGGCTCTCGAACAGACAATAAATCGTTCTCAAAAATCAGCTGGAGCGATTATTGGCCAAACAAAAAGGAAGGAATATATTGCAGAATGGGAGCTTGCTTACCATGAAGTACTGCTCATACGAAAAACATTTCAGTCTGTTCTTAATGTTATACCGTGTGATTATGAGTTAAAAATGCATCATGAATTAACGGGAAGGCTCAGAAATAAAATGGAAGAAAGCATCCAAAACATGTTCCAGTACATTGAGAGCAGAAAAATACATATATTGTGAATGGCGAAGTGAAGCTTCACAACCTTCTAACCAATGAACGTGTCCCGGAATCGAGTGCTAAGAAACTTTTACAATTTTTGATGACTGCCGAAGAAGCTTTTGCCACATTCCGACAGGAAAGGTTTATATCTCGCTCGAAATCACTGATGGCGCCCATTCAGAGACAAAATCTTCCCACATTTCGAAGTATAACACAACCTAGCATGCAGATGAAAAAGAAAACTGTGAGAAGCGTTATTAAGGATCAATTACTGGCTCAAAGAAAAGTAGAAATTGCCAAGGAGAGAGGATTGTCGATGGCAGAAATTCTTAGTTATGATATTTCACCTTCACGCTTACTAGATGAGAACGGCGCCACTACGCAACCCTCAAAGTCTCAGCTTATGAATATTTTGATAAAAAGATTAGATACCATGGCCATAAATTTCCAGAAAAATGATCCTCTCGAAACCTGTGTTGTAGTTGATGTAATGAACCAGTTTCGAAGACTGAAAGTTAAAGGAAATGTTACATTTAAAGACTTGTTCACATCACTTGTCACCATTGCAAATAATGCCTGCAAATTCAGCCGTGTCGACTATGTGTTTGATAGCTATCTTCCAACATCAATCAAAAGTGCTGAGAGGGAAAGAAGATCTTCTGTACAGCCACTACCATTGACATCAATAAGCACTACCACAACACTTCCTGTACAGATGGACAGATTTTGGGCATCATCTGAGAACAAAGTTTTGATTCAGGTTGCTCTGGCTGAATTTTTGAAGACAGTTACAATAAATCGAGATTGGGAAACTATTCTCAGTGACGTCTTGCTTGACGGTGGTCCTACTCCAGCTGTATCAATCAGATTCACGTAAATATCAGGAACTCTCAAAGTAGCTGTTGAGGAGGCTGACATACGCATTATCCCTCACGTTTTCCATGCGGTTAAGCATGGGATGCAACGCGTTGTAGTGCTCTCAAATGACACAGGTGTGTTTGTTTTACTGATTCATTTTTACAAGATCCTACATGAAAATGGACTTTCAGAATTATGGATGCGAAAATCGAGATCCGATATTATACCAATTCACACACTTGTCAACGAAATAGGTGCAGCAACAGATGCCCTTCTTGCAGCACACTTTCTTACAGGGTCTGATGTTACCAGTAAGATAGGTAACAAAATATCCGCTCTTTAGGCAGAACCGGAAAAGTATCTGTGCAAATTTGGACGAAGTCTTCCTCCAAGTGCTGAGTGCTTGGAACTTGCTGAAGAATATTTGGTCAGGGTTGTAAAATCAGGCTCAAGATCTAAGACATTTGACACTCTCCGATTTGAAATTATGAACCAAAGTAGCCTTCATAGCTTACAGGAATTACCTTGCACCAGTTCGTCATTACAGGGTCACCTGAAAATATCCTTTTACATGGTATATTCGTATTCTATAGTGTTAGGCGCAGAAGAACCATTAGATCCAACGGATTTTGGATGGACATACAATGCAGATGATTCATCGCTTACACCGGATACTAGCATTAATGAGCTACCAGAAGATGTTATTCGAACATGTACTTGCAAGAGCTTTTCTACAAGACGATGCAAATGCCTAAAAAAATTGTTAGTTGTACGACCTTCTGTAGGTGCAAAATGATTTGTAACAATCGATAACGTTACGAACTGTAACTCAATCCATGTAGACAAAATATGCAACGAACTTATTATTAACATTTAATTAGTTGCCCTCAACACGAAACATCAAAATATTTCATCACAGGATTGTAAGAAAACCAAAACCAAGTAATTTCATAAAGCTTTGTTATATTATAAATATGGTGCTTTTATTATTATTTGTATTAGTGTACTAACTTTATATCACTTTTAATTATATTGCTTTTTTCTACTGAAATTGTTGAATTATTATTTTAGCAACCACGATTTATTATTATTATTATTATTATTATTATTATTATTATTATTATTATTATTATTATTATTATTATTATTATTATTATTATTATTATTATTATTAACAATTTGCACTTTTACCTAGAAATCTCACTGTAAGATCTTAGAGTAATTTATCAGCATTAAAACTTGTGCAGAAAAATCATGGATAGTTTTGCTTTAGTGCTTAACCTTTCTTAACTTAATCTGAAGCCAAACACCTTGAGCTACTAAAATTTCAATAACTCCGTCAAATTTAAAGATAGAGAGAAGATATTGGTACCGCTGGAAAGCTCTCATTATGCTCTATCCCGTTTATTTTAGGTATGTTTATGGTATCTCTTATAGTGTCGTAGTTATCTTCGAATAAATGATAATAGTGTGCGAAAAAAATCGAAATTTCGAAAAACCTGCCGCCATATTTAAAAATGGCGGCACTATGTTTCGACGTTACGAATGTTTCTTGATTACAGTGTTCATTATCTTGAATTCGGTACAAGAATGAAGTTTCTAGCTTCATTTAATGATGAGATATTCGTGTTTTAGGTAAATATGGCATTTTCGCATGGCCGCCATATTGAATTTCCAATTTGCCAACTTATGCCCGGGTTGCCAGATGATCACCCAAGATTTTTTCCATCACTGAGACGTGTCTTACTTGGATCTGAAGAGAAACTTAGTCCACCTCAAAATTCCTACGGGTCTTATGGACAGGGACTGGACTACATAGGGGGCTGGATGACTATGGTTGTTAGAGCCGTTCTACGTTGAAGGTCCTGCCTCGCCTTTTAAAAAAACTTTCCTATCTTGTAGGGAACGGTCTGAATGATGACCGATGACATAGAATAAATGATTTCTCTGGAGCCTAAGTGATGGCGTTAGAATTTCTGATTTTATAAGGAAATAAGTAGGAACTGGCCAGAGCAAGGAATGAATGATTTCCTTCGGTCTGAGTGATGACCAAGTTCTGATAACATTTAGCTAGCCAGGTGATAAGTTTGAATGATAGCTTATTGGAATAAGTGATTCCCATTATCTTCTACTTAGGAGAAGTAGGTTATAAACTTTTTTAACCTCAGAGGCAGAAAACACTTTAAGGTTTCTTATATACTTTTTTATTGCTAGGCCAGATAAACCTGAGTGATGGTCTTTTCTTTAGAGAAAGAGAATCAGTCTTTGGACTAAGTGATGTCCATTGACAACAAGGTCTCTTACATTTATAGACGGAAAGTTGAAGTCAGGCTTTCCTGATAGCGGTAGGCGTCAGACAAAACTGTGAGGGAGTGACGGATCGGTGGAGTATGACTAAGAAAATTGGTAGGAGTCTGTTGCTCTGAATGATGATCATCTGACTTAAGGAATAGGGCTCTGAAGTGAAAGAGTTCCGGAATTTTTTTATTTTTACCTTAAGGAATTTCGTCGAATCACTTCAATTTATTTATTTCCTGAATAAATATTTATTTACCCTGATAAGACTAATTTTCATTTGAGAATAAGACAACCCATAATACTTGATGGTAATTTTAATAATTTGTTTGTGGTTTATTGTGATTGGATACCCTTAGAGAGCCGAAACAGTCTGGAAGGAATGAACCACAACAAATTAACAAAAAATACCTTCTTCTCGTATGTCCCCACTAAGGATATTTATGGAGTTTTTTTTTTATTTTTGAAAGGGGGCTGTAGCCCCATTATCAGTCACTCTTACATGTAAGGAGCATTGGAGCATTAATTCTGTGATATTCGTGATTAATCTGTCGCTTACTGGCATTCCGAAAATAAATTTTGGGATTTTTCTAACACATCACTCACCACCTTTTTACACCCCTTGCCAAGGGCGCCGATTCTGGGGGTCCCAGGGGGGGCCCAAAGCTCATGTGGGCCCCCATATATTTTTATGAATATATATTTTTATATGTATTTTTTATTGTTATAAATATTTTTTTATGAATGAGCTCCCCAAAGTTACAGAGAAATCGGCGCCCTTGCCCCCCGAAAAAGGAACCTTCCCAAAATAATGTTTAAGGCGGTTTTACTAGCTTTGTGAATGGGTGTTTTTGCATTTTGTAACAAATACAACTCATTTTCCCCAAAATCTTTACGAATAATTATTAGAGAAAACTGCTTCCAAAATTTAACATTGAATCTCCCATAAGGAAAATGAACTTTTGTGTTTACACCCCCAAGAGTGGGACTAAACAGCAATTTTCTCTTATTTCCTTTAGAAAATTGAAAAATTCAGATATTTCTCAATAAAAGTGCCAAATTGTACATTAAAAGTGTGAAAAGTTCATCTTTTCCCAGTGCTGTAGAAAATTACAGGAATTATGCAACAATCTCCATATATATATATATATATATATATCGGGTGTTGCAAAATAAGTGTTACAACTCTTGGGAGGTGAATCCTGCCACTGAGACAAGAAAAAAAGTTCTCTTCAACTTTCGGCTATCGGACATAGTTTCAGATCTACAAGGTGCCGAAAGCGTGGGAAAATGACTTTCGGACGTCAATAGTTCGGAAACTATCCAACGTAAAGAGGGCGGGTAAAAAATTCACTGAAGAAGTCATACCTGCTGTATTGAATTTTGCATGTTTCACAATCCTATCATGCACGCGCAAGGGATTCCCCAAAGGAACGTAGGGAGTCCTGAATAATCTGCTAAATGAAAATCGGTCTACATTTATATGAATTGATGGGGTTTCTACCAGGTAACAATAATTCGTTTGTGTTAAATCGATATCTGGAACAAATACAAAATGGTGGACACCTTCATGCCCGTTGTGTGTGGTTGCATAATCGCCAGGTACGGATGCTGGCCAACAGTGAAGTTCTGTGTATTAAGTGTAGCAAATTTGTACTCAGATGCTATAGAAATACATCTGGAGAATCGGTAGAGCACAACAGATGGAGCAGGGTGATTCACATGTGTGGAACACGTAACGAAAAATGCCCAAAAATGCACTCATACTCAGTAAACGTGAGTTCAAAGCGTCGAAAATGTAAGGATTAGCGTCAAGACCATGAAAGTCAATTCACCAATAATATTCCCTCAAACCGACGCAATATGATGTGCACGGTTGCATATCAATAAGGATGCAACAACTGAGGCCAAGTTGAAATTGTGCAAGGGGACTCACTAAGAAACTGGGTAAACTAAATGAATGTCTCTAGTGGGATCACACGATCGATATTGAAATGTGGCCAATGTGTGTGTTGATATCGACATGTAGCTAATGGACGAATGTCAGTATGTCCCACTACTGCTGGGACACCGTCTCACATGCGAAAACTAGGAAAATAACGTTGTACATTCTGCTATTACATCTGGTGCACTTTTTGGTAGAACGTAACTAGAACAGAGCTTGTATCAATGTCCCACTTTGTTTGGGACATTGTCCCACAGTCGACACATATGAAAAGAAATCTCTTAATCCATGGTTCAAATTGTGATAGAGCGTGAAAATAACAAACTTGTATCATGTCTCACGTCTTCTGGGACATATGACGTACTCGATATCAAAATACCTCCAGAAATATGTATCTTACACACAGTACACATGCCAAGACAAAGACGAAAATGAACCAATTTGGCACATGTAACACTACAGCTGGAACACCATACATATGGAAAATAAAACGACATGAGAAATAGGAAGATACGTCTTAAAGCCCTGATTGTTTACAACTGTGCAGTAGAAGTAACAAAATAAAACACACAAGCATGTCGGGAGGCTGTACAAGAGCGCTTGCCAAACAAAGTGGGTACTCCTCAAAGAAATGTATACAGAGAAAGTCAGGCTCCCTCGAGCCTCAGGGCTAGAGCGCTCGCTTTCGCTCGCGTGGTCGCAGTTTCCAATTCTACTGGGAGCCCACGGCCTCAGATTCAAGACCCGAGTAGTTGTTTTCCTATTTTTCCCACGTGGGACGGTGTCCCAGCAGTAGTGGCACATGTTGACATTTCTCCACTAGGTACATATCGATATCAACACACAAATTGTCCACATTTCAATATCGATCATGTGGTCCCACTGGAGACATTCATTTAGTTTACCCAGTTTCTTAGTGAGTTCCCTTGCACAATTTCAACTTGGCCTCAGTTGTTGCATCCTTATTGGTATGCAACCGTGCACATCATATTGCGTCGGTTTGAGGGAATATTATTGGTGAATTGACTTTCATGGTCTTGACGCTAATCCTTACATTTCCGACGCTTTGAACTCACGTTTACTGAGTATGAGTGCATTTCTGGGCATTTTTCGTTACGGGTTTTCACACATGTGAATCACCCTGCTCCATCTGTTGTGCTCTACCGACACTCCAGATGTCTTTCTAGAGCATTTGAGTACAAATTCGGTACACTTAATACTCAGAACTTCACTGTTGGCCAGCATCCGTACCTGGCGATTATGCAACCTCACACAACGGGCATGAAAGTGTCCGCCATTTTGTATTTGTTCCAGATATCGACTTAATACAAACGAATTATTGTTACCTGGTAGAAACCCTATCAATTCATATCCATTTAAACCAACTTTCATTTAAAGATTATCCGGGACTCCCTACGTTCCTTTGGGGAATCCCTTGCGCGTGCATGGTAGGATTGTGAAAGATGCAAAATTCAATACAGTAGGTATGACTTCTTCAGTGAATTTTTTACCCGCCCTCTTTACGTTGGATAGTTTCCGAACTATTGACGTCCGAAAGTCATTTTCCCACGCTTTCGGCACCTTGTAGATCTGAAACTATGTCCGATAGCCGAAAGTTGAAGAGAACTTTTTTTCTTGTCTCAGTGGCAGGATTCACCTCCCAAGAGTTGTAACACTTATTTTGCAACACCCGATATATATATACAGCGTGATTTAAAATGATGTGAACGATTGCAACTCCTTATAACTTTTTTATTAATCATCCAAATAGCTTCAAATCTTATAGTTAAATGCTAAATCTCTCCAAGTTTTTGTGATAAAAAAATGAAAATAGTACATCACAGATATTCTATGTGGGCCCCCTTTGTTACCCTGCATACATCTGTTCGGTATTTCAATTCCGCCCAGACCCGTTTCAACATGTTTGCATCAACAGTTTGCACTGCAGCAGTGATGCGCTCTTTCAGTTCATTCACATCTTGGGGTAGAGGGGGTTTGTAGACAATGTCTCTTAGAGGTCCCCATAGAAAAAAAAATCGCAGGGGGTTAAGTCCGGTGATCTTGGTGGGCAACGTAGAAACTGATAATCATTTTTACCTGACCGCCCAATCCAGCGGTGTGGCAGTCTGTTGTTGAGGAAATTTCTGACGTTGTGATGGAAGTGACATGGAGCTCCATCCAATTGATAGATGAAGTTTGCACTGCCATATTCCAGCTGTGGCATAAGCCACGTAGTAAGCATTTGTAGAAATGTTTGTCCAGTCACAGTTCCTTCGTCAAAGAAATACGGACCATAAACTTTTGAAGATGAAATTGCACAAAACACATTCGTGTTCGGTGAATTACGCACAATTTCACAGATTTGATGAGGCTTCTCAGTTCCCCAAATGCGAACATTTTGTTTGTTCACTCTTCCCGTCATATGGAACGTAGCCTCATCATTGAAACAAAGTTTGACCAAAAAATCATCATCAACACTGCACAACTCTTGAAATGACTCACAAGAAGTCTTGCGACACGTGTGATCATTAGGTGTTGTGTTGTAACAAGTGCACTCGATACAGATACATCTTTGAATGTTTACGCACTACACGCCAAACAGTTGTTTGAGGCATTTGAAGCTCTTTGCTAACTCTCCTTATTGACTTTTGTGGGCTGCGTTGAAAACTGGTTCGAACCCTTTCGACCATAGATGTTCATTTTACTTCGACCTCACTCACCCTCGCACTCGCAGTAGCAGTTGCCCCTCGCCCTCGCGAATGGAATTGTCCATCGCCCTAGCGCGCCCTCACCCTCGCTGTCGAAACTTGTCCTCGCCCTCGCGCACTCTCGCCCTCGCCGTCGAAGCTTGTCCTCGCCCTCGCGCACCCTCACCCTCGCCATCGAAGCTTGTCCTCGCCCTCGCGCACCCTCGCCCTCGCGATAGGAGTTGTCCATTATCCTCGCTCGCCCTCGCCTTCGTGCTCAAAACTTTTCCTCGCCCTGGCGCACGCTCGCCCTCATATCATTGAGGGCGAGGGTAATTGAGGGTGAGGAGGCCTCGAGAGGGCCTCCTTCGTGAGGATCAGAACATCAATTATTCAACCTATTTGTTGAATTATTTTCCTTATCGTCAGTGGCGGATCCAGGGGGGCGATCGGGGCGATCGCTCCCCCTCCAGAAGAGGAAACTTCTACGTCTATAATATAATAATGAATAGAATAGTACCTGCAGTGTCGCCCCGGGATACAAAGTGTGCCCCCCCCCCAGAACATTGTTTCTGAAAGAAACACTGCTTATGAAGGACTTCTTTTTCTGCGAAATGTTATCTCAATTAGTTCCAAAGCGGCTGACTAACATATCGAGCCCTTGTAAGAAGAAATGAATATGAAAGTACACTTGGATAGGTTAATTTTTGAGCCATTTTTCGTGGCAATTAAAACGCAACTCCTGTAGCTTTCTTAACTGCACGGGAAGACAACTAATAAGTACTCACGGAACGGCAAATATTTTATGGCACCATTTTCATTCTATGAACCTTAATACATACAAAAACTTTATATTTCCAAATGAAACTATATAGCGACATTAATGGGTCATTTCAAAAGAGTGGGGGGTAACTATCCCCCTTTGCCCCCTAATCGCCGCCCATGCTATGATGTGTGGCACATTTGTGCGACATTAATAATAATATGATTAAACTGTTTACCCACAACAAAATCCTGCTCGTTTTGCTGAAGTGGCTTTTCCTAAGTTTTATATTTTTCATATATCCTACAGTTTTTTTCAGGCCCTTTTTTTAATTTGTCCAAATTAATATTTCTCCTTTTACCACACAATCGTTCAATACTTGCACTATAATATTTACAATCAGTATATCATCCTGTAACGTATTTTATTCCTAATAAAAATCATTGAACAACACAACATAGAAACCCTATCTCACTGGCTTGCACGCGAACCTTTGGTGCATGGGGTCCTGGGGACAATTCCGAGTGGGAGAACATTGAACGACATTGGATCGAATTCCGCGTTAAACCTATAGGTCCACTTCTCATATAGCCTCACCGACGAAAGAGGACGCTAAACGGCAATCAGTCAACAGTTGCAAATTTCGGCTGCATAAACAACTTATGTCTTGTGGAACTTATTAAATTAATTTTGTTAAAGCAGCTCTTTTAACAAAATTTCAGTATTAACGTGTCAGATATTTCTATTTAAGGACAAGAAAAAAAATATTATTTATTTTGTAACTAAATGGTAGCTCTACCCACGTAGATTATAAAAGCAGAAACAATGAAAATCGATACAATAGCGACTGACATTATTTTAACAAATATCGATTCAGATAATAGTTTGGGCTGTCACAAAACGATGAAAAGTTAAAAATTCCGATTAATTGTAACAACTTCATCAGTGGTGGACATTGGAGGAGGATGTATGCTATTAATCAGCCCATTTCATGGGCATCCAAACTCACGAGCCCAACGCTCGCTAGCTCGGCATTCGCGCTCAACCGTTCTCGGGTTCAATAATTAAGCGCTACCCCGAGCGCCAATGAAATAAGTTAGCGCGAGTCCAACTGAGGGAAGTGAGCCCGAGCACGATTCCCAAAGGAATAAATGAGCGAGAGCCCAGTTGAAAAAAATGAGCCCGAGTCCGAGAGAGTCCAGAGCAAAATGGCCATCTATGAACCAAAGTCATTCCATCAAGTCTTTCTCCATCTGATCTACTGCATTCTGATGGTTCTCTCATTGATTGTGTTTGTTCAGATATCAGCGCTCTTGTCATTTACTGCTGAATGACGTGAGTGACTGTCTGTCTGTCTACCAACACTCTTTAAACATGACAGTGTAGTAGACACTTCTTATCTAAAACGTCTCCAACACAGGTAGGGCAACAATGAGGCACACTTACTTCTTAATTTAGCGCTATTTCTACCCGGAAAACTTTCATGGGAAAATCAAATATTATTCTTATTTGCATTATTATTTTTAATAATTATGTACGTACACACGAGAAATTGTCTACTGCAATTAATTGAAAGGAAAAATACGATTAATGTATAACCTTGCTATGACACTAACTTTTCATCTAGGAGACATGGCAGATGATATTTTAAATTTTGCCTCTCTCCAAAAGAGGTCAAACAGCAAACTCCAAAACAGTTGCTTTTAAGGAAGCTTGTCCTCCTCCCTCGCGTGCCCTCGTTCTCCTGAAGGAAGTTGTCTCTAGCCATCGTGCACCCTCGCTCCCGCAGTAACACTTGGCCCTCACCCTCGCCCTCTTCTTCGAAGCTTGTCCTCATCCTCGCGCATCCTCACCCTCGCTGCCGAAACTTGTCCTCGCCCTCGCGCACCCTCGCCCTCGCGCACCCTCACCCTCGCCATCGAAGCTTGTCCTCGCCCTCGCGCACCATTGCCTTCGCTGCCGAAACTTGTCCTCGCCCTCTCGCACCCTCGCCCTCTTCGTCGAAGCTTTTCCTCGCCCTCGCGCACCCTCACCCTCGCCATCGAAGCTTATCCTCGCCCTCGCGCACCCTCGCCCTCGCTGCCGAAACTTGTCCTCGCCCTCGCGCACCCTCACCCTCTTCGTCGAAGCTTTTCCTCGCCCTCGCGCACCTCACCATCGCCATCGAAGCTTGTCCTTGCCCTCGCGCACCCTCACCCTCGCCATCGAAGCTTGTCCTTGCCCTCGCGCACCCTCACCCTCGCCATCGAAGCTTGTCCTCGCCCTCGCGTCACTGTGGGCGAGGGAACTTGAGGGTGAGGATGCCCTCGAGAGGGCCACCCTCGAGAAGGCCACCCTTGCGAGGGTGAACATCTTTGCTTTCGACATCTGCCTCAGAAATAACGGCTACCGGGCGATTTTTCTTTACAAATGCATCCCGTTCTGTTGAATTTGTTATACCACTTACGTATGGAGTTCTTTGATGGTGGATCTTTATGAAATTTTGTGCGGAACTCGCGTTGAACACTAACAACAGATAGACAAACATGAAACTGTAAAACGCAAAATGCTCTCTCTACACCACAGGCAGCCATCTTGGAGCTAATCACTCTGCCATCTAGCGGATAAATTTTAAACTACTAAGCTCGTTTCAAACAAAACTTGAGGATAATATTGAAAGTATTTCCATAGAGATTTCATTATTGATAGAGTATTATCACTTATAGAACGTTTCCTTATCGTTCACATCATTTTGAATCACGCTATATATATATATAGTGTATATAGATAGATGGATAGATAGATAGATAGATTGATAGACAGACAGACAGACAGACAGACAGACAGACAGACAGATAGATAGATAGATAGATAGATAGATAGATAGATAGATAGATAGATAGATAGATAGATAGATAGATAGATAGATAGATAGATAGATAGATATAACTCAATATAAAACGTTAATTAATTGAAAGAACTTGATTCAGACACTTCATTACGAGAGTGAGACCTAATTGGAAGACATTTACAACTGTACATGTTAAGAATCTCAAACAGTTCATATTGAAAAAACACAAATAGACATTTATCCGTAGCTAAGAACTCCAAATGACGGAGATTTCGGAAGATGTACAGCACAGTTTCCAACTCTCAGACAACCACCTTGTCTTTCTACGAACTGACCCCCGAAGCTAATCTACGGCAGTCTTTTATATGTATCACGTAACTGTGGTTAAATTCCTCTTAACCTATTTCTGCCATGACCTACTCACCTACAGAAGTAAAGTAGCATAGAATAGTAGTTAGAATTATACTGTTAATTGGAAACTTCTGGTCTCTTCTAACTCAAAGAACATCAAGAACTAAATCTCTGGTTCTTCAAACTGTATGAAAAATAAATAAAATATATAACTTTTTTTCTTGACTGTGATTAACCACAGTAGTGTTTATCTCCCTAGCTAAACAATTAATAATCATACGTCTATACTTAAGAACTAGCTGCTCAGCTTTCCCCACCACCCTTGAGTCTGTGCCTGTTGAAGGAAGGCTTTTTTTTGGGTCATCCTGTACATTTACGCGACCACATTTGAATTTTCTCTTCCAGCGTTTAACTGTGACATAACTTGGACATTCTTCACAACATACAACTGCCATCTCTTCATACTTTGTTCGTGTCGATTTTCTTTGAAGGTGGGGGAAGCTAATCATTTTGGTATTCGATCTTGTTCAGTGTTGTTAAAGCCCAGTTTTCTCGCTGACAATTCACTGAACATAGGCTATTATTATTGTTATTAAGTATTCAGCCTTTTGGCAGATCTTGGGACTAATGAGGTTTCATATGTTTAGGTTCAGGCGTGGAAATGTTTCTTTCACTTTCCTCGATCTTCAGCTTCTTCTTTTGATCTTTTCTTGTTGAATATATTCTTCGGCTATGTCAATTCTTGACCTGATCTCTTTGGTGCAGTAAGCGTCTTTCGTCCAAATACTTCCCAAATACTTGAAATGATTAACCTCTTCAAGTTCTCTTTGTTCTACTCTGACCTGTACGGGGGCATTTCCACCGGGTATTCTCATAGCTTTCGACGAATATAACATGCAAAGACACAAATTGGCATTAGCGAGGTGCTATCCTGTCATCGTGCATTTTTTACGTTACAACCAGATCTCTATCATGGTAGACGTAGTGACTTTCTGACCTTTTCTCGTAATAGTCCTATGTGAGAATTAGAAGTAAAAATGTATAATAGCATAGTTTTGCACGTCGTATTGTACGGATGTGAAAATTTGTTAGTGACGTCCACAGACCCGCTCTAGAATATAGTTTGTTCCTTCCTAGAATACCACTGGACTAGAGGTGAAACTGCGTTCGTTGCACTGGAAGTACTCTCACATATAGATGATTTACCTTGGTTTACAATACTGAAGTCAGATATATCAAAAGCTTTTTCATTTTTGTGCTAAAAGGGTATTCTTGGACATTGCCTACTGGATTTCAAGATGGCGTCGGTGTAGCAGCTCAACGAAGCATTTGCGCATCGAGTGACTATTACTACGTTACTTAGTAACTCGAACTGAGTCTTGTCACAAATTTTCATCAAAATTCAACTCTCACGGTTTATGGACCTTCCTCGTTAGTAGGAGGTAAAATGATTAGATATATACAGTTTGCAGATGATATGGCGCTTGTTGTGGAATCTGAAGAGAAAATCAATAAGATATTAGAAAACTTAAGAACGGTCTGTGAAGAATATCGGATGAAAATAAATGTTAGAAAGACAAAAGCCATGGTGATTGAAACGAAGCGGTCGGTGTCAAATATAGAAGTAGGAGGTGAGTAAAATAGAACAGGTGACTAGTTTTTGACACTTGAGTAGTATTACTAGTGATGATATGAAGTGTGAACGTGAAATAAAAGCAAGGATAGGAATGACGAAAGAAGCCTTTAGGAGGAATAAATATTGTTTTGTGGAACCTTAAATAAAGAATTGAGAAAATAAACTCATAAAATGCTTCATGTGGAGTATTGTACTCTGTGGGTCAGAAATATGAACATTATGCAAGAGTGATAAAAAATGACTGGGAGTTTCGAAATATGGGCGTGGAGAAGAATGGAAAGAATTAGCTGGGTCAAGCGGAAAACGAATGAGAAAGTGTTAGAAATGATGGAAGAGAAAATAATAATTTTAGGCATTATTGAACATAGGAAGAGAAATTGGTTGGGACATTAGCTAAGAAGGAACTGTATCATAAAAGGCGTGCTAGAGGGTATGGTGGCAGGAAAGAAAGGGAGTGGGCGAAGGAGACTACAATTAGTAGACGATATCAACACAGAAAAGTTGTACGTGAAGACGAAGAGGTTAGCGGAAGACCGGGGAGCATAGAAGCTTCTCAGTTGCGGCTTGTGACCTGCCAATAATGGCAGAATACCTATGATAATGATTATTAAGTTTTGAACTTTTAAAAGTGGAAATAAGTTATTTATTTTAAAATTTTTTTGCTCTTAAAATGGACCTAGTCGGCCTAATGGGAAATACGGGACTATAGAACAGCGTTTCCCAACCTTTTTCAACTTGCGGCACACAACGGGTGTTACTTGGATTCTCGCGGCACACTTATAGATATTATTATTTGTAAATATGAAACACAGTGGTATTTTTTCTGTGATTATTAATCTCTTTCTCACAGAAAAGAAAGCTCTATCACTGGTTTCCATCCCGTGGTAAATCGTTATGCTTATTTTTCATTCTAATTTAAAAATAGAAAATTGCAATGAAATATTGGACTCAGGTTTTTAAAAATACGCTTTCTTTTTAAAAACTGGATCCAGCCTACTACTAAGAAGAAAGATCACTAAATAACGAACGAACAAACAAATCTCTTTTACTTTTAAAACACAAATGTAGGTAATTTGTTGAAAGGATTGAATGGTATTTTAAATTTTCAAGTTACGAAATAGTCTGCAACAATAAAGAAGCAATAATGGTCAGAACAATGATAACAAATACTTTTTTCAACATTAGAAATGTACAGAATAGTAACCCGGTATGAAACTTAAAATTGTAGATTCATAGTATAGTCGAGTCAAAATGCGGTTTGACCTGGGCAAAACTGCAACCTTTAGTTTTACACCTGTATTTTGTTTAGGTACCTCACCTGATGAAAATATCCAAAATCCGACAAAATCGGACCACGGGAACACCCCCAAAAACGGTTTCAAAATGGCCGACCATGTTTTTTTGAAAAAATCGTAGACCTTTACGTTGGCGGCTCTAGTAGCCCTCTTAATTGACACAGAGACATGAATGATACCTCGTTGGAACGCTCATAGACCACAAATTCCAACGAAGTGACTTTTGTACTCATCATGCCCAACCGGTAGAAGAAAAAGAAGAAGAAAGTTGATTTTTGTTTTTTAATTGATATTTTTTGGACCCTGGCAACACTGTACATCCTCATACGCCGGTAGAAAAATTCCCACGCGTAGACCAGACATCGGTAACAATAATATAAAAAAAATGAAGGACGTAGGTTCTTTTCTACCGGCGTATGAGGATGTACAGTGTTGCCAGGGTCCAAGAAATATCAATTAAAAAACAAAAATCAACTTTCTTCTTCTTTTTCTTCTACGGGTTGGGCATGATGAGTACAAAAGTCACTTCGTTGGAATTTGTGGTCTATGAGCGTTCCAACGAGGTATCATTCATGTCTCTGTGTCAATTAAGAGGGCTACTAGAGCCGCCAACGTAAAGGTCTACGATTTTTTAAAAAAAACATGGTCGGCCATTTTGAAACCGTTTTAGGGGGTGTTCCCGTGGTCCGATTTTGTCGGATTTTGGATATTTTCATCAGGTGAGGTACCTAAACAAAATACAGGTGTAAAACTGAAGGTTGCAATTTTGCCCAGGTTGAGGGTAAAATTGCTCTAGATTTCCTGGACTAGTAGAGTTTCATAGTAATGTGAAACACAAATATACATGTAGAATTATACGTGTAGAATTACTCGACATAATAGAATATTTGAGATGTTTCCGAAACATTTTGAGATATATGGTTACAAATATCTCAAAGGAACCTGAATTTAATCTTGAAAATAGAAAACTCAAACTTGATATAATATTTTAGGTATACTATTTTGGATGTTACTGTAAAATTTGAGGAAGGAGAAATGGAAATGAATAGCCTATGGGGAAAAAGACAAATATGAGGTGTTTAGAGAAGTACTTTGGGACGAAATAAACGTTTGGGGTCCACTCTATTATTAAAGAATCAAGAGGGTCAACTTTAAAACCCCTAACTTCTATATATAGAAAGTTGAATATCTCCCCCCCCACTTTTTTTTTTTTTTTTTTTAGGAAAAGGATAACTAACTATGTGATTAAATAGTTAATGTTGCGTATTTAACACTGGCATATTGTTGTTGTTTTACTGGTTAATTTACTTCTTTTAAGTTATAATTATTTTATATACAGTATGTACGAGTATATTAATATTTTTATGTTAATGTGTTAGACCTGCATATCTTTTGTTTAAAAAACGGAGAAAAAAACAAAATGAAGAAAACAAGAAGATATGAAAGTAAAGTGAACGAGAAGGGGAAAAAGAAAATAAAGGAGGAAAATAAAAGAAAAAGAATAGTAAATAGTAAGGTTTGGTAATGTTCAAAATAAAGGTTGTATTAAGATATTAACTGAGTAATTCTTAATCAAGTTGGGATCCATGAAACTCGATTTTTATATTTGTATATTACGTGCAAAGTATTGGTTTGATATCTAAATTTTACGAGTAAGTAGTGAACATATTATTATTATTATTATTATTATTATTATTATTATTATTATTATTATTATTATTAGACCCTATTATTTAACAATGATAAAAAGTTACGCATTTAGATGAATCCCACTCTCCCTACAAATGAAGATGTGAATGTCAGTGTATAAACTCTTAAATAAAAATAAAGATGCTGAATGTGGGCAATTGCTTAAGTGGGAGATGTGAAATTCAGTAATAAACCCTTATATAAAAACGAGCAGAGTAGCCGTTTTTCACACGAGGAGAATACGTTTCATTTTAAAACATAAAGGGCTGAATTTAAATTTAAACAGCATGGGAAGTGTCACTGTTCCCACGATTGGGTTCGATCTTTGGCGGGAGCTCATGTGGTTCGGATCCCTGTAGGCTCACGTCTCATATAGCCTCCCTGTTGAAAGGGTCGATAAACTCAAAATCAAATCAAAATTAAAGTTACCAAATTGGTAACAAATGACATACTACTTAACGCCATGAAAAATCGTTTTTCTCTTTTTTCTCGAAACTTACGCATGAGAATTTGAGAATTGATCTTCCAGCATGTCATTTTGTTCACTTGATCTGATTTATCAACTAATATAAATCTTAACCTTGGACAATATTTTAGTTTAACATGAATTATAGTTTAAGACAGGGTGCGAAATCCCGGGGGGACGGGGGGAATTTCCCACCACCAAAAATTTTATGCTTGAAATTTCCCCCCACCAAAATCTGAAGGGGGAACACTTATTATTAGACTAGAAGGCCAGATTGAAAGCAAGTGCCATAAATAAATAAAAATGAAAAAAATCTTCACGGTCACAGCTTCTAGGGACTTTAATATAAAAGAAAAACAAAGGTTTACCATTCTCTTGTTCCAGTTGAAGAATGCAGAATGTAAAATAAAATTCTACAAGAATTGCTTCAACTTGTTCGGATGTTGATGGGGTTCTTTTCATAAATATCGTGTAACTATGAAACGAGCAAAAGCGGTGTATCCGGGAAATCGGGCTTAATTACATTAAAAAAAAAAAAAAGCGAATCCGAAGATTGCGAAATAATTCGCCAGATATGATGATAATCGGACTATGAGTGAAAATCGTGGAACAAGTGACAACAAGGTACGTAAAATAGACGTCGAATCATCGGACATTGTGGAGGTAGATACATTTCTTCCTCTGGAGCAACTACCAAGTCAAAATATCATTTTAGTGATTATACAGCACCTATATTAACATCAAAATCAATAAGAGATACATCTGAAATTTTATGGATAAATTTTTCATCATCTTGGAGAAAGGACCACTAGTGGTTGATATTCATGAATCATGAATACAATGGTGAAGGAGTTATGTTGTGTAGTGTTTGTGTCTAACATTCCCATGGGTCTCGGTTTCCATCACATGTTCAACTCTAGTTACACACGGAAAAAAAGTAAAATAAATAAATAAATAACATTATTAAAGTATTTTAAATAACAATGACTACTAGTTTGAACATTTATTATTATTATTAATAATAATAATAATAATAATAATAATAATAATAATAATAATAATAATAATCCATGAATATTTCAACTTCCTGGAGCCCCCACTTCATGGGTAAAGCACAGCGAGGCATTACTGTGAATCGCCGAACTTCTTCCCCTCCACCATTTTCAAACGATTTCGCACCCTGGTTTAAGACAATTTTAGGTTTTATGTCATTAACCGTGCCATGTAGTATTGTCTTCCTAGCATCTTAATGCAGAGATTGATGAGGATACACTTTAGTATTCGCTTCGCTTTAATAGGCCACCTGGTCTTGTAGAGTATCAATTCTTAGCTTTACAAATAAGTTCGCTTTCCTCGAAAGCTACGCAATAAAATTTACACTCATTCCTAACATTCTGTTTAACTCAATAGGATGACCTACAGATCGGCATATGTCTCATCTTTTAAACTTTTTTCTCTTTTTTTATTTCGTTAGATGCTAAAGATATTTCAGAATTTTACTTTCAGTGTGCTACCTTATTGAAATTATGAGTCCTATTGAGAATGAGTGAAGTTAGAATTACAGCTCTACTAAATGTACTAGTAGACTAACGAAACAAAAATGGTTTAGAGATAAGAAAGTCTATTTGTTAGAACTTTGCACTTATATGGGTATATATAATAACTACAATAGACTTCCAATCTATGCGAGTTCGATATTGAAGTAGATCTCTAACTCCTGGCTGCAATAGAGGGATAGTGCAAGATGAAACCTATTACTTTTGCAAATTTCTACTACTTTCGGTCTTAGAAGATGCTCTTCCTTTAGACGTTGAATCAATTGAAAAAAACGTTTGTCACTGTTTGTTGGTGGCACTTTCTTTATTCTGCCATTTCATTCGTTTCTCGTCATCCCCATCTCCTTTAGCGTAGCCGGCATAATCGTGGGACGTAAAACTCAAAGATTTCATTTCATATCAAAGATTTCATTCCACGATGATTAGGGTTGCCAGACGTCCCGGTTTTCCGGGACAGTCCCGGTTTACAACGAAAGAATAAACTGTCCCGAAAAAGGCTTTCGGGACGTCTGTTAGTTCCGGTTTTGTGAATTTATCTTCAGTGTTCCTGGACATAATGCTAACGTGGAAAGACATTCTCTCTCATGAATATGCAATGGGCAGAGGAAAGAAATCGTCTGCATTATGTCAACAATTGAGAGAATATCTAAATGTGTATTCAACTATTGAATGAACTGCTTAGAATTCTTTGATTATGAAGTCAGCGGCGAGATCTTCCTTGCAGGGCTTCTAAATCAGATAAATATCTAATAAAGATCTCTTACGTGTTTTATACATTTGATGTTAAGAATTTGCTTCATCTTTCGAACAATTCACTGCTAGTATTGTAAGAATAATATGGAAAGTTACCTGAGTGTCTGTCACATTTAGATCCGCAGTCTTACATCTCACTATCAGTTTGATTTGAAATCCTACTTCAAGGATTATAGAACTGAGTTGTCTTTAATGTACTTTCCCATGTGGGGATAAATATTTCTAAAGATGTTGTGCATGTATTCAAGAATTTTGATTTTATATTTTTTCCTTTATCTGATAAAAATTTCCAGTAATTCTTAGGTAAAATTCCGTAACAACTTACTCTAACACAAGAAGTGGTATTTGAACATATAAAGGAATGCGTTTAATTTTGATACTGAATTTTTTTTTTCTGCCAAACGTTGCGAGAGCCTGCGTAAGTCTTGAAAGAGATATACTTTTTGTTTATGGTTCTGAATTTAGCGTAAATGTATTTTTTTCTTGCTAAATGCTAAATTTGTATTTATTTTAGGATAATGTTTCTGGCTCAAGTGATGACACAACAAAGAAAAAAGTATCACTTCAATCTTAAATGGTAGAGTGTGTCATAATTGGGGGAATATTTAGGACTTGTTAAACACAACGAATCGAAATTCGGAGTAAGGGATGGCAGGCAGCTCTTCTTATGTTACCTTGTCACATTTATACATCCCTTCAAGGATCTTATAAAATAGAGGATCTGCCCTTACAACAAAATCTTGAAGCCATACATACGTCACAGTTTCGCCACCCCTACTCTGCCCACTCCGCCCAATAGGATTGCAATGTTTTGAGCCAACAATCATGGCGGAAACGAAAGTAGCCAATCAGGCGATGGCGGAAACGAGAGAAGCCAATGAGACGTGCCGATGCTCGGTTGTTTTTTGGCTTCATCGATTTATTAGGATGACGATACATATGGGAAGATCCTCTATTTATAACATCCTTGCATCCCTTGTGGTTATTCATTTGTTTTAACTGTGTATAGAATGAAAACGTAAATAATAATAATAATAATAATAATAATAATAATAATAATAATAATAATAATAATAATAATAATAGATTCTGACCAAATGAATAGAAATCCTGACCATATATATAGCCTGAGATTAGTGTCCCAAGTTTACAAAATCTGGCAACCCTAATGATGATTAATCGCACATGGTTGATTTCTACCGTTTCTGGTTTGAATACAGGGTTAATGGAGGAAACGAAACATATTCTTGGGATACCGAACCAACTGCATAAAACCACTTCTCGATATTTCCTACCGTCTGTACTCTGATAGACCTACTGTGTCGACAACAGGTGGACGGACATTGCCGTTCTATAAGACTTCCGATACTCATGAATAGAATGCTTTGGAAGTTTAAAAAGCAAAGAAAATTAAGATCAAACTCAGATATATTGTTATGCAATAGAATATTAATAAATTCGCAACTGTGTGCACCCATTTAGATAAATAGATTAAGGAAAAAGTGAAATCTTTGAGTTTTAGGTCCCATGGCTATGCCGGTTAGGCTAAAGGAGACGGTGATGATGAGTAATGAATGAAATGGTCGAATGAAGAAAGTGGGAGGAAACGGGAGAACCCCGAGAAAACCCACGCACAGGGTGTTTGGCCACCACAAAGTTCACTTAGCGGGGGCTGGGATCGAACCCGTGACCCCATGCACCAGAGGTGAACGCTCTACCACTTCTTTTTTTTTTAAGTTAACTGACTCACCGAACGTGCCTCAGAAACTTGAACTACTTATTACTAATTTTACTTGCTTTACTCATTTTACCTTGCTTTTCCAATGATCTAGAACGACAGGGACACGAACGCAGAAACATCGAGGACAGTTAAAATCACAAAGGCTCCCACCGGGAATCGAACCAGGGACCCCGTACACCAAAGGCGCACGTGCTAGCCACTAGACCAGCGGGGAGGGCAACCACTGAGCCACCGCGGCCCCTATAGATTAAGGAAGTGGACTATTGAAAACGTATTAATGTAGGTTGAAATTATTATTATTTTAAATTTTCATTCAAATTCATTTTCAGTATTTCTCATTTGTTCTTAGTATTAAACTAATTTACTAAACACTTAAGAGACAAACCACTTCGGGTGGACAGTCCTTCGGGAGACCCGGCCCCCCATTTGCCCCTTGGCTAAACCCCTGCCTATATGTAACCAAACATTCAATAAACAAAGTAGTGTACTATTGAACGTCATCCACCCACATTCTTTGCAGTGGTATATTTAAACAACGGCCTATATTACTTGCATCTCATGACCTTATAAAGAAAATGTAGATTAGGGTACAACCCACTTGTCTTCCGTAATTGTTAACTGATAGCCTGGCGCTCAGCTTGAAAGCTCTACAAAACTGCAAATGGACACGCAAGGAAAATCCAGTTCTTGATCCTGAGACCACATCTCATTCCGCCAATTGATTATTACAGCATACAACACCAAACTACAAAGGTACTCCCATGCGCAAAAAATATTGCGCGTATACTGTAACTCACAATTTTTCGTAATTATTCCATTTTCCATATGTTTATTGGTAAAATTCAGTTATTAGTACGTGGAGATAATAGAAAGCAATCCATCTAAGGAGATATTTCCAAAAAATATAATAAAATAATAAAAATATAAGCAAAAAACAAAATTATGTTCGGTTTTGTGTATACTGGCAATAATGTTTTCGAGGGAATTTTTGGAGTAACACAGCACGATTGCAGAGGGAATAACAAGATTGGTAGGAGAAGAGCTGAACCAAGGAACTGGAAATTGGAGTAAAATATTGCATTTATTGGCTTAAATCTAGGGTGTAAATTGTCTGCCAAATATAAATTAGCTTCTGTAAGCAAGATGTTATACGGAAATATATAAACAAAGAGAAAAACTGTTGTCTTAAGTTTGGAAGTGACATGCTCTATAGCCATGAACATTTATTTCTTAAGAAAAAATTAGGCAACAAAAAAATTCTGTGTGGGCAAGTGGGTAGAGTGACGGACTAGTAATTCTTATACTGTTTTGACACCAGATCGAATCCCATCCGGTCCTGTTCAATTTTTTTTTTTTTTTTTTTTTTTTTACAAAACATTGTAGAAAGTGTATAATTTTTATGTTAATAAGAAACGAAATAATATAATAATGAAATAACTTTTTGTTTTTCTGATGACGTATTTATTCAGAATTAGCTTACTATTTATTACTAATAGCGATTGTTTTTAGTTTATGGTATGGTATGCTTAACCGTTCCCTCTCCGTTTTTACACAGCTTCAACTCACTGCGAGTGTCTGAGAGTCAGGAACAGGAAAAAACAAAACAAGAGCAACCTGCAGCTTTACACACAGCGTGAGGAACACAGTCACAGCGATAGCTGGTTGTCATGAAGAAAAAAACTGTTCTAGTGTTTCTTTTTAAAGTATTGACTCTCTCTCTCTCTCCTTTTGTTTCATATCCACAAGTGCAACAAATGCAAGTCTGTGTGAAAAAAAAATCAAGAGTGCTTTCTTTATACAAAACTAAATTTTACAGCTCTCTTTGTGAGGAACGCGAATGCTTCCAAAAGATGCCATGAATATTAACTATAATCGTACCGAATTATACAGTAACGTGAAAAAATGATAATAAAATTATGTAACATGCATAAGCTTTTTTTTCTAGAGTAACCACACATTAAACATAACAAATTAAATTTTTGGGATTACAAATTATCACATTACGTGTCGGTGTAGGCCTATTCGTTTTCACATTCGAGCGACGAAAGAAGAAAGTGTGGTGATAGTTATAAAAACCGAATACCAGATTTCAATGAATTCAAGTTACATGGCTCCTACATATAGAAAAAAATGATTTTTCGATGTCTGTCCATCTATTTGTCTCTTGGTTCGTCATAGTGTTGTAAATAGAAAAAAAACCGTTCGTATTTTTTCAGAAATGTACGTTTTTTTTAGAAAAAAACATTACCTCTCGTTTTTTTTCTATTTTTTTTTCAAATAGTCATTTGTAATGTATCTTACGCCATTTAAGTCTGCAGTATTTTTATGTAGGTGTAATTACCATAAAATGCAACATAAATTAAACACTAAATACTGATAAGGTACAAATATTTTACAATTTATATGAGTAGCGTACCTACTAATAATCCGGGTTTCTGTACTGTTTCACCAATATCAACGAAGAAATAAAAGTATAAATGAACATTTGTTTTTTCGTGAAAGGCCTTTAATAAGTACGAAAATAATACCATGAACAGTATAAAATGCAAATAACTTGTCTAAAGGTAAAAACTAATATTAATTTGCCTACTAGTATTTTTCTGAATATCATATATAAATAATTTGTCGACTAGATATATGATATGCATAGCTGGCTCTACCATATGTGAAACACGTGCATTTGCACGGGGCTGCATTATCTGTCATAAGTATTTTATTTAATGTTCCTTGTTGGAAACAGACTTTATGATCATGGTAGCTAAATTTACTAAGCTGACCTTCTATTTGAATACTACATTCATAAATTATGTTTAGGTCGCATTAGTTTGTCACATGGTCAGTGCTAAAGCAAATAGTGAAATAAATCCCAGAATAAATTGCTTGATTGTTGCCAAATACAAGAACTCAATTCTCGAACGCCTGTCCACTTTGGTTAGTTATCAGTTCTGATATGAAACCTTCTCTTGTCTTTGTCGCAAATAAGATCGTTATCATTGAAGATGGAAACACTTTAAAAAAATAACAGATGTAGAAGGAAAATCCAGAAATAAAGGTAAAAGAGCTAGTTGCACTATAATTGCAAACTGACATGTTGAGGTTGAAACTCGATATTGAATTCTATAAAAAGGATTATCATCTTTCAGATGTATTTGCTTTATCTTTCACTAACATAATAGATTAATATTTAAAGAAAGAAAAAAACAGACACAACAATATTGTATTTCTAGTAAGTATTTAAGCCTTTCTGAGTGCGAGTGTAGTTTCCCTCCCCTTCATTGTTCATGCTGGAGTAGCATACTTAAAATTGTGACTTTTAAGATTTGTTCTTTCTGGAGAAAGAGGGAAGCGGCAAGGGGCGACAAATTGCCTAGGGCCGGCCCTGATGATATGTACGTACATACAAGACATGAATATAGGATGACATAATTTGAAGTAATACTGGGTGTTTCAAAATTAATATTAGGGTTTGAAACATTGTAGTATCTATTACAATTAACTTACAATTATAAGTATTATCAAATGAAAGAGCAACTCAAACAGTTTTGTACACACGCATGCCATGCATTATTTTCTCTGTCTGCTGTTAGAAAGAGCAAGTAGCAAAAATGGAGACTAGAGACCAGAAAGCTTTGTGTGTTTTAATTTTGCAAAGCCTGAATCTATATTTACAGTGCAAACGTCTGTGTGAATTGAATGTTTTGTGCCATATGGCGGAAAGTTTATGGGCCTTTCTCACCTATTGACTCAATGTGTGCCATGTGACGAATGAAGCTCACATCGAACACTTAAAGCAAAAATTGTTTGAGGTGTTCTTTTATTTGATGTATCGTTTATAATTGTAGGTAAAATGTAATAAGTACTACGGAGACTTAATTCCCCGATATTCATTTTGAAACACTCTGCATTTCTCAGCATCAGTATTGGAACTAAGATGTAAAATGGAGAAATTGTGATTGTTTACAACAACGATATTATTATTAGTCAAGACTGTAGGCCTAATTATTACAACACAAGTTAGTAGTCAAAACAATGTAATTAAATGTACACTCGTAACCCTTTCAGACCCAGGTGGCCAAAGTGGCACATACGGATGTGTCACTTTTTTAATCCATAGTTTATCTTTTTAGTTTCTTTTTCTTCTGTGTGTCGAATTTCCTTCTCAAATTTTACCCCAGTCAAAAATTCGAGAATTTTCGAATTTTCTTTAATACTTTTCCCCTGTAGCTTCATTCGTTGTAGAGACCTCCTCAAGACTTGTCAGGTAGACACGTCGAATGAATACCTAATTGTTGACATAAATTGGACAGGCTTGCGTACAGTGTTGCCAAACTACGGAAATTAAAATCATCTTGAATTTGGGCAAAAAATCGAAATTTTTGTTATAAACTGTACCTATACGTCCGAATGCAAGTCAACTTACGCCAGTCGAACATTTGTCCTTACTGAACAAGCTCGGGTACACATCGTTTCAGTGGGGTAATTAGGGGACGCACGAAAATTCGGATTTAGGTTCTAACTCTTGATTTTCCCCTACTTTTCTGTTTATCGAAATATATTTTTGGCAATTAGAAGCATTGTTTCTTAAATATCGCCATGATACTTGTAGGATATATTAGTAATGTACCAGTGTTTAAGATAGTTTTCGTCTGTCTGGTAGCATTGTTGCCAGCTACAGAAAATTTTTAATTCAAGATGTTAGGGGAAAATTACATGTTTTATCTATTATATCCCTCTTGTTGGCTACATAGGAACAAACGTATCACTGTCTGAAAGCCTCGTCCTTAGCCTACACAGCGCACCATAAAAAGTTTCGATAGAATAATTAGGGGAAGTACAGTTGAGGCTTATAATAAACCATGTTCTGTAAATGGTAAGAAAATTGTGCATTTCTGAGTTAGAATGAGACTTTTTTTTTTTTAAAAAAAAAAATCATGCTTACTTTGATAGATATCGTCATGATACTTGTAGGATATATTCTTATGGTACCAAAATTTACTTTTATATAGTTTACGTCTGTCTTATGGCAGTATTCCCAGCTAAAACAATTAATTCCCGATTTTAAGTGAAAAATTCGGCAAATTTCCCTTTCCCCTCTATTATTTCCCTCTTGCTCGCTACGTTGGAACAAATAAATGTACCTCTACCTGAAAGCCCTCTCTTTAGCCTACAGAACGCACCATAAAAAGTTTCAATAGGATAATTAGAGAAGCTGTAGACCCGGCATATCTGTTGATTTTTGCTTCTGAGGCGTAAAAAGTGTCAAAATTTCATATGTATGGAAACATAGAATTTTTTTCTTTCTCTCTTTGAATGGAAGCCAGCGACTTCAGATTTTCACTGTACCTTGTCAACGCACCAAAGAAATTTTTTAGGTGACTTGGACCCATATGGCAACAGTGGTGCTAGATACAAAAAGTCTTGAATTTCGGTTAGGGATTTTTTTGTAAATTTTCATCCCTACATTTCCCTCAGTAATTTCCCACCCGCTCGCAACACTGCAATGTAACGTACACCAAAAAATAGCCATATTCCTTTTCTAAAAAGCAAGGTCTTAACCATATCAATAGGGTAAATGGTTTTTGAGCAATAAGTCACTAACTGACAAGGTAGGAAAACGCCAAAAATGACCTGGGCCCGAAAGGAATAATCACACGATTTTGCTCGTATAGGTACAAGGAAACAAACGATTTGTAAGTTACGAGGCCTTCGACTCAAGTTCTATTGATTATTTCAATAATCTTCAACATAAACCAATAAATAATAGCTGCCAGAAAAAAAACAGACATTTGAAAAAAAAAACATGAAAAAGAACGATGTTTTTTATTGAAAAAAAACTTCACAGAAAAAAACCGTTTTTTTACAACACTACCTGTAATGATATCATCCGTCCACCCCTGCGACCTAGTAAGATTTGCATTAGCCTATGTTTCATCTATCCACACGACGTTTTCTCGATGCTCTTCCCGCAAAAACTGGGATCTTTAGGCAGTAACATCTGTTCTTTCCAACAAAACTTTTCGCCTAGAATACTTCTTCCACTTGAATCCAAGACCCTACAATACCAACGATAAACTAGTTTTACCCCCATCGAACAAACCACTATCCTCAAGTGAAATAAGTAGTTTTTTTCCGTGTGGGGAATTCTTTTTGCTCGTAGTAGTCATATAGATGTCGATGGATGACATCTTTTTAAAATGCATCCAAATTTGTCACTCTTGAAAGTCTTTTTTTATTATTATTATTATTATTTTTTCCCGGAGTTCTCAACATTCCTAAAGGCTCATTCAAATTTTCTGGACACTTCTTTAGTGATCCTTGTCACTGTGGCTGTTCCGATATGCAAAGCTGCAAACACTCTCTCTACCTCAAAATATTCCCGCAAATTATACACAAGTCCCCGAGATTGACTATTTAAAACAACACATTTCTCCTTTCTGCTTGCAGATGCCATCTTCTCTTAAGATCCACGTTTATACGAATCAACAACAAAAATTAACTACCCACACAATTCACACAACACGCCAAAGCGGAAGTTCTAAACAAACGATGAGCAAAGGGACATGACTGAACGGACGGCAAAAGGGAGGAAGAGAGTGAGTGAAAGTGCGGTGGTTACCATGGAGACGCGACAGGTTCTGAGCTTAAGGTTGGTTGACCTGCTGTCTTCTGCACGCTCGCCGTAGCCTTGTACAAAGCTGTCAGAAATCATCGTTCACCGGCCAGGGTATAGTAGATATAATTCATCTTAAGAGCCGAGATCAGGTGACTGGGACCTAAATTTATAGTGTCCAGCACATGCTTCCATATTTGCACGCTTCTGGACATAACTATGAGAAATACGTGGCGTTATCTACAACAAATGAAAGAGTTGAAAGCACAGCTTCCCTCTGAAGGACACGAGAAATTCACCAAACAAGGATATTTCAGTGTAGGGCGTAGTAATAAATTTCAGAGTGACATGTGTATTGAGGAGACTCTCATGACATGAGATATATCAAGATTAGTGGTGGACTCATCCACGCGAGAGCGGTGGCTCAGTAGTAGAGCGTTCACCTCTGGTGCAGGGGGTCAGGGTTCAAACCCTGCTCCCGCCAAGTGAACTTTATGGTGGACAAACACCGTGTTCGTGGGTTTCCTCGGGGTTCTCCCGTTTCCTCCCACTTTCTTCATTCCACCATTTCATTCATTTCTCATCTTCACCGTCTCCTTTAGCCTAACCGGCATAACCGTGGGACGTAAAACTCAAAAATTTCATTTTATTTTCATCCATAGGAGAGAAATTGCAAATTGGATACTAGCAAAATGGGTGCAGTCCACCCCATTGACTGCCAACGTTACACTTGCAATAGAGAATTTGCAGATGTTTCTTTGTTTTAGTCAGAGTAACATGTTGAATTAAGTCCAAATTAGATATACCGGTACCTATGAAAAATATTGAAGCTCTTGGTAATTGGCTACACAACCCTTTCCAAAGGAATACTGTACCCCTTGCATCTCTAACTACTGGTGTCATAGCAAGTGAAAAGTAAATTGTAACAATGCCTTAGAAGAAGGCAAAAGATCTGTCGCTTTAATAGAGGGAAACCCTTACAATGATATACGTTTATCAGGGAAAAATGAAATGATGTCACTTGCTAGGGCAAAGAATGGTTTATTTATTAGAGAAAGGTTAGAAACAATTAACTCAAACCAGCTATTCCATCGCATGATTTGAATTGTCAGAAACAATGAAGAACTTGCAAATTATCTAAGATGTAGGTTATCAACCCTTGTACCTGCTCTATTTAATGAACATGAATTGAGGAAATAAATCAGAGCTGATAAAAAAAGCTCCTGACATTGAGTTACCGTCAAATCCAATCTTCATAATCGATTATTGGTACCTATTTCACAATTATCTTGGGCAGGAACAGACCTTTGATGATATTTGTTTTTTAAAACTAAATAAATAAAACTGCATTAATTCAGCAGTGGTGTTTGATAGGTATGTAGAGTTCTCAACAAATTACGTGGAACACATTCGTCGTTTAGGTAAAGGACAAGTCCAGATAAAGTAGTTGAAAAGGAAAAATGAGCTGTGACACCTGGAATGTTACAAATGCTAATAAGAAGACATATCTTGTAAATGTCATCATCACGTATTTACACGATGCTGGTGTAGCTGTTTATCAGGCGTATTAATTATAAAAACAACAGAAGAAATTATTTGGTCTAGGAATTAATTCGTGCGGGTGGACAAGAGACGGCGCAACGAACGGAGCGTCCCACAGTTCCGTGTATCCACACATGTGTTGCAAACCCCTGTCATCGCGTATCGTTCGTAGTATAGGGCAGTGGATTACAGCGTCAACAACACCAGTTTGTAGTTAAGTGAACATGGCGCAATTTGTGCCTGATAAAGTGTTTTTGCGGGGTGTCCTGCTGCATTACTTTAACATGCAGAAAAGTGCGACTGAAAGTCATCGTATTTTGGTGGAAGTGTATGGTGACCATGCTCTAGCTGAGCGAACGTGTCAGAAGTGGTTTGCACGGTTTAGAAGTGGTGATTTCGGCTTGGCAGACCAAGAGCGAGCTGGACAGCCAAAAAAATTTCAAGACGAAGAATTGACAGCATTGCTCGAGCAGGATTCGTGTCAAACGCAGAAACAACTTGCAGCAGCATTAGGCGTTGATCAAACAACAGTCTCCAAACGCTTGAAAGCCATGGGAATGATTCAAAAGATGTCACATTGGGTTCCACATGAATTGAAAGACAGAGACGTTGAAAGACGAAAAACCATTTGCGAATTGCTGCTTCAACGACAGAGCAGAAAGGGGTTTCTGCATAGAATTATTACGGGTGATGAGAAGTGGATCCATTACGAGAACACTACACGAAAAAAGGCCTGGGTGAAACCAGGTGAACCAGGTCCATCACAACCAAAACGAGATATTCACTGTGCAAAGGTTATGCTGTGCATATGGTGGGATATGAAAGGTGTGGTGTACTATGAGCTGCTGCAACCGGGTGAAACTATGAATGGAGAACGTTATCATCGACAATTAATGCGTTTGAAGCAAGCTCTGGCCAGAACACGACCAGAATGGGAGAACAGACATGATAAACTTATTGTTCACCATGATAACGCTCGCCCACATGTCGCAAAACCGGTCAAAACCTATGTAGAAAATGTCGGATGGGAAGTTTTACCCCACCCGCCGTATTCACCAGACGTTGCTCCTTCGGACTACTACTTGTTCGATTGCATGAACAACGATTTGATTGGACAGCGGTTTACTTCTTCAGAAGATATCGAAACATGGGTCTCTGACTGGATCGCTTCCAAGGATGAGGACTTCTTTCGCCACGGAATCCGTACATTGCCTGACAGATGGGCGAAAGTGGTGGCTAGCGATGGACAATATTTTTCTTAAGGTATTTATGTATTTTGTGTTTGTACTACAGCTTCAATGTGTGCGTACCAACCGCACGAATTAATTCCTAGACCAAATACAAAAAATGGAAGCTGGCTGGTAATGTATTATTGCCCTCATACCTAAAAGATTTCTTTTTCTCTGTTTAATCCCTGGACCAAATTTAATCTCAAAAAGATCTTTAGCTCCAAACTTCTGCAGGAAGCATTAAGGACAGTTCACCAGTATATTCTTCTTCTTCATGCGATTCCTGGTTGTGGTATGACTTCTGTAATGACACATTAAGCAAGAAGAGAGATTTAGTATACATGAGAATCGTAGGACGTCGACCAATTAATGTTAATTTAATTCTGCTCACATCCCTCCGAGCATCTGCTGCCACAAGGGAACATTCATTCAGGGCCTCTTAGCGGACACAAGAGAAGAAGTGTGAAACTAATATTCAATTGAATGGGATCGGCAGCAAAGGCCAGCGCCTGATGATCTCGAATTGGTTCATGTAATTAGAAAGAGGATTACACATGCCGGAGATATCAGCTTATATGCAATAACTTTTGTGGTCATTGTACTGGCTATGGATGCAGTAATCGTGATATGGTAAAAGAGAACAGTTACTCTGTCTTCTTCCGATGATAAAGAAGCAAATGAAAATGAGACTGATGAACTATCTTATCGCCGTCGCAGAACTGAATGAAGCACAAAACTCTTTCCTTAAAACTCCAGAGCTTCAATGAAGATGCTGAGTTTTTCCACAATGAGAGAATTTAGTATTTTTATTTTTAAAATGTATACTAATTATTAATGAAGTGCTTATCTAAAGATATTTGTAAATAAGAGTAAACTGAACGGTCAACTTAGTATTATTTCGTATTGATGTGTAAATATTTAAATTACTATGCCTACCTGAAGATGAAGGCTTCCATTACTGTAACCATAAAATCTTGTCTTAACTATACAGATATTATAGAATATATTCAGAATATAGCTGCAAATTCCTCGATTTTTTTAAATTATTTAATCTGATGCTATCACTACTATTGGTGTCACGGAAAATTATGTATTACATCTGCCATTACATAAAATCTATTAGCTACCCTAGTTTCAAAGATACAACAATGATACATACCTCATTGGAAAGCTCTTGAAGTACCCAATAATGATTGGTTCAGGTTGTTTGGTATTCGTAGTGGTTACGAAGATATTTGACCTTAAACATCAAAAACAAAATACAGAGTATTCCATTTTTTCACTTCATGGTGTCATATTTAAAAATGGCGGCAACAAATAAAAGCATTTTAGACTAGAAAACACTTTTCAATGTTTTATATCTCAAATGGCACAAAAGCAAAGCTCTTATCTGAAATTGACCTATAGTTATAATAATTTGAAATTTGAGAAACCAGTTCGGCTGCCAGTTGTATTGATTACGTCATATCTCAGTTTCCTCAAATGGGATTCCTTGGGACTTTAAGTACGTTCATCGTAGGTATAGTAGAGTTAATGCTGATAATTTCAGTTTGTTATTCCAAATTTCCACTTTCAGGTCTATTTTTATTGGGCTATGTTGTCTCCAAATTTCGGGCCACTCAGCACGAAATTCAATGGCAATCAACCGAGAAATGTTTCTTAGCATATAATCTCTCGTTTCAGAGATGTTGAATGGCCTCCACACTCCCCTAACTTATCACGTGTATTTTTTTTTTATATAGTGCTATTTGAAGGATATGGTCTACACCGACCTCACACTAGAAGGAAGTCGCGTTTTTTTTTTTTTTTAATTTTATATACTTTTTTAATCATTGGAAACAATTCCCTGCAAAATTCATTCCGTTGATTCAAATCGCAAGGAAGGAGGTATCCAATTAAAATTAAAATAATGAAACACTAAACCTTTACATAAGATGCATTGAATGGTTCTAGAGGTTATGTGTAAACTGGTTGACTGGCTACGAGCAGAACGATTACGATTTCCTGAAGCACTGCCATATTACTTTCCCCCGTTTCCTGATGCTTTTCGCAAGCGGCTGTTTTATCACGAGCTCTTGGTTTGTATAATAGGCCAAATAGGTTTCGCAACAGTCAGTCTGCGTACCAATCCATACGTAGAGAAAACGTTCATGAAAAAGGACCATTGAATATCTTTCCTAGTAACGGTTTAATTTTAGCATCATTTGACGACATTCTGCCACACTACACGCTAGTAATGACAGCAACTGGTCATTCTACTGTCATTTCCCAAATAATATTGGTGTTCTTAATTCGGTCCGATACATCTAACAACGTTCTTTTGTTTGTTTATGGAAGTTTAGCGTCCCTTGTTAGCAGCGACGCTATATGAGACGTTGACTTACAGTTTAAGGCGGATTCCGAACTATCGTAACGCGTTAACATTCAAGGCTGTCCCACTGCTAATCGAACCCAGGTTGAACAACCTTCTGCAAGGTATGTTTTTTCTGAAAGTTTGTTTCCCAGAATAATCGATACTATCACTTACCAAAATTTGTACTATTTATTTTGAAACATCCTATCTACATAGAAAGACCTAATTAGGACAACATAAAAGAGGGTTATTTACAAAAAACAACGTTTATTTAGACTACTTCTGATATGTTTCTTAAAGCAACAATGTACATGATTTACAATAAACTTAAATAAAATATATTATCAAAAATAAAAATAATAATTCAGGGAATGGAACCAATTTTATGTTGAAACATATAGTTACATTCAAAACCGGTCATGTGCAAATTATAGCAGTAACAAATATAAATCATACACACAAAAACGTTCATTTGTTGTTGCTTTGATTGCTTTTACGTATTCAAGGCACTTGAAACATTTCTCTTCCGATAACTACATTACACACTTAATAACGTTTTTGATTTTGGCATATCGTTTATACGATAGTCTTCATATCCATGAGAGCACCGCTGCCTAAACATAGTCAACAATGCTTTTCTCTTTATGCCTCACACGAAATAATTTGGATAAGATATTCTTAGCCACAAGATGATAATTTGGTGCTAGCTTCTCTAAGTTTAATTTTGACTTGTTTTTACTGAAAACATTTAAATATATTCCAATGAAAACCAGTAACGCTGACCACAAGTATCTGGAGAAAAAAAGAAAGAAAAACATTAACAATATTTTACCATGTAGTTAACATCTGGAATATTAGAGAATTTGGCAGGATTATCAAACACAGTTATGAATAAATTGTTTATAATTTGATTGATTCTAAAGCACCACTCTGTTTCAGCAAAAACAGACAAAAATTCAGATCACCGACCAGCCATATAGGACAAGGACTTCAAGCCAGATAAAGATACTGGGAAGTACGCGATATATTGGGTTGTGCATAAGAATAAAAAACTAGTCTACCATCATATCATTCATTGATTGAAGTTGATCATCCCTTGCCAATAAATAATACTATTATTTAAAGGAAATCCGTAACCATCACTTGGGTTTTTACGAGGGAACCACCCTCACCAGGGATCACATTCAGGATTACACGCATTGAAAGCAGAGGCATTATCCACTAGTTTCGTAAGTAACTTCAGAATGCAAGGACAATTTGAGTAGTTTTCAGTAAATTAAAAAAGAATATAATTTTCTGAACGTTCAAGCTATATCTCCGTTATACGTTCCATTCCTCCCACCGTTATTCTCAAAATAAATTTTACCAAACGTAAAGAACTTTTGTCGCTGTACATTAAGTAATGATACTACTTAGTTTTGGAGTTTGTTACATCTGAATTCACTCCTACTTGTCATTCGATGAAGTTTTATTTTCCTTACGCGTCTTTATAGTTTAAATCTTACCCAAATGTAAATCTATTTAATTATTTCTTTCTTATGGTCTATCTCCCTACTTTTATGCATGCTTTGGTTTTTTCTTCATAACATTTATAGTAGTACAGCAGGTTGCCCACGATAAAAATAGTAGACTTTGAATCATTTGCCTGTCTAGTAAATCCCCTTTTCTCCACAATCAATTTCATTTGATTTGACGTTCAGGGCCCAAATGATGCCCAGCAGCGTAGTTTACACTGTAGTAAATTTCTGCGTAGAATGAGAAAGGGGATGTCTCGCTATACCGCTTCGGCAACTTTTCGGAGACCCTCCAAGATACGGGGACGGCTTCGAGCAAATGATTGTTTGAGGTGTCCAAACTCACAGTAGTCCATTGATGAGGAGTCGGGGATTTTACAGGGATGGATGGAAATGGAATCATTCGAATTCCCATCTCTTCTGCCTTCCTTGCATAAATCACCTGGAATGATCGCGCGGTATGGCATTATCCATGTGGATTTGTAATCTCGCCACTGTACAGGTGGGAGATTGTGACATACAGAATGTTGTGGGATCCATAACATTCTCCTGGAAGTTCTCCAACTGCAATATCCCGCCCCCACCAGAAATCCAAAACTTGTACTGCAGCTCAAAGTCAAAACAGTTCCTCTGGTTTTGACCGTAGAAAATCCATCTAACTTTGTTGGTCTCATCTAGGTAAAGCCTCTCATCCAGGGTACACACAAGACCCCCATGAGGTATGTTTCATTCAATTTTCTGGCGTTTGTGAACCTCTCGTGGATGCGGTGGTCTGTGAGGCAGTATCCGCGCACTTTGTGACGCACTTTCAATCTGAATTTTTGCCGTATGTTCTTAAAAACTGTGTTTGAGATACCATATCGTATTTAAAAAAAAAAAAAAAAAAAAAAAAAAAAAAAAAAAAAAAAATACGTTGGGAGATTGTCCTATACCACCGCTGTTCTAATGGCGAGCACTGTACTTGGGGTTCGAGCGAGCTGGGGCCGTGTTCTCCTCACAATTTAGCCGGTCGTATATTGAACACAGGACAGGACAGCCGAGACGAGGCTCACTACCATGAGCAATGCAACTAAGCCTTCTATTGTATATTTACCCAAGCACATGCTAGACAATGACCTCACCACTGTGAAGCCTCTTCTTTCTCTCTCCGCATCCTCTCCTACCTCCCTCTGCTTTGGCTTGAGTGGCCTTCCTCTGGTCAATTTGCGCTCGGTTTTTCCGGCCGACCGCACACCGCAGGGGCCTGTTACACACATCGTCAGATGATGAGATCTACACCAGCTTTGCTAATGATTAAATCCTCTGATGATTGGACCATTTCACAATTGCCGAGTGAGTATAATGGGCATCGGAAAGTCCACGAATAAACTCCTCCGAGAAAGCTGTCAGTTTGATCTTCATCGTTCCATTTAACCACTATTATGTCTCGATACATTGCTGACTACACTGGAGCCTGTATTCTATAACAGTATCAATTAAGTACTAATTGATACTGTTATAGAATACAGGCTCCAGAGTAGTCAGCAATGTATCGAGACATAATAGTGGTTAAATGCGTTATCCGGGAGGGCTAGTGAAAGTGACTTTTTTTTTTTTTTTTTTTTTTAAATCGTGGGGAATATTCTGTAATTCAGTTTTCGTCATTATCCTCGCCCATTGCTGAGGCCACTTGTTTTTGGGTTGTGAATGTTGAGAAGCACCATAAATCGATTTGTAATATTCGTGAAAGCGTAATGAAAATACATTAATAGTAAAATTTAAGTGTCAATCAAATCGAACCAAAACATGATGCATTATCTATGACCTTGAGACATGCAACGCTTCAGCATGGTCGCGGGAGAGTGATACAAATGGTACATACAGTCCTGCGTGTAGGAAAATTAAACCATGAAAATGTTAAAAGATTGACTCCATTAACGAATTCGGCCAAGATAATTGCTTTAGCTGTCTACTGCAAGACACACAATTCACAAATTTGCTTATATGTATGTGGGATATAGATAGCCACAGTTAAAGCCAGTTAGCAAATAAGATGTTAACAGAATCATTATATTAACGAACTCAGCTAAAACAACCGCTCTATCTATCTTTTGTAAAAAACAAAATTAAAAATTCGCTTATATGTATGTTATATAATAAAATAAAAATGAAAGTAACTATGTTTGTGGCTTAATAACTTTCGAACCACCCAACTGATCTCGATCAAATTTTCAACATAGATGAGATTCTGGCCTGGGATGGTTTTTATCATTTCACGTTGACGGCGCAGCTTAGCGGAGAGGGAGGGGATCAAAAATGACTGATATTAGGTCGAGTCCAAAGTGTTCAGGGTCGCTGAGATGAACAATGACACTTCCGATGCCGTTTAATTCCAAATTCAACCACGCAACTTGGGAGAGAGATATAAAAATGATCGCTATTAGTGTCGAATCCATAGTTTTTGGGGTCGCTGAGATGAACAGTGACTTCTCTGATACCGTTTAAATCCAAATTCAACCCCGCAACTTCGGACAGAGATATAAAAATGATCGAAAATGACCACTATTAATGTCGAATCCATAGTTTTTGGGGTCGTTGAGATGAACAGTGACATTTCCGATGCCGTTTAATTCCAAATTCAACCACGCAACCTGGGTAAGATGTATAAATGTGATCGAAAATGACCCATACTGGTGTCGAATCCATAGTTTTTGGGGGCGCTGAGATGAACAGTGACACTTGCGATGCCGTTTAAATCCAAATTCAGCTCACAATAGTAATATTTATTTATATAGATTACTTATTATTTTCTGATTTTTCATATTTTCTTTGTTTCTATCGATTTGAGAGCGTTGCAGTAATAGTAGGAAGTGACTGACTAACGGAACATATTACTAATATTTCTTATTTTAACCCAGCGAAGCGGGTAATTTACGCTAGTATGGGATATAGATACCAAACGTTAACTCTTAACAGATTACGCTGTTAACTGTTAGTGTGTTAACGGATTGACTCCATTATCGAACCTGGCCGAAGTAATCGCTCTTGCTATCTATTGCAATAAATAAATAATAAAATAAAAAGTTCGCTTTCTTTCAAGAGTTACCGTTCAAAATAGCAGATCGACGGATGTACTACAGAAGGCTGTTTCAGCCTTATGGTAGTGAATTACAGACCCGTGCCCTAGGGCGTAAAACCCCGTTTCCACCAGCGACCATGTTCGATGTAAGAGCCCCGTTGGTGAACGATTGCACGACATCGTAGTTTCCACTGAAGGTGACCTCTATTGAGCACTGCCTGATCCAATTTATCCCACTCCTCCTTGCACACTTTCGAAAGGCTACCAAGTGTGGTCGGACGATGCTTATTGATGTTCCGTTTGAGGAGGCCGAAAGCAAAGAAGTCCATAGGGGATGCACCTGGTGACTTGAGGGGGATGTCTCGAAATAGGATAGCATTTACACCTGTCTCCACGTTGGGTGGGTGGATTCTCCTGGGTTACAAACCGGCGGACCTTAGCAATGACGTCTTGACTGCGTTGTGGAGCCAGTTGCTTCTTTTACCCCTTTTGACGACGCATGGCAATGGTTTGCTCTGGGTTTGCATTGCGACGGATGGCTGCATTAATTCCCTTATCAGATACTGTGAAACCTTTCTTCTTGCACTGTGTTCTTATTCGACTATAGCTGTAGCCTATATCAGAAACTGCTACGATGTAGCCCTCCGAAAAAGGGTCGATTTTCGGCGGCATTCTGATTACACACGTCTCTCCTCTGCACGGCTTGTACACAAGTGTCTGACTACTCCGTACTGCGTCCGGCATTATGCTGACGCGAAACTAGCGCCTCTGGTGGCGACTGCAAGTTGCTATCATAAGGATGAAACAGCCTTCTGTAACAACGCAATCTTATAAATTTCACTATGTGATCCTATTAAAGATTCCTCGCAAGTAAACCTGTAAAAATCGGAAAGGATCTAGACTTATTTCTATGGGCTTGAACTGTGAAAGGCTGTCTAGATTTTTGTGGCCAGAATGTATGGTACAGTATCTGTCCGAATAGTATGTATCTGTCCACCATATTTGGCGATACTTAATGCCCTCCTCTCTTTCTTAGTGCTGCCACTTTAATGACTAGCAATATAAGATATCAACTGTGCTGAAAGAAAGAATAAGAGAAAAGGTTTAGTCTCTCTACTTACTGGAAGGTGAATGGCTTGGTAAACACTAGGAAGGAAATGGCAATGGTAACAGCTTTCCTGCACGTAGTAACTGTGACTGCAGCAAAAGCTCCAGATATTCTCACTAAAGTAAGAACAACCTGAATTCCCAAGTATCCAGTCAACGAGAACAACACAGCATAACCGTATGTTTCCCTCGGATGCTGTTAGTAAGATAGAAATAAAACATTAGTACCTGCAAAACTTGGTCAGTACGGGAAATTCTACAACACATATAACTAATACTGTTACAAAAGAATATACAAGTCAAAACAGAAATTCAATTAGATTAAATCTTACCAGGATGTGTCATTAACACTTTAGTTACTTCACATCAGAGACATCTAAAGGACAATGTCACAAATGATATAGGATTTCAAACAGGGGGTTGGCAAAATGGCGTAGAATGTTTTACATAATAGAGCGTCATGCTCTTTAATTATTTCAGTTTAAATTTAAAACACGATTTCAATTTTAGAAACAATTTAGTGTATTCCAATTTTTATAGTATTATACATAATCTTAGTATGTTCTACGTTTCTGCCTTACTTTTTATTTAACAAAATAGTGTGGAAACAGAATTACTTGCAACAGGCCAATTCGTCGATTTTGGAACGGGCCATCTTCTACAATTATAATATCAACAAAAAGTTTTAAAACAATTATAGTGGAGCAGTCAACTGGGCCATAGTGCTGTGACTTCTTTATAAAATCCCCCGCAAGGGAGATGAATAGAATAGGTTTCAAACAGAATAGTTAAGCAAGAAGGCTCAAGGAATCAAATTTTAAATCATTGGTAATTTAAATTTGTACTACTTTTGCTGTAAGCATATAAGTCAATTATTTCTACCTGGTTATATTTGTTGTATTCTGAGAATACTTCGTAGGCAAATGCGCCCGCAGGATTTTTTCCAAGGGGGGCAAAAGACCAACACACATATGAAGAAGAGATACATATCTCTTGATATAAATAATACTTCATATTAACAATAATTATTTTCGCATATTGTATAATTTCAGAAAACTACATTAAATATATTAAATACTGTATAAAATAATTAATATTTTTCTGATCATTAAAAATAAAGAATTTCATAACAGTTTCCATAACGTAAAGTTATCTTCCTGAGACGTAATATGTATGTTCATATTAATGTAAGTAATAGAGACATCATAATATTAAATTATTGATATATTATTATTGTTGCTTAATATATAGAACGCTTTTAATGAACTGAACCGAGACGCTATGCTACTCACAATTAAAACTAATTTCCCATCGATTTCTCACTATGTATATCAATGTTATGCGCAACCAAGTAACCTATTTCTAGCTGATAAGATTATACTCTCGCAACGTGGAGTATAACAAGGCGATCCTCTAGGTCCCGCTTTGTTCGCCATGACAATTCAGTCCATAGTGTCTAGGATTAACATTGAATTAAATATCTGGTACTTAGATGATGGCACCATAGCAGGAGATCCTGACACAGTTATAAGTGAACTACACAATATTCAAACTATGGCAGGAGACATTGGACTACACTTAAATTTTATGAAAGTATGAAGTAGGATTTTTATGAATTTCGCAAGATCAAATGGAAGTGTTATATTCACAATTTGAAAATTCAGCACCGGGAATACAATTTATCACAACCTCGTCAGCTTTTCTACTTGGTGCAACCCTTTCACCTGAGGTAACACGTAATTTGTTAGTCGAGAAAACTAAAAAGTTAGATTTTTTCTTGTCACGTCTGGCCCTAGTCTCCGCACATTCAGCTCTTTATCTCCTTCGTGCGTCGTTCTCCATACCAAGAATAATCTATTTTTTACGATGTTCTACTTCTTGGCGTGAAGTCGATTTACTAGAGGTTTGACACCGTTCTGAAATGTGGACTGGAATTTACTCAACTGTAACCTAAATAGCAACGCATGGATATAGGCCTCCCTTCCAGTTGATTCTGGAGGTCTTGGTTTTCGTCGGGTTGTCGATTTGGCGTATCCTTCATTTTTAGCGTCGTTCTATGGCTCCCGGCATACCATTGAGATACTCCTCAACCAACTGAATGAGCCTCACATAGAATCCGATGTCCAAGACTGCATATCTGACTGGTCTAACCTAAAGTTGGTTTAAGCCGTCCTGAAATGACGGGCAGAAGTTCGCAATCAATTTGGGACAAGCCAATCATCAAATTATATCAATCAGTGTTATTACAAGAAGCAGACAGTCAAGAGGATAAGGCTAGACTTCTTGCCTCCTCATCACCAATTTCAGGTGCTTGGCTACAGGCATTACCTTCACACACCCTAGGACTGCACCTTCCAAACGAAAGTTTTCGTATTGTAGTTGCACTTCGCCTAGGAGTAGATATCTGTGAATCACACAACTGCTCTAAATGTGGTGCATCAGTCAAGCAGAATGGTCTACACGGTCTGTCTTGTATAAGTAGCTCCGGAAGACATGTGAGGCATTCGAACGTGAATGACATTATCTGGAGAGCACTCACATCGGCGGAAGTTCCATCTGTTCGTGAACCTGTGGGGTGTAACAGATCTGATGACAAAAGACCAGATGGCATGACGCTGGTACCATGGAAGAGGGGAAGGATTCTTCTCTGGGATTTCACCTGCTCTGATACTTTCGCGTCATCTAATCTCACTCTTTCTTCATCTCGAGAAGGAGCTATTGCAGCCCGCAGAAAATGCGAAAAAAGAAGAAAATATAAAGATCTGCTCGATAGATACATGTTCGTGCCCGTAGCCATAGAATCGAGTGGCATTTGGGGCCTCGAAGGGCTCAATTTCATCAAAAAATAGGCCAACGTATTGCATACCTTACTGGTGACAAGCGGGCTACTACTTTTCTGATACAACGTATCAGCATAGCAGTTCAGCGAGGAAATGTGGCTTCCATTTTAGGTACGTTAACTCCTGGAAAATTATTAGAAGTTTTCCTTTTATAACTAACTGTTCAGAATTTGCTGTTTATCTTTCTGCAAAAAACAAGTAATACAAGGCATTTTGTATCCTGCAAAAATTTTATATTTATATTATGTAACAATACGATATTATTATAATTGACCATTTCATTTTAAAAATTTTATAACTTTCTATAATCACTATTATTGTCATTTTTCTTTCTTCTTCTTTTTCTTCTTCCCAAATATCAATATAAATTCCCTAATATCATGAATTTTTATTCTTCAATTCTTTCTAACAACCTATCTCATAATTCATGAATTTGAAGTCCATTTGTCCAATTCATTAATCTTTCTCGTTTTTTTCTCTTAATCCTTCTCGCTTCTTTCCATTTTCTTATTAATGTTCTATTCTCTTTCTCTAAACCCTGTACCCCTTCCCAATACATATCATGTCCTGTTTCTCTAACATGATTATATATCGCGTTATTTTCTCTTTTAAGTCTCACGTCATTCTTATGTTGTTTTATTCTTTCTTTAAGTTTTTTTCCTGTTTCTCCAATATATATCATATCACATTTATTACATTTCACTTCATATACTACTGATTCATCTTCTTCTTTTATTATATATATATTAATAGAAAGTTATACAATTTTAAAATGAAACGGTCACTTATAACAATATCGTATTGTTAGATAATATAAATTTAAAATTATATAATAAGCAACAATAATAATATATCAATAACTTAGTATTATGATGTCTCTATTACCTACATTAATATGAACATACATATTAACCCATTTAAACCCAAATTATTTTTTTGTCGAATTTAATCTTGGTTCCTGTCGGATTGGTAAAAATAAATGTAAAGAACATATTTAAATACATTATGGTTCACGAAAATGTCATGGACCCCTAATTTGGTAATGTTCCATTTTTGGAACAACGGGCCTGAAAGGGTACAGGTTTCTGGAAGAAAATATTTCAATTTAGCCAGGCTAAAGTATTATTTCGTTAAAGTTTTGGGATAAAATTTTACAATAATTTGCAATATTCATTAGATACAAAGTATACAAATATTGAAACATGTTAATATTATGCATATTCACATAATAACAGAATTTTTACATTATAGTTATTTTCCAATACATCACATTCTTACTACTGATGGAAGTAAATGAAGCACTTCCATGTTGTATTATATTCACTATCCAGATCTTGATTGTCTTTCTGATTTTACAATGAAATGTAATTGTTTGTCATATCCCACTTCATTTATTGCACGTTTTTTGACAGGTCGCAATTGGTTCGAAATAGGTCTCCCAAGAATTGCACATTGTTGGGATTATATTTCTTATTTGACTCTGCAGAAGGCTGACTTTCATTAGATGTACTAGGTTTCGGAGCTTCATCATCCAACAAACTCTTACCTATAAATTCATTTCTCAGCTGGCCGCTTTGCATTACTGTAAAAGAAGCTCCTCCCTTAGCGAGCAACTGATTTCTAGATAGCCATTCTATATCTGCTTTATCTTCTTCCGAGAACTCTTCATTTTCTGGTGGTGTAATGACAATATCTGCAGCAAGAATATCTTCTCCGTTAGCAAGTATATTGATAATTTCGTCAACAGTCAATCTGAAATAGGGAGGGAGGATTTAGATTTCTGGGCTTTAGGCATCTGTGGCCATGTTAGCCCGTCACGTTTGATGAATGACGTCCCTCGGCGAGAACACTCTCCAGGGAAAGGGAAGGAAGCAAATGTTGGGGAAGGAATTAAGCGACCTGGGACATATATGTTAGATACCACCCCGGCATTTGCTTGGTGTGAACGAGGAAAACCGAGGAAATCCTCATTCAGGATGGCTGGCCTTAAAAACTTCTTACTCTTTTTCGACCGAGAGCACGCACCGGGAATCGAACCCGGGACCGCTTGCACTCAATCTGAAGTAAAACAGAATTTCTTGAAATAAATAAAATCCAGATGAAGTTCTGAAATACCCATTTAAAATTACAAAACAACATAAAATATTTATTTATTTTCAAGTACCAGGTACAGCTCAGAAGCCATTTTACACTGGAGCAATCAACATAATGATAACACTGGGGAAGAAACTGAAAGGAAGGCGGCCAGGGCCTGTAAAATTGTGTAGGATGCTAATGATTCCCCTACAGTACCTATAAAATATAACTATATACTATGCTTTTATCTATGTCCAAAATTTACTGTTTTTATCTCACTGCAGTAAAGTGAACTCAATAATAAATGTTACAAAATGTAATCAGGCATTAATAATAACTCCTATATACAGGTAAATAAATGTACGATCCAGTGAATGAGCGATCAAGACACCTGCAACTCTATTTGGCTGTCATCTTTCAACTGAAAAAGAGCTCCTTCGTGGCTAAGCGGTTAGCGTACACGCCTTTGACATGGGAGACCGGCTTCGATCCTCAGCGAGCGTTCATCTGGTTCGGATTCCACTTTAATGAGTAGGTCACGTCTCATATAGCCTCGCTGCTGAAAGAACGTTAAATTCACAATCAACTCAACTCAAATGAAAAGCGTACCGCGTGGGTGTAACAATTAAATCAATTTTTTGTGTATAAATTTCCCCTCCTCTATGAGACCAATAAATTCCGAATGCAAGCGCAAAATGCCCTCAAAGGCGGCACAAATAGTATCAAATAAAAATACGCTCATAAAATGTACGAAACAATTACTAATGCATCCATTAAAATTACCATATTATATAGTTTTATGGGTACATTTACGCCCGTTGTTTCAATAATGGAACAAACAAAATGCAAACTTCATGTACCCGTTCGAGCCCGTTGTTCCAATATTGGAACATTCAAAATTATAACCCTATATTATTAATAACATTCATAATCAATTGTTGCATTTCACATGCACTTAAAACTTAATACTTCTCCTACCCAAAGAGTATTATATAGGTAGAAAATTCATAAGCGAACATAAAATTAACTTACCTCCTTTGAGACGCCATAATTTGTTCTTATTCAACGCAAACTAATATGTACAGTACACATCATTCGCGCCAATTCAAGACAAAGATACGTCATTTGCTAAACTATTGGTACCAAATGAAGAGATCCATACAAAAATTGTTACCTTTATTCACGTTATATGAAAAATAAAAGTTAAGTAAAAAATGTTCCAATTTTGGAACAACGGGTTCAAATGGGTTAACGTCTGAGGAAGATAACGTTACGTTATGGAAACTGTTACGAAATACTTTATTTTTAATAAAGAAGTGCATACTCTGGTCAGAAAATTATTAATTGTTTAAATAATAATTCCAGTCAGTATGAAGGTAATTAAATACTCTAGTGTGTGAGTAAATATGGAGGAAATTAAATACTGTAGTGTGAGTAAGCAAATCGAATATTTACAGATTTACAGATTTATATTTGAATATTTACAGATATTTCGAAGAACTGAAAACTTTTAAAAAATCCAGGGATGGGCAATTGCCCCTCGCTCCAGTAGCATATATCACGCATAACTTATTTGGGGTAGATCAGTGTTTCTCGAAGTGTGATCCACGGACTATACGTGGTTCTCAAGATACATCCTTGAGGTCCTCTTAGGTTGAAAATTACAAAAAACTAGAAGGGAACAGGAATAGGGTGATCCGTAGAACATTCTAACTACGTAAGTGTGGTTTCCGATTGAAAAGTTTGAGAAACGCTGAGGTAGATTCAAGGACTAATTTGATTGTCTGTTCGACAACGCAGCGGAGTTGCAAAAGGTTGTGACATCTTGGTTCCCTTTACTTGGAGCCAGACTCCTTTGACACAGGCATACAAAAGTTGGTGCTACGTTCGACAAATGCCTCAACAAGGATGGTGCATATGATGAAAAATAAAGTAAATATCACTAACTCCATAGTAATAAAATTATTTTCTTCTGATGTTCGTGTTTCATTTTCCAGTCCATTGTAACTAACTTACCAACGTCATCTTCGTACTTTACTTTTGCATTTTAGCAATTTATTTTTGATTTGATTTTTAGTTTATCGTCCCTTTGAGAAGCGAGGCTATATGAGATGTGGACTTATAGCTTAACGTGGAATCCTAACCACATAAGCTCCCGCCGGGAATCGAACCCGTGTCTCCCACGCCAAAGACGCATATACTAACCGGTTAGCCACGAGGGAATTCTTTTAGCAATTCATGTTACCAGTTTAACAGCGAATTGAAGTCATTAATATAGATGTCAGCGAGCATCGAAATCGATGCAAAGACTTTTTAATTTACCAGATACAAAGCAAGATCTTTATTTGAGTTATTCAATATGTACGAGGTGCGTACTAAAAGTACGTGCTGTTTTGATGCAGATCCAAAATGCATGAGACAATTTTAGTGAAATTGAAGAGGATTGAACTTTAGACTTTCAAATATAACTACACAAAATTTCAAGGTTCGGACTATATTAGTTTTTAATATATTCATTTCTGACAGAAAGAATTTTTGATATTGACCTGGAATAACCGATTTCACCATAGAGGTGCCTAATGAAGACTTTGCATGTTGTGAAAAAGGTGATGCTAATTATTGTGAGTTGAAGGATGTGTGTGGAGACACTGCCCTTGCAAACTGTAATGTGCAGAAATAGGTACTTGAATACAGGAGCGGGGACTTGAAGATTTGTCAAAGATTAGAAGTTCAATTTGTGCATCCACTTCAGAAAACATTGCTCCTCTTAAGACCCTGGGCATGGAGGACGAAAGGTTAACTGTTGAGGATATCTGTAATCTTACAGGATTCTCTCATTGAATCGTGGAAAAAATTTTAATAAATCACTTGAAGTTATCAAGCTCGGTTTATGTTAGGTTCTTCGACAGCTGGAGCAAGAGAATACGGTCTCTGGGAGAAGAAGAAGGGTTTTTACAAGGTAAGAACGTCGAAGTGATCCCTTATCCAATCTGCTCCCGAGAACTATCTCTCTATGACCTCTGTCTGTTCTCAAAACTATAGGATTAATTTTGAGACTTTTTCCGCCCAGAAGTGTCATTTTCTAGTGTCTAAAACATACCTCCCAGACGCTTTTGATAGTGAGACACAAAAATTACAAATTGTAAGAATGGACGGGAATTGTGTTAATAACTGACAGGTATACGTGACTTGAAAATTGAAAACTAAGGGCTTTTGGTACGCATCTTGTATCTATAACACATATGAGCAACGATTGAGAACATGTTTAAACTGATTTTAGCGCTCTCAAGTATTAATATGTAATAAGTAAGATACCCCTTAAAGTAAGATGACAAGTAATATGAACACAGTGTAATTACAATACTTAACATACTTACTTTTGAACAAAATGATATTCCTTGCTGAAGACTTCCTGTACACAGCATAATAAAGAATAAATACACAAAACCTACAGTGTATGAGTAGAGTACGACTTCTGTATTGGTTGCATTGTGAGTTTTCATGGCTTTTTCTTGAACGTTGCCTATAACAGCATCACACAGAAGAGCACACGATATAAATATGACTCCTGAAAGAAAATTCCAAACGAAATTAGGCTAACTTTAATTATACGTACATACTTCAAGCATACGACCAATCTTTCGCTGTTTAGCGTTCATTTTCCCCATTTGCAACTGAAAGTAAAATATGCCAAATAAATCCAGAAAGTACTTCTCAAATACGAATAGTCTTTATTTTGTATCACGAAACAATTGAATATCAATTAAACACTTCCAGTATGCGCTGGCACCTTTGTCAATGAATTCTACATGTTGCTAAACTGGATGTATTTGGGAAGGTTCCTGCCTACCTGTGGAACCTTTATGAGAGAAAATAAGAATCCCTACTTCTTAAAACTATAACGAACTAGGCTTCTTGGAAAAGGTACGATACTCAACTTTTCTTTCGTTACCTAGCATATTGATATCAACCGAAACCTTAAGTTCAAAGTGATCTTTGTACTTTTGTATTCTTATTATGTTTAGATTCTACTAGTAGCATAAACGTTAAATACAAATATCAAGAAATTTACTACCTAAAATGATCACAAAAAAGAGATAAACTTATAAATTATGCATCGTACTTTTTCGTAGTTCTTATACTTAGCTTTCAATGTCTAATTTGCATGGAATCTGCTTCTTGTTTCATTATAGTAGTTTCTTTTTATCTTCAAGCCCTTTTAACTCAGTTTCTAGTTTTTCTCTTTTCCATATCTTTAGATTTTTCTTCTCATTGTAATTTACTCCTGATATCTTCACACCGCGTTCCTCGAACATAGCAAAACATTTTTTATTAATTTCTATTTGCCTAAATCCACCTACTTCATGGATATCATGCATGTCATTGACACACTGGTCTTTGGTCATGCATGTTCAGAAATGCAATGCACCTCTTTGATTAACATATCTCTAATCTTAAGGGATTTCGAGATATGGCCATCTTATTATAACAACTGCAACCTCTATCCATTTTTTCTTCCCGCCTATTAAAGTGAATGTTATCATAGTATTTTTATATTTTTCGAGCTGCGATTAGGTACCTTTAAATGATGATGTATTATTCTCTCTCTTTCGATATATATAACAGAGAAAAAGACAGAGACGGAGAGAGAGAAAGCGTCGGCAGAATCAATTTTTCAAGAATCCAATTTTTGAAGATGAGTATATTATTAATTTACGTTTTAGTCTGTATTTACTCTTCAGCCACATCAGAATCTCAAGACTTTCAAACGTCACTTCTTTCATCTGTTTGTATATATGAAATACTATAATAGTTAGAGATGGATTCCTACAAATTTGATAGTAGTCACCTTTCATTCCCATGGAAAATTTAAGGTTTGCATCAAAAGAGGTGTGCGGTATTAAAAATTATTGAAGATTTTACTTAAAGTGCAAGGCATATTTTGCAGCATCAGAACTTTATATACTTTCTTAAGTATAATTTATACCTTATAGTTGCACCATATGTCCCAACAAAAAATAAGACAGAAAAAAAAAACTGCATTACTTTTTTTTGTTTGTTTGTCTGTTTGTTTTTACTGGCAGGTAAAGTCATTGTGTATTTTACAAATCTCATTCACTTATTTTAAGAACAAAAATCAAACAATGATATATTGCCCGCTTGTTCAATAACTTTATCCCATCTTTCAGTCAGTTCCATAATTTCTCTTTCATACAAGCACCCACCGAATAAGGTGCTAATTTGCAGCCTCTTCTAAATTTAACGTTATATTACGCTAAGGGTGTTTCAAGAGAGCGAAGCAAGTCGAAGTCTCACGGCGCAAGGCCAGGAGAGTGTGGCAATACATCCTATCCAACCAAACTACAATAATTTCTGATGGGTGATCTAACTTGGGTGTAGTTTGCGCTATCGTGATAGAACACAACTCCTTTACGATTAACGAACTCATGATGTTTCTGGATAATGAATTCGTTCAAACTGTCCAATTACCAACAGTAAACATTCGAACTGATTGTTTAGTTCCTTGGTAGAAGCTTGAGAAATCTGATACCTTTAAAAATCCATCACATTGAAAGCATAACTTTCCTCTGATAAATGTCTCCTTTCGTTGGTGTTTAAGGTGTTTTTTATTTTAATAAAAAAAAAACTTTGTTTTCGGAAAATTTTTGCTAAGATATTTTTAAAGATATCAGAATAATTCAAAAACCAGTATGTTCAGCATAAAATGAACTTCAGCCATACATTATTTTAATTTTTCTATCATGCAAAAAGTCAGTCAAACTCTTTACTGTAAACACTGTCAATACTGTAAATATTGACCTGAGAAAAACTGACGTTAAAAGGCTCTCGGCCATTTTGGAAGAGCTCTAGAAGAAAAAGGAGTGCATTCTCAGGACTAAAACTTATACTGCAGGTAGTTATATAAGTATTCAAGACAGGAATAACATATCATTAGTGAGTCTCCTTTCCTTCATAAAACTAATGGTCTTCAAAATTAACGACAGATAATATTTTTTCCGAGTGTTTACAGTAAAGAGTTTGACTGACTTTCTTGCACGGTAGAAAAATTAAAATAATGTATAGCTGAAGTTTATTTCATGTTGAATACATTGGTTTTTGAATTATTCTGGTATCTTTAAAAATATCTTAGCAATTAAATGTTCTGGAAACCACGTTTTTTATTAAAATTTGCCCAACCGCCATTTTAAAAATGGCTACCAGAAAAAAAACTGACACATTTATTTCCAAACAGTATTTTGCGACTATCTACCTATAGGGAACTCATTATAAAAAAAATCAGGATAATAAAAAAAATGTCGGCAACAGTGACTGACCATGAGTGATTTGAAATGGATTAGTCCAGTTGATATATTCTTCATAAAACCATGTTTATGTATAGAGATATTACAATAAACACGATTGTACAAAAATTTGTAAACCAACTATCGAACCCTTTAGAAATAATATTCAGAAGGGAAATCGGTCAATAATAAGAAGAAGAATGAAGCCTCAACTGTACTATTACAAAGCAATAACAATAGATTAGAATGACTAATACTTACAAAATTGAACTAGTGCCATCTGTTTCAAAAATACGTTATGCCTTTTCCCACAACTCAATGATTTCATACTTCTTGAAATGTTATAATATAGTAAATCTTGTATTTAAAGAAAACTGTATTCAATGGAAGCTTGTTTTCAATATAAAAATGTTAAGGCCCGTGAATAAGAATGAAATTTTACCTATACTAAGAAGAAATAGACACACAAAATCCATCAACTAAAGTGACATAAACTATGAAATATACGTCATACGATCAAATGAACTTGGCGGAAGCAGCGGAATTATCGTCTTACCTTGTAAACTAAATGTCGGTGAGACTTCACTATCAGCCAAGGTGAAAAATATTAGACCTAAACACATGAAACCTGCAGCTATGAAGTCCAATACTCCATATTTCTTTCCTTGAATAATAATACTGCCAATAAGTACTGGAATAAGCTTGCAACACTTAAAAATAACCTGAGTTGCATAATTTAAATAGCCAAGAGAAGAATTGGAAAATCCCATTGTGCCTAGAGTAAGCAATGCTAGCAGAAGGTATGTCTTCATTGGTATCCTACGAAAAACCGAAGAAAATGCATTAAACATGTATACTTAGAAAATAATTTCCGAAAGAAACAAGTGCCAATATTACGATTTAAAACCTTGTTTATTTAAATTAATGTATCAAATTCAGGTGTAGATTCGGAAAAAAATATATGAAAACGATCAAAAAGCAATGCACAATATTTTTTCTCTTTTTTGCAAAGTGTACGTAAGTCTGGAAATAGGCAACTAGTTCAAAGTTACTTGAAAACGTACGGAACCCTTTATTTATATTTTAAATACTGATCTCCAAGCTCCCCGAGGACAAATAGCTGTAAACAATCATCTGCTATGCCCTAAAGACTAATCGGCCTTATTCTTCACAATCGGCAACATCAAGTTGCGAATTTTACATGTTCCTACCTTCTTTACATTTTTTGATTTACTGAAAATCGAGTTCTTTATCTTCCGTCAAACTTAAATAAAAACTAATAAACATGAAAGAAAATAAAGGTATAGAAATCTATAGAATAGACTTACAGGTTCGATGTGTCTGATTAAACAAATAACCTGCCCTCAGGTATCATGAAAATAAGTATTAAAAATATATCTGATTAAAGCTAACATATATGCTGTGTAACCTATATACAGTATCAAATGAAACCCGTTCGCACCCCTGATAGGAACAGTTGATGACAGATGCTATTGTTGTATGGTATGTAGTGGTATGTATACTTGTAGCATTCACTATCCCAAATCCGATCAATGAGCAATCATCCACTATGCACACACTCTGTGGTACCCCTGGACCTTAGCTTTCAGTTTTGTGGCTATCGCTCGAATACTGACACATTTATTTATGCGAACACACTAATCCACCGCAGCAGTTGTGATCTGTGGTAACAATATGCGCCTGGCCGAGACGGCTAAGATTCTTGTTGTTGTTTGACCTGTGCGAAACATTCGTGCCCAATCCATAACGGTCGTATTCGATACACACGTATCCGATCGATCTCCATAGATATCCTTCATCCGACGGAATACTTCAACCGATTGACATCCCTCTTTACTCAGAAACTGGATTACTACTCGCAGAACCGACTTGGACAGATTTGGGATGATGAATGATATGGTTCAAACCTTATACCTCCAAAGATAGGTTACGTTTCACAATGATTACTAACTAATGCTACAAGTATACATGCTACTACATACCACTACAACAATACGACTCTATGTCATCAATTGTTCCTATTAGGAATATCGAATAGATTTCATTTTATTATTCTATATGTATATATATATATTTGTTTTTTTTCTTTCTTAGGATCAGGTCTAGAAATGTTTCTTCCATGTTTCTCCATCTTCATCTTCTTCTTTTAACTCCCCAAATTTTCTTATATTTTTCAAATAATTGACGAGTTGTGTAACTACTAGATCCTAATAACGTTTATCTTTTTCACCTCCCTTCGCAATCTTATGTATTCGTCCCTCGACCCCTAATGCTTCTGTCCCACAGGTTGGGAAACTAGATTAAGGGGGAAAAAAACTTAAACGTTCAGAAAAAATTCTTAAAGATCCATTAAACAAGGTGCGTTCACGTATCTTAAAATAGTTTCAATTCAAAAAAAAAAAAAAAAAAAAAAAGACAAATATTTGTGAAAGGAAGTCATGATTATTGAGCTTTTGTACACGTGACATTCCTAATTCTAATTCTGAATTTATTCCTTCGCAGCAAATCCTTAAATTTCACTTTACAACGAAATCGGAACTGGCCATCCTATTTCTCTTCTACTGGTTTAGTGATCGTGCTAAGCAACGTAGGAAAATTGGGCTAGCTCTGTTTTCTGGCAGACTATTATAAGAAAATATTTTAGAACATATAAATTACGAAAGTAAGCTTACACATTTTAATATATTTTCTACACGCTGCAACAATCATAAAGAACTCGCACGTGAGTTATCAGCGAAATGAATATTCTAAAAATAAGTGGATTCAGAATAAATGTACTCACCGCCTGCCTCCTATTTGTTTCACTGTCATTTCAATCCATCCAAATATCCCATAGCACGCAAACTGAACCAGTGTTAAATACCATCCATACGGTTTGAAACCTTCTAACGTGAATATAAGTTCCTACAAGAAAAAATGTTCGCTTATGTACACAACAGGAAAGAGAAATACTCTACTTTTTATTTACTTGTGATTTTTTTCCTCCACACTCTATTTCATACATATATAGTTAATTTTAATACATTTTAATGTGTATGATTTGCTCATGAAAACGTTAACTACAAAAACCAATAATTTCATTTATAAACTAGAAAATAATTATTCTATTGTGTTGCAATATGCCTGCCAACAAAAAAATGAATCTTGTTTATATCTGTCTGGCACACATTCCCAGGTCAATAGTGTTATATATATATATATAAACAAAGTAATTTTTATTCGCTGTACCAGTATTGGTATGAATTAAAATACAATTTCTTTAAAACAAAAATGTGGTTCACATATTCTTCGACGTACAATATTTCTGATGCTTGACGAAATTTGTTCTTTTAATAGGAATCGTGCAATAAACAATAATATGCAGTTACAAGGGGTTAATTCAGCTAGTTGTCGACTTATGATTACTTGCACTTAGAAGGTGGTTATTATTATCAACGATCTATAATAATAATAATAATAATAATAATAATAATAATAATAATAATAATAATAATAATAATAATAATAATAATAATAATAACAACAACAGATATGTCACTAATAGAAAAGCTACTGAGTTGAGTTGAGTTGATTTTGAGTTTAACGTCCCGTTCAGCAGCGAGGCTATATGAGACGTGGACCTACTGATTAACGTGGAATCCGAATCACGTGAGTTCCCGCCGGGAATCGAACCCGGGCCTCCCACGCCAAAGGCGCGTACGCTAACCGCTTGGCCACGGAGGAGCTCAGAAAAGCTACTGAGATTAAGATTATAGAAATATAAACGGTTTTGTATATGAAAAACAACGCAACGTACGATCCAGTGTAACCGCAGCCTAAGTTCTCAGCTGACAATTGGTATTTTATACTGTACTGTATAGCGCGCTATTACTTGATCTCCGTACGACTGCGCAGTCGTAACCGAAATTGTACGTAAGTAGACTACTAACTTAAAGGTACATATATGCAGATACAGAGAGAGAGAGAGAGAGAGAAAGAAAGACAGAAAGTGCATGTAGACGACAACAATATAAAACAACAATAAGCTGAACAAAAAAAAATTATCAGAGTAGCAGATAAAAATTTACGTATATACCATCATTATCTGCGTAATTCACACGCATTCTTTTAATCAAGCTTGTTACGTTAAAAGAATATTATATAACTTGAGCGAGGTAAGACTTATTGTATATTTTATAAAATGTATAAATCAAAACGAACAATGATTTTCAATACCATTCGAATTCATATTTAACAGGAAGTACTGCCGAGCTACTAGAAAGTAGCTCTGCTGATCTACCGTTATAATCTGCTCTTTCTGTTTAAAGGAAGTCTCAAAGTTGCTTTTAATATAACGACTCTAATCAATATTCTCTATTCAAATCAATGTGTGTTTGATAACTCGTGATGCTACATGTATTAAATGAGAAACATAATATATGTAAAGTAAGAAAACATAAATGAAATGAAATTAAGTCTTTCAGTGTAACGTTCCATAATTATGCTTGTTAAGCTAAGGGACACGGTGATTAAGGCAAATGAATGATAATTGAAGAATTGGTGGAAGGAGAAATTGAGAGGAAACGGGAGTACCCCCGAGAAAACCCACAAACTTACTTGGGCGAGGATCGAATCAGGGACTCCACGCACCAGAGTTAAGTGTTTTAACACTGACCCACCGTACCCCCCAGAAAACATAAATATTACACACAAATATGTTGTATGTGTAATCTTTATATTGAAACAACGAACTTTCAGTGAAAGAGTTAGTGTGATACAAATTTACCAGTAGAATTCTTTTTGTAATTTAATCAAGGGCTCAACTTTCTAGCTGTTTTCACGATTTGTGCACAGAAAGGTATTTGACTAACATATAAAGGGTTTATTATACCTGCTTTCCAATTTCCAATTTCCGAGTTTTCGTTGACATTTGGTAAATTTCTGTTTACATTCGGTAAATTTTCTCAAGGAACAGGACTTGTATGATGAGGGGTGAAAGGGAACACAGAATAGCATACGACATACTTAACGGTAATTTTAAAACGATGCAGAAGAAAGGTGCTATTAAAATTGTCTATTTGCCTCATTTTTTTTATTTTTATTTTTTCACCTTACTTTTTGTATGATGGTTCTCCCTTATGTGCTTAGACAAATCTATTGGGAGTGTTTTTTTTTTTTTTTTTTTTTTTTTTTTAATCCTAATGTGCTTCTTCACTCTAGCTTTGTATATTGCGTTTTGTTTTGTCACCAAAAGGAAGAAATGACAAGTTTCACACCAAATATTACGTAACAGACAGAACATCAAATATAGATATTATTACACACTAAACTTACCTGTAAATATCCATAAAGTATATAGAATACAAAAACAGCGCAAGAACAAAGCAAAAATTGCACGGTGTGACTAAAATGGTTCAAGTCCAGACATAATATCTTCACATCTTGCTTTTCATTTGAACTTGAATTGTCAACTTGTACTTTAACATCCATTCCTCTTCGACTTTATTCCCTGCAGGAGAAGCATATCATAATTACAACTTACAATTACATTTGCTGCAACGCAATCTACTTAAATATAAAATTAACCATTTCTAAAAAATATGATTTAGGTCAATAAGTCAACTAGAATCTACGTAATTTCTAAGATATTGAACTAGCGCACACGACAGCTTGCAATTACTTTTTTTCACCTTAGCTGATACTCTTGCCAATTTTAATGTTTGATAATTTTGTACCATAGCTTGTGTTTATTTTGTAATACGACCCAATAAAAATCTCCAAATGCTTCTATTAGGGAAAATTCCATTCCTATGAAACAATATTTAGTGGCATGTCTTTAATTATTTTTAACTATTGGTTATTTCATTCGCATAAATTAAGTAAAAAAATGGATTTTGAACAGCCAGATAAGAAATAAAACGATTTGCTTTTGCATCCTAAGCAGTTGGTAGGATTTTTTTGTTAAACTATTTTAAATTTTCTCCACACTAATGTTATTAAATTTTGGAAGATTTCTCTTGAAATATATCCGATCATATGACATACCTTTAAATGGGTGTTGTGTGGTTTACGCACAGAATCACATACAACAAAGAATGCATTCTAATAATTCACACATGCATAAGTAGATATATAATACATTGAAACTGTTGTTTAGGAGAAATTCGTCTTTTACGTAAAACTATGACAGTTCTATGCTGTAGTAAATACCATAGTATCGCAAATCACGCAGAGTGCTGGTATCACTGTATTTTGTCAAAAATCGTAAATTTACGTGCCGAGATCTTTACATATATGTTAAGAATTTGGCGTCCAGAAAATTTTATGATGACTAACACCTTCCGTTATGAAATCAAATATTTGTTTTACGTTCCAGGATTATCTCCCGTAGACTAAAGATGAATAAGTAACAGGATCGTGAAAAACCCACGTTAAAAAAAAAAAAAAAAAAAAAAAAAAAAAAAAAAGCCCAGTAGGTTTTATTGGGTAAAATTGGGTTTTCTTGGGTAATATTGGGTTTTACTACATTTTGTACGTATATTTAAAGCCATATTTCTACTTAATATACCATTTAGGCATTTATGTTCTGCTGTACACACGAAGCTATGGAATTCCCTTGTGAGACTGCGGTAGCTCATGTCTGGCGCGAGTTCCTAGTTCGATCCCAGCTCCCGCCAAGTGCGTCTCGTGGTGGACAAACATCGTGTGCATGGGTTTCTCGGGCTGGTTTCGTCATGCCACCAGTACTATCCATATAATCATAGTCTCCTTTAGTCGTGGTACATAATCATGAGACATTGAACTAAGCTTAGAAATAACTAATAATAATAATAGTTTTCATTGCATACTGGAAATTGCAGACAGAACTACCCACTTACAATTTCCGTACAAATAACATGCACAGAAAAGAAAAAAAAAATCATGCATAAAATAAACATGCTGTTATATAAAAGAAAATAATACTCTCAGCTGATAATGAAATTATTATATAACTGTCTTTGTATATTACTAAAATTATGATAAAAAATGTCAATAACACTGGCAGAATCATTGGCTACTGATAAAATTTTATACGAAGGAACATCATTGAAAAACTGAATGGGTTTAAATATTTTCGAATTTCTTATATGATAACTGGTTGTATACAGAGTTATTATTGATAACAAATTCAAATTACCGTGAAGAATTGAATGTAGCATTTTAAGATCCAAAATAATCCTTCTTTCAGACAACCTTAACATACCTAAGGACATCCTAACTTCATCCAAAGACATACCTTCCTAACACTTAAACTTCCAGCGTAACCAAGCAAGAAAAAGATTTTGAATTGTCTCCAGAGTAGTAGATATATAATCTATATTTCTATTCCATATGATTGAACAATATTCAAGATGACTTCTAGCATTGAAAAAATAAAGAATAAGGCATGTTTTAACAGACTTAAAATCTTTGGACATCCATTTAAGAATTCCAAGATTCCTTCTCGCTTTGGAAGTTATATTCTCAAGATGTTGTTTGAAAAACAATTGCTGTCAAAAACAATACCTAAATCTTTAATAGTATCTACAATTCTAATTGGAGTATCATTTATGTTATAAATAATAATAATAAAAAAAAGGATTTGATTTATTCGTAATATTCATTGAAAAGGTTTTGTTACAATTTAAAGGTAGTACATTGTTTTGAAACCAAAGTAGTATTTTATTAATATTATTTTGGAGCACCAACCAATCATCCAAATTTTACAATAGTCTTGTAGATTTTGAGGTCACCTGCATACATCAAACATTTACAATCCAAATTTTCAGTTATATCATTAATAAACATAAGGAATAGAAGTGGTCCGAGATTTGATCATTGCGGAACACCGGAGTATATGTTATATACATCTGAAAGATTACCCTTATACCTAACCACAAACTTTCTTTGGGACAAGTATGATACTAATCAAGCAATAAATACAATGGAGAGATCATAATATTTCGATTTGTAAATTAAGATGTCATGTGGTAACTTATCAAACGCTTTAGAGAAGTCAAAATAAATTACATCGATTTGACCATTACTTTTAAAGATGGGAAGAGTATCAGTTATAAAAGATGTTAAGTTAGTTGTAGCTGACCTATTTTTCATAAAGCCATGTTGATAGATCGTAGTATTGGGATAAACATGATTATATAAATAATTATATATTAACTTTATAACAAACCGAATTTTACGGTCGTAAAAGAAATGAATACATATCAGGCAAATCCTGGATTGGAAAAAAAAAAATCAAGGTTATATTAGACTTAGTGTTCAGGTTGCGTTAGCTTTAACAAAAGAGAAGGAAGACAATATAATAAAGTTATTATCTATCATCAGAAGATTTCCAAATTCTTGTTTTGTGGCCAACCAAGAATAAGAGTCAACATTGTTTAACTTAATTAATATATTATAAAAGAAAATTGAGCAATTGGAACTGTACAAGTTCAAGTTTATAGATTGCATTCGAAATCATAGAGTTAAATTTTTCGTGATTAGTTTATTCGTGCCATTCGTTAATTACAATATAACAGATTTAAAAAAAAAATAAAATTATTAAACATTTGCCTCCATCGTGGTATCTCAAAGATACTCTATCAACATTTCATGAAATTATGTCATCATAATGGTTTAACATATTCAGATTATCAGACATAATTCTCAACTTTAATACATATAGGAAATTCTTAATACTAACACAAAATTTGCGATCCATCCTCTCTACTTCTATATTTATAAATAAACATCTTAATTGAGCGTTCGTTCTTTATGGTATCCCTGTCGTATATCAAATGAAATACAAACATAGGCCGTATCATTACTACTACAACGTCATTCTTTTAACTTAACGTGAATAAGTAGTATTATTACTTCACATTAGCCTATTCATCATTTTCATAATATATATATAACGTGGAAAACACTGCTATCAATGAAGAATGAAATATTTACAAATGTATAGTGAGTGAAAGAAAAAAAAAATCTACTCGACAGGTTCAAATATTAGAACGCCTTTCCAACTATTATTATTTTAACTTATTATTGTTTCTGTTCATAATCAGTTAAGCTTGAAGAGGGATGGATACGCGTAAGGAATCATATTCTAATTGGGTGAAGCAAGTTGAGACATATTCCAACGTTACTAGTTTCGATGAGGCAAAATATATGTTTAACGGATTGGATAGGCACGTAATTATAATCATGACACGTTCGAAGTAAACATCTACCTACAGAAGAAAAAAAAAAAAAAAACGTTGCACGAAGTGATAGTTTTAGAAATAATGATATTAAATCCAAAGGTATGTTCGAATAAAATTTCACCGGATCAGCACAGACCGATATCAACATCAAAGAATACGTTACTTTTCTCTTAAATTTTTCCTAACCTACAATACTAAATATATGTTACGAAAACAATGTGACAAGACATATGAAAGAGAATTTTAAATTACGAGCATATTACGAGATAATATGGAAAAGGCACATCACTAAATAATAAAACGCGTTCAAAGTACAATTTTTCCGATTTCACACATATTGCGCATGTAGAAATGTATTACAAATCAATATTAAAGAGCACACGATGAAATATGGAAAGCGCACATACAAACTATATTACGAAATAATATCAAAAGGACACACGGCAAAATATGGAAAACACGTTCAAAGTACAATTATTACCGGCTCTACACTTACGACATACTTTTCCCTAACCTACACGAATGTATTTAAAAAAAAAAAAGACACAGTAATATATATATATATGAAAAACACCCTCAAAGAAATTTCATCATCATTAACATTTACCAATGACATACGTTACGGAGCATTTAATATTCTAACATAAACCGTCAAGTTATCACAAGTGCGTTCAAAGTAAAGTTCACCCCGGCAAAAACAAAATATATCACACGACAAAACAAAAGGCACATATTAGATCTGACATCATGGACAAAATTAAATTTCCTAACCTAATCAACATAACTATTATGGTTCACACATTCAAATTTTACCTAACCTAAACCTACAGCAAATATTTCACAAAATAAACATCATCAAGGGACATGCGTTTAACTAAGCTTACCTAACCTAAACGTTCAAAAAAAAAAAAAAAAATCTCAAAGTACATTACTACCTAACCTAAACATTCAAAATCTTACAGTACATTACTATGGAAGAGTGCGTGCAAAGTAAAGTTTTACCGTATCAACACACAAGATTTTCAGGTTCACGTATCAAGTACATAAGATTTCATACTTCGATCATATATGCTTATGGCATGCAATTATAAGTACATGAGTGGAATATGACAATGAGCTTGAAAGACGCGTAACGCTTTTCGATTTAACTACGCATAGTAATCTTGAAGCACTTCATGACTGAACAAGGAAAAACAAAGAAAAGATATTACCAGTTAGGAAGGTTCCACAGGTTATGCAAGTCCAATCTTTCAGTTCAATAGGCAGATTTCGTATACCCACTTCTTAAACTTCAAAAGAATTGATGCCACTGGATCACCAGTTCGATACCCTACAGTCGTAGGAGACCGTCCGTGTGGCCCATTGTCGTCAACTTTGAAGAATTACATCCCCCTTGCCATCACTATACCTCACCAGTAATGGCGGAGATGGTATTTGGCGGCCTTGGGCCTAACGGTGTTTAAATTAATTTTGAAGTCAGGCTCCTCGATTTTCTTTTCCTTTTCTTTCTACTTATTCAGGTTGACCAAAATATTAAAATTTAGACAGGGTTGACTTCCAGAACTGTTTTAGCTATCGAATTTTCCGAAATTTAAAGGAGCCTAACTCAGACCGCCTTCTGTATTCTTTATCTCATGGTGGTGAACTACGTCATCTTTCTCACAATACCAGACCTTTATAAACGTGTTTTCGATACTAGAACGTGTGACCACGATTGAAATAATATTTATAACCATTACATGTCAATACCGACACTTAGCCTTCGAAATAAACTAAGTTATGCATGGTATTTAATATCCGGATTCTATAGCTTTTTAAATATGATAAAAATTTTAACTCACCTATATTTGCCAGGTTTTATTTACGCGGTTGTCATGACACTAAGTCGATCCAACTACGAGCTTGTCCGCCATCTTAATCAACAGCGATTACTTGACAGCGATTCGAGTGCCCCCTTGTGATGATAGCCAGAAGGAGTACCAAATGAACATCAGAATGAACAACAAATGAATGATGGGCAGTATGACAACTGAACAACTACACTGATTTGCATGTCAAATTGATAATAGGCAGCATGACAACTGAACAACTGACAGAATTATATAAGGTAAAGTAAAGTATAAATTAAATGTCACTATATAAGCATATGAATGGAATTAGTGCAGTAACGCGAGCAATTGCAGAAAAGACAGTTCGAAATTTAGTGGTAAATTATTGGTGTTTGCATCTTTCATATAAGACTAATCACCCTTTGCACCATTTATTTCATTGGCAACGAAACAAATTAACGTCAAAACAATCTTTAGAAACATTAGGGCGCAGTATTACAATACAATAACCAACTTTAACACTGCGTAAACCACCGGTAAACATTAAAATACGGGAACCAACTTAAACAGAAATGTAACCGGTAATCGGTCGGTTACAACTTATCAAAGACCTTGGGTAGGATAATCAACAAAGAAATAGGTCTATAGTCGGATAAATTTTTCCCATCAATCTTGGGGATAGGAACAACAACGACCATCTCCCAATGTTCAAGTAATTTTTTTGCAACATTTTCAACACAGAGTGCAAAAGAATAGTTGTTCTGCAGATCACAGTAAGTTGTATCGGCTTATCGTGTCATTGCGTTAACCACACTATCGGTACATTACCCAATTTTCCCGCAAACCAATCACGCATTTTCAATGTTGAGGACAATGTTTTTCCGTTGGACTGTACTACAACTTATATCTGTTATGCTTAGATTAACACAGTGAATATTATAAACAACGCAACGGATTAATTATATTTTGATTTAAATTTATCGTCCTTTTTTTAAGCATCACGGCTGAGACAGGGCCAACTGTTTCAAGATGTATCCGAATCACTACTCATTTTTATTTAAGCTAAACTTCCCTCATCGGCCACATGTTCTCCGATTGGGTTAAAGTTCAGTATCCCTTTCAGGAATTAGAAATAGAAATTATATTTCTGGACTTTCGACATCTATGGCCATTTAAGCCCGTCACGTATGAGAGATGACGTCCCTCGGAAATCACACTACCTGGGGAAGTGGTGAAGGAAGGAAGCGCTATAAAACTTTTATGTTATGCACCATCCTGGCATTTGTTTGATGTGAATGAGAAAAAACCCAGGAAGAAACTCACTCCGGATGGCTAGCCTGAAAAGGCTTTTACACCTTTCCGAACGAATGATCCCACCGGGGATTCGAACCTGAGACTATTAGCACCAAAGGTGAGAGCATTAGCGACTACGGTAAGAGAGAGCACTAGTCTCCCCTTCAGGTTCGAGGCTATATGAGACGTAGATCTAAAGATTAACGTAGAATCCGAACTCCTTCCATCACAAATGGACCTTAGGTCATCCGCGCTGTGGAAACTATTGTTCCCATATCTTTCCTTCACCTAGTAGCTATACTACCAACGTTTCCGTCACCTGCATTCGTCATTTTGAGTCTTCGACATGCATTGTCATGTCCTTCTCAATAAGTTATTGCTGTTGTAGAAACTTCCAAAATTTGACTAGTTCTCGATGGTTCGTGATATTGTAGCGCCCTTAGTTTGCAACATCGAATAAAAAATGCGGAACTAAAAGTTTTTGTTTAACATGTACATCTGAAATACACGTAACCTGATGTATATATTATCTTTGTTTGTTGACAACACGGTCAATCTGGTGGTATCGCAGAGTGTATCAAACAAGGTTTCAATCTTAATGTTTGTATCATGCAAATTTCGGCACTTTGTAAAAGTTAGCTTTTAAAAGTTATAAGAGTATTTCAAAATAAATGGTCTACCATTTATGTAGGCCAAGTGTGTTGTGGATAGAGGGAGGGGGAGGGAGAATTCTTCGACCTGGCAACAATTAGCCTCCCCTTGATGTGTTTTTTGGCTACGTCACTGTTCAGGAGTCAAACAATTTAGGATAGACTCAGGAATCTTTCATAATATAAATGAGCGTTCTAGGATTACGATACCAGTTTCTTATACACATAGAAATTAGATACAATTGGATTTACCAACTTCGAAATGGGTCCTCAGACGAACAAGCATTGGTCACCATCCTTCCTAATCATTGCTAATTATATAATTAAGCTTTGATAAGACTGGAATAGTGATTATGGCATTTCTTGCTTGTTACCACGGTAATCCCCTTCGTTTTGCCGTGGACGAACAGACTAGGTTTGGGCCAAGTTTACACTAGTGATAGGGGATTGGTATACTTACGCAGAGAAGAAAACCTGCACTACACTACATGAAATCAAATTGGCCCCACGCAGCGCAGTCACCAACGCTCTCCCCTTTAGTGCAAGCGGTCTCGGGCTCGGTTGAAAAAGTGTAGAAACTTTATCAACAAGCTGAGTGAGGTTTTCCTCATTCACACTAGGCAATTCCGAAATGGAACCTCACATTATGATACCCGGCGCTTCTTTCCTTCCCCATTCATTTCTTCCTCCCCAATACCTCAGGCAGTGTGATTGCCGAGGAGTTAACATGGGCAAATGGGATATCGGTAAGCGACAACAAGAGTATAGAAAGGCATTAGAATTACTAGCTATTTTTACGATAAATATTGGCACTATCCCAGTTTACGGACCCATAAATGAGCAAAATTTACACAACAAATATATAACGTTATTTCCAAAGAACAATATATAACTAATTAATATATATATGTGATTCTAACTCTGGAATCCCCAACAATGTGAAAAAAAAAAACGTAATCCAAAATGTACGCTTCTATGCATATAATAGTCCATAAGAAAGCCATGAGGGACTGAATTTTTATGTGAATGCAGTGTGTTAGTTCATGATTGGTAGCGATAACGCTGTCAAACAGGTTAGGTATCTAGTATCATGAAGAACACAATGTGTTTCCTGAATTCTCGCTCAGGCTCGTGCCTACTGTTACTGACACACTTTCTCCCTACGGACAAACCCGCAAGGCTTACCAGCTTTACTCCATCAGATAAACTTTTTGCTTTTAGTGGGCACCTAACACAGGTTGCTTTGTTTTATGGGCTTAAGTTTAGAGTTACACCTTCAGTTTCAAACCTATAAAAAAGCATTTAAAGCATTAAACATTGATAGGTTTGGTTAATTTAGGATAGGATAGGTTAGGTTAGTTTAAGTTAGCTTACGTGACCCGGTAAGACTTTAGTTAAACTAAAACAGTGACTGGAACCGGTTTTCAGAGAAGCTTCAATTCTCACTTAAATTCAGAAATCCGTGGTTCTAATAAAAATTTAGTAGATTCTTTTTATTATTCCTATATATGTTCTGTCAAACAATGCCGAAATATCACATTCAGCGCACCGATTCGCCATCCTATATGACTAGCATGCTGCTGAATCATCGAAACTTTCCGCGTGTTGCAAATAGTACCCACTTCTACGTATCTTTTTCCGTATTAAACATAACTTTACTGCCAAACTTACACACCTAAACATCACATAAAAACCCCAAATCATTATTTCTTACCTTATTTCACCTGTAAATTTTTCTAATTTTTATAAAAAACGGAGGAACAACTATACACTTAACCCGTTTTATGCACTGTAGATTTTTTATGGCGTGTGTACGGACATTGTAATTATATCCATAAGGCTAAGCCCTCCGAAAGTGAATCAGCACACTGAAATACAATTCCTGTTACAAAAGAAATAATCCATAAGGTAGTACGACTGGGTATGTCCACGGAAATAGGGACAAAAATTCATGAAAGAAATACAGTTATAATTTTTAGTCAAGTTGTTCTTTTAATAAAAAAAAATATAGTTGTATGTAGCTGGCATCATTAATTTTTTTTTTCAGAGAATTACTATTTTCTTATTTTTCCCGTAGGTTACCTTTCATCTACTAAGTTTTAATGTTGATTATATTATACAAGCCTTATTTATTATTACATAGGTCTTACTTTTTTCTGTCGGTATCCCAAGTAAAATTTCATATAACTGATGAAACCTTTTCTTAAAGTATAGTTCAATGTTCAACTTAATTTAAACTGTGCTTATTTCAAATTATTATAAATGTATGTTGCTTATACATAATAATAAAAACTAACTAACTAACTCTATGGCCTATGGAACCCGGAGGTTCAATGCCGCGTTCACAAAAGCTCTCCACTGACTTCTATCCTTAGCTAACTGCATCCAGTTTCTACTTTGTATTCCAATCTCTGCGAGATCCATCTTAATATTGTCCTCCCATCTGCGCCTAGGTCTTCCTAATGGTCGTTTTCCGATTGGTCTTCCAGTCAAGACTTTGAGAGCGTTTCTATTTTCTTCCATTCTAGCTACATGACCCGCCCACCTAAGCCTCCTAGACTTGACGACCCTAATAATATTGGGTAGACCATATAAATTATGTAGTTCCTCGTTGTGAAGTTTTCGCCATTCCCCATTCTCGTTCCTCTTGGGTCCGAATATTCGTTTCAGGATCTTTTTCTCAAATACTTTCAGTCTATGTACTTCCCTCAGAGTAAGTGACCATGCTTCGCAGCCATACAGAACAACAGGCATAATTATCGTTTTGTATATTTTAAGCTTCAAATTCCTCGACAGAATTCGCGACGACAAAAGATTTTGAACCGAATAGTAACACGAATTCCCTGCTTTTAGTCGACATTTAATTTCTTCGTGAATATGATTTTCCTCTGTTAATATTGATCCTAGATATTTGAAACTATCCACTTTATCAAAAGTATTATCTAACATTTTAACGCATCCATAATTTGCTGTATTCCGGTCCCGACGCACTTCCATGTATTTAGTTTTCTCTGCATTAACTTCTAAACCCATGTCTCTGCAAGCGTTTAATAAGATCTCTGCATTTCTTTCTAATATATAATAATAAAAACCGTTGACAAATGTAACGTGAGTTATCCGACTCTGTGCATATTCCACTAAAATAAGTAGTCATAAAATGTAAATAAAAATTTAATATTTTTGTCATAATTAAATTGTGTGTGTCAGTGTCCCTATCTTACATAGTAATTTCATGCACATAGCTATGACAGGACAAAAGAAAATGTACTAAAAAGTCACAGGTTCTGAACGTAGGGAAAAAATTTGTAACGTGAGTTACTATAATATTTTCTTTTCTCCTAGGTTTGCTGTATCATATAAAATGACAATATTTGGTAATTATCTGTATAAATATGACAGCTTTCCTTTAAAAAAAAAAAACAAAAAAAACGGAGCTTTTAAGTTTATTGTGGTTTGTATCCTTCAAAATATACGTCATTACGTAACGTGAGTTACCATGGACATACCCGAGTACATTTCCTGATCAAAGAAGTACATGTAGAAGTGTATGTATATCACATGAAATGAAATCTTTTAAGTTTTACATCCCACGTTAGTGTCGTTTAGGCTACAGGAGACGGTGATAAGTAATGAATGAAATGGTAGAATGAAGAAAGTAGGAGGAAACGGGAGAACCCGAGAAAACCACGCACACGGTGTTTGTCCACCACAAAGTTCACTTGGCGGTGGCTGAGACCGAACCCGGGACTGAGAGAGCTTGAAAATGTTAAAATACATTGATTATAAATTCTTTCCGGTATTCTTAAAGTGTCAACAAATGTTTATACAATTTAATTTTGGTAAGAGTGCACTTTGAGCAGAACAAGTGATTCTGTCACAGGAGAAGTATTGTTCACATAGGGTAAGGTAGGGAGGGATAAGTAGGGTAGGGTCGGGTTAGTTTAGGGTAAGAGAATTTTGGACTCATTTTGTTATTAAAAAAAAAGAAAGAAAGAAATGAGTGTAACTCCTCATATTGCTATTTATTGTGAATCAGATCCTATAAGTGTTCTGCTCAAAGTGCACTTTTGCCTTAGTTTATAACAGCTGCCGTATCATATATTGCTTGTTACACTGATTTTACTTCTGATTTCCAAAACGGATTACCGGCAATTAAAAAAACACCTGACGGCTACGAAAGCACAACTCCTGAATCACAATTTTAGTATATCTTTAGTGTCTCTGCAGCTCCAAAATACAGTTCTATACATGTTCTTCATGTTGTAATTTTATATTTACTGATGTTTTTTTTAAAACAAAAATTATGAATTTATCCTCAACGAAATTTTGTTTTCCCCACTGTGTCCATATATACTACAAACACTAACGTAGACGTACACATAAAACAAACTACACTCGCACAGCGACAATACGCATCCTTGCATCGCCTTTGTTTCAGTGTTTCAATATCATACTTGCAGAAATTACTATATTTAATTTTAATGTTATTCATCATGTATATTTTCTACGAAAGATATAAAATATATATGTGATAAATAAGATTTTAAGAACTAAAATCTCTTACTTGATGCATATAACGATAAAAGTTATACATTTTTATTTTTTTTCTCTAAAATAGTTTAAAAAAGCAAGTCGGCCACATCCAATAAATGTCCGTGCGACAATTGAGCATCGAATGTTGTTTACGCTGAATGGAAACGCACAGGACAATCTCTAAAAACTTAAGCTTAAAGTATCTACTTGTGTTCATATTAAAATTTTGTGTAGCGTTATTTGATTAACTTATAATTGTTGACTTGCTTGAGATTTACAATGAGTTCAGGACAATACTCATTTCTTGCTATGCGGGAGGAATATCAGGTAAGTATCCTTCATGGAAGCTAATTAAGTACGTTCTTTACCAAATTCAGTAGGGCAGATTAAGAATACTGGCGTGTAAAAAATGAAAAAATTGTCGATGAAATCAGAAACAAAAATAAATTTTAAGGCTGATATTTAGTATCTCCCCCAATGGTTATAGTATACATAAGAACCCCCTGATCTGCGTTTTTTCTGTGTTCTATTACCGCTTCTTCATGAAATACCATAAATTTTCTACGTAGCGCAATAGTAAGAAGTATCCATGTGCACAAGACATGCGATATGCGTTAAATCCCCCCCCCCCACACACACACATAGTCATAGATAAAGTACAAGGGCACTAGACATGCAGATATAAAGTACAGGTACGTTCTTTTTTATTTTCGTATCAGTCGATAAGTAAATAAAAGTCGCTTTATTACCTCCTTTGTAAGTTCGTACATACTCAATAAATAATCCCTAAAAGTATGAGCGTCCTGCTCCTTCTGAAACTGATGCAGCTTCATGTATACTATTTCCCCCCCCCCAATCTTGCACATATAAGATTTACAGTGTGGTACTTACTTTACAAAATATAGCTGAGCTAGGGACAGCTAGCGAAAGGAGTTAGAAGCCCCCAGGGCCCTTGTACTTCTACCTTTATCACAATTTAGACAAAAATAAGGTACTCGGTTCTGGAACCATGAAACGAGTTGGGGAAGATACTAAATGCCATCCAATTCTAATTACGGGGGGACGGAATTACTTCATAGCGGAGCGAAGTAATTGCTTACGGACACTAAAATTATCAATGCTATGTAACCGAATGAAGGCGTGTCGAAATTAATCGGGTGGTGCGTCCGAAGGGTGCAGGCGCGTCAGCGATGGAGTATACGCGGAAACGAGGGTGGTGAACAAGTGAAATTTGGGATTGATACGAGTTTTAATATCAATTGTTGTGGGTAGACAATAGTAATACACCACTTGTAAAAATGAAATACAGTTTCTGCAAGCTGCAGAAATTCACCAGCGTTGGAAAACAGTAGCATTCCAGTCATCTTTTATATGCACTTCCTTATTTTATCCGCCGCAAAAACTTGTTATTATTTTACAGTAGTAAACCTAAAACACAGCTGTGTTACTTTGTATTGAATTTTACCTGTAAGTTTCACAAAATGTGTTGTGCTAAAACTTGATCACCAGCTAATAAAGTATTTTATTTAACGACGTACGTTAATAACCTTTAGACTAATGGAGACAAATAATTAAAGTGATTATATAATTGACGGACAGGTGTGGTTGGAGGTAGGAAAATTATTAGAAAATCCTCGGATTAGGATTGGTACAAGTTGATGTGCAGGTGCAGAATAGTCCGTCAAATAAATAAAATAATTTTTAAAAAATCTTCTAGACTATTATTATCGTAGCTCATGCCTAAATAATTGCGTAATATATACACGTGGAAAATGGTTCGCTTTTCCTTATGGGTATAAATACGCGCCTTGACGTATGCCATAAAGACTAGTGAGCAAAAAACACAAGCAAACTTACGCTTGTTGGCGGGGAAATGCAAGAATGCTATCTAACCGAATCAGCAGGAACACAACAGAGGGAAATTCGTGGGATTTCGTCCATAAGGAGCAGGCGCGTCAGCGACGAAAGTTATCGCATAAACTAGGCTAGTAAAAAAAATTCTTGAAATCACATAGAATAGAGCACTTGTAATGCAAAGTAGTAACTCTATGCTTGTAAACATACAATACAGGATTCCTACATCGTGCAGAAGTGCCCTGCTGGTAGAAATTAGTATCAGAATCGTGGGGTTAACTATCGCAGATGCCAGCCCAGAAGTACAAAATTTACGAAGAAATGAACAGAATCCGACGAAATGTCAGCATGAGACTAATAAAAAATGTAATGAAGGTCATCAGTATAGAGTCATTAAATAGGGAGAAAAACGAAGCTCAAATTCTGTACTATATGGGTTCCCGTATTGATGAAATATTGGGTAAACAAGCAATAGAGGATAATATGGCAATGTTTCAAACCCACTGTCTTATTAACTAACCTACGACGTGCATGCTGCAGTAATGGGGGGAAATATAAAAATATATAGCAAATCTAATAAGAGAGTTGCATCTGGGCCAAATGAGGCCAAATTTTGGATACTATCCCGTTTTATGTGGACATAAATTTGAAAAACCCACGGATGGAATATGTTATTGATAATAAAATTGTACAAATAATCAAAATATATGGACATCTTCGATCTTACATATGAAGGGTAAGGGGAATAACAAGGAATGTCCATGTATGTGCTTTTTCGGGTGCTTTGCCCTATCTGTTGGTGACTCTTGGTTCTATTTGACTGTATATGCCATGCATGCGTAGATGTAGAAATGTCCATATAAAATGGGCAAAAGATTTAACTAACCCTATTCTTCTTACGCGGTTTGCAATATTAAAACGCCGTTTTCTAGAAAATGCAGTTTAGTGACATTCCTTCTTTTTTCCCCTTACCCTTCATATATAATAAGGTAGAAATATGGAATGGAAAATGCGGCTTTACTACATAGTATTCAATAAGAAAGACTTGATGAAGTGAAGTGCTATGTGAAGGCAGTGTACAAATGTTCAAAGCTCGAGTTTTATGTCGTAAAATTTTTCCACCAACCTTTTTTTATGTGTATACCCATTATCGTTAACGCACCTCATTCCTATGGACGCACCATCTCGCTGCTGCTCGAGCCCCCTGTTGCGCTCCTGCCCTGACTTGGTTAGGTGACATTCATGGTTTTTAGTTCCCACCTAGCACAAGTTGGTTTGTGTTTTAAGTTCGCGTTTTATGCACTGCAGTTCTATGCCATATGTGCATAGGCTGTAGTTATACTCAGTCCTCCTAAAGACATTCTGTACCTATTAGTGCAAATCCTTCCCTAATAGAGTTTCTAAGGAGTAAAAGTGCATTTCCTGGTGATAAAAGTTAATATTTTAATATAGAGTAAGTAGCCTCATAATGTGGCAACATAATATAAGAAAGAAGTATTTACATACGCGTTTTGTAATTTTTGATGTTCAAGGAGCATGTGATTGATGTAGCGCTCCGCCCCCAATCTCCCCTTTATAAGTTTGTTTACATAATACTGTAAAGGGCGTTGTTTTGAATACAGGTTGATGTGGGTCTAGCCATCTGCGGAAGATTAGCCAGTTTCCTAAGACATTTTGGACTGTTATTACCATGGTGCATGCCTAAGTAATTCGCACAGATTAATATAATGCGTGTAGAATAATATAAGGGTTTCGACAATACAGTAGGCGACTTTAGTAATGAGAATCCCCAGTTTCAATTACGATAACAAATACATACAAATTTTGTACTTACACCAGTTTTTCAACCACACTAATTGTATTTGTAATTTCTACACTAGTATCTGTAACTCTAAAAATTCGGAAACCCTGAAATATTGAAGGCAATAGCAGCGACAAATAACGGGTATAGGGCCGCGGTGGCTCAGTGGTAGAGCGTTCACCTCTGGTGCTTGGGGTACCGGGTTCGATCCCAGCCACCGCCAAGTGAACTTTGTGGTGAACAAGCACCGCGTGCGTGGGATTTCTCGGGGTTCTCCCGTTTCCTCCCGCTTTCTTCATTCCACCATTTCATTCATTACTCAATCACCGTCTCCTTTAGTCTAACCGGCGTAAGCGTGGGACGTAAAACTCGAAGATTTCATTTCATTTTTCAAATAACGGGTATAGTTTTATTAGTTATTATTTATATCTACAAGTGTCTTGCTTCTGGGAGGATAATTTGTATATTTATTTTTGTGCATTACAAATGACTGTTTTTTCCAGAAGAATACTTAAATACTTTTGTTTATTATTCACAATATTGTGAATGTACCTGTGTATCTTATTTAAATATTATATGTAAGTAGAGCATTTTTTTTCGACTTTTTGAACAACCTCTTCGAAAATCGTTGAAAATTGCCGTGAATCTTTATATTTCTTTCGTGAATCTTTATCGTATCAACTATACTAGACATCGCTACCCTGTTATGCTGCTTTCTTTCATAACCGACATACATAAGAGAGCTATTGTTCACATCATCATGCACTACTGGGGTTTCGTTTATCAAATATTTACTGACACGTACATTAAATCTACTACTACACACTAAATCTAAACTTAAATCTACATTTGCATCATCATAATAATCATCAGTCTCATCATTTAAATTATCCTTAGTAACATCTATATGAGACTTAAACTCAGGCGCTTCTAACGCAGCCCTGTCATTTTCTAAACTATTACTTATTTTATCTGATACACCGCACAAATTATTTACTAAAAGTGTATCCGTGTCTTCAATATTACTGTTTATACATGAACCCCTAGCTTTTATGTCTAGTTTATCATTCGTGGTTGCAGTTTTAACTTCTTTTTCAAGAGTCAATGTCGATGACGTTACAGATGACAATTCAGATGCTACTTTATGTTCTAATTCTCGTTTGACAGCGGATAAATCCAACTGCACACTGGAAAGAGATTCTTTAATTGTACCAATGTCTACCCTTAAGTCATTATTATTAGCATCTATTTTATTATTTAACTTGTTTATGCCGGTATCCATTTTACCGCTCATGACAGACATTTCTGTTCGCAAATCACCGCTCATTACAGACATTTCTGTACGCAAATCCTTGATTATTCCAATCAATGTTTTAAGCAATGGTTCTCCATCAATTCCAATTTCAGGTTCCTCAACGGTTTGCTCAATTTCTGTAGCTAACACCTTATCTAACTTACAGTCAAAACAAACCCAATTACTATCCGGGGTACGTAACATTCCCTGTTCTTTCTCAGGAATATTGAGGCACCGGATATGGAACCATAGGTTACAAATTTCACAGCATATGGATACACTGTCGCTGTACTTGTTATCACAACATTTAAAATGTTCGGTAGAACCATCTACACTAAGACTTTCTTCACTCATTTTTGCATTAATTAGGTCACGCGTCTAATAGCTTATTATCATCAATCCACTCATTACTTCACATACTTATCTCAGTTTGGCACACAAAACAATAATTATAAAAATATTAATACATATCCTAACACAAATTATCAACTAAACAAATATCCTAAAGCTGAGGTCGCCAATTATAACAAACCGAATTTTACGGTCGTAAAAGAAATGAATACATATCAGGCAAATCCTGGATTGGAAAAAAAAAAAATCAAGGTTATATTAGACTTAGTGTTCAGGTTGCGTTAGCTTTAACAAAAGAGAAGGAAGACAATATAATAAAGTTATTATCTATCATCAGAAGATTTCCAAATTCTTGTTTTGTGGCCAACCAAGAATAAGAGTCAACATTGTTTAACTTAATTAATATATTATAAAAGAAAATTGAGCAATTGGAACTGTACAAGTTCAAGTTTATAGATTGCATTCGAAATCATAGAGTTAAATTTTTCGTGATTAGTTTATTCGTGCCATTCGTTAATTACAATATAACAGATTTAAAAAAAAAAAATAAAATTATTAAACATTTGCCTCCATCGTGGTATCTCAAAGATACTCTATCAACATTTCATGAAATTATGTCATCATAATGGTTTAACATATTCAGATTATCAGACATGATTCTCAACTTTAATACATATAGGAAATTCTTAATACTAACACAAAATTTGCGATCCATCCTCTCTACTTCTATATTTATAAATAAACATCTTAATTGAGCGTTCGTTCTTTATGGTATCCCTGTCGTATATCAAATGAAATACAAACATAGGCCGTATCATTACTACTACAACGTCATTCTTTTAACTTAACGTGAATAAGTAGTATTATTACTTCACATTAGCCTATTCATCATTTTCATAATATATATATAACGTGGAAAACACTGCTATCAATGAAGAATGAAATATTTACAAATGTATAGTGAGTGAAAGAAAAAAAAATCTACTCGACAGGTTCAAATATTAGAACGCCTTTCCAACTATTATTATTTTAACTTATTATTGTTTCTGTTCATAATCAGTTAAGCTTGAAGAGGGATGGATACGCGTAAGGAATCATATTCTAATTGGGTGAAGCAAGTTGAGACATATTCCAACGTTACTAGTTTCGATGAGGCAAAATATATGTTTAACGGATTGGATAGGCACGTAATTATAATCATGACACGTTCGAAGTAAACATCTACCTACAGAAAAAAAAAAAAAAAAAAAAAAAAAAAAAAAACGTTGCACGAAGTGATAGTTTTAGAAATAATGATATTAAATCCAAAGGTATGTTCGAATAAAATTTCACCGGATCAGCACAGACCGATATCAACATCAAAGAATACGTTACTTTTCTCTTAAATTTTTCCTAACCTACAATACTAAATATATGTTACGAAAACAATGTGACAAGACATATGAAAGAGAATTTTAAATTACGAGCATATTACGAGATAATATGGAAAAGGCACATCACTAAATAATAAAACGCGTTCAAAGTACAATTTTTCCGATTTCACACATATTGCGCATGTAGAAATGTATTACAAATCAATATTAAAGAGCACACGATGAAATATGGAAAGCGCACATACAAACTATATTACGAAATAATATCAAAAGGACACACGGCAAAATATGGAAAACACGTTCAAAGTACAATTATTACCGGCTCTACACTTACGACATACTTTTCCCTAACCTACACGAATGTATTTAAAAAAAAAAAAGACACAGTAATATATATATATATGAAAAACACCCTCAAAGAAATTTCATCATCATTAACATTTACCAATGACATACGTTACGGAGCATTTAATATTCTAACATAAACCGTCAAGTTATCACAAGTGCGTTCAAAGTAAAGTTCACCCCGGCAAAAACAAAATATATCACACGACAAAACAAAAGGCACATATTAGATCTGACATCATGGACAAAATTAAATTTCCTAACCTAATCAACATAACTATTATGGTTCACACATTCAAATTTTACCTAACCTAAACCTACAGCAAATATTTCACAAAATAAACATCATCAAGGGACATGCGTTTAACTAAGCTTACCTAACCTAAACGTTCAAAAAAAAAAAAAAAAATCTCAAAGTACATTACTACCTAACCTAAACATTCAAAATCTTACAGTACATTACTATGGAAGAGTGCGTGCAAAGTAAAGTTTTACCGTATCAACACACAAGATTTTCAGGTTCACGTATCAAGTACATAAGATTTCATACTTCGATCATATATGCTTATGGCATGCAATTATAAGTACATGAGTGGAATATGACAATGAGCTTGAAAGACGCGTAACGCTTTTCGATTTAACTACGCATAGTAATCTTGAAGCACTTCATGACTGAACAAGGAAAAACAAAGAAAAGATATTACCAGTTAGGAAGGTTCCACAGGTTATGCAAGTCCAATCTTTCAGTTCAATAGGCAGATTTCGTATACCCACTTCTTAAACTTCAAAAGAATTGATGCCACTGGATCACCAGTTCGATACCCTACAGTCGTAGGAGACCGTCCGTGTGGCCCATTGTCGTCAACTTTGAAGAATTACATCCCCCTTGCCATCACTATACCTCACCAGTAATGGCGGAGATGGTATTTGGCGGCCTTGGGCCTAACGGTGTTTAAATTAATTTTGAAGTCAGGCTCCTCGATTTTCTTTTCCTTTTCTTTCTACTTATTCAGGTTGACCAAAATATTAAAATTTAGACAGGGTTGACTTCCAGAACTGTTTTAGCTATCGAATTTTCCGAAATTTAAAGGAGCCTAACTCAGACCGCCTTCTGTATTCTTTATCTCATGGTGGTGAACTACGTCATCTTTCTCACAATACCAGACCTTTATAAACGTGTTTTCGATACTAGAACGTGTGACCACGATTGAAATAATATTTATAACCATTACATGTCAATACCGACACTTAGCCTTCGAAATAAACTAAGTTATGCATGGTATTTAATATCCGGATTCTATAGCTTTTTAAATATGATAAAAATTTTAACTCACCTATATTTGCCCGGTTTTATTTACGCGGTTGTCATGACACTAAGTCGATCCAACTACGAGCTTGTCCGCCATCTTAATCAACAGCGATTACTTGACAGCGATTCGAGTGCCCCCTTGTGATGATAGCCAGAAGGAGTACCAAATGAACATCAGAATGAACAACAAATGAATGATGGGCAGTATGACAACTGAACAACTACACTGATTTGCATGTCAAATTGATAATAGGCAGCATGACAACTGAACAACTGACAGAATTATATAAGGTAAAGTAAAGTATAAATTAAATGTCACTATATAAGCATATGAATGGAATTAGTGCAGTAACGCGAGCAATTGCAGAAAAGACAGTTCGAAATTTAGTGGTAAATTATTGGTGTTTGCATCTTTCATATAAGACTAATCACCCTTTGCACCATTTATTTCATTGGCAACGAAACAAATTAACGTCAAAACAATCTTTAGAAACATTAGGGCGCAGTATTACAATACAATAACCAACTTTAACACTGCGTAAACCACCGGTAAACATTAAAATACGGGAACCAACTTAAACAGAAATGTAACCGGTAATCGGTCGGTTACAACTTATCAAAGACCTTGGGTAGGATAATCAACAAAGAAATAGGTCTATAGTCGGATAAATTTTTCCCATCAATCTTGGGGATAGGAACAACAACGACCATCTCCCAATGTTCAAGTAATTTTTTTGCAACATTTTCAACACAGAGTGCAAAAGAATAGTTGTTCTGCAGATCACAGTAAGTTGTATCGGCTTATCGTGTCATTGCGTTAACCACACTATCGGTACATTACCCAATTTTCCCGCAAACCAATCACGCATTTTCAATGTTGAGGACAATGTTTTTCCGTTGGACTGTACTACAACTTATATCTGTTATGCTTAGATTAACACAGTGAATATTATAAACAACGCAACGGATTAATTATATTTTGATTTAAATTTATCGTCCTTTTTTTAAGCATCACGGCTGAGACAGGGCCAACTGTTTCAAGATGTATCCGAATCACTACTCATTTTTATTTAAGCTAAACTTCCCTCATCGGCCACATGTTCTCCGATTGGGTTAAAGTTCAGTATCCCTTTCAGGAATTAGAAATAGAAATTATATTTCTGAACTTTCGACATCTATGGCCATTTAAGCCCGTCACGTATGAGAGATGACGTCCCTCGGAAATCACACTACCTGGGGAAGTGGTGAAGGAAGGAAGCGCTATAAAACTTTTATGTTATGCACCATCCTGGCATTTGTTTGATGTGAATGAGAAAAAACCCAGGAAGAAACTCACTCCGGATGGCTAGCCTGAAAAGGCTTTTACACCTTTCCGAACGAATGATCCCACCGGGGATTCGAACCTGAGACTATTAGCACCAAAGGTGAGAGCATTAGCGACTACGGTAAGAGAGAGCACTAGTCTCCCCTTCAGGTTCGAGGCTATATGAGACGTAGATCTAAAGATTAACGTAGAATCCGAACTCCTTCCATCACAAATGGACATTAGGTCATCCGCGCTGTGGAAACTATTGTTCCCATATCTTTCCTTCACCTAGTAGCTATACTACCAACGTTTCCGTCACCTGCATTCGTCATTTTGAGTCTTCGACATGCATTGTCATGTCCTTCTCAATAAGTTATTGCTGTTGTAGAAACTTCCAAAATTTGACTAGTTCTCGATGGTTCGTGATATTGTAGCGCCCTTAGTTTGCAACATCGAATAAAAAATGCGGAACTAAAAGTTTTTGTTTAACATGTACATCTGAAATACACGTAACCTGATGTATATATTATCTTTGTTTGTTGACAACACGGTCAATCTGGTGGTATCGCAGAGTGTATCAAACAAGGTTTCAATCTTAATGTTTGTATCATGCAAATTTCGGCACTTTGTAAAAGTTAGCTTTTAAAAGTTATAAGAGTATTTCAAAATAAATGGTCTACCATTTATGTAGGCCAAGTGTGTTGTGGATAGAGGGAGGGAGAATTCTGGCAACAATTAGCCTCCCCTTGATGTGTTTTTTGGCTACGTCACTGTTCAGGAGTCAAACAATTTAGGATAGACTCTGGAATCTTTCATAATATAAATGAGCGTTCTAGCATTACGATACCAGTTTCTTATACACATAGAAATTAGATACAATTGGATTTACCAACTTCGAAATGGGTCCTCAGACGAACAAGCATTGGTCACCATCCTTCCTAATCATTGCTAATTATATAATTAAGCTTTGATAAGACTGGAATAGTGATTATGGCATTTCTTGCTTGTTACCACGGTAATCCCCATCGTTTTGCCGTGGACGAACAGACTAGGTTTGGGCCAAGTTTACACTAGTGATAGGGGATTGGTATACTTACGCAGAGAAGAAAACCTGCACTACACTACATGAAATCAAATTGGCCCCGCGCAGCGCAGTAACCAACGCTCTCCCCTTTAGTGCAAGCGGTCTCGGGCTCGGTTGAAAAAGTGTAGAAACTTTCTCAACAAGCTGAGTGAGGTTTTCCTCATTCACACTAGGCAATTCCGAAATGGAACCTCACATTATGATACCCGGCGCTTCTTTCCTTCCCCATTCATTTCTTCCTCCCCAATACCTCAGGCAGTGTGATTGCCGAGGGATTAACATGGGCAAATGGGATATCGGTAAGCGACAACAAGAGTATAGAAGGGCATTAGAATTACTAGCTATTTTCACGATAAATATTGGCACTATCCCAGTTTACGGACCCATAAATGAGCAAAATTTACACAACAAATATATATTAGTTATATATTTCAAAAGAACAATATATAACTAATTAATATATATATGTGATTCTAACTCTGGAATCCCCAACAATGTGAAAAAAAAAACGTAATCCAAAATGTACGCTTCTATGCATATAATAGTCCATAAGGAAGCCATGAGGGACTGAATTTTTATGTGAGTGCAGTGTGTTAGTTCATGATTGGTAGCGATAACGCTGTCAAACAGGTTAGGTATCTAGTATCATGAAGAACACAATGTGTTTCCTGAATTCTCGCTCAGGCTCGTGCCTACTGTTACTGACACACTTTCTCCCTACGGACAAACCCGCAAGGCTTACCAGCTTTACTCCATCAGATAAACTTTTTGCTTTTAGTGGGCACCTAACACAGGTTGCTCTGTTTTATGGGCTTAAGTTTAGAGTTACACCTTCAGTTTCAAACCTATAAAAAAGCATTTAAAGCATTAAACATTGATAGGTTTGGTTAATTTAGGATAGGATAGGTTAGGTTAGTTTAAGTTAGCTTACGTGACCCGGTAAGACTTTAGTTAAACTAAAACAGTGACTGGAACCGGTTTTCAGAGAAGCTTCAATTCTCACTTAAATTCAGAAATCCGTGGTTCTAATAAAAATTTAGTAGATTCTTTTTATTATTCCTATATATGTTCTGTCAAACTATGCCGAAATATCACATTCAGCGCACCGATTCGCCATCCTATATGACTAGCATGCTGCTGAATCATCGAAACTTTCCGCGTGTTGCAAATATTACCCACTTCTACGTATCTTTTTCCGTATTAAACATAACTTTACTGCCAAACTTACACACCTAAACATCACATAAAAACCCCAAATCATTATTTCTTACCTTATTTCACCTGTAAATTTTTCTAATTTTTATAAAAAACGGAGGGACAACTATACACTTAACCCGTTTTATGCACTGTAGATTTTTTATGGCGTGTGTACGGACATTGTAATTATATCCATAAGGCTAAGCCCTCCGAAAGTGAATCAGCACACTGAAATACAATTCCTGTTACAAAAGAAATAATCCATAAGGTAGTACGACTGGGTATGTCCACGGAAATAGGGACAAAAATTCATGAAAGAAATACAGTTATAATTTTTAGTCAAGTTGTTCTTTTAATAAAAAAAAATATAGTTGTATGTAGCTGGCATCATTAATTTTTTTTTCAGAGAATTACTATTTTCTTATTTTTCCCGTAGGTTACCTTTCATCTACTAAGTTTTAATGTTGATTATATTATACAAGCCTTATTTATTATTACATAGGTCTTACTTTTTTCTGTCGGTATCCCAAGTAAAATTTCATATAACTGATGAAACCTTTTCTTAAAGTATAGTTCAATGTTCAACTTAATTTAAACTGTGCTTATTTCAAATTATTATAAATGTATGTTGCTTACACATAATAATAAAAACTAACTAACTAACTCTATGGCCTATGGAACCCGGAGATTCAATGCCGCGTTCACAAAAGCTCTCCACTGACTTCTATCCTTAGCTAACTGCATCCAGTTTCTACTTTGTATTCCAATCTCTGCGAGATCCATCTTAATATTGTCCTCCCATCTGCGCCTAGGTCTTCCTAATGGTCGTTTTCCGATTGGTCTTCCAGTCAAGACTTTGAGAGCGTTTCTATTTTCTTCCATTCTAGCTACATGACCTGCCCACCTAAGCCCCTAATAATATTGGGTAGACCATATAAATTATGTAGTTCCTCGTTGTGAAGTTTTCTCCATTCCCCATTCTCGTTCCTCTTGGGTCCGAATATTCGTTTCAGGATCTTTTTTTCAAATACTTTCAGTCTATGTACTTCCCTCAGAGTAAGTGACCATGCTTCGCAGCCATACAGAACAACAGGCATAATTATCGTTTTGTATATTTTAAGCTTCAAATTCCTCGACAGAATTTGCGACGACAAAAGATTTTGAACCGAATAGTAACACGAATTCCCTGCTTTTAGTCGACATTTAATTTCTTCGTGAATATGATTTTCCTCTGTTAATATTGATCCTAGATATTTGAAACTATCCACTTTATCAAAAGTATTATCTAACATTTTAACGCATCCATAATTTGCTGTATTCCGGTCCCGACGCACTTCCATGTATTTTGTTTTCTCTGCATTAACTTCTAAACCCATGTCTCTGCGTCCGACTCTGTGCATATTCCACTAAAATAAGTAGTCATAAAATGTAAATAAAAATTTAATATTTTTGTCATAATTAAATTGTGTGTGTCAGTGTCCCTATCTTACATAGTAATTTCATGCACATAGCTATGACCGGACAAAAGAAAATGTACTAAAAAGTCACAGGTTCTGAACGTAGGGAAAAAATTTGTAACGTGAGTTACTATAATATTTTCTTTTCTCCTAGGTTTGCTGTATCATATAAAATGACAATATTTGGTAATTATCTGTATAAATATGACAGCTTTCCTTTAAAAAAAAAAAAAAAAAAAAAAAAACGGAGCTTTTAAGTTTATTGTGGTTTGTATCCTTCAAAATATACGTCATTACGTAACGTGAGTTACCATGGACATACCCGAGTACATTTCCTGATCAAAGTACATGTAGAAGTGTATGTATATCACATGAAATGAAATCTTTTAAGTTTTACATCCCACGTTTGTGTCGTTTAGGCTACAGGAGACGGTGATAAGTAATGAATGAAATGGTAGAATGAAGAAAGTAGGAGGAAACGGGAGAACCCGAGAAAACCACGCACACGGTGTTTGTCCACCACAAAGTTCACTTGGCGGTGGCTGGGACCGAACCCGGGACTGAGAGAGCTTGAAAATGTTAAGATACATTGATTATAAATTTTTTCCGGTATTCTTAAAGTGTCAACAAATGTTATATACAATTTAATTTTGGTAAGAGTGCACTTTGAGCAGAACAAGTGATTCTGTCACAGGAAAAGTATTGTTCACATAGGGTAAGGTAGGGAGGGATAAGTAGGGTAGGGTCGGGTTAGTTTAGGGTAAGAGAATTTTGGACTCATTTTGTTATTAAAAAAAAAGAAAGAAAGAAATGAGTGTAACTCCTCATATTGCTATTTATTGTGAATCAGATCCTATAAGTGTTCTGCTCAAAGTGCACTTTTGCCTTAGTTTATAACAGCTGCCGTATCATATATTGCTTGTTACACTGATTTTACTTCTGATTTCCAAAACGGATTACCGGCAATTAAAAAAACACCTGACGGCTACGAAAGCACAACTCCTGAATCACAATTTTAGTATATCTTTAGTGTCTCTGCAGCTCCAAAATACAGTTCTATACATGTTCTTCATGTTGTAATTTTATATTTACTGATGTTTTTTTTAAAACAAAAATTATGAATTTATCCTCAACGAAATTTTGTTTTCCCCATTCTGTCCATATATACTACAAACACTAACGTAGACGTACACATAAAACAAACTACACTCGCACAGCGACAATACGCATCCCTGCATCGCCTTTGTTTCAGTGTTTCAATATCATACTTGCAGAAATTACTATATTTAATTTTAATGTTATTCATCATGTATATTTTCTACGAAAGATATAAAATATATATGTGATAAATAAGATTTTAAGAACTAAAATCTCTCACTTGATGCATATAACGATAAAAGTTATACATTTTTATTTTTTTTCTCTAAAATAGTTTAAAAAAGCAAGTCGGCCACATCCAATAAATGTCCGTGCGACAATTGAGCATCGAATGTTGTTTACGCTGAATGGAAACGCACAGGACAATCTCTAAAAACTTAAGCTTAAAGTATCTACTTGTGTTCATATTAAAATTTTGTGTAGCGTTATTTGATTAACTTATAATTGTTGACTTGCTTGAGATTTACAATGAGTTCAGGACAATACTCATTTCTTGCTATGCGGGAGGAATATCAGGTAAGTATCCTTCATGGAAGCTAATTAAGTACGTTCTTTACCAAATTCAGTAGGGCAGATTAAGAATACTGGCGTGTAAAAAATGAAAAAATTGTCGATGAAATCAGAAACAAAAATAAATTTTAAGGCTGATATTTAGTATCTCCCCCAATGGTAATAGTATACATAAGAACCCCCTGATCTGCGTTTTTTCTGTGTTCTATTACCGCTTCTTCATGAAATACCATAAATTTTCTACGTAGCGCAATAGTAAGAAGTATCCATGTGCACAAGACATGCGATATGCGTTAAATCCCCCCCCCCACACATACATAGTCATAGATAAAGTACAAGGGCACTAGACATGCAGATATAAAGTACAGGTACGTTCTTTTTTATTTTCGTATCAGTCGATAAGTAAATAAAAGTCGCTTTATTACCTCCTTTGTAAGTTCGTACATACTCAATAAATAATCCCTAAAAGTATGAGCGTCCTGCTCCTTCTGAAACTGATGCAGCTTCATGTATACTATATCCCCCCCCCCCCCAATCTTGCACATATAAGATTTACAGTGTGGTACTTTACAAAATATAGCTGAGCTAGGGACAGCTAGCGAAAGGAGTTAGAAGCCCCCAGGGTCCTTGTACTTCTACCTTTATCACAATTTAGACAAAAATAAGGTACTCGGTTCTGGAACCATGAAACGAGTTGGGGAAGATACTAAATGCCATCCAATTCTAATTACGGGGGTACGGAATTACTTCATAGCGGAGCGAAGTAATTGCTTACGGACACTAAAATTATCAATGCTATGTAACCGAATGAAGGCGTGTCGAAATTAATCGGGTGGTGCGTCCGAAGGGTGCAGGCGCGTCAGCGATGGAGTATACGCGGAAACGAGGGTGGTGAACAAGTGAAATTTGGGATTGATACGAGTTTTAATATCAATTGTTGTGGGTAGACAATAGTAATACACCACTTGTAAAAATGAAATACAGTTTCTGCAAGCTGCAGAAATTCACCAGCGTTGGAAAACAGTAGCATTCCAGTCATCTTTTATATGCACTTCCTTATTTTATCCGCCGCAAAAACTTGTAATTATTTTACAGTAGTAAACCTAAAACACAGCTGTATTACTTTGTATTGAATTTTACCTGTAAGTTTCACAAAATGTGTTGTGCTAATACTTGATCACCAGCTAATAAAGTATTTTATTTAACGACGTACGTTAATAACCTTTAGACTAATGGAGACAAATAATTAAAGTGATTATATAATTGACGGACAGGTGTGGTTGGAGGTAGGAAAATCAGTAGAAAATCCACGGATTAGGATAGGTACAAGTTGATGTGCAGGTGCAGAATAGTCCATCAAATAAATAGAATAATTTTAAAAAAAATCTTCTAGACTATTATTATCGTAGCTCATGCCTAAATAATTGCGTAATATATATACGTGAAAAATTGTTCGTTTTTCCTTATGGTTATAAATACGCGCCTTGACGTACGTCATAAAGGCTAGTGAGCAAAAAACACAAGCAAACTTACGCTAGTTGGCGGGGAAATGCAAGAATGCTATCTAACCGAATCGGCAGGAACACAATAGAGGGAAATTCGTGGGATTTCGTCCATAAGGAGCAGGCGCGTCAGCGACGAAAGCTATCGCATAAACTAGGCTAGTAAAAAAAAATACTTGAAATCATATAGATTAGAGCACTTGTAATGCATAGTAGTAACTCTATGCTTGTAAACATACAAAACAGAATTCCTACATCGTGCAGAAGTGCCCTGCTGGTGGAAATTAGTATCAGAATCGTGGGGTTAACTATCGCAGATGCCAGCCCAGAAGTACAAAATTTACGAAGAAATGAACAGAATCCGACGAAATGTCAGCATGAGACTAATTAAAAAGGTAATGAAGGTCATCAGTATAGAGTTATTAATTAGGGAGAAAAACGAAGCTCAAATTCTGTACTATATGGGTTCCCGTATTGATGAAATATTGGGTAAACAAGCAATAGAGGATAATATAGCAGTGTTTCAAACCTACTGTCTTATTAACTAACCTACGACGTGCATGCTGCAGTAATGGGGGGAAGTACAGTATAAAAATATATAGCAAATCTAATAAGAGAGTTGCATCTGGGCCAAATGGGGCCAAATTTTGGATACTATCCCATTTTATGTGGACATAAATTTGAAAAACCCACGGATGGAATATGTTATTGATAATAAAATTGTACAAATAATCAAAATATATGGACATCTTCGATCTTACATGTATAATAAGGTAGAAATATGGAATGGAAAATGCGGTTTTACTACATAGTATTCAATAAGAAAGACTTGATGAAGTGAAGTGCTATGTGAAGGCAGTGTACAAATGTTCAAAGCTTGAGTTTTATGTTGTAAAATTTTTCCACCAACCTTTTTTTATGTGTATACCCATCATCGTTAACGCACCTCATTCCTACGGACGCACCATCTCGCTGCTGCTCGAGCCACATGTTGCGCTCCTGCCCTGACTTGGTTAGGTGACATTTGTGATTTTAGTTCCCACCTAGCACAAGTTGGTTTGTGTTTTAAGTTCGCGTTTTATGCACTGCAGTTCTATGCCATATGTACATAGGCTGTAGTTATACTCAGTCCTCCTAAAGACATTCTGTACCTATTAGTGCAAATCCTTCCTTAATAGAGTTTCTAAGTGGTAAAAGTGCATTTCCTGCTGATAGAAGTTAATATTTTATGAATATACAGTAAGTAGCCCCATAATGTGGCAACATAGTATAGGAAAGAAGTATTTACATACGCGTTTTGTAATTTTTGATGTTCAAGGAGCATGTGATTGATGTAGCGCTCCGCCCCCAATCTCCCCTTTATAAGTTTGTACTGTAAAGGGCGTTGTTTTGAATACAGGTTGATGTGAGTCTAGCCATCTGCGGGAGATTAGCCAGTTTCCTAAGACATTTTGGACTGTTATTACCATGGTGCATGCCTAAATAATTCGCACAGATTAATATAATGCGTGTAGAATAATATAAGGATTTCGACAATACAGTAGACGACTTTAGTAATGAGAATCCCCAGTTTCAATTACGATAACAAATACATACAAATTTTATACTTACACCAGTTATTCTACCACACTAATTGTATTTGTAATTTCTACACTAGTATCTGTAACTCTAAAAATTCGCAAACCCTGAAATATTGAAGGCAATAGCAGCGACAAATAACGGGTATAGGGCTGCGGTGGCTCAGTGGTAGAGCGTTCACCTCTGATGCTTGGGGTACCGGGTTCGATCCCAGACCCCGCCAAGTGAACTTTGTGGTGAACAAGCACCGCGTGCGTGGGTTTTCTCGGGGTTCTCCCGTTTCCTCCCGCTTTCTTCATTCCACCATTTCATTCATTACTCATAATCACCGTCTCCTTTAGCCTAACCGGCTAAACCGTGGGACGTAAAACTTGAAGATTTCATTTCATTTTTCAAATAACGGGTACAGTTTTATTAGTTATTATTTATATCTACAAGTGTCTTGCTTCTGGGAGGATAATTTGTATATTTATTTTTGTGCATTACAAATGACTGTTTTTTCCAGAAGAATACTTAAATACTTTTGTTTATTATTCACAATATTGTAAATATACCTGTGTATCTTATTTAAATATTATGTGTAAGTAGAGCATTTTTTTTCGACTTTTTGAACAACTTCTTCGAAAATCGTTGAAAATTGCCGTGAAGCTGTTGAAATCATACAGTGAAAAGTGAGAACTTCACAATTATAATATAGAATCCTAGTATTGATGTTATACTAAGCTGGTAAGCTAAGATATTGACCCTGGTCTTCGTTGCGTACGATATCTAATTGTCAGATAAATTCGTCACTGCTTTGTGTACGCGCAACCCACCAGTGCTAATACGCCCAGATCCTATGACTATCTTTCTCTTCTTGCTTTCTCTGTTCCCTAAACTGGGTTATATGAAAATTACTTTCTGATCGTCCTAAAATATACAAATATACAAGTTGCCGTGTACCTCAATGTTTGTGTCTACGTATATGCTTTTGGTATTAGGCTGATTGGAGCCGGAGCCGGGCAATTGAAAGTGTTTCCACTCACGTCAGTGAATCCTGTTTTGGGCAGTTGATATTGACGGACGTTTCATATGATAGTCGTCGAAATGAGGTGGTTGTGACATACTTCATTCGTAATTAGGGCGTGCCGTTTGTCGCCTGTGTTGTGACATCTATATTCTTGTGGAATGTCCAGAATACGCGTACCTCAGAGATTGTGAATGACTGGAATCTTAATCAGGTTTTGGGAAATAATGCTATTTTCTCACTTTGATTCGTGGGATTGGAGTAGTTTTCGTGCTGTGAGATTTTTCGTTTAAAACTTTTCATTATGTGTTACCATTATTGCTATTTTTGAGTTTTTTTTTTTTTTTTTTGTTATTTACTTTTTTTTTTTTTACAAGCTTAATTGTGAATTTTTAGTGTACAGAATGTGGTACACGTAAATCCAAAGAAACAGTCGAGTTTTTGTGATATGCTCGAACAATTTCAGTGTTGACTCATTGTTAAGGTCTTACTCCTTCTGTGGAACTCTTCTGAGAAAAGAAATAAATGTAACTTCACTCCTGAAAACTATAGTAAGAGTTTTGGGAAAACGTTTATTGTACAGTAGTATTGTTTATCACTAATTTTAGAACTTTATTTTTCCTGCGAGTATAATAGTAGCGAAATTCCAAATAACTGTTGATCACTTTCCACCACTTAAACTCACGAAGTGAATTTTGGAACTTTATTTGTATGTCTTTTTGGTAAAAATTTACCCTAATTTCATAAATTATATGAACTAATTTCAATCTTAGCGCCAACATTCCAAATTGATTATATGCTTGGTATTGTTTGTTTTTCTGGCATGTTTAAAAAATGTGCATATCTAATATATGTATATATTCCAATTTTTAGAAAACACTTGAAGTATGTTGCCAAAATGGAGATATTAACTTCCTGCAGAAGAAATTTGAATCACTTAGTGGAAGGTAAATTACGTTTTTCTCAATTTTTAAAGTATTAATCATAAATCGACGGAGCACAGTTTATTTGTCGCTTCCTTTCTATTCCTTGTGTCGTAATAATGTAACTTATGCAATTATTTCTTTTTTTAGTTGATTGGAAATATGTTGTAATGAATGAGTCGTGTTCAAGTGCTTTAGAGTTTCTTTCGTACAATGCACACCCAATTATAAGTTAAATGGAAATAACACACAGCAAAAAATGAGGTGTTGGAACAAAACAAGATGACTACCATTTTAGGATATTACTCGTGTGTTAATTTAACACCAAGGACATCGCCTTCTGAGCATATGAGAAATAACAAGTAATTGTTAGTGATAATTTCAATAGAATTTTATTGTTTGCAATGAGCAAAACTTTACGAAGTATATTTGACATTTGACGAAGTATTTTTGACATTAACTAATATCGTAATGCTGTAATCGATGACGAAAATAGTTTTGTAAGCCTATGAATTATCTGACAACAATCACATGAGTAACAGTTCTGCAATCTGTTGTTCTTATATCCTAGCACATAAGAGAAACAAATAAGAACAACAGATGGCAAAAAGCTTTGCTCAATGGAAACAGTAAAATCCAATTCAAATTATCAATGACAATTACTAGTTACTTCTGATTTGCTAGGAAGGCGATGTCTTTGGTGTTAAATTAACACACAAATAACACGCTAAAGTGGTAGTCGTTTTATGTTGTTTTAACACAACACTTTTTTCTCTGTGTAGTGTACATGATTTTGTGTCTGTGTTCGATAAATGCATTAAAATATGTTAATGTCTGGTTATAAGAACTCTAACTAGTCAGATAGTTAACTTTAACTAATTAATGAGTGTTAATAGACCAATGTATGCATTTTAAATATTGATTATGTAAAATAACTAATTTATATAAATGAGAGCAAATACTGTTGCATATGTTGTGCGTCTTGGGGTGTTATTCTACAATATTTCGTCTGTTCGCTTGTTCATATAGTCTCCGGATTTCTTCGTAAACTGTTTCTTAATTTATGTAGAAGAATAATATCCCAAGACACACTACACAGGTAACAATATTTAATTTCTTTTTATGTGAGTAATGTGTGGCTAGAATATCAATTATTAATGTCAATTCTGCGTTCCTGACTCTGAGTTCTTTCTGTTACATTCAAACCACAATAGAAGCGAACAAATTCTTCTGACCAATAATAATAATAAAAAAAAAAAATCGAGATTTCAGCGGACTTGCATGTTTTATGACCACTTCATGGCGAACAAGTGAGTTTTTGATGCCCATGTATATATAGAAAGAGTGCTAGTATCCTCACCATTCAATGTATCGGATTTTAAAATGAAGTTTTCTATTTTGTGATTTCCAAGAGACTTTTTAGTTTCCTCATACACAAAAATTAAGAGTATGTTATTAACAGCTCCAACGATTTTTCATACTTATTAAAAAAATATTATTTGACGCATATTTATGTAATTTGTGAAAAGATATAACGACTTACTGCAATCACATGCACTTTAATTTCACTAAACTGTTTCAGCAGTTTTTGGTGCCTTCTTCAGTAACTCTGGGAAAATCATTTGTAATACAGAGTATTTGCAGTGATAGATGGATCAACAGAAGAATTGTTTAGGTATTTGGGTTTACATTAACAACAAGACATTGTACCCCCTTATTTTTCAACTAGACATAGTAAAAAAGTGAAAAATTTCAATGTGAGTTTCTCATAACTACTGACGAAGGCTTCTACGATTGTTGAAACAGATTAGTGTAATTAAAGTGCACTTGAACGCAATAACTTTATATTTTGTTTATTAAGGTGGTCCTTATTTTTCGACTTCCGAGTTTTTGTAAAGCCTTCTCTCTTGAAATTGTTCCATGCCATACTAAAGTAACCCGTGAGAAAAATTTGCTTAATTGAATAATATTACGACCCCACATTTTGAATGCATTTACAATATACAATATGAAGCAAAGATTGCTTGTAAGTTTGGAAAGACAGTTGTAAGTTTAATAAACGTATATGTTTTATGAAAATAATAGCAATTAAAAGTTTAGAGATAAGGTGGAAATAGTGTCAGGTGTGTATGTGTGTATTTGTGGTGCAAAACAACCCCAAAATTATATGCCACATGACTGCTTTCCTATTAAAAATTTTGGACCTGAATCTAAGATGGCGACCATGATGGTAGTACATAGTAATAGATACAGTTCTACCTCCATTATCCCTATCCAATATATAGTGTTATTCCCTCCAGCCATTTTACCCCCTAATATAACAGTTAATGTACACAATATGTTGAAGTTTTCATATTATTTTTGCAATTATATACCATGAACAAAATAAAATTTACATACCTTGCTTCAGTTAGTGTTATTATTTCCTTATATTTCACTTTTTATATTTTGGAAGCATTTTCAGAGGTCTCTGCTGTTGAAGATAGATCAAGTTGTAGTTGCATGCTTGCATTGTTCTTAATTATATGTTGAGGTTTTTGAAAATATACTACTAGCCATGGTCTTGGAAACGAGCTACAAACAAACTAAATTCCCTATTTCAGACAGTATTGTCCTTGCGGAACACGTTAAACTAGAAATTATTTTAATTTATTTATTCATTTCGCATAAATGAAGACCGATAGTATTGAAACTTTGAGCACTTGAAGTTCGTATAATTTAGCAGCGGAACGTAATGTCTTCATTACAAGTTGGTGACTGCGAACACTGGTCGTCGCATAGTATGTGCTTTCAGGTAGAGAAATGTCATGTGTATGCACCTTATGCATTCCTAGTAATGGTGAAGGTATTTATATTTTGATTATTAGGTCAGTCCATCTGAAGTGGTCCAAACATGGCGAAAATGGTTGCTCGCCCATCTCCGAAAATGATAGAAATTAGAGTGTGATGAACTTTGTGTATGAGAAGATCAATAACACAATTCACTTTGTCGTATGTACAGTTGTTCCTGAATGGCGGCCATCTTCGTTGTCGGTGGAGTGCCAATTTATGCATTTGTAATCGTTTACGAAAACTACAATTGCTGAGGACGTACGAGTCAGACAAACACCAAACAAAAACGAATGTTTAGAGGAGAGACTGAGGTACACGGAGAATATATACTGCTGCTTTTAAATAAGTATACAGGGTTGCAAATCAACACATAAAATCACTAGAAAAAGTACAGAAAATTATACTTTTAAAGGGGCTGTAATTTGGAATGGCGTAAAGTGGGGGTTCATAAGTTTTGTGCTGAATACTTACAACGATGTTGTATGTCTATGCGATAAATTACTTCCATTTTCGTGTAGTTATTTTGAGCAATGGTGCTTAAAAGTGTACAATCTATTGTGTAGAAGAAAAAGGAGATATATGTTGTTGATTCTAAATATAAAGAAATAAGGTTTAATCTTAGTACCTAAAAATATATGTTGATTTTATATGTATAAACTGTACTCCTAGTTACCATAACAGCAGATATTTTTTTTATTTAAAAGTTGCTATGACAACCAAAAGGGAAAATTATTATTATTAATGGAGATGTGAAAGAGAATAAAAGGTAATAGTGTTACAAGGTGACGTGTCTGATTCTTGTATTATTGAACGTGTTGACATATATTAAAATTACACGAACTGTGGGCTAAATGTAACGTTTAAAAATATAAAATATAAGAAGTTAATCGTTACAGATGGTGGTTTACTGACCAGGATTACCTTGAGATTAGTTTGAAGTTAAGTAAAGCAGTCTCATCATAGCGTTTAACACGGAGTATACTTTACTCAGAAGTAAGAAAAGAATTTATAGAAACATTAAAATGAGTGTTTCTGGGAATGAAAATATAAATGAGAAAGGTGGTGATGTAGAGCTACCAGGTACGAACTCATCAACGAACGTGGCTGATCTTATAAAACAGCTTGGTCAGCAAATGTCGCATCTAACACAACAAAAAATGGATACCAAGCTGGAGCAAATGTCCCATCAAATAACACAGTCCATAACACAACTAGCACAACAGATGGATGCTAAGTTTGAGCAAATAAACCAACAAATACATTCAAAATTAGAACAAACAGATTATAAGATGGAACATATTTTACATCGATTTGCTGATGTACAAAGTTCGGTAGAAATTGTTGAAACTTTAGTTAATGAGCATACTAGTCAGATCAGGGAATTGCAAAAAGAAGTAAGTGCGATCAAAGAGAAGTTTAGTACTGCAAATAGTGATCCAGTTCCAGCTGTCAACATTGAACCTATACCATATGAACCCAGAGTAGTAGTGGAAAATAGTAATTCATCCGAAGAATATTCTGAAAAGGACGATAGGGAAGCTAGTATAGATAGAAATGGGAGAAAAAATCATTCATCTCACCGCAGGAAAAACATTCCCGTAAATTCCAAACATTGTAAGCATACTAGTAAAAGTAATCATTTTCGGTTTAGTGAAATTAGATCTCTAACAAAATTTAGTGGAAGATCAGAAGACATTCCGGCCAGCACATTCTTAGAAAAGTTCGAGGAAGAATGTGATTTAATTGGAGTAGACAAATCTAAGTTTTTGAAAATTCTGCCCCATGTTTTATTACCACCGTGTTCCGTATGGTTCAAAGCAATTAGAAGTAATTTACGTAATTATTTAGATTTTAAACATGCCTTACTTTCTAATTTTGAAAACAATTTTATGTTGGCCAATAGGGACGCCTTAGTTCGAAATAGACATTATAACCCCAAATTGGATAAGAGTCTCGCTGATTTTGTGATATCCGTATATAATGAATTGAAGTTAATTAATCCATACCAACATGAATCAAGAGTAATAGCATCAATCCAAATCTTGTTACCTTTTAAGTTGCAACAAATGTTGATTTCTGCACAATGCGTTAATTTCAATCACTTTATTATGATAGTGCAAAATTTTGAAACTCAATCTGTGTTGCAGGCTAATAGTAATCGGAATCAAGCCAATACTAATCGTAATCAAGTTAGTTATGTTCCTGTTCGCAACAGGAACAGAGGAGAAGGTGATCTTAATGCGAGAAATAATAGATTCTATTGTAAAGAAAATAGAACTGAATTTAATTTTAGGAGAAACAGGAACAATAATCATAATACATTTAGGAACCAAGCGAACAATAAGTTCAACTTTCCACGAAATGGATTTCATAATAGATCCATAGGTGGCAGAAATTCTCAAAATAGAAACCAAGGTACGGTGGAAGCAAATAAGAGGCAGAACTGTATACAAGATTGTGGCGTGCGACGTAACTTAACCAAATTCTTTGGTAATATAACTTAAGCTAATCTTGTAGCGTCCGAGAAAACATATCCAATTGATTTTTGTTTTATTTCATTTTAAATATTGTTATGATTTCATTTGTTTACAAGAAAATAATTCTAACAAATTGAAAAAAAAAAATGTGTTATGGAAAATATTCGTTTGAATCATCCTAGATATATTTGTACTTTGTTCGAATTCTCTACAGAAATTAATTAATTCATACCAACTTTATTAAATCTTAATATGATAATTTATTTATTTGTATTATTCCTGAATATGATATTGATCAATTCTTGTTTCGTTTTACTTTGAGTATTGTTATGATTCCCTTGTAATTCGCTTTACTTATCAGTATTGTGCTTTCATAATCATTTGTAATCATCTTAAGTATGCCCAAATGGAAGATATGGTATATAGTATGTCAACATATACTGAGTTGATTCGTCTCTGAGCTCCATTGTTATTGAACTAAACAATATGCCTTAGGACCTGGATAATTAAATAAGTTAATCGCGTTTTGAATAAGTCCTCTTTGTTGGTAAGTTTATAGAATTAAAATGGAATTAATTGTTAAATGAATATAAGAATGAGATAAAATGAAATTAATATATGTATTATAATATATATACGAGGGCTATTCGAAAAGTAAGGTAACCGTGTGTCAGAATATGTAACGGTCCAGGATTCTTTCTTAAATTTAATCAATTTAAGAAATCCTCGTCAGGAACCATATATACAACGATATTGTATATCTATGCGATAAATTACTTCCATTTTCTTGTAGTTATTTTGGGCAACGGTGCTTAAAAGTATACAATCTGTTGTGTAGAAGAAGAAGAAGAAGAAGAAATTAAAATATATGTTGTTGATTCTAAATATAAAGAAATAAGGTTTAATCTTAGTAGCTAATGTATAAACTGTACTCCTAGTTACCATAACAGCAGATATTTTTCTTTTTTTTATTTAAAAATTGCTATGACAACCAAGAGGGAAAATTATTATTATTATTGGAGATGTGAAAGAGAATAGAAAGTAATAGTGTTACAAGGTGACGAGTCTGATTCTTGTATTATTGAACGTGTTTACATATTTTAAAATTACACGAACTGTGGGCTAAATGTAACGTGAAAAAATATAAAATATAAGAAGTTAATCGTTACATACTACTGCATGTAAAGAGTCTGCAGAAACATCCACACCTATGATACTACTGGCACCATAGATTTATGGGGGTCCCAAAGTTTGTTATTTTGATGTCAGGTTTGGGCCTTAATCTCAGAAGGGCAAAGTACTAAAAATTGCTGCTCAGGCCACAAAGTAATTTTGTATGTGAATAAACTATTGCAAGAAAATCATGATTGATATTACATGGAGAAAAACGTGAGAACATGATAAAAACTCGAAGATAGCACTCGCGTGACGATGATCATAGCCCGGAAAAATTTTAATGTTTTGTTATGCGTCATGCTACATCTCAAAAACTATTCATGGCTCAGCAATTAGGTCCGGAAGAGTATATGTTCTCCGTGTACCTCAGTCTCTCCTCTAAATATTCGTTTTTGTTTGATGTTCGTCTGATATGTACGTCCTCAGCAACTGTAGTTTTCGTAAATGCTTGCAAATGCACAAAAATGGCACTCCACCGACAACAAAGATGGCCGCCATTCAGGAACACTTATACATACGACAACGTGAATAATGTTATTGACCTTCTTATACACAAGGTTCGTCACACTTATTTTTTTATAGTTTTCGGAGATGGTCGAGCAACCACCTCTGCTGGGCCACTTCATATGGATTGACCCTATTATCTTGCAGGAACGAATGTAGTATGAACGCAGTGTTCTCCCCATAACAACTTATGATTTCAGTTTTATATCGTGTGAAAATATTTATAATAATTTTACTGTAGCACTTTTTCAAAATAAAATCATATTCTACTTTTTTTCAGTGAATCTGACAAACGCAGTACTTTGGACCAAGTAATGCGAGATTACTTAATAGAACTTCTAGCCAAGCGTGATAAAACAGTTGACACATGGGAAAAGTATGTTACTTTGTGTATAGATGCATGTCGAAGAGAAATGTGCACGTCTACGATGCCAGTTGTTCTTCTCGGAGATATATTTGATGCATTAACCCTGGACCAGTGTGAACAACTTTTTGCCTTCGTTGAAAATGGTGTTAGTGTGTGGAGAGAAGAGATGTTCTTTAGCGCATGCAAGAACAATTTATTAAGAATGTGTAATGGTAAATATACATTATTTTATTTCAGTTCGACGAATCTGTGGTTCTAAAACTTTTGTGGTGGCGTTTATGAAATTGTAAATAACTTTTTGTATATACTTAATAAGATGTTTAAAAAAAGAAAGAAGAAGAAAGAAAAAATAGTCTTCAATTTCCACTGTTCTCATATGTGCATGCATTTCAGTAGCAAACAAGAAATGGTCAGTACTAGCAGATAAAAACGAAAAAGAAAGGACTAGAGGCATGAAGGTATAAGAGATTTGTGATAAACAATATACAATAAGAAATATAATAAGTCCTTGCTATGAGTCAGTACTTCTATTCACCTAATTAACTTTAGTAATTTCATATTGGACCAAACCATCATTAAGATGTGTAGGTTTTACTTTATCCTATACATTTTTAACCAGTCTTAATCTAATCTCTTCCCTAAACATCCTAATAATGGCTCCCGAATAATTCGATAACCTTCAGTGTAAAAGCATCATTTCATGGTTTGGAATTTAGCAGTGAATTCTTTTTGACAGTATTGATTTCTCTTTCAGATCTTCTAAGGCGATTGTCACGCTCACAAAATACAGTGTTTTGCGGGCGGATACTGTTATTTCTAGCAAAATTCTTTCCGTTCTCTGAACGATCTGGTAAGTGTAAAAAGAGAATTATTCTTAATGAGAGTGACTTGATTTATATAGTAATGTTACCATTTTTAATAATAACGGATTTTACAGTGTTAAAAGTAATGTGTTTATAAGGACAAAGAAAGATATTACAAGGCATTGCATTTTCATTAATGATTTAAATATGGTGTATATAATTCATATGCTATGCTAATCAGTATATAAATTATTTTAATAATCATTAATAGATTTGCTACAACTAATACTTCAGGTCGAAGTTATCTCAATATATACTTCCAATGGCCGAAGTCTTCCATATTTAGGCCTAAATGCTAGTATTATCGAACACTGTAATTTCAGCTCTTATGTGCCATCCATATATGGTTACTCTTAAATTATGCATAAAACAATTACCCATTTTAAGATATACGTGTAAGTAGCTTTACTATATTTTTTCCCACCGTACTAACAATATATATATAATAAAAAAAATAGATACATAATTTTAGGTCTTGTACAAAATAAACCATTTTTTTGATGTAGAAGAGCAAGGTGAAAAGTTTTCAGTCTGACAGTGAAAAACTGTTTTTTAGGTCAAAAAAGCATTTACTTTTCTATGTAATTCCCCAGTGAGTAGATTCCATTTCTGAAGTGCGGTTCTAGAAGATGTGCAAAATACCCAGCTGCTTTACCATAGCCTCTTCAGTGAGCTTAAAATGTTTCCTAGCCACAAATTTCTTTAGATGGAGGAATAGGTGAAAATAGGAGGATACCAAATCTGGTGAATAGGGTAAATTTCAACAATTCGTACTTCAAATTTCTCAATTTTTATTTATTTATTTATTTATTTTAATTTTTTCAAAGCATCTTTGTAGGCAGAGTGCATTGTTCTGATCTTTTTTCTTTTTAATCCAGGCCTTTTCTTACGTAGTTTTTCACTAGTTGATCTAGAAGACATGCCTGGTGGTCGACAGTAATTGTTTACCCTTTGCAAAGTAATCAATTAAAAGAATCCTCTTTGCTTCCCAGAAAAACTGGCCATAATCTTTCTCCCAAATGAAATCGGCTTCAACTTTTTGGGGCGCAGGGCTACAGGCTACCACCCATTGCTTTGATTGCTATTTCGTTTCTGGCGTGTTGTAGTGAACAACAGAATAACTAATCGGTGCCCAAAATCAGGTGGATTATTTTCGAAACTGTCCGAACATTGCTGAGAAATCTGTTTTGGCATTTGGTTTGGTCAGCATTCGATAAATACGACACCCATCTTTCACAGAGGTTTCTTATATTTAATTCTTCATGTAAAATGTACCGTATTCTTTCTTGTGATATGCCTTTGGCGTCAGCTATTTCATACCTTTACTCGCCAATCGTCCAATATCATATAAAACTTTCTCGATGTTTTCATCTATGATTGCAATTGTGAGACATCCTTGAAGTGGATTATCTTCAACAGAAGTACACCTGTTTCTTAACTGTTAAAAATGAAGGAGCAGACTCCTTATAAACTTTTACCAACTTGGGATGAATTTCCGTTGGCTATAAACCGTCCGAAACAAAGACATTTATGACGACAAGGTATTTTTCATTTGCACGAAAAACACATAATACATCTATTTTCAAAGCTATTTAAACAGAACTATGGAAGTTGCTCTGCTATTGTAGATTAAGTTGACATGTGACATGCGTTATTGCGAAGCATGTACCAACATAAGAAAAACAAAATTATATCTTTATCAACCCCGTCTCTGTGCAAAGCCGAAAACTTCGAACCTTGCCCTCGTAAGGTAAACAACAATGTTGCATTTATCAAAACTACTTCTCTAATTACCTTTGTATTACAGTTACAGTATTTCTGACCTTATTAGCCATGAACACACAAGTGATTGTATGCGATAGTTATATTGCAATGTTAATTTAGTTGAAAAAATATTTCCATACGTTATGTGTAAACTCAGTTATTAATAGCACATCAGTATCATTTATCGGATGTATCAACTGATTTGTAAGTTTTTTATTTCCACCTAAAATAAAATACTGTAAACGTATTATTATTACAGTAATATATGTAAGCATTTCAAAAGCTTTCAGTTCTGCAAATCACAAACATCTTATTAGCAAGTTATTAGATATTAGTTTGTCTTCATTTTACATTTACTGATTCGAAAGCCACTTGCGGAATAGAATATATGGAATTAATTCTAGTGCAGGCATTGTAAGAAATAGAATACTACAAGAATAGGAAGAAAAGATCACTCTTAGGATCTCTCTTATTTTCTTTATTTATAAATGATCTCCCAAATAAAATCAATATTCAAACATACATTTATATGATGATTTTCATTTATTTAGAGTAGTTAATAACGAGGTCGATAACTATTTGCTGTAACAAAACTTGCATATAATAAACCCATAATGTAAAAGTAATTTACCTGAGTAAATACTAAGAAAACAGATTTATAATGTGTACTAACAAAACACGACCATAAAAATGTTAATAAATATGAGATCAGTGGTGTAGAAATTGAGAAAACAGACATTACTAAAGATGTGGGGATCACATATGACAGACAGTTAGAATTTTGTCACATATAAATCCTATTATACAAGGACCAAGATTGACAGTAGGTTTTATTTTTAAACATTGGCTTACTGCTTAAAATGTAGAACATATCTGTATTTATAAAAATTGCTTGTAGGACCTAAACTAGAATTTGAATTTGTAATATTTCTAAACCTTTGACAGACAGAATTGAATCCCTGCAAAAATGTTCTATAAGATTATTATGTTTTAAACTGAAAGTAAACAATTCTTCTGGTATGATCACTAGAGTAACTACTGGGGTTAACAGGAACTTACAAACAGAAGAAAAGTTTTTACAGAAACCTACTTGGTAATCAGTGAATATTGTTTATGTTGTTTATTGTTCAGTGCACTTGTGACTTCTATTACTCGGACCTTTGAAAGAAAGAAAGAAAAATATATAAGCTAGCGTAGGAAAATTGTTTGCATTTGCGCTTCGTGATCGAAAATTTCGAGTTTGAATTATGAGACCAACCATTTTTTACCCCCGAGGTTCCTTGTGAGCTCCAAGAGACGAATGCTGGGATGATATATTTACTGCATAGGCTCTGACTGAGTTCCATCGAAATTTTTCTCTTATTAATGTTTTGGTATTACATCGTCGTTGGAATAACCAATAGATATGTCTCAAAACTTGCGATTTTGAGTTAACACCGGTAAATTTTATAATTTTACGAGGTCTATGAAGAAGGTGGTGTAAGAATTTGTAAGTATCATAGGCGATCGAAGCTTCATTCGTGAGATATCGAGTTGAAGAGAAGGCAGAGTGATCGATAGATCTCGTAAAATCATAAAAGCTATTGATGTTAACTCAAAAGAGCAATTTTTGAGATACGCGTATTAGTTATTCAATGACAATGTCCTTGTGACTGCATCTGACTTGCTGATTAGTTAGAGTTTTGCGTTTCTTTTCAGCACTAGCCCGGTCCAGATAGGGACGCTAACCTTCAATAAACCAACAAAACAAAGCTCTCCCACCGGGAATCGAACTTGTGACCACGTGCACCAAAGGCGCATGAGCTAACCATTACAGATGTGAGGTAGACTTCCCTCTGAATAGTGGATCGGGCCTTATTGTCATACAAGTTTCTTGATGATACAGCCTGTATTTTGATAATGCATAGTTGTGAGTCTAGGTATTCAGTTTGAGGTAAGAATTAGTGCATAATGAGTAAACGCCAAGATTTATCAGTGTTTGACAAAGATCAAATCGTGGATATCGAAAGACTGGTGCATTGATCGGCCAAATGACTTATTCGCCCAGGTATTCGAGATCAGACATTGTGAAAGTATATCAAGAGAGAAAAGTGACGAACCGTTAACCAAAACTGAAGAGATGACGGCACAAGGCTTATCGCATTCAGCAACTGATATGGATTCACAGGCACAGCTGACTACTCAGTACTTCGCGATCAACTCGGAAACATACCTTATGACCCTACACTTTCCTGTATAGGCTATTCCAGCAGACTAGACTCAGCATTACCTGCTTCTCTTCCAAGTTCACCAGTTCCTCGCTCGTAGCGCCTACGTTTCGTTGATGGTCTAGCTGCTAGCCATGCGCTTTTGTTTCCCGATGAAACAACACAAAAATCTGAACGTAATATGATGGTTCAGATTCTACCTTAAACTGTAGGCCACATCTCATTTATCTTTGGGACTGAAAAGGGACCAAACTTCAACGAAAAATAACAGCAACAACAAACATGCGAATTGAATTATAGAGAACTGGAAGAAGGTATCCTTGTATTGCAAGTAACCATATTCACCCCTTATTGTCTGTTAGTTGATTCATATGGAGTTAAGCGTTCCATTCAGCTCCAGTTTTATGTGAGACATGAATCCAAACCGAGAATCGAACCTGGGTCTCCCACGCCGAAGGCACGTATGCTGACCGTATAGTTTCTCTTGCTGGATGAACTGCGCGTGTTTGATGAAAATTCCATGAGGAGCTGAAGCCGCGATGCATTGTATCAGCAGTGCAGGCCAGTGGCAGTAGTGGTATATGTTTACGGATCTCGTATGATATCTCTAATTTTGAGCATTGTGACACCGTGGGGAAATAGTGAGCTTTAATTTGACATTCTCATGAAGAAATACCGTAGTTCTCTTGTTAGTGTTTCTTAAATATTCATTTCGCACACAGGACCTATGCTATTTTTATCATACAAGTTTATTCATCTATCTACTGGGATTCCTTCTTATACTACGTGAAGGGTCCTCCCTTTAGCTCTGATATATTAAATATGTTGAATGTTACATGATAAATGCATAATATTTTTGTCAGTATAGTTACAAATAAGCTTGAACAGGTTATAATTAATAAAAAAATCTTGTTCCATTCAAATAGCTATTCAGAGTGACATTAAAACAAGTTTAATATTTAATCATAGATATTGTATGGCTAATTTGAGGAAAACATTTGTAATTGTAGTATTGTTTTGTTTCAGGTCTCAATATTGTGAGTGAGTTCAATTTAGATAATATCACGGAATTTGGCAGAGAGGAAGAAACTGACCTAAAAGACGTACTGCCAGATGCGGATGACGGATTGGAAGAAGGAGAAACGAAAGCAGATTCTAGGTATTCTAACATTGTAGTTTATTATTATCATTATGTTTTGAGTTAAGCGTAGTACATACGAACAATAAGAAATTTTATTTTATGTAATGAGATCTATGCTATTATATATAAATGGGACTCACTCCTTTACACCCACGGCTTACTTTTATAGCTAAAAATGTGAAATTAAGGGAGAAAATTCGTTTTGTAACGGTAGTAAGAGATAAGGAAGAATATATTTTTAAAAAAATACATGTTCTAAAGGGGTTAAAGTAAGCAGGGTTTATAAACAATAGTGTATCTCAGGAATCCTAAAGTTACAGAGATAAAACTCAGTATAAACTCTGAAATAAAAATAATGAAATTTGTTTTTGATCAGTTTAAAAAACCCTGCTTTTAAAGGCGGAAAGCGAATAATTCTTATATTATTCTAATTTCCGGTTTTATATTCATGAAATGTAAAATATGAAAATTCGCTTACGTTGTAGGTACGAACTTGGTACAGTATATAAACTCTTCATTAAAAGTAAAGGAATCCGCGTTTCAGCGTTTTCGAAATATCCACTTCCTGAGGGGATAGAGAGGGCAATTTCCTTAATATAGTAGCGAAATTGAGGAAAAATAGTTATATATATATATATATATACAGGGTGCGGAAAAATTCCAGAACGGTCCAATATCTCGCGAAGTATAAAGATCAGCAAAACAAAACTAACACGTGTTAAATTGGTTTTAAAAATCTATCCAACCATACCAAACGCAACCCCCTATCCCCACCCCCTTCGGGGGTACGGGGAGTAACTTTAAAATTTTAAATGGGAACACCTATTTCTTATTGCATATTTTGATTCTCCAGAGAAAGTGACAGTAATTTGACCCAAAATTGAAAACAGTGTCTTCGCAGATAGCGCTTGAATCGACACAATAAAAGGTGGTGCAGCAAAACATTATGAAAATGCGAACTGTCTGTTCCGTGCTCTGTGGCCGTACGGTTAGCCTACTGGCTTACGGAGTCAGAGGTTGTGAGTTCGATCTGCGTTCAAGGCAATCTTCTTTCTTTTATTTCCCCAAATAAATTCCATATGTTTTAACTTCAATTAATACTTTTTTGAAGTTACATAGAATACAAATTTCGATGATTGTTTTGCAAACTAGCTTTATAAAGTAGTTCTTAGTAATAGGGTTACTTACAACAAAAATAAACCATTTTTGTCGCCATTTGTATTTTCTTGCAAATATGGACAAATACATTATTTTTTATCGAAGTTAAAATGTATCTTTATACTTTATACTTCGCGAGATATTGGACCGTTCCGGGAGTTTTTCCGCACCCTGTATATATATATATATATATATATAAACCTGTTTGAAATTATTTTTAAAACATAGTTAGCACTTAGATTGAGGTGGGTTTTTATGCGATTCAAACGCGCATCATAAGGGAATTCAAATATTTTACATAAACCTATTCTTCTCTTAAATAATAGAAATAATATATGTTTCCTTTGGTCAGATTTTATTTTTATTTAAACTATATATAATTCCAAACTTATTATGAGCATTTTTCTGACCGTGCGAACAGGAATTTCAGCTAGTAATTCTATAAAACTCATAACAGTTCATTTTTTTTTTTTTTTTTTTTTTTTTTTTTTAATAATTGTTTTCAGTGAATTTCATACTTTGAAAGCAAGAGTGATTGTAAAGTTCCCAATATCAGGCATAAACATTAAAATAAAGTCTTTTTCTCCGGGTGTGTGTCATATCATAAATTTTACAAACTTGGTTTATTATTGTTACCAAACCTGTAATAATGGCGGGATTTGTGTGAGAGGATTTTGGTCTGTCATCATGTTCTTGTGAACAAACATTATGTTCAACCATCTTTGAATTTATTACACCACACACACTTCTGTTCGATTTCCCGTATGGCTGTATTGTTAGTGTATGCGCCTGTGGCGCAGAAGATCCAGGTTCAATTTCCAGTAACAGCTCATATACTTTTGTAGTTGCACGTCTTATTTGGCCTCTGTGCTGAAACCCGATGCCAATCCACTTACTAACCACGTTCCTTCACGGCTCAAATCTTTTCGGATGTACATATTCACTAATTTGTGTTTAGTAACACTGTAGTTCGTTCCTTTTGATGTAAGCGACTCGAATTCGGTCTCTAGTGGAATTTCATTGTTCGGATTCCTCGTTAAATTGTAGATCCGTGTTTCATAGTTTCGGTCGAACGCGGACTAGGAACTTGCGAATAGTTGCATACTACTTTTCACTATTATGTAATGTAAACAATGAGGATCATAAACGTAATTGGTTACTCAGTCATTTTAGCAGAAGTGGTGAAATCCATGTAGCCGACATGTACAGAATATGGTCACGGTGGAGTTCCAAATAATATGATCTACGTAATGTAATCAGTTATATAAAAGAGTGATTACGCGGAAATTATTTTGTAGATTGGGATCGTTTTCAAATTTTTGAAAATTAAATCCAAAGGTGGGAGGAATACCGAATTCCACTTCACAACTTCTTATTTTTTTATTTGATTTTATTTTTAACCGCTGAACGTAAATATTTAAAATGTGGTGTTTTCTTTGGTCACATATTTCTATAATCTGGTATGTGTAATAGCAGCAGAATTTCAATATAGTAAGATACTTTGATTTTTTTTTTCATTTAGAATATATTTGTAGGGAGTAATTTAAGTATATTATTATTATTATTATTATTATTATTATTATTATTATTATTATTATTATTATTATTATTGGGTACGAATTTATCATTCACTTGGACAAATTCGATGTTAAGTTGCAGTTGAAGGCTCACAAAACATAGTCTGCGTTAATATGTGAAGGTATCAGCTACTACTAAATAAATAAAACCGAACAAAAATAGCCGGTGAATACTATGAAACATATTAGAATAGCATAAGAATTTCCTTTTTTCAGAATTGATTGATTTAAATCAAAGGGACTTAATTCGGATGACTGCTTTTAGATTAAATTAATTTTGCTTAAAACTGAAATAAAATGCAATATTTCTGACCATTCGTGGACACCAATCGAATGTCAGTCTGAAATCGAATCTTAATCCGTCTATGTGATGGTAGGATCTTAATAATGCAAGTTTAAACAAATGACTTGTTTTTTAGATTAAAGTTAATGCCACATGAAATTTTGAAAATGTATTTAATTTCGTCATTTCATATTGTACAGGGGACTTGAGGAGAAAGCTTAAAGCCATTTAACATTCAATACTCACAATTTTCAGTTCAGAATTTTGCATGTCATGGTAATATATATATATATATATATATATATATATATATATATATATATATATATATATATATATGTATATATATATATATATATATATCAACCTTTATACCGTGATTGAAACGTCCACATATGTATAACGGCCTGAACAATTTGAAATGAATTTTTGAATATAGTACCTACCTCAAACCTGGTTTGTATCGAACAATTTCGATTAAATTACGTATTCTAAGGGGAAGGGGGATTAAAATTTATGTCAAAACAGAGGTTTCACGAACCTGTCAAGTTAGGAAGATGAAATTTGGTACATAAGCACAACATTAATAATTTGACACTTGTCCCAGCGCTTTCAAATATTCCACCTGTAAGGATAGAAGAGGGAAATTTCTGTAATTGTTCTTTCCACATTCAAATCGTTTGAAATTGCTGAACCATTTTAAATGAATTTTTGAACATAGCACTTGGCTTGAGCCGAGATATTATCATGTCACTCTCATAAATGCGTATCCTGATGGGGAAGAAATTTTTAAAATGTATGCCAAAAGCAAAGTATCTCACGAGTTCCTCGCGTTCCTAAGATGAAATTTCGTATGTAAACCTTTTATGAGAAATAAGTGGAAACGTGGCCTAACCTTCTAGAAAATTCCAGTTTTATTAAATGAGGGGGAAAGGAAATTTTTGTGTTGTTTTTCTTAATATATTAAAATTACATCGCTGTTCTCTCTCATCATCACGGGAAAACAAATAAATTGTTTAAAATTAACTTAGCATCTGACTAGAGCCTGTCATTTTCATTAAATTTTGTATTCTAAGAGAAGAAGGTGAGTTAAACAGGTACACAGACATGATCTTCTCATGTTAGGAAGATGCAACACTGTATATAAAGTCTTCATTGAAAATAAGTTGTGACGTGCACCAAAAACAGTTGAACCATTTAAAATGATTTTTAAACAGTTAGCACTTGGGTTAATCATTAGTACTATACATTCATTGAAATGTTTCCTAAGGGTAAAAAGGGTGTCCTAAATTTCTCGCATTTTTGAAGATTAGGTCGATCTGCCTTTCTGTTATTTCATTTTGATTAAAATATTCATCCCATGAGGTGGTAAAGAAGATTTAAATATAAGTGTAAATAACTTAAAATCAAATATTTATATTCATGTACTATTCATGCTGATATGCAAGTTTACTTTGAATAATTTTACAATTTTAAAGCAAAAGATACTGATATTCATGATTAGAAAGTTATGATAAAAGGAGTATAAAAAACTGTGTTCAATTTATAAACAAAACTCTCTTCAAAATAAGCTATGTACTCACTGTTTAGTGCAATGCAAATTTTTTTGCAGTTTGCAGAATGGTAATATATTCTGCACTGTATGTTTTACTTTGGTTGTTCACTGATTAAGATGCTTAAAAAGAAAAATTAAGATTATCATACATTCTCTTTGTGTCGTTTAATCATTGTGATTTGAGTTCACACGATCACGGTGACCGTGCTCCCTCGTAGATGTTGGACAGTGGCGGTTCTAGCTTCTCCCCCCCCCCCTTCCAGTTTTTTGAATGACAAAAATAATTAAAGCTATTATGCATATATTTTTGAAAGCTTATAGTACGCTCATGATGTACCTATCATAGTCTGGATTCTGGCTGGCCCCGCAGCTTTTACTTTCTAGATCCACTACTGATGTTGGGTGAACAATATTGTAGTGCCATTGAGTAACTGTCACATGTGAGATACACCTCGCAGGAAACTACATAAATATCGCAAATTCTCTGATTGAAGAAACTCAAATCCGTAGATTATCACCTAAGAAAAGGAACATCTTGTAATTTTATTCGGTTCTAAATTTTTAAAAAAACGGCAAAAATTATTTTTTTATTATTTTTTTAAAAAATCGTGTTTTTTCAACCTTCCCTTCTTTGTTACATAAATTTAAACTTTATGAAGATTAAATCATTTAGCGCGCAAAAGCAAACAGCAAAATGAAAACAAATAATGAATAAAAAAATAAGCTTCCCAAACTATGTGTACAAGCCCGTAAATTTCGCATAAAATTTCAAGATAAAAGACATAACTTAAGTACACAGGATGATCATAGGCGTATATTATAAAAGGAAATATCATAAATCCTTCATGCCACTCTAATATGCCAGCTTATCGTGTTGGGAGCGGTATAATCATTGAACTGCTTATGTGGACTTTTTTTTTTTTTTTTTTTTAAAGTCTAACATTATGTTCCAAGGCCGAGTAAGAGTAACGATGATAATGATGATGAAGGAAATGGTGGAATGAGGAAAGTGGAAGAATCCCGAGAAAACCCACGCACACGATGTTCGTAATTATTTATATAGTCATTGTGTTTTTATGACAGCTCAATTTATAGTGTGTTTCTGTGATCGAGATTTCAGTATTTAACTGCGTATCTGGTTTTAGTATTTAATTGGATAAGCTGTGTATCTTATTTTCTGCCTTTATATATTGAAGTAACTCTGAGGTTTAGCTCAAGTGAGCTTAGATGATTGTTTAGAAAGTTATATTTGGTATTGTTGAGTTAAAGTTCTTTTCCAGCAGCAGAATTACATGAGACACCTTGAAGGTTTAAGTAGTTTAAGATGCTATTCTACCACGTGATTTTTCACTGAGACTCGAACCTTGATATTCCATATCTTACAGTGTCTTAAAAAAAAAAAAAAAAAAAAAAAACTGTTCATATAAGATTAAATAACACGTACTTCTGAATTACATTTTCATAGGTGGGATTAATATTGAATTATATTGAATTTTAAAGAACGAAGGTAGGTAGGTTGGTTTGTTTCAGTTATTTATTAACATAAAAGTATTTTTGTCACGAAAAAGTTATTTTCTGTTTTATATATTCTGTTTATTTTAATGTTTATTGGAAATTAAGACGAAACATTCTTCTCTTCTCTACTACATAGGCTAAAAATTGATTACAACCTCTATTGTAAATTTTGGGCTTTGCAAGATTTCTTCAGAAATCCTAACCAGTGTTATAATAAAGTGAAGTGGAAGACCTTTACTACAGTAAGTATTAGACTATGTCAAGCAATCAAATACAGAGAATACCTCATCTTTTCTTTTTTGTGAGTGTTTAAACTATCTTCTGGTTTCATATTGTAATATTAATGCACGCATATATGTTATGCGCCGGTTAATTATCAGTACTAGAGACTTGCACAAGCAGCTTCCCTTGAAATAAAGTAACTATACCAAAGGAGATAGACAACTCAACTCCATCAGCTTTGACAATTTGCGGTGACACGTCGAATAAGGTTCCAAAATGTCGCATGATTAAAATTACATATTTAACACAATTGAGCAAGTTCTTCACTACTTTCATAGCAAGAAAATTCCAGTGTCTACTGGCAGCAAACTATTTTATTGGAACAAATATAAGTGTAACAATAACAATTACGGAAAAGCTGAATGACTTGCAATTTGAATCTATTCTTGAGGCAGCCACATTCATTTTATTACTTTGTTTATATACATATTAAAGATAGGAATTTAACAGAAGTGAAGTGCATATGATACCTCCAATCTTAAGAGTATTCTGAATAATGCAAGCACATTTAATTTTAACAAAGTTTGTTTGTTTGTTAATGATGGGAAAGAAAACGAATACGTATTATCTGCCGTGATTTTCAAATAATAGACCCGAACCAGGTTAAACACAACAGGAAACAACATTAATTAAATCAGTCACTTAATTTCACATCGATTGACATACACTATGTGATCAAAAGTATCCGGACACCTGGCTGAAAATGACTTACAAGTTCGTGGCGCCCTCCATTGGTACTGCTGGAATTCAATATGATGTTGGCCCACCCTTAGCCTTATGACAGCTTCCACTCTCGGAGGCATACTTTCAATCAGGTGCTGGAAGGCTTCTTGGAGAATGGCAGCCTATTCTTCACGGACTGCCCATTCTGAACTGAGGAGAGGTATCGATGTAGGTCGGTGAGGCCTGGCACGAAGTCGGCGTTCCAAAACATCCCAAAGGTGTTCTATAGGATTCAAGTCAGGACTCTGTGCAGGCCAGTCCATTACAGGTATGTTATGGTCGTGTAACCACTCCGCCACAGGCCGTGCAGTATGAACAGGTGCTCGATCGTGTTGAAAGATGCAATCGCCATCTCCGAATTGCTCTTCAACAGTGGAAAGCAAGAGAGTGCTTAAAACATCAATGTAGGCCTACGCTGTGAGAGTGCCACGCAAAACAACAGGGGTGCAAGCCCCCTCCAAGAAAAACACGACCACACAATAACATCACACCTCCGAATTTTACTGTTGGCACTATATACGCTGACAGATGACGTTCACCGGGCATTCGCCATATCCACACCCTGCCATCGGATCGCCACATTGTGTACCGTGATTCGTCATTCCACACAACGTTTTTCCACTGTTCAATCGTCCAATGTTTAGGCTCGTTACACCAAGCCAGGCGTCGTTTGGTATTTACCTGCGTGATGTGTGGCTTATGAGCAGCCGCTCGACCATGAAATCCAAGTTTTCTCACCTCACGCGATAGTACTTGGAGTGGATTCTGATGCAGTTTGGAATTCCTGTTTGATGATCTGGATAGATGTCTGCCTATTACACTTTAGGACCCTCTTCAACTGTCGGCGGTCTCTGTCAGTCAACAGACGAGGTCGGCCTGTACACTTTGTGCTGTACGTGTCCCTTCACGTTTCCACTTCACTATCACATCAGACACAGTGGATCTAGGAATGTTCAGGAGTGTGGAAATCTCGCGTACAGACTTGTGACACAAGTGACACCCAATCACCTGACCACGTTCGAAGTCCGTGAGTTCCGCGGAGCGCCTCATTCTGCTTTCTCATGATGTCTAATGGCTACTTAGGTCGCTAATAATGAGTACCTAGCAGTAGATGGCAGCACAATGCACCTAATATGAAAAACGTATGTTTTTGGGGGTGTCCGGATACTTTTGATCACATAGTGTATATTGACATATTTACACTATTATCTTCACTGTGCTATACTTTCTTGACAATAGCCAAACTGATTTTTTCCACTATCTAATCCAATAGAAAGATGATTAAATTTCACATGATCGAAGTAAATTTCATACTTATGCCAATTCAACCTCAAATTTACATCTTATTCATAGCATTACCTGCAAAACACTATGCAGATCGTAAGCAGAACGACCAGTAGGTGTGCGCGGTTTTACGTCATAAGACTACCACCGCTTCAAGTAGGGAATTTAGCAACTACACAGAAGTAACAAAACAGCATTTGTCATCTAATGGTTATCCTGCTAACTTAAAGAACGGAGATTTCATTAATTTAAAACACACACACACACACACAGACACACACACACATATATATATATATATATATATATATATATATATATATATATATATATATATATACTGTATGTATAAAATAGAGTTTGTTTGTCTGTGCGGCCTGAGAATCAGACGAGTGGACCGAGTTACCAACTTTTGGTCACTGGTACCTTGGTTCAGGCCCCAGACCAAGATGAAGTTTTAAAAAAAAAATCGAACCAGGGGGGTCTTGGGGGGGGGGCGTTTACTGGAATGTGTAAAAGTAGTAGAAAATAACCGATGTTAGTGTCAAATTCATAGTTTTCGCGGTCTCTAAGATCAATGATGACACTTCCATTGGCGATTACTTGCAAATTCAGCTACCTTTGTTTGCGGGCCGGGGAGAGGGGTACCGAGACGTAAAAATAATCCAAAATGACCAACATTAGTGTCAAATCCATAATTTTCGCGGTCGCTGAGATGAATTGTGATTTTCCCACAGACGTTGACTTTCATGTACAGCCCCCATCGGCTGGATGTGTGTTTTTTTTTAATTCGAATTAGGGGGGCTCAGGGGTGTTTACCGGGATATGTAAAAGTAGTAGAAAATAACCGATAATTTTTCTTTCGTTGTTTAGTTTGTTTACATAGATATTTTATCCTACCCATGCGAAGAATGAGTATTTCAGCTAGTATATATATATATATTATATGATCTTTTACGTAACAATATTAAATGCCAATGTATAAATTAATCCTAATGCTTTCATGTTTTATTATATTGGGATTTTACGATTATAGTACTTCAGTTCAATATGGTGTTCTCCTAATCTCTTCGTTCTGACTGTGAAAAATACCCTAGTAAATATTATCCGTCAAATTCAATCTTCGTCTTCCGTCGTTTTACTTGTACCATATTTTGTACAGCGGGAGCTCATGTGGTTCGGATTCCACGTTAATCAGTAGGTCCACGTCTCATATAGCCTCGCTGCTGAACGTGATGTTAAACTCAAAATCAACTCAACTCATATTTTGTATATTTTCTTTTGACTCCTCTAGCGACATGTGACGGTACTGTGGCACGCGGATTTCAATGTGTACCAAAACTACAGACAGACATGTACTGCAAACAAACAAACAAACAAAAAAAAAAAAGTTACGTAGTTAGTTATTATTTAGTTAGAATTAATTTAAATTTAGTTATTTTTTTTCATGCTCGTAGATATGGAACAATGGTGGAATAATGAAGTAAAATGCACCTGCTGGACTGACAAGAACCTGAACCCCAATACGTTCTCTTTCTTTATCAATTGAACTATTAGACAGATAATATATTATACTATTGATGCTTTATTGACGCTAGTCTAGCGGTCATATTTTCCATGTTATTCCATCATTGTATAACAAATATATCACTATATAACTGACACAACAAACTCACTGGTTCGTAAATAGTAAAATTGACCGACTTTAAATTACTTTGTTAAACCTTTTATTATCTTTTGGAGCTTCATAAAACATTAACTCACATCCAACATAACAGCGAGTCCATTACATTACCTTATAACTTGTTTATTGTTTCTATGACAACCTTCAGTTCTTCGTTCTTAGTTACCTAAAAATATATATATTAATCTTATATTATTTTTTTTCTTTTTTTTCTTCTGTAAAATAAACTGGCTTGTACATATTTATAAACCAAATATCGCTCGAAAGAGAATACAAGTATACAATAAAGAATACAAGTATACAACATACGGTTGTAATTGTTCCATACCTGTTAGTGCAAAAAGTAGCAAGAATGTTAGTTACATAGTTAAGAACAACATTCTATTAATACCCAACAAAATCCTTTCCAGGTTTAAATTTGCTATTTTTACTTATTAAAAAGCCTTTTTGTTTCAGCATACTTCGTCAGTTCTTTCAGCTTTCAGCAGTTTTAAACTTGAGGACCTTCAAGGAAAATCTAGTCAGTTGCAGGTATATGGTGAAGATGATGCTCCCACAGAACAGTATTTTGCCAAATTCTTGACTAATCAGAAGTTACTCGAGCTTCAGTTAAGCGATTCCAATTTTCGACGATATGTGCTTCTCCAGTTTTTGATCTTATTTCATTATCTGAAGTCCTCAGTAAAATTCAAGCCGTAAGTATTTAGTATTTCTTATGGGTTTTGGAGTATTGTTTTCAAATCGAGCTGCCTAAAGTTGAATATAAAAGAGAGGAAATTAACTAAAGTTGCATTTTTTGACTAATATACATTACATGTTGATCTTATATGTTAATCTTGCCTCATTACTATTTAATATATTTGTTTTAAATTTTCAACATTTAGAAATATCACATGAAATGCAATAGTTAGATTCTTTATAAAGGGTGTCCCAGCAAGAAATGCCATTAACATGATTCCTTCCTTCGCAAAATATGTGAAAGCTTATGGCTACAGTCTGCCAGGAAAAGAGTAGGCACATATATATGATTATTACCTTTTTTTGTTTGCAAGTTATTCTGGACTTCGATATTTTGGTTTTCGGTATTTTCTGTATTTCGATATTCGGTTTTTCGGTATCTGATATTTCAGTTTTCGTTATATCGATATTTTTCGGTATTCAAAAAATATCGTGAATGGGTTAAAATTAACAAAAAATTGGCTACTTACCAAGCCGTAATTATAATCGTGAATGGATATTTAAATGTCAATACTAAAGACCCCTGTGCGACGTATCTGAGAGAGTTGTATACCCTTTTTACAGGCAATGGGCGTGCCTCTTTCAATTGTACGTAAATTGATATATACATATCGTGGGGAGGAAGGTAAGAGATGAAAGGGAGTAAAGATCATCTCTTGGAAACAGATTATATCAAGATTTTAGGATGTAATGAAAGGAGGTAACCATAATCATAAATTAGCTTCACTCGATATACCGTTCAAATTTAATGTACAATAACTTTTCACTTTTTATGGACCATATGAGAAATAGGTAGTGAAAACTCGAGAATCACACTCCGCGCTCAAAGAGGAAAAATGGTGTTAATACACCACTCACACACACTTTAGCACAATTTAAAATCCAGGATCTGACTATGGTTCTGTAGGAAAGTTTGAGTATGGAGAATTTTTCTTCAGAAATGTTTAGTAGGTATCTTACTAATTACTTTTTACTTGAATGGACATCCGACATCTGGTACGTTTTCCGGCTATGACGTCATCAAAGATGGCGGCTGTTTAATCACTAAATCATTCACATCTTGACTAATATTGGACTGATTTACATGTAATTTCGTTCCTTTCTTTCAGGGTTGCTTAGCACGGGTCCTAGTATGTATGTTTCTACTAATGTGAACACCCGACACATTTCTCTGGGATGATGTCATCCAAAATGGCTGCTTAATCATGAAAATGTTCAAATCTCCACTAATGTTGGACTGATTAACATGCAGTTTCGTGCTTTTTTCAGGATTGTTTAGCTGGGATCCTAGTAAGTATTTTCCTTACTAAGGTGAACATCCGATACATTTCCTGGGATGACGTCATCCAATATGGCAGCCGCTCAATTACAAACATATTCATACTTCTGGTAATATTTTACTGAAATTAACACAGAATTTCGTTATAATTTTTCATTATTGTTAAACAAATGTTCTTGTAATTAGTTTTAATTTACGTGGTCATCCGACAATTTCCAAATATCACATCATCCAAAATGGTGGCTGCTCAATCACAGAAATCTTAATATCTCTAGTAATATTTGACTAATCAACATAGAATTTCGTTAGTACGGTGTAATTACTATTGACGAAGTGAATACCTCTAAAGTCGCAATTCACTTTAATTCTAACATAATTCCAATTGAGCTAGAAATATATTATTTAAATAGTATTTAAAATATATTAAACCATTTTTTAAAATTAAGTTAAATATTTAAACATACATTCAACAGAAACATACACAGCAAGACATACATCCGTTTCTCGTATTAATATCGAGAACTAAAAAATCCAACTAATTTTCTAATCCAATAAACTATGTGCTATATCAAATCCTTTTAACTAAAATATCTTGCAACATAATAATTAATTAATAAATAATGAGTAAAAAATAATTAAATAATTACAAACAGCTGCGTTCATTCTGATATTATAAATATTATTAACAACATGTATCAATACCCTTCACTACAAACCATTCTGTTTACAATATGAAGTGCATGAGAAGTTTTAAATTATAGTATATGGTAAGCAAATCAATATAATATACAGTGAATATCACCATCACCTTTTTAAGATTTCATCTAAAAAGATTTTTACAAGTTGAATTCAACTCCTTTGCACCCCTACACTTGCAAAAGGCACATGTTACCTTATTTTTCTTACAAATGCTGAGAAATTTGTAGATGTCAAAATTAAGATCTTAATAAGCGTCCTCTTGCTTGAAGGTGGCAAGTCGTTAATGTCTACATTTTTCCATGATGATACCAACAAACCCTGAATTTATCTAAAGATGTGCAATGAGGTCCTTTCTTCAGTAGCTGGACTAAATATTCTTCTGCAGCTTTAAGGCTTTTTTTTTTTTTTTTTTTTCTACATCACCCCAGTTAGGCGACACTCCAAAAATTCCCAAATGCAGAATGAATAGCTGGTTTCTTCATACTAAACTTACTAGTGTACTGGATGGCTGGAAGCAGTTTGTACAGGTCTTCGCCCATTTTTCGGTAAGTGGCATGAACCGGCAGAAGTCGTGTGGAATCACCAACTCCAGTCCATCCCACATTTCTTGTAAACTAATTTGATGAAGAGTAGGCCAATGAAACACTGCTAATACCATTATGTTAGTGTCAGCACTCACGAGAACAATTTTGGTGAACCCACATTGGGATGCATACTTAGAATGAATCATCATTCTAAAATCAGCTTCCTCTAATAGTAATCAATTTATTTCTGGATGATTAACCTGCATTCCATTTTGCACAGATGTACAGTTGAACATCATCTAATCTTCATCGCCAGAGAAGGCACTAAAGGTGTGGTTGGTAGGAATGGCGTTTCAGTCAAGAAAGACATCAATATTTTCACAATAAATTCTTGTAGTAGCAGTTTGTTGCTTGGAGATCCCCAAAAACTATTGAGTTATACAGGCAATGGAATGTCTTCGGAGATGGAAGCTATATCTGTAACAGAAGCTCTATTTTGCCTTCATTCTCTCATGTTCTTTTGGTTATAATTTGTGGTAGCTGTATAATAGACCCTTTCAGAGTCCTTCGTGATGCTCTGAATTTATGTAAAGTTAGAAGCTACATCATCGAAAGTTTTCTTGTCAGTTTTCGTCATTTTCCAGATAGAATTCATAACATCCACAATGTGACAAGTTTCCTGATCCACCTGGAACAGGAGATCATTATTGGTGATGTTGAAAGATGTTTCAACCTCTTTCAATAAAGTTTTTTTTTCTTTCTTTCTTTTTCATAAACCCTTCTTCACCGAAGAGTAGAGAATTATTAGACAAATCATATCTGGAAAGCTCTTGCGCATTATATCCACGAGCTTGACCGATTTCTAGCATCCTATAGGCAAAACTGTTTGACTTATTTCTTTTGCTTTTTCCTGTAGTTGATGCTATGTGACTATGAAATAATTAATAGTAGCATTAATTTGTGAATAGTATTGAAATCCCTTCTTATTTTGTCTTCATATAGTGTTTTACGCAATGTAGAATAGGCTCACCAGCTATTTGGGAAATGTTTAAGATCTTTTCTTTTGCATATTGTGGAACTAATGTTTTCCTTAGGACGCATTTCAAATGGGTTACCTTTTCGCAAAATATATTGAAACATTGAATTTACCTTTTCATCTACGCTCTGTATCTGTTTCTTGGAAAAGTTATGGTGAACATTTAACTCTTCGACAAAAGAGCCACCGTATTGAATGACATAATCCCTGGAAAATGGGTTGAATCTCCAGCTAAATTAAGAGTACTTACTACGTCATCTACTAAGTTTTCCTTATAAAAACTGAAACAAACTTTCGTGTTGATTAGTCAAATATTACTAGAGATATAAAGATTTCTGTGATTGAGCAGCCGTCATTTTCGATTACGCGATACGTGGAAAATTTGTCGGATGACCATCTAAATTGAAACTAATTACAAGAACATTTGTTTAACAATAATGAAAAATTATAACGAAATTCGGTGTTAATTTCATTAAAATATTACCAGAAGTATGAATACTTTTGTAATTGAGCGACCGCCATATTGGATGACGTTATCCCAGGAAATGTGTCAGATGTTCACCTTAGTAAGAAAAATATTTACTAGGACCCCTGCTAAGTAATACTCAAAGAAAGAACGGAATTGCATGTTAATCAGTCAAATATTAGCGGAGATATGATCATTTTTATGATGAAAGTAGCTGCCATCTTGGTTGACGTCACCCCAGAGAAATGTGCCGAATGTATACATTAGTAAAAACATGCGTACTAGGACCCATGCTAAACAACCCTGAAGGAAAAGAACGAACTTACGTGTAAATTAGTCCAATATTAGTCGAGATGTCAATATTTCTGTGATTAAACAGCTCGTTTGATGACGTCATAGCTGGAAAACGTACATATGTCGGTTATCCACCCAAGTAAAAAAAAAAAAAAAAAAAAAAAGTAAAATACCTACTAAACATTTCTTAAGAAAAATTCTCCATACTCAAACTTTCCTACAGAACCATAGCTAGATCCAGGACTATTAGAGGGGACAAGAGACACCGGGGAATGACGGAAATCAATATTCATCCAAACTTTCAGTACTTGATCCCGCATATAGCATATGTGAAACACCATTACCATCCATAGACTCGCCTCGGACATCTTACATGCTTGCCTTAAGTTTCATCTTTTTCATATGTGATACAGAGGTGGACATTTCTAAATCAACTTCAGTTTCACGTGCAATAACATCACTTGTCACAATTTTATCAAGCGAGGACTTGGATTGTTGGTCCATTGCTTCACTTCTGCTTGTTAGAGGAGTCTTCGTGTTCTTCTCAGAATGTTCGGGGTCAAAGTTAGAAAAGCATATAGATGCATGAAAGAGTGTCGCATTCTGAAGTTAGTCCAACACGTTCCTTTTGTGTTGGAAATTCCTTGCTGTTAATGTGTTCCGGTGGTTCTGTCTCATTTTCCTATGTTTATATCCAGGTAGCTGGTTGTAGTATCTTGATAGCGGCTTTTGTGAGCGCAGAATAATGTGAAGAACATGGTAATGTGCCAGTGGATAAATTTTGTCATACGGAAAATGTCTGGAGATAAGAATAGGTTTTTTCGTTGAGGGCAATCCTGAATAGAATGGTCCATTGCGAGACACTGATGGGACGTCAGCTTTTGTCGTGGATATAACTGTGACATAAAAAGCCTTGTATTAGTATTTTGGACGGAATATGTTTTTGTGCTTTCATTTTACAAATACGCATGCCGGAAAAGGAAAGGGATAATCCGCTGGCCACTTTTGATATTCAACTTCCTGTATAAAGTATAATTCCATGAAGAACTAATATGCTTTTTAAAAAATCAGAAATTTCAGTTGGTTGATCCAAAATGCGCAGTAGATTAATTTCCGTACTTGCATCACTAAATATCATTGAACTTATAATGCCGTCATTATGAATATATGGATAAGAAAAGATTCGTCAGTATTGGAGGATAACTTGACGTATACACAATAGTCTTCATTATGCAGTTGTAACACTATCCTGTTTTCGATCCAATGAGGAAAACAGTTCTGAAGCTATCTGTTAATTTTAACAGCGTTGGTTTAATATATTGAGTTCCTTTATCGAAAGTGAATTTGATTGTACTTTTTTCACTTGGAAATTCATAATGTTACTATTAGAAATGCCCATTTTAACTCAATATAAACAGAACTAGAATCAGTACGATAGTGCAGATAGAACACTACATTCAATACTGTTGATGATAGCTGAGCACTAAGTACAATAGACCATTCGCACCGCGATACACCACTCTGCATTCAACCCAGCATCTGAGGGAAAAGTTACATTCAGTCCAGCCCTTGAGGAATTTCATTACTTTAGAATATCACTTGCAGGAATGTTGTAGAAGTTCAGGGGCTTTCTGGACAGGTTGCATCGCGAAATGGAAAAATGGAAATAGACAGTGAATCGTTACAAGTTTCGCGTAGCTATTTCAGCCATAAGGTAAAAAAGGATATTCTGAAAAAAATGTGTGTGGCAAATGTTTTCTCATCCATCAAACTAAGTCCTGTTCGCAAAACAAGAATCAAAATATCTGCTGTGCTAAGTTTTTAACGAAGCCACTTGCATAAACATGTTTGTCAACAGTGGAGGTCGCCTGGCGCGAATACAAGACTTATACAGAGTTTAAGTGGACCTGATGAAGGAAAATTGACATTAGCTTAAAAGCTTGTAAGGGGGCGCGGTGGCTCAGTGGTAGAGCGTTCACCTCTGGTGCTTGGGGTCTGGGTTCGATCCCAGCCGCCGCCAAGTGAACTTTGTGGTGGACAAACACCGTGCTTGTGGGTTTTCTCGGGGTTCTCCCGTTTCCTCCCACTTTCTTCATTCCACCATTTCACTCATCTCTCATCATCACCGTCTCCTTTAGCTTTACCGGCATAACCGTGGGACGTAAAACTCAAAGATTTCATTTCATTTCATTTCTTAAAAGCTTGTAAATATATTTTGTAAATTATTAATAATAATAATAATAGGAAATAAATAAATGTGGATAGTCCACGCTTCTGCAAGAATATCACTCAACTGTATCTGGTTTCCTTCTTTGTTTGATATTTATTCAAAATCCCTAGAATATTTACTTATCCAGAATCTTAAGTCTTTCCGTTGTGTTTTCTCTAATAGGTTACAAAAGTATAAAATAGATATAGAAGAGAAGATCATCGTTTTAGATCTATCCTACCGTCCTTGTTGCCACCCAATAAAACAACAGAAGAACCTCAGTCGCTATGACTAACTTAAGTGGAAATCTTACAAGTTATACTTTCGTTTAAACTTTTGTGAATGTTTGACAGCTCGAAAAACTAGTGGAAAGGTCCAGGCAAATAAATAAGAGCGTAAGGTCTGACTTAAACAATTTCTATTACGTCGACAGTGCTTTCTGTCGTAGTTGGATAGGATTGTGGGCAATGCTGTTTTCTCCTCAATGCCTCGTTTTTGTAATATCAGATTTTTGTTTAGTAATCAAAGCCAAATGATCTGTGCGTGAGCCTTTGATTTGCATGGGCCCAGATCGATATTCGCTGAGGTTACAGAAATTTCGACATTGATTAATATCGTGAAGCGATTGAAGCGCTACTTGACTTAAGTCAGTATAGCACTTCGGTCTAGAAATCCAGAAACAACAGCTATTGGAGCCGATTTGACCACACATCAGCCTTTTGGGTATAGCCTATCGAGCATTATGAGGCTAGAAACTTGAATTTAGTTTATTAAAGAGTTTGTGATATAATGATTAATAGAGCAAATGGAATACATATTACCAAATAAAATAGTACTAACCTTTTTGTGTTCGTCTTTGGCGTGGGAAACCCGGGTTCGATTCCCGGTGGGAGCTCATGTGGTTCGGATTCCACGTTAATCTATAGGTCCACGTCTAATATAGCCTTGCTGCTGAACGGGACGTTAAACCCAAAATCAACTCATCGACTAACCTTTTTGTATTTCTAAGAAAATAATATCCGATATTTCGGATACTTTATCGAGTCCATTATCAAGAACAATAGAGACTTAAAACATATGCAGGAGCGGGATCTTCGCATGCTTAAAACTTCAACTTCAGTGCAAATCTCCGTTTAAAAAAAAATCGTATTTTAACCCAGTATTGTGTTGTTCTTTTGGCAGGCTACCCTGTGTATGCGTTTGCCCTTCTTTGGAATTAACGTATATACAATGTAGACACCCCAAAAATTACATGTTACTAGATTAAGTTACTTTTTTATTTAAATGAATATTTTCACAAAAGTTGAAGCTTTTAGCATTGAAGATTCTGATGCTGCATATTTTTAAGCCTCTACGGTCTTTGCTAATGAATATCTGATAAATTATCTGAAATATTGGATACTGTTTCGTTAGGAATATATATAAAAAAAAGTTAGTATTATTTTACTGAGTTTATTGTAATCCATTTTCGCCGTCAACGCTTACTTCAGGGTCAGCTTCACTTTGCTGCAAATAGAACGACTAACTAAAAAGAGTGGATAATAATCTATAACATGGTTATGTATAAATGTGAATAATTTTTGTTTGTGTATGCTTTTAGGGAAAACAGTGAACTGAAGCCAGCTCAAACTGATTGGATTAATAGTACAACTGATACGTTATACAAATTGCTGGAAGAAATTCCGCCGGGTGGACGGAAATTCGCTGAGGCTGTGAAACACATTCTGAAGGTAACTATGAACTGTTTATTTTCATTAATCACCAGTTTTCTTGGAAGTGGGATCCAAATTTGCAATATTTAAAATATGTATAAACCTGACAATGGTAATTGTGAAGAACAGTTTGTGTATGGTTGACAGTATCGTGTCTGGAATTTCTCGGGGTTCTCCTGTTTCCTGCCACACTCTCATTTCAGCAGTTCTTTCAGTCATTCACTTTTATTAATCACTTATCTCCTTTAGCGTCCAGGGCATAACCGTGACACTTGAAACTGAAAAATTGTATGTATTTTTGACAAAGAATTCTTAGAGTGCTGCTGCGTGTTAAGTTTTGTGCCAAATTGCTTGCTATGGTAGCTGAAATGATTCTATTGTGTTGTCGTACGATATTCCAGTATAATAACTTTATCGGGTGTTCTAAAAATAGCGCCCACAGACTACAGCGCACTATTCTACAAGTGAAAATAAAGCAAAAATTATATATAGGATAACTGTCCCAATAATTGACAGTATAAGAACAGTGTTTGACAAATTGCAAGTTTCTTCACTCTTGAAATGAGCCTGGCTTACTGATCTCTCGTAGAGGTACGAAGGCATCCTTCCTTCATCTTTATAGACCATCATAAAAATAATAGACTAATAATTATTATTTTTTACAATATGTATACGAAAAGTTGATCATTGTACCAGTAATTGACACCAAGATTTGTGAGATTCACCAGTAATTGACACCTTGTGACCCAATAATTGACATCTCCTAATATCTTATTCTAATGAACCATATAATTTTCTACCAACTTATCAAGCTCATTTATAAGTTTCCACCTGAATAAACATGTTTATTTCTTTCGCTAATATAGCTATTATAGTACTATTTTGCACTGTCCATCGATTTTCTGTTTTCTTTGGAGAACTACTACTTAGAGGCAAATATTAACAGTGGTGTGGGATTAACAACACTGCAAAGGAAGAAAAGGTGGCAGCATTTGCTTGTACTTAGTCCCGCAGTCTTGTTGCTTCGGATAAATGACGAAAGTGTCAATTACTGGTACACTGTCAATTATTGGGACAGTTACCCTACCGGTAATTGTATATCTTTCGGGTTCTCGTCTAGAGACACTAATTGCACTGTGTGGCAACGTCGCAGCTAAAGAACCACAGAGAACATATACCAATCCATCAAATAGTAACATCGATTCTTTCCAGATGGCAGTTAAAATCGATAGACGTTGACACTGGCACCACTTTGCGTAACAATCAATGCAATTTCTTGATGGATTCGTAGAACAACGCTGATGGTTCCAGGTTAATCTGCAATGTTTCCATATGGTAAAATATTGATTCCCTATAGCGGCTGAAGAAAGCTCCGGAAAGTATAGCATTATATAGCATTTTGACCTGAAGAATATCGCTTTGTTGTCCGTGGGCGCCATTCTTAGAACACCCGATATATATATATATATATATATATATATATATATATATATATATAAACAAAGCATATAGATGCAAACAGCATAGTTAATTTCAAAATATGACCTAAAATCGCAAATTTCACTAATAAATGATTCTTCTTTCTTCTGGTCTAAAAAGCCCTGTCTGTTTTCTTTATAATTATGTTCTTAGTGTCACTTAAATAACGGAGAATATGAAAGAAGTTTGTAGCTGATGTGCAGCGATATCAAGCTAAGTTGTTTGTGTAAGTTTTAACTTACATCGGTCATGGAGCATGTGTGTTAGTTCTATTTGATATTAGTCATATCACATGTACAAACTTTTGAGGTATAAGAGAGCTTATTTGATTCCACGTTTCACTCGTAGTCTCTACTGAAAAAAGATGCTAAATTCCAAATAAAAAAACAAATAAAGGTTATTAAGCTTTAGTAAAGCATTTTAAAATTTTATTTGTTGTTATGGTAAGATTTATGAAGAATTAAAGTGAAGGAAAATAACTGAATAAAAGGGAGTAAAAAATTCTTAAATGCTATAGATGGCAGAATTGTAAACCCTCTTTTTGTCTATAATGCATATAATAGCAAATCGGTGTTCTCACTCGTTTTCATCCTCTTTCAATGTTTTCTCTTGTTTCTCTTATTCATTTTACTACTACTAAATATTCGTTATTTTCCCCTCTGTATTAATTGAGAATTATTTTTAGTTTATATGTGTATATATATTTATATACTTCTCGAATCCACTTGTACCACATTTGTGTTACATTTCAGCTCAATATTTCTTGATAAATCTGCATCCAACGAACTAACTAATCTTTACAGTGGTCTTTAACCCGCGATACCGCTTGTTAAAAATATGCGGGAGCTCATGTAGTTCGGATTCCACGTTAATCAGTAGGTCCCGTCTCATATAACCTCGGTGCTGAAAGGGACGTTAAACTCAAAAATCAACTCAACCCTTGTTAAAAATAATATTGTTTATAATTGTGTAGCATACAATAGCAGCATACGAAGAAGCTAACAAGTCCTATTTTTAGACATATTTTTCCTCATAATGTAAACACCGTTCTAATCAGTTTTAACTTACTGTGTATTCCTTAATACATGTTTTAATTTACTGTACTGTACTGTACTGTATTTATTAGTTTAACTATATGTGAAACTATTCAAAGTTCTGTATGATGATGAAACACGGTAGCTTACTCGGGAGGAACGCAGACTGAAAGTATTTGAGAACAAGATCCTGAGACGGATATTCGGACCCAAGATGAAAAGAAATGAGGAATGGCGGAAACTTCTTAAGGAGGTACTACATAATTTATACGATTTACCAAACATTGTTAGAGTCATCAAATCTAGGAGTCTCAGGTTGGCAGGTCATGTAGCCAGGGTGGAAGAAAGTAGGAACGCTTTCATAATCAACTGAAAGATCAATCAGAAAACAACCATTAGGAAGACCTAGGTGCAGATGGGAGGACAATATTAAGATGGATCTCATAGAAATAGGAATACAAAGTAGAAACTGAATCCAGTTGGCCAAGGATAGAAGTTAGTGGAAAGCTTTTGTGAACGCGACATTGAACCTCCGGGTCCCATAAGTAATAGAGTTAGTTAGTTAGTTATTCAAATTTTGCATGGAAAAATCTTGTTTTCTATTACCACAGTTTGCACAAAAGAAAACAGCATATTTTATTTGCAGTCTGAACCACTATTTTCTTTTGTCGATAATAGTACACCTCAGTTCTAATTTATTTTCAATACAGTTACACTGACTTATGTATTCTAACGAGTATGTTAAATTAAATCCATGTATTATTTATCCATTAATTATTCTCTGTGCTTGATATGTTAATGTAAGCAGGTAAAAGTAACTACTGCATTGTTTAAAAAATGTGAAATCACGTTAGAAACAAAAGCCCAACATTTTATATTCTTCTAAACCGAGGCCCGGTGGAAACACACTGTCGAAAAAGTGTAACAGCTTTTTGAGGCTCACAAGTAAACCTTACGTTTGGGTGAATCGAGTTGCTGACTGAGACACATATGAAAAAGTAGTACTAAATGTGGTCAGTATTTCAGTGAAGTTGTAGGTGCGAAGCTCCAGGGGTTTAGGAGATACAGCTACCAGAACATCACATGGAAGTACAGAATAGTCTTCATACAGTTGGAGGTAAAAACCCTGTAAGATCTGTTGTAATGACAAAAGGTGAATAACAAATATATGGGTACATATTAGGACTAGGGGGAAGTAATATAGTAGGGTATACTTGACGGCGGCCATATTGAAATCCGCCATTTTGAATAGTTTTTAAAATAGAAATAGGGTCATGTGATATATGATTTAAGGCTCAAATTTAATCAGAAGAACAATGGTGACATTAATTTTGATTTACGCGCAATTGGTAAAAAGTTACAGTGAAAATAAATATTGTTGCAGCATATGTATTAGTCCTTTACCCCACCTTGTAAATTTTGTGTTAATGATAATAATTAAATAAAAAGCAGGTGGATAAATATTAGGTCTATGGTAAGAGTTGCCTTGATGGCGGCCATGTTCAAATCCGCCATTTTGAATCAGACAAAAGTTTTAAACAAAACGCATAACATTGACACCTTATTAATAGCAAATAAGGACTAATACATATGCTGCAACAATATTTAATTTCCCTGTAACTTTTTACCAATTGCGCGTAAATCAAAATTAATGTCACCATTGTTCTTCTGATTAAATTTGAGCCTTAAATCATGTATCACATGACCCTATTCCTATTTTAAAAACTTAACCTTAATTCAAAATGGCGGATTTCAAGATGGCCGCCGTCAGGTATACCCTTACTATATGGCTTCCCCCTAGTCCTAATATGTACCCATATATTTGTTATTCACCTTTTGTCATTACAAGAGGTCTTACAGGGTTTTTACCTCCAACTGTATGAAGACTATTCTGTACTTCCATGTGATGTTCTGATAGCTGTATCTCCTAAACCCCTGGAGCTTCGCACCTACAACTTCACTGAAATACTGACCACATTTAGTACTACTTTCTCATATGTGTCTCAGTCAGCAATTCGATTCACCCAAACGTAAGGTTTACTTGTCAGCCATCTTGAGTGAAGTTTTTCCTGGGTTTCCCTCGTTCACACCAGGCAAATGCCGGGATGGTACCTAACATAGTGGTCCCAGGAAGGGACGCCCTCCCTCATATACGTGACGGACTAAATGGCCTTGGATACCGACAGCCCAGAAACCTAATTCCTAATCCTATTCTTCTGTATTGACCCAATCTATTGAAGATCGTTATTACTCTATCCCTAAGATTTTTTTTTTTTTTTTTTTTTTGCCTACCTTATACATTTGAGCGACGATAGAAGAGGAGAAAATCTGCAAAAAGAAAGAAAGAAAAAAGAAACGACGAATTCGAGAACCAGATTTTAAACAAGTTTTTCACGAGATTCTCTTGAGAAGGTTTCGCATTTTTTTCATACCCAATAAAAATAATTGTAGTGTGCTGAAAAGTAAGAGAAAAAAAATGTGATTTTCTCGAGAACTTTTCTAACGACTTTGTTTGTATTTTACATACCAATGTTTCATTAACAGTCTTATACTGTAGTATAAGTTATTTTTCTGGAAAAAATTTGCGAGGAGTAGTTTATTCTTGGAGTGGTTCTTTGCGTGTGATTTTGTTTACATTCCATAAGTAAACCTTTCATTGGAATTCCATAATGTTTGGTAAATAACTTCCTACGAAAATATCAACAAGGAAAGATACCTTGAAAAGCGCCGACTTCAAGAGAATGTGTGGTTGTTCTGGAAGCAGACTGGGTAGCGTAGTGGGTTAACACATCGGCACCGCACGCCGAAGATCCCGGATTTGATTCCCGGTCGAGTTATCCGCTTCTTTGTTCATTGAATTCACATCTATACAGGATTTGGTGTGGAAAAAATCTGGTTGTTTCCTCTTTTCATTAATAGATCTAATCAAATATAAATAAAATATAGAGTTTGTTTGTGTGTCTGTCTGTCTGTCTGTCTATGTGCGGCCTGGGGATCAGACGAGTGGACCGAGAGTTACCTAATTTTGGTCACGAATACTTTGGTCCAGGCCCCAGACCAAGGCGAAGCGTTTTTTTTTTTTTTTTTAATTCAAACTAGAGGGGTCTCAGGGGTGGACGTTTACCAGAACATATAAAAGTAGTAGAAAATGACCGATATTAAGGTCAAATTCATAGTCTACCCGGCCGCTAAGATCAATGGTAAAACTCCGATCGCAGTAACTTTCAAATTCACCCCATTCGGCTGGGGGCCGAGGGTCACAGGGGGAGGGGGGTATACCGAGACATGAAAAAAATAATTCAAAATTACCTATATTAGTGTCAAATCCATAGTTTTCGTGGTCGCTAAGATGAAATGGTATACTACCATAGGCGTTGACTTCCAAATACAGTCCCCATCGCCTGGGAGCCAGAGGCGCCCATGCAAAGAATGGGTATTTCAGCTAGTAATGATAATACAACCGTCAAAGTTCTGAATATGGACACTGGATTGTCCAAGCACAACAGCTAGGCTGTGATACAAGCCATGTGATCTAAGTAAAGAGCATCGACTTCAAGAAAGAGATTGTGTCTCTTCTGGCAAGCGGACTGTGTAGTGTAGTGGTTAATGCATCGGCACGGCACGCCAAAGATCTCGGGTTGGAGTTCCGGTCCAGTCATTCAATATTTCCATTCTTTGTATATTACCCACAGGGAAAGTTCATTCTTGGAGGTTAGTTTCTTTCTAGACGGTTTCCTTAAAATCGACTCCTTCTATTTTGCTCATATTTCATTAATAATGCTATAACGTTGCATAAACCACAACGGGGTAGTTGTGTCTTGGGTGTATTTTTGACCATTTTCTCAAATACAACTCTATTTTAATTATATTTTATAAATAAATATTTCATTAATAACTCAAGTATATGGCTTATGCCATTTCTTATCAAAGAATCCACAAGGAATAGTATACTTTTGAGGCTGAGTTTTCTTCCTTCAAGTTTCTGAAAACGCCTAATAATTTTGTTCGTGTTTCACAAGAAAATTTTTCGTTTTAGTTTCAGAAATTGGAGCGAGAAAGTGTAGTGTGGTGGCCTGTACCTTTTACTTTTGTTAATCTACCCAAAGATCTCATACTGTCCTAGGAGCCTTTCAACTAAAATTCTGTGCACACGGTGCATTTTCTATGCGCATAGTGCACAGAAAACATGCCCGGTTTTAACTCTTTGCAATATAACTAACAATGGGTACATGCTGTGGAATTTTGCATGGCGTTTTTTTGCCCCAAATATTTTCCACTTTTCTTTTTACCTTTTTTAATTTCTTTTGAAAACTGCATTCAGCTATGCAATTCAACAACCAACTTTCAGATCTGTATATAATGAAATAAATTTATATGTTTTTATTGTGCATTTCACTTTTAATTTTTGAGATAATAACTGAAGAGAATGATTAAAGCAAAAGTAAATCATGTAAATTTTCATTTGAGACTTACTCAATTTTCCTCTCATGTCTTCCGTTACGATCTCTCTTACAAGAAGAAATTAGAATCAGAAACTTTCTACTTTTGACACACTTAAATTAAATGAATCATACCCTTAGTTCATGAATAATGAAGAATGAAGTAATTCATGGAATGACCAAGTGGCAGAAAACAGGAGTACGAGTACCATGCGAACACTGTTATATACTTTCGTGAAGCGCCACAGTCTGTAGTGAGCACTCACCATTGATCCGTCATGGATTTTGGACATGTTTTATTCCTATTGAAATCTCAGTATTTCATCCATTCTGAAATTAATATTACCAGTGCAGTAGTTCAATTATATATGTTAGTTCCATTTTAACCAGTAAGATACCAAGTAACTTTACAAAAATACTTACCTTACCAAGTTAGCTCTACAGCCCGGGGTGACCTTGGTTTCCTCGACGATAAGCCTCCATTACTTTCTGTCGTGTATTTTCCTCCTCCATCGTCTTTACGGTCATCCTCTTCTTCTTCCTCCATACATTCTCTCCTGTATTATGCTCTTTGACATCCTATCACGTTCCATTCTTTCGACGTGTCCCAGCCACCTTAATCTTTCCGCTTTTATATTCTTCACTGTGCCTTGTCCTTGTAATATCTCATTTATTTCCGTGTTGTTTGGTATTCTCCAGATGTTGTTTTCTTGCATCGGCCCGTATATTCTTCTGATGATTTTCCTTTCAAACTTTCTCAGTTCCTCTTCATCTGTTTTAGTCATTGTCCATACCTCGGCTTCATAGGGTTATTACTGGTCTCACTAGGGTCTTATATATTTTAATTTTTGAATTCCTTGACAATAGCTTTTTTTCGGAATAACATGATGATTCTAAAGTAAGCCTTATTGCCTGCCTGTACGCTGTCTATAATTGATTCGCTGAATCTTTTTTCGTGACTATTGTGAATCCCAGATACTTGAACTTTGTAACTCCTTCGAATTCCAGTTCGACTATTTTCAGGTTATGTGGACCCTTGTTCGATTTTGAGATGATCATATGCTTTGTTTTTTCACATTCACTGTCAGTCCTAAGTATGCTGTTTCTGTTTCTAGCTTTGTATACACTTCTTTCAGATCTTTCACTGTTCTTGATATTATGGCTATGTCATCTGCATAGGCGCATATCTGTACTGTTTTTGTGAATATAGTTCCTCCTGTGTCAAGTTCCATTATGGCTTTAAGTAGCGCTATAATAAACAGACTCGTCGAACGACCATCTCCTTGTTTAACTCTGTGTTGAAACTGAACGGTTGATTGAGCTTTGTGTCTATTTTTATCTTCGCTTTTGTTTCGTGCATGGTCATTTTAACTAATCTTATCAGCTTTACAAAAATAAGTTGATTTAAATGCAATATTTTTTACATTTCTCTTTGAAAATTCGTGTTATTGGTCACATTTGCTGGTAAATACACTCCCTTTACTGTTTCATGATTTCCAATTAAAAGAAATATCAATGTAGGGGGTGGCAGTGGAATGACGGTTTCCTTTGTTGCAAAAGAATTCATGTTTGAACTTGCTTAATTTTTGATTGTTAGTTCCCAGATTTTGAGATAGAATACTTTGTTTCCTTCAGTGTGGTATTCTATCATAATTCAGAACCTTTTCTGCTTTTACCATGACGGAAAAGAGGGAAAACGACCCCAGAAACAGGGAATTTAGAAAGCGCGAATGAGAGATAATTACATGTTTGAATCAAATGTTCTGCAGATGAGTTCGTTGTCTCAGTAGAAAACGAAAAAATAAAGGCTTTATCCTTTCCTGCACTCTCTACTCTACTTTTGGCTCCCTAAAAGCTTGTTTGTCATAGCACTTTCTTCAAAGAAACAAGTGTCCGTTTAGCTTTTGTGAATTTCGGTTAGTATCTTGTGGTTTTAGTTTTGTATGGAAAAGTAAATAAAATTTTGCATTTTTATGTATAAATCATCAGGTAGGTTATCTTTATAAGTAACAAGTACAAACAATGGCGTTTTGTGATGAGATGATCTTTGGGCGGACCTGGAGGCAAATCTCATTTTTTTCATAATGAAATAGAAATTTTTATTTTCTGCCACGCCCTAAGTTATACGTGCTTCAATGGGCATAAATCATCCTTTTTATAAACATTTTTTTCTATTCTACGTATTATACTTATTTTATGTCTCTAGCTAGTGTCATATAATAATAACCCTATAAAAATTACATTTCTGTACTAAAAAATCGCGCTATCGCGGTCTTACATAGTAGAACGAATTTGGTCGATTAAAAGTTAAATATGAAACTCGGCTAGGAGAATTGTGGATTTATATGGTAAAAGCAGTGATCGCCAAACCGTCGATCGCGAGCTACTAGTAGCTCGCAAGGACATTTTTGGTAGATCGCGTTAACGCTCCAGTTGGCTAATCGTGATTCCTCCACTGAATTGACACTAAAACAGGGGCGCTGACGACATCTGCTTGTTTCTCCCACGCAAATGCCATTGTCGTCCTCATCTCACAGTTGATTGCATATGCATGTGGTTATACACTTATGTTTTTCGCAAGTATATTAAACATTTGCTAACTTGGATAGTTTGATTTCATATTTACTAGAAATGTAAGTTTATAGGCAACAAACAAATGTAAGATTTTTTTTTAAAAAAAAGTTTGTAGTTCTTTTGGTTGGTAGTTCGCTGTAGGATTTAAAAATGATACAGTAGTTCTGAAGCTTCATAAATTTGTTTACCACTGCGTTAAAGTATCCAGAATATTCATTTGATATGACTTTGTGATAAGCTCATTTGTGCATTATTTTTGGTGTATCCAATTCAGACAATTTAGTTCCCTTTTATTTTAAAAAAAACTGCTATATTTACACCAGCGTTATGCATTCTCACACGGATTGCAACATCCAGTAGACGATGCAGCCGACGGCCTTGGCAACCAACGGCAGCCAATTACAGCCCTTCCTGTGATTACGTCATCTGGTAGGCGTAGCTCGCGCAAACAGCGAGAACAAGAGAGAAACCGCGGGAAGCAGCCATCATTCGGCGCCGGAAAGGAAAAGCACGAGGAACCTTTTCGAACATCTCTGCAATAGAAAAATGTGCTAGAAATATCAAATCACTGCATCCACTTATATATACGTATATGTAGAACATCGATACCTATAATAATAATAATAATAATAATAATAATAATAATAATAATAATAATAATACCTTTCTAATTTGAGAGTATGTAAGTATGTTATTTTAATAAATATAAACTTTTATTCGTGTGTTTCATTTACGATAAATGTGTATGGAAAAGTACTGCCTCATGTTCTTTGCCTTGTCTTGCATGGTGCAATATATTGATATAAGTGAATTTGTAGATTGTTTAATTAATTTTTATGTTAAATGATGCTGAAATTTTGTCTTATTTGTATGTCTAATGTTGTTACTTGAATTTTCACCTATGTGTAGTTAGCGGTGAAAGAAGCTATCGTTTTGTGATAACTTGTTTCTTCGTTAACGCTCGGGAGAATAATTCCATTAATAACTATCTAATATAATGTTTGCTCTATTTGGATTACCATCCTATGGAGTAAACATCACAACTTGGTTTTACCTGAATCGGACTTTTTTTTTTTTTTTTTTTTTTTTTTAATCACTCAAGACCTTAAAAAGTGCTAGTTCTTCACATCACTAACTCCTTGTAATTACATGGATTTTCAACTTCCTTATTAAACAGAGAGAAGAGCACTGGAATTCCTGGAAAAATGAAGGCTGTCCTGAGTTTCAAAAACCATCTCAGAAGGCGACGGATGAAGCAAGTGAAGATGGGGATAAAAAGAAGGCTTCAGTTCGACCAAGGAAAGCAAAGAAACGACTGGGTGAATTAATGAAGGAAGCAGTTGAAAACAAAAGATTTCTAATGGGAAAGTAAGTAGTTTTCTCGTGCTGATCTAACAATTTATAATTACATAAAACTTAAGTATGTGTTTTTGCACTAATACAACGCAAGTCCACGTGTAGATGTAAGGATCCGGAAAACGACGAACTTTTTTGAAGAAGGAAATGAAGTGTTTTCGCAACTTTTTTGCCTGTGGAATTCTGGCTTCTTTTTTTAATCAAAAGACCCAATATATTTCAATAAAAAAAATTTTGTACACCTTATGTCTGGAGAACTACATATAGAATAGTCAAATTCAAACTATCAATTAACTCGGTATGATGTGTTTGTTCCGTAGAAAATTCGAAAACTCGATTTAGGGGCGGTTCAAAAATATTGTGGTCCTTGATCGAAAAACTAATTATTGGCCAAGATCTCAATCTGTTGATGAATTTTTTTTTTTATATATATATATAATTCCTCAAATTCTTGGCTAAGGTTTTTCATTTTTTTTTCTTTTTTATCGTTCCTAAAATTCTTGTTTTAAAATACTTCAAGTTTAGTGGAAAGATAACTGTACGTTCCATCTGGTTTTCCCCATTCTAAGACGAAAGAACATTTAATTATTGCATTCTAAAGAGAAAATCCTTTAAAAGTTTAAGAATTAAAGAAAATCGATCATTCGCTAGAACAGAAAATCTGTAAATTGGTGGACACGCTCCAGTTCCAACAAATAGTTTATAGAGCAATTAGGTTTACGTTTAACGACAAAAATGTTTTAATAAAAAGTTTAATAGTATTCGCAATAAGCATTCTAAAAATGTAGTAGATTTTGTTCCAGCGCCCCTTTTGAAAACGAGAGTGCTCCCTTTCGGCATTATCGCTCACATTGAGTACCACTGGACAAGAAAAGTGACGTAGGTACTCATCACTGTCAACGTAAAGATCTAAGTTATAAAACTCTTCCTTAGTAAATAGGAAAGCGAACAACATACCTGTTCTCTTTGCTTTCCTATTACTCTTAATATTAAACGACCGTGATGAAAATAGATTCGGTTTCCATTTTATTATTATTATTTAACTATTAATACGATTACTGAGAATTAGTTTAGTCTGTTCAGTCTGTAATTAAATATTATTATTTCATTTATGGTTAAATATTATTGTAACCTTAAGAGAAATAAAGTATTTTTTCATTTTTCCAGTGCTGAATTGACGAGACTGTGGAATTTGTACCCGAACAACTTAGAGGCATGTAGATCAAAAGACAGAGATTTCCTACCTTCCTTGGAAAGCTATTTTGAACAAGCTATTGAGCAACTAGATCCTGCGAGTATGATAGAGGATCAATATAAGTAAGTAGTGAGTGATACTTTTTTCCTGTAAACATGTGTATTTATTGTTGAAATTCAGTAAGGTAAAAAAATATAATAGCAAGACTATCCATGGCTTTGGATTGATTATTTTAACAATAGAAGAAACACTGACCAAAGCTTCAAACCCACTATATTTTAAACTATAATATGTAACGGTTTCGGATATCTAACATATCCTTTTCCTTCCACCTCATGCGAGGTTTTTCTTTTCATTAAAGGCACAGATCTTGCATCCTTGATTGCCTATATCCTGAAAATTGAGATTATAATAATTAGTATTAAGTAGGTTCTTTAATATTTAAGATTAAATACTATATGACTGTTTTTTTTTTATTTTTATTTATTTATTTATTTATTTATGCATTTGCTCTTGACTAAGTTCGCAGGGTTGTATAAGAATATCTGATGAGTTCCTTGTTTGTTATTTTTTTTTAATTTAATTTAATAAATTTAGATTGTTCTGAGTCATGAATTGGATGAGATGGCTTAATATATCAACATCTTTTGAATATAATATCATACTAATGTTAACTGGCAGAGTTTGCATAATTTTTACTAATTGTTGACAAAAAAAAAAAAAAATCTATTTTTATTAAATAGTTCGCACTGAAATATCAAATGATTGATCGAACCATGATCTTTTTCACACCAACATAGATTATTCTCTTTTTTATTAATTTGATGTAGTTTTATCGGATTTAATATTGTATGAAGAAACATTCGGATGAGTAATATCGTTTTGTATCTTGACCATTTTTCTATGGTATTGTATAACGGTTTATCGTTAATCTCCATTATTTCCCAGTAGTGTTTTCCACGACCAAGTCTAATTTTCTTTTTCCATAAGTCTATTTTCCGTTTTTTTTTTTTTTTTTTTTTTTTTGTTTTGTTTTGTTTTACTATATACTTAAAATTGTGAAATGGAAGTTTTATGTTGTCGCTTTTCTTGATAGTTCATCCACTGATTCATTAAATTTGATGCCTACATGTCCCTTGGTATAAAATAGATGGATTTGAAAATTCTTGTTGTTTAGAGCGAAATAACTAGATTTAATTAACATTATATTCCATCATAATGTAAAAGCAGACCATTTAGGGTGATTTATGGCTGTTATAACACTTAAAGCATCGGTACATATGCATGCATTCTTTATCTGTAGCTTATTGATTAATAAGAAAGCTTGACGGATTCCAAACGCTTCTGCTTCAAATATTGACGTACTTTTTGGTAATTTGTATTGTTTTTCAATCTTGTATTTAGGAATGAGAACCGCAACACCAACTGGGTAGTTTTGCTGTTTTGATCCATCGGTAAAGATGAATGTACAATCATCTGATAACTGGTCTTTATAATAATTCCATATGTTTTTATGTATGTTTGGCAATTTCTCTTTTGAATGAAATTGTATATAGTTAGGGATTATTGATGGAATTTTAATTAAATTTACTTTATACTGAAATATATCCTTCCTCAGACACTATAGAACATAAATGAAAATACAGTCATTGTTATCAACATTTTTTTAATTCTTTTAATAGACATATATAGTTATTGTTATGAAAAAGTTTAAATCCTTTTAACAGACATATATATATATATATATATATATATATATATATATATATATATATATATATATATATATATATATATATATATATAGTCATTGTTATAAAAAAAAAAAAAGTTTAATTTCTATTGCTGAGGCCTTCAGCCAATCCCTTGTCTCCGTGTTCACTTTTCAACCAATCACGTTCTGTTATTTTTGGTTCTTATAAGGACCTTTTTTTATTTTCTTGTCCACGCTATCCAAATGAAACCGTTACATATTATAGTTTAAAATATAGTGGGTTTGAAGCTTTGGTCAATGTTTCTTTAGTTTAAAAAAAATATAATCTCCCAAAAATAACTTTAGTCTTTTAAATTAGATATCTTAATAGCATATATAGACAAACTACATTTACAGTTGCTACTATAAAATGTTAAGTGACATTGATCGTCACAGACTGTCTTTCAAAAGTTCACATATTACTTATTATTCTTTAAAACATTGTTTGCCTCATTACTTCTTCAACAACTCTCCCCCTTTTTCCAAAAGAATTCCACTTGTATCTGGTACTTTGTTTTGATCTGGGTTCTTAGTCTTCTTCCATTCCTCCTTTGATCTCATCTCCTGAACATCAATGGGCTGCTTCTCCACCATAGTTCCAATCAGTCAGTACAATTGGGCTGCTAGTACATCGTAGTTCTTATTAACAAACGCCCACGCAACTCTATCAATCAAAGAGTTATTTCCACCAACTTCAATTACTGGCGGTTATTTTACATCGCAACTCTACCCTAAATCTTCCCCACATGACATCTACATCTCCACTTTGTTCCTCGCGAAGTCAACATCTTAATTAAGCAGTCTCTCTTGAACAACCTTACCATCTTTGTTTTTGCTACAAGCTACCAGATTTTCATTGTAATATTTCACATCTCATAATCGATCACGTTATTGAGGATTTTTACGTCGATTTGTTGATTTATGTGTCATGAAACTTAACTGCATCCTACTTCACTTTTTCTGAATGAAGTAAGTTTTACATGGAAGCTTTTATTTTATTTTTTTTTTTTATTTTTTTTTTATTTATTATTTTTTTTTTTCACCACATAAATGTAACTAAAGTTGCAGAAATGTTGGAACAATGTAGTATGAGTTTTGGTTTATCCTAAAAATTCATACATAAGGTCATTTCCTTAACAGATATTCTTACTGCTTGGTAACCCACCCCGTACGCGTTAAAATAAATTTCTAAGCTCAACTGTTAATCTTTATCCGGAAACAAATTGCAAGAGTACATGATGTTGTAGCTGTACCAATTTTTTTCTCTATATTTTATATTTGGATTCTGTCAAGTCTGAGCATTATATGTTTTAACAAACAGCATTTAACATCATTTCTTCACGTGTTAGAAATTAATTAATTGTACATAGGCCTATTTCTGATATAGAAAAGATTGATCAATAAATAACTGACAGATTTCAACTCTACCCTAATCCATATAGTAAACAGTCCGGTCAAGACCTACTCCTACCGTCCTGCTACCATGAGTTTTGCTCTTTCTTAAGCATGTCTTCAAAAGTAAACCAATTTCAGAAGGCGAAAAAAACTTGAAAAATGCTATAATCAAAAATTGTCAGACAAAACTAACTTGGACAGTACTGTATATCGTCAATTGCCTGTGATGGAAGTGACTCACGGCATCATGTCAGTTATATACAAATACGGAAGACCATCAGATCAGCAGTGGTATATTATTTTACATGAAATGGGAGAATTATTACAAGGTAGCCACGAGGGCACTGATCAGGAGTTAGCTTAATCTGAAACTGTAGGTGTTATGGTTTTCTGTTTAGTGGCCAACGTGAGATAATTTAGAGACTGAGGTGTGTGTGTATGATCTCTTTACGTGTTGTTTAATTACTTCATACCATACTGCAGCCTTGGAGCAGCTAAAGCTGATACAGAACAGTTTCACGACAAGTCTTTTATGAAAGATTAAATGAGATACCGAGGCTGAATTATCATATATAATATAGGATGAATAGCTTGAGTTAGAAAATGTATTTATAGTATGAAGTGAGAAGATACCAAGTGTAATAGACAAATTAAATTTTTCAGCCTGAAAAATTTCAACTTTCAAGAAATTTTTCAACTTGAGTGATAATTTTGCTCTGTTAAATAAAATCAACAGTAATCTGAAGGCTCTTGGTTTCCAACTAGGTAATACTAATTTGTAGGCAGTCGTATTACAAGAAGTTTCAGGTTTCGGTTTACGGAAATTGATGAAATCAGTAATAAAATCCAAACATTTGGAGAGTAAGGTCCATGAACTGGCATCTGAAATTCCCCCCCCCCCCCCCAAAAAAAAAAAAATCTTATCTGTTCTCAAACTTAGAGATGTGTTTTACTAAATTGGAAGATAAATTGCAAATATCTGCTGATAATTTAAATTGTAAGAAGTTGAGGTCTGAATCTAATTTAAATTAGATTTTTTTTTCCAAAGAAAAAGAAAGAAAAAAGATAATAAGTACTTACTTAGTATTGTACTTCACACTTACGTATGATGTCATAATTTACAGACATATAAGGAGGAAACAGTGACTATTTTAGATTATGACATTTTGTAACTACTATGAAGTTATGGTACGTTATACGTAGAATTTTAATATTGCTCTTTACAGTAGTGAAGTAATTTTTCATATGACTTTGACTCAGTAAAAAATTTCGCTGAATTTATATAAGATCTCATTATTATTATTTTTTTTTATTTTAAATGTTTATTCATTCTTATATTATTATGTTTCTAGTGAATAAACACAATATGATTACTAATTTTTAGTTTTTGCTGCTATGTGGAGATTTTCTGTAATTTCTAATGTTCAATAAATAAGTATAATACCCTTTTTTTTCCAAGTTGCATTTCATCCGTAAAAACACAAGTGATTTTTTTTAACAATATGTAATAATACAAGAATTTCAAATTATTTACCTTATTGTTCTGTGGTGGTTGTTTCAGGAGAGTGAATGACGGAAGCTTTGGTTGGAGAGCTCTTAGGTTGTTGGCACGAAGAAGTCCACATTTCTTTACGCACACAAGCAATACGATCAATAAATTACCAGAATATCTTGAAGCAATGATCAAGAAAATAGCCAAAAATCGTCCGGTGAGTTTGTCTTAGAAAGTTAATATACTGCTAGAAGTCTAACAGTAACTAATGTTAAAGAGCTAATCTGTAGTGTCAGGATCCCAGATTCGATCCCAAACTGTGATGTTTGGGGTGTGTATGTAGATTGATTGAAATATTTAGAACTTCCTTGTACTTTGAATTGTTAACGTTTTTTTTTTTTTTTTTTTTCTCGAATGAGAACTAGAAGTATATGGTAACAGAAAATAGAAAGTAGAAAGTGAAAAAAACATGCTATGTATAATCTGATATTTGTTTGTGGTCAGCAAATAGCTGTCAATAATGTATATTCAGAATTGTTTAGTTAACTTTGAATGATTGAGATTAGCATGCTTTGTTGTACTCTCAAATAACTCAAGTTAAAAAAAAAAAAGAAAATATTCATTTATTTTCTAATTAAAACTTGATTTGAAATAAATCGACAGTTCATTGTCTGAACTATCAAACCAAATAAATCCTTTTCCCAAACGTATAGTTTACGGACTTCAGAAAACAAAAGCACAGTTCCTGTTAGTTTAAATACAATAAATGTGACAGAAAACCGCGTGGTGTCAAGGAAGTTGTTCTAATTATACAATAACCTTTCTGTTCATCATCATGCATGACATTATGAATGGAACCGAAGTTTGAAAGGGTTTACTAATAAGAACGTCAAATATTTAAAATGAAATGGAATGAAATCTACGAGTGATGATGAGATTTTTTTTTCTTTTACTATGAAAAGCAATCAATGACATTGTGATTTAAAGATGTTCCGCAACCATAGAATACAGTTGTAATTGTAATTAAATGTAATAACTGGTGAAGGGATTGAGGACAAAAGTTGGATCATGATAGCCATCCTGAAAGTTTCCATCTTGAGGCTAGCGGAAGAAATTTCTGTTTCCTTCAGAGAGCACACTACCCAAGAAATCTTGGATATTCTTGAAAATGCATTCGGAGCTAGATTATTTTACCAAGGATCCGATGACATACAGATTTAGTCAACAAAGAAATAAAATTACAATAAAAGATTAAGTATTCGTGATAATGTCCTATGTAAAGAATTTCTGTAAATTTTCAATTCCGTGTACATTTGTTTTGTTCCTTAGAGCTGAATGTGTAGTATTTGATGTCGTCTTTATAGTGTGACTGAGGAAAGAACTTTTTCTGTTGTTCAAACACCGTGCTCGTGGGTTTTCTCGGGGTTCTCCCGTTTCCTCCCACTTTCTTCATTCCACCACTTCCTTCATTTCTCATAATCACCGTCTCCTTTAGCCTAACCGGCATAACCGCGGGACGTAAAACTCAAAGATTTTTTCTGTTGTTGTTTTTTGTTTTTAAATCTAACAAAGTTATGTAAACTGCGAAATATTTGATGAAGTAAACAGAAAATCTCCACCATGTATGGAACTGTGCCTTTCATTCCAAACCACTCTTCATAATTTTATTATTACTAATACACTTTTATTCCAAACTTCATGTGAGCTCCTTCGTGGCTAAGCGCTTAGTTTACGCGCCTTTGGCGTGGGAGACCCGGCTTCAATTCCCGGCGGGAACTCATGTGTTTTGGATTCCACGTTAATCAGTAGGTCCCTTCTCATATAGCCTCGCTGCTCTAAGAGGCGTTAAACTCAAAATCAAATCTAAACTTTATGAACCAAACTTTTGAGTATTTGCAGAAAGATCGTATACATTTAAGGTATTTTAATTTATAATAATAATAGAGATATTTTATTCGTAAAATTTTTAAATAACTTTTTTGTTTTTACTTCTAGCAAATGTTGAATAATGATGAGGCAAAACAGGAATCGTTAGAAACTGATATGCAAGCAGTTAATGATGGAATAGTTGAAGTAGATGAAGTGTTGAAACCTGAAGATCAAGAAGAAGAACGGAAAGATAATAATAGTAAGTAGCACATGTTGATATTACATTACATATATTGATAGTAAAGGAATTTCACTTAGGATACCTGAAATTTTGTATAATTATCATCGTAATTAATTATGATTTAGAAAACCAAAATCCACCGTTGTATAAATATGGCCTTCAACCAGTGCCGTTACTTGTGGGGGAGCAAGGACAACTGCCACTATTTAAACTCTCCGCCGTTCGAAGGGACTCTCTTCAAAGTAGAACTTTCTTACTCCATAGGATACGACACGAACATGAATGTATAAATGGTGTTCCGAGTAGGTTCACCACGTCTCAAAAAAAAAAAAAAAAAAAAAAAAAAAAAAAAGTTGTGTCAAACATTGCATCCTCAATTTAACTTGTGAAGCGTGGAATGGTCCCACTATACCATTTCCAAAAGAACTTAAAATAATTTAAGATTCGAACAAAATATATTTGCCTAACATGAAGCTTAAATGTAATCTGGGCTCTATTTCATTAAAACACTAACTGGGGGCCCAAATATTAATGTTTACCCCTTCCCCATTGAATGTTCCAAGTTATGGCGCTCCATTCGACCTTCAGTCAATTTAGTCAGGATTATTATTATTATTATCAGCTCTGCTATCTTTTGTTACTTTTAGTCTTCTTCGTCTGACTTTCATTACAACTTCTAATATTTTTCGAACTATAGTAGACACTCTTTAATCCGGCATGCACGGCCGTGCCGGATTTGCGATTATGCCGGATTATCGAACGTCAATATAGTTAAAATGGGAATACCAAAGATAACGATAAGATCAATAAGTTCACTAAATTAATTTAGACCCGAATTATTAGTTGGTTTAATGTATAGTTATGTTTGCCCCCCCCCCCTTCCCCTCTTTCCCAAAAAACAAACTTTTAAAATTCACTTCGAGGAAAGCTTAATTTAACCAAATTACAACAAATGGCCCTATTTAAGCTATTCTGCATTCAGTTTACCACTAATTGCCTTATTTAAGTGAATTTTAGCAAAAATTCATAAAGTTAGTCCCTTACTTTCCGATCGCCCTTCCCCTTCGCACAAAATTTCATGAAATATTCAGGTTTAATTGTACTAAACGTAATGCCATATTTTCACACTATATTAAACACTTTAATGACTTCCAAGTGGTACACAACATTTGAAACCGTCACACTTTGATGTAATTTACTGATTTCATTACAAAGCGAAACTCAGTTTATCTTGATTTAAACTGATCCGATTTAGCCCAAGGAAAAGGATGTTGTAGATTGAACTTTAACTTGATTTCTCTTCACTCGCTTTACTTTTAAACCACACTCTGTTTACTCAATTATTTCTATTTTTTAATCCATTTCTTGCAAACGAACGGTCAAAACACATGCACATATGATGTATGTTAACACTTGAAAACTTTGTCCATTGAGAATGAAATTCCCATTTCTTTCTTTCTCCATTTACTTCACAAGGTTCAGAACAAAGAACATCAGATGCCATGGTATGCTTCGCTCCACGTAACCGGAGTAGCACATAATAGCTTGACACGACGTTACGCACACACTGATCCCAATCAGACAGAATATAAAAACCACCGTAACACGAGGAAATGTGTTTCTAAGTGTGTATGGAGAAAAAGAATAGGCGTGTCTTCCCCTCCTTCACAAACACGTTAATGAAGCACCAGTTCAAACGAAGTAGCTTACAAATGCGCTAACTCAGATTCAGTTTATTATTATTAGTATTATTATGTACTCATTATTTTTCATTAGGTACTCATTATTTTTAGTTATACAAAACAGTACAAGATAACATAAACTTTGTACACAAGTAACTTTTTTTTTTTTTTTTTTTTAAGATAAACTTTTTTCAATTTAAGCTGTGGCGTCTCGTATGAACGCTACAATTTAGAGTGTTGTACTTTGTGAGGCTTGAGTCGAGCGGAAATCGAATGAGAAAGTGTTAGAGAAGAAAAGAACAATTTTAGATGCAATTGGAAAGAGGAATTTAAATTGGTTGGAATGTTAGCGAGAAGGAACTGATTATAAGAATATGGTAGCTGGAAAAAAACGAAAGAGCGAAAGAGACTACAGTTGATGGACAGTATTAAAAATAAAAAAAATACTTCGTGAAAACAAAGAGGTTCGCTGAAGACCGTGGAAGCTTCTCAGTTGTGCTATGCTAAGCATAGGCAGAATACCTATGATTATGATATTAGAAACACCAAGACTTATAACCCATCATCATCGAGTTAGAAAGTTGTGGTTGGCATTATATAGGTACAAACGTAAATGAAATCCTCACAGCAATCCTGGATTCTTTGATTCGATAGAGACCCAGATTCTGAAGGACAACAAGTCTTTCTCTTTCCAAGTCCTTAACCAGCATTAGTCTTAACCTATCTCTTCTTGCATTATCCTTAAGTTATACATTTAACGGTTTCAACAGTTTCTTTTATTTTTTTGCAGATTTCCTTACTTTAGCGACAACGTCTTGGATTGTTACATATTCGAAATCTCCTTAGAAGCGGGAATACTATTCAAAAACACTAGATCTTAACATTGTCGAAAACACTTGACCTTAACATTGTAATGTTCCCATAAGATGTTGATGCAGTTTTCGTAAATTATCTAGGATATTTGATGTTCACATTTTGTTTCATGCTCAACCTGTAAAACAAATAAAATAAAGTTCAAAATAATGCTGTTATTTGAAAGTATAATAGTATATAACATACTATTATATTTAACAATTAAGGAATTCAGTGAAATGTGTAGGATGATAGGAAGTGTATTGTCAAAATTGTATCCCCAGACCTCGTATACTTATGGTATATTTAAATTTTATCAAAAAAAAAAAAAAAGTATTAGATAATACTACATATCTTGTTTGCAGATCAGGAATATGAAGACGGCGAGGTGCGGCATGAAAAATCGAAGCCTATGACGAAAGAGCAGATAGCAGCTGTGTCAGAAAAAGTGGGACCCGACTGGAAGAAACTAGCAGCTAAGCTTGGATATGCTAAGGATGAGGTAATGTGGATATTATTGCGGTGGTAGTTGTGTTAGTGGAAAGAAGAGAAAGGCTGATACAGGATAATTTGACACATTAAAGATTTGAATTCAGATCACGGGTAATTCACTTGAACATCTTTGGTTTTCGTTTTCGTAATTGTCAGGGAGCGTTGTTGTTTAAGACCTGAGATAGTGAAAATAGAGGGGCACTGTGGATCAGTAGCCTATGGTGCGAGGAGTTCCTGGTTCCATTCCAGGCCATATGAATATCTTATGAACTTGTGTCCTTGAACTTTCTCGGAGTTTTTCTGTTGTTTTTTCCCACATTATCATTCCATAAGTTCTTTCATTCACTTTCATTAATCAGTGGTCTCCGTTAGCGTAAGAAGCATAACGGGGAAACGTTAAAATAAATATTTCATTTCCCCTTTTTTAAAAATATTACAGAAATAAATTTTTGTTAGCCAAATATTTCTGCGGTTTAACATAGTTTACCTAATAGATTAATGTAGACTACACTCGAGACAATACCCAGGAAAGACATATAGAAGCAGCTTACCAAGTGTCGAGCTAAAATACTTGCTGCTATAATTTCAACATCTGGCATCATACTGTCTTAATCGAAACATGTTTTTTTTTTTTTTAAAAAAATGAATTTTTCCATCGATAGAGGCATAATTTAATTGTACTTCTTCAAGTAACAATTTGATTCTTGTTTAATGCTCGATAGCTGGTGTTACTTCTTTCATCTGAGATTGTACTTTTCACTTATTCACTGCATCTTAGCATATATTGCGAATTTAACTTCACAGTTTTTATCTCCCATAATCTGGTAATATCACATCCTCGTAATATACCGTATGAATGAAAGGATAGTCATTTAAAAAGAAATACATCAATTTTTGTGTTAAAAATAATGCAAGGCTTTCTATTTGTTAATCGAATAATTGAGTTTTCAAATCAGTCCTGGCTAAAATTAAGTAGGCGTAAACATGTAAGGATCCTTGAAGAAGTACGGATTCTCAATATTTGAAAATGTGTCCCATTCGTTGTGTAAATAGGTATAACTATTGAAATATTAGTGTAGAGAATGCTTGAATATACAAGAGTCACACACAAAGAACTGTATAACTTTACGAAATCGGGATGAAAATTAGTATGAAAAAGAGGAAAGTAATGTTTAACAACTTAGCAAAAATCGAGGATTGCAGTTGAAAATACAGAGTTAGAAGTAAATATTTACATTTACTTGGAATAAAAGAAGTCCATTGGCAATATTAAAAAGAAATTAAGACTAGTGAAGTGGAAAGGAACAGCTTCATATTGAAAAGTAAAATACAAATGGGTTTAAAATGAAAAAATTTCGATGATTGATCGGAGACGTGGACGTGAAGAAATTCAGACGTTCACCGTGAGCACAGTATGTAACAAAGTCTGGAGGGATGTATGCTAGGAAATCTTTAAAATCCCTATATATATCCTGTGCAATATTGCAATATTTATATGCCAATTTGCAGCGAGAACTATACAAACAAACTCATCGTAAGTGCATACGGTTTAAAAAAAAAAAAAAAAAAAAAAAGCTTTTAAGCAAATAAATGTTTGTAGTGTTATAGTGTTTAAGTTACGTCAAAATTTTACTTTCTTAAGTTTATATTATTCAGATGTAACATTAAATAAGACTTTCACTTTGCTTCATAATACAGACGCATTTTTTCTTTCAGATTGAATATTTCGAGAATGAGCAACCCGACAATGCAGCACGGTGCCAATACATGTTAACGCTTTGGAAAGGAGATAACGAAGAGGACGCAATTCCAGAAAATTTGGCTTATGTTCTGGAAGGTTTAGGCTTACAAGAAGCGGCAGATGTTCTTTCTTAAGCTGTAATGACGTTGAAGAAATTCTAATAATTATTAATTATTATTTAAAATAAAATTACAATAGTTTTTGCATTACGTGACCATGTTATTTATTTTCCGTCTCTGGTAATTGATTTTTCTGGGTTGGAAACATAGTTCGAATTTTGATCTTTTGTAAAGTTAGTGATGTAAGTTATAAGTCAATAAAATTTTCACCTGAAACACAAAAGTTTTAGAAAAATTAAAATTAAAAGATCTATTCAATTAGTCGGTCTTCATCACAATGATAAGATGATATTGTTTTTAAGATTTTGCAGTGAGAAATAAGCAGTAAAAGAATTACAACTGCATTTTATTGGTGGATGTATTCCAAATTAGCACTTTTTAACGAATTGGCGGTTAGATATTCAGTTAAATATTGTGTTTATTTTTGCTGTTTAAATTATAGGTTTCTATATTATATTTGAATTTCGTTAGTTAGATTTTAATTTTGGATGTTTATTTTTATCAAAATGACTCGTAAGCTATGCTTTCAGTGAAGAGTCTGTTGGAATATAAGAGTACATAGTCAGAAAGTGTTTAAAAATGTGCACTAGCCGTTTCTAAGGTATTTTGGGCATGAGTATGTGCAAATAGAAAGAGATAAGATTTAACGAAGATATGGATTATTGATGCTATGTAAGATATGATTTAGGGTTTCAAGATTACAAGAAGATATGATAATGATGAGTAATATGTTTTAAGAGATTTATATGAAACTAGGTTAAAGGTACAGATAAAGAATAAACAAGATTCAAGAAGATTTACTAAGTATTGATTTTGGTGTAGAGTAATGTTGTAGTAAGATAGATACAAACAAAGTGATCTAGATACGATATAAAGATTTCCGATTAAGCAATTTAACCTAACAATTTTGGCGCAGTCTACGGTAGGATAGAATTCAAGCTCTAGGATACCAGTATTGATCCAAGAAGAATTACAGTTAACAGATTGTATTGAAGGATTAAAAGAGAGAGCTAGATTGCACAATGTCTTCATTGCCAAGTTTTCCACCTTTCAACTGTGAAACCGATCGCCTGCAAGCATATCTGGATCGCTTTGAACATTTATGTATAGCCACGCAAATCCCAGAGGACAGAAAGGTCTCAACTTTGTTTGCTGTTATTGGTTCCGAAGCGTATGAGCAAATCTGTAATATGTGTTGGCCAGCTTCACCATCGGAAAAGTCATATGAAGAAATCAAAATAGCTATGAAAACATATTATGCAGCAAAAGTGAACGTTATTTCGGAAAGATTTCAATTCCACAGCATGAAGCAGAAGCCTTATCAGTCGATTAATAGCTTTGTACTAGATCTTAAAAAGCAATCATCATATTGTGGCTACATTTGTTGCTTGGATGAGAATCTTCGAGACCAGTTTGTGTTTGGAGTCACTGATGAAGCGATTCGGCGCAAGCTGTTAAACACAAAAGATTTGACTTTCCAGCTAGCTATAGACATTGCGTTAACTATGGAAAGCACCGATCAACAGTTGAGGTTGTATAAGCCTAAACCAGAGTCTGGTATAAATATGGTGCTTAAACCAGAGTCTGGTATAAATATGGTGCGTCCGACAAAGAATCGTTTTGCAAAAGTTAACGATCGGCATGGGTCTAGTTCCAGTTCAGCATCTCCATCATCATCTCCAAGATCGTCACCGAAATTTCCTGCTCGATGTGTTTTCTGTAAATTACAACACAGGAGAGGAGCTTGTCCTGCGTGGGGAAAACAATGTTTTAAATGTGGACGTAGGAATCACTTCGCATTAGCCTGTCAATATGACACTTTTGAAGCCTCTGAAAATACCATCAGGAAGTCGGAACAGGACGAACTAGTTGAAATGGCAAATCAGCTGAAGTTAGATAACATATTTTGTGACACGGAAGAGGAACGCTCATTTTCCGATTGTGATCCACACTATGGCATGACGGACATATTGTGGTATGATCAGTGGAACCAAGAGAATTCACAGTGCAAGGATGAACAGCGTGACAGGACCAAATGCACGGATCAACAGCAAGACAGGATTGGGTTGGCAACAGTGGCAACCGACGGATTACAACAAGGGCATATGTCAGAGCTGCATGAAGTAGAGGTACCGAACTACCCAGATATAGGAGTTTTAGAGGATAAGCATACGAATTCTCCCAAGAGAGTTAAACATGTTTGGGCCAATTGGTGGTATAAAAAAAGGTCACGAGATCATCGGAAAGGGTCTGATAGCAAGGAGAAGAACTGTGATTCTATGGAAGCCGCCAAGAACACTTCGTGGACGGAGGAGCTGCAAGAGCGTGACGTAATTCTTGCTCAGCTGATGGAGAAACAAAAGTGCATGCAGGCACAGATAGATTTTCTGCTGGAGAGATGGCAGGCGCTGCAAAGAAGAAGGAAGTCCAGAAGATGGAAAGGAAATGAAGATTATTCTGATGATTCTTAAATTTCTTAGATTGGATTTCTGTTTCTGTGATTAGCTTCTGTTGCAAGTTGTTAGATTATGTTACTAGATGTTAGATTAAGTTGCAAGATGTAGAGTTTTGTTTGTAAAGAGGGGAGAATGTTGGAATATAAGAGTACATAGTCAGAAAGTGTTTAAAAATGTGCACTAGCCGTTTCTAAGGTATTTTGGGCATGAGTATGTGCAAATAGAAAGAGATAAGATTTAACGAAGATATGGATTATTGATGCTATGTAAGATATGATTTAGGGTTTCAAGATTACAAGAAGATATGATAATGATGAGTAATATGTTTTAAGAGATTTATATGAAACTAGGTTAAAGGTACAGATAAAGAATAAACAAGATTCAAGAAGATTTACTAAGTATTGATTTTGGTGTAGAGTAATGTTGTAGTAAGATAGATACAAACAAAGTGATCTAGATACGATATAAAGATTTCCGATTAAGCAATTTAACCTAACAGAGTCTACAACAAGTACATATTGGAAATAAATATTCTGAAGTTCAACGTAATATTAATGTGTACAGCACACAATTAGAACTTCTAATTGTTAAATAATTTGTTTCATGTCATCCGAACGAGAAAAATGTATAATATTTTTCACAAATAAAATATCAAAATGGCATTAATTTTTCCTTCACCAAGGAAACTTTCTACGGCTTTCGAGGTCTTTCTAAACATTTGTGGGAGAAAATCATAATTTGCACAAGAGAATTCTACTTTTTCCATAAATGACACGAACAAGTAAGTTTTCAAATTAATATTCAATTAACTTCTCACCGAGGAAATTTAGATAAAGCTAGCTGAAGTGCCCATTCTTCGCTTGAAGAGAATAGGTTTGTGAAAATTATTTAAACCCAAACCTATTCTCTTCACTCTCTTAGGATAAGCATTTTAACGAAAGTGTAATGATAAAAACCCATATAATGCGTAAACCAACTGTAGAAATTAGCGAATTAGCGAATGAAGTTTGAATTTTTGAAACGCGGGAACATCGCGTTACGCGAAAAAAGCTGAATAGTTCATTTATGAAAAAAGTAGAATTCTCTTGTGCCAATTATGATTTTCTCCCACAAATGTTTAGAAAGACCTCGAAAAATATACGTTTTTCTAGTTCGGATGATATGAAACGAATTTTTTAACAATTAGAAGTTCTAGTTGTGTGCTGTACACATTAATATTACGTTGAACTTACTTGTTGTATACACTTCACTGAAAGCATAGCTTATGAGTCAATTTTAATATAAATAAACATCCAAAATTAAAATCTAACTAACGAAATTCAAATATAGTATAGAAAACTTAGCATTTACACAGCAAAAATAAACACAATATTTAACTGAATATGTAAGCGCCAATTCGTTAAAAAGTGCTCATTTGGAATACATCCACCAATAAAATGCAATTATAATTCTTTTACTGCTTATTTCTCACTCCACAATCTTAAAAACATCATCATCTATCAATGGTGATCAAGGCCGACTAACTGAATATATCTTTTAATTTTATTTTCTCTAAAACTTTTGTTAGTTTCAGATATATATTTATTTATTTTCGTCACACTGAATTGTTTGTTATCGCGTTACGCGAAAAATATATATCATTTATCAGGTAAATCCTTTATCAAGATACGCCTTTGTGACTTCTAAACAGATAGACAAAATATAAATAAATCAGCTGGTACCATACAAATATTGGCAGGGAGAGTTTCTTGACATATTTTATGATACCACGTATTTACAATGTTGTGAAACCAACACAAAGTTATATTTTTTTTCAAGCACTACGCCAAATTATTACAAATTTCAAATTGACGTGTTTAGCGAAAACTTATATTATCACATTTATTACTTAGTGTTGCAAACTAAGAACACTACAGTATCACAAACATCCAAACTTTCGTAGCCTCTGTAGCAGTTATAACGTGAGTAAGACAGACGGGGCAATGCACATCTAAAGTGCTTAAGTATCTAGTAATATGGTCATGATACAACGATTTCGAATAAATAGGAACAAAGACATAAGAGATTAAAAATTTGACAGTTTTCAAAAGCTTTTATTTCGAAAAAAAAAAAAATGCCTGGATAAGTAACTTATCCAATCACATAGATGGTTTTTAATAGATGTGAAGATCATCATGCCGTTTACAGCAATTTTCTATCTTAAACCGTTCTAGAGATGTAAATACCTAATAATAAAGAGATGTAAATTGGTAATAGTAAAGTTCGCAGCACAGCTTGTAGTTGCATGTAGATTTGAAATATATATATATAATATCCTGACCTATGTCATTTGAACGACAAATGACAAGTAGAGAGCAACTCAGCATCCTAATACAAGGTGGTGTGACGAAATTAGATAGCACTGCGAAAATTTTGGAAACAAATTATCCAAGCTAGATGGTCAGAAGGTATCGGAAAGATCTTAATCTAGATGGATCCGAAATTGTTGATAATAGTATGTATGCGTTTCAGGTATAAATAACTCTCACGAATACACTCATATGATTCAGATCTTATTCTTGATATCTGAGCATTTGAGATTAAGAAACAAACGCTTATACTTTGTTCTGACAGATATGTTTAACTATGTAGCTGTAAGAATTTCTAAAAAGAAAGATATTTAAACTAGAATTTACCAGATGTGCCGGTTAACAATTCTCAATTTCGTCGCTTGAAGACGCTGGAAGCACAAGTTGGTTCACAGTCTCAACTGATATGTCAGTGTATTGCTAGTACTGTGCCTGTGAAAATACCATTGAATCACTACCGAATTCGAGTTAAAGTGATAGTGTTTTGGTGTGTTAAACATGTCTAGTTTCAAACCAAATAAAAAGCATGTGCGGCACGTACTGCTCTTCCTGTTCAATCTCAAGAAAAACGCAAGTAAAAGCCATCGTATTTTCACGGAAACTTATAGTGACGATGTGCTAACGAAAGACGCGTGCATGTTGAGGTTTCGACGCTTCAAAAGTGGTGATTTTGATCTGAAAGACAAAGCTCGCCCGGCCAACCGAAAACATTTCAAGACGCCGAATTGCAATCACTGTTGGACGAAGACGCTACGCAAAGTCAACAGCAACGGGCAGAAAAGTTGAATGTTGGTCGCCAAACTATATCTGAATATTTGCATGCCATGGGAAGGATCCAGAAGGCACGGAAATGGGTACCACATCATTTCAACGATCGACAAATGGAAAAGCGAAAAACGGTGTGTGAAGTGTAGCTTGCTCGTCATGAACGAAAGTCGTTCTTGCATCGGGTCGTGACAGGACACGAAATAGATCTACTTCGAGAACCCAAAATGCAAAAAAGCATGGGTTGACCCAGAACAACCCTCCACATCGACCACAAAACCGAATCGCTTCGGCAGGAAAAAAATACTCTGATCTGGTGGGATCAGAAGGGTATGGCATATCATGAGCTGAAACCAGGTGAAACAGTGAATACCGCTCTCTACTGCCAATAACTGATCAATTTGCACCAAGCATTACACGACAAGCGCCCCGAGTGGGCTAAACGACATGGAAAAGTGATTTCGTACCAAGACAACGCCTCATCACACACAGCGAAAGACGTCAAAAACACCATTTCTGCGCTGGGTGGGAAGTATTGCCGTACCCGCCGTACTCACCCTACTTGGCTCCATCGGACTACCACTTATTTGCATCGAAGTCTCATGCACTTTCCCAGCAACACTTCTAGAATTATGAAAATGTTGAAAAATGTCTTGGTGACTGAATCACGTCAAAAAGTGAACGATTTTTCTGGGAGGGCATCCACACGTTGGACAGATAGGCCATGTGTATAGCTAGCGATGGCGCATACTTTCAATGAAGCATTTGTTAGCTTTCTCCGAAGGTGCAACTGTTTTCTTTCATAAAAAATTAGGAATTATTAACCGGCACACCTGGTACTGTTCTTGGGTATAGCTGGATATGTCTGAGTATAACAAACGGTTCTGCGAACTGGAAATATTTTAACAACGGGTTCAAGTGAACCGGCTGAATAGCACCAGTGGATGTGTCAAGGTAAGTGGTTCATTCTGTGTATATAAATGCTTCCCTTAAGACGAGAATTTCCAAAATACTGGGACACATGAAAGCTTATTTTTAATGAAGAGTTTACATATCGAGTTTCATCCTCTCTTCGTGAGATTTTTCGCTTAAATTATGATCCTCTTGCTCCCTTCGTAGGCAGGCCCGTATTTAGGTAAGTAATATTCTGTGCTCGAGCACAGGGCGGCAAAATTTTGAAATTCTTTTTAAGATTCACGATAAAGTAATATTTAAAACTAGTTACCCGCAGAGTCCCTCGCAAGCGCGAGAAAATATGTTAATGTGTTTAATTCGCTCTAGTTACAGTAGTTACTAATTAGCTACCTTATCTGGTTATTTTCAAAATGTCATCCTCTCTCGTCCTAGGCTCGTGCCCAGCCCAAAAAATTAGGAGGCCCCGGTAGAAGTTGGGGGGCGAGGGGGTGTCAAATTATTTAAAGCACAGGGGCGCACAATATATAAATACGGGCCTGTTCGTAGAATATACATTTTAACCAAAATAACGTGATAAAAACAAAACTCGAGGTAGTTAATAATATCCAAAAATTCACTGTTCATGAGTTTTCCCGTGATTCGATCATGCACAATATTAGTTTCATTTTTATATAATAGATGCAGAGTGTGTTATTGGATAACTTTAATTTACACAAAATCTACAAAATAAGTGGACACATTGAATAGCTAACAGCTAATTTCGTTGAACTGCGCTCATCTTTTAGTACAATTTTTAGAATGTAATTTTAAAATACCAGATAGTCTAAACAGTAGTGAACCTTTTGCGCACAAGTTGGGGTTGTGTCCCCAATTGTAGGTAAATTAGTCGCAGCGAGTTGGATCTAATGTTATTAGACACCTTACAGTTGAAGCTAGTAGATGTACAAAAAAATGTTTTCATTACTACAATCAGAGTAGCGTATTGTACCGTGAAGATGAGTGAACTTTGGTCAAAATCGCGCTACATTTTACAATTTTATTTCGAGAAAGGCCCAAACGCTGCGCAGGCCCGTAAAGAAATTTGTGCTGTTTATGAGTAAGACATGTTATCAAAAGCAACAACCAAAAGATAGTTCAATCGCTTTCGTTCTGGGAATGTCGATGTCCAAGTTGTTCCTCACAGTGGGTGACCAAGCACAACAAAGCTAGATGTTATTCTGGCAAAAGTCGAGCAAGATAGGCATGTGAGGAGTAGTGACATCGCCAAGGAACTGTACTTTCATCATCAAACAGTTTTATACCATTTGGTCAACTTGGCTGCAAGAAAAGCTCGACGTTTGGGTGCCACATTACCTGACTCAAACACATTTACTCGATCCAATTTCTAACTGCGAAATTGTAGAGAAACGTAACGAACTAAAGCCATTTTTGAAATGATTGATCATGAGTGACGATTTTCAAACAAATATTGAAGAAATAACATTTACTCAAATATAGAAGATGGTACTGTATTAGTTGGGCAAATTTTAATGGCCTTTTGAGGATCTAGGTTACATAATATTAGATCTACTCGGATCCGAAACACTACTCGAATTTATATCCGAAGCAAGTACTCCACTGCATATCGAACATGCTGCCATACCCACTTAGTCGCAGATAAGCATATAAAGAATCTGTTAATTGTTTTATAAGAAGGTTCGTTATTTACGGAACTGGTTCATATAATTTTAATTCAGACGAAAGAGTTGTTCTAAGGTATAGTAAATTTTTATACGAGCATGCAATTGAAAATACAGTTTGAAGTAATCTTTGTCCTAAATTGAGAACTTGTTTTGAGAAAGCAACAATTTCCAGATGCATAAATCAATACGACTCTTAAAAATTACTATTAAGAAAATCAATTAGGAGCTCGTTTTATTAGTGGTAAGACGAAAGAAGTTTTCGTTAAAGAGGAATCTATGAAATTTTGATTTTATTACATTATGTTCGTGCTTCGTATACTATGGAGATACATGATAAAGATGATGATAAGAATTAGTAGTATTAAAAACGGGGATGGAACAGGAGCACGCCATCAAAATATGGATAATAGATTCTATGTTCATCACAAACCCGTATGTTCTACAATCAAATATATTGTCCCTCACACTACTATCTGTACACGAGTAACTATCTGTACACATCTGTTTTTCCCACCTGGTGATGTTGAATTGAACGGCAGTATATAAAATTTTATAGCTTATTTTGTTCAACAAAATAAGTTCCTTTAACAGAAAAGTGACCCAACTCAAAATCAGAAAGCAAATTGCATATAAGCACTGCAGCAGGTTAACATGGGCGGACAAATCGTACAGTTGCTCGTGGCAGGGTGGAGAAGGATGTTTTTACACAAAACTTTCTCATCCTTTAATTATTTTAAACCTATGACATTTCATCACAGGCTAGCAATCTCTTGATTGGTTTGGCGCAGCTTTCCACCCTTCCCTATCCTTGGCCAGACTTTTCACGTCTTTCTAGCTTTTCTTCCTTATACTTTGTAGTACTTGTTCCGACGTCGGGCATTGCAAAGACGACACAGTGAGTCTCCAACACGTGTTAACATATGTGATGCTTCTTCGATGCTATGGTTAGCGGTAACAATTCTTGCAACTAGCTCTTCTTCAGACAGTACAAGTCTTTCGTAGACCAGGGCTTTCATATGTCCCACAGAGAAAAAAAAAAAGTTTTTTTTTTTTTTTTCCTGTGGGAGTAAAACTCTCATGGTGAACAAACAGGCCTACTCACGGGACCACTTCGCTCTATCCATTGCTCCGGATACACATGATTAAGATCTTACCGCACGTCATGTGAGAAATGGGACCGAGGCTCCATCATGTTGGAACCAAATGCGCTGACGAATATAGCGAACTCTCTTTAAATAGTACTGGTAAAACGTTCGCCATAAAATAATAATAAAACTGTCCATTTAATTGAGCTGGTGAAAGACATGGACCAATGAAGTAATCTCTCAAAATACCACGGTTACGAATGTCACCGGTAATTACAATCTCTGAAGATGAATGCGATATCTGCATTCGAAACGTCGGATGTCAATATCTTCACGTGGCTGATAGCCCGAGAAGACTTATCAAAATGGATAACATTCATAAGTCCTAAACGGCATAAGTCCTAAAAATATAGGCACTGGTCCTAAATTTTAGATCTCGTACCGTTTAGGACTAGTGCCGCGAAATGATTGTTAGGTCTTGTGCCTTTTTCATTCACGTGCTTTAGTTCTGAAATTCGCCACCTCCACACGAAATTGTGACGATGCGGTAGCTAGTTGGCAATAATGTTACGGACGTAGCTAATTCCAACGGTAACAGTTATATTTAAACTAAAATTATTATTATTATCATTATCTTTTCTGCAATTATACACGAATTACATTATATAACCTATTTCATTTTAAGAATTAATTAATTATATAATTGATTAAAAATTCGTTTATTTCAAATGGAGATACGAGAATCCCATGACAAATTCCTAAAAAGGAAGTAAATAAAAATGTTTAAAAAGCATATTTTACCAGACTTTTCTGAAACCAAGCAAGCATTTAGAATTGCAAAATATATTCTGTGGAGTGTGTTTCATTAAAAATAGGACAAAAGCCCACTCTAATTTTCCAAAGGTAAGACAAAAGCCTACCAAAGTTTACTTAATTAGGACAGAAGCCCACTAGATATTAAACAAGTGAACATTAAATACCGACTGCATACATTAAGAACGCATTAAATTAAAACAAAGAAACATTTATTATGCAATACAGTTACTATATTTCACAGTGTGTTTTGATAGAGCTGATATGTATAAGCAAGAAAAAATCAACAAATAACGCTAAATCACTAATGTAATATGCAACACAATACGTTTGAAGAAACCAATACATAGTCATTTAGGGGTGCAACCTGCAAACTTTTCTAGGGAAGTAGACTTTTTAACATATTAAAAGCAAACCAAAGGTATATTTCCAAATTACAAAAGCTTCAATAAGACAATAAATATATACATATTACACACGTACATAAATACATATATTACTATTATTATATTTTCAGCTTGTTACCTTTTTAAAACTTGGGTCTTTACAGTGCGTATATTTAAAACTACAGCTTGTGGGAAGTGTACGAATAAGTTAAGTCAAAAGAAATCGGAAACTGTTCATGAAAGTCCTTTTTTTGACTGTGTTTATCTTCTGTACTTGGGCATACTACTACAAGTAGAGTCGTTAAATTTTAATTTAAAAAAAATAATTCTCTTACGAAAGCAGGGTATAAGAAAGAATTTTTGGAAATACGTATCGTAAAAAGGGTGGGGTAAGATTTTTTTTTAAAAAAAACAGTAGCGTATCACGTAAATCTCTGAAGCTAGTAAAATGAAGCTTGGCATATAAACTTTTCACTGTAAAACAAACATACAAACAAAACTGAAAGTTCAACACGTAAAAGGGAAAGAACAAAGGATGAACTTTCTTTAATGTTCAAATTCCCCATTATTTATTCAGAAAATATTTATAAAGTAAAGAAGGATTTGGTTAAGCTGGATGTGTGAAACTCGGTATTTCAAGTTTTAACTAAAAGTAATAAAATATATGTTTCAGCGTCTTGAAAATTATATTTCTAAGTGGGAAGGAAGGTCAATTTCTATAACATTAAAATTTCCCACTGCTTATGAGATTTGGGCAGAAAACTTTTTCTTTAGGTCTGGGTTCGTCCAGTTAAGCAAATGGGAGTACAAAGTGAATGATTAATTAGGCTCTTTTAATTATTTTAACATGTTGGCGTAGTTTATTTTTTAAAAAGAAGTGTTTCTTTCACATTCTATTATAAGCATTATTAATTTGCTGTAATTACGGTATTAAACACAAACTAACCCCCACTTGGGGACCCAAGAGTTTGTTTTGGATGTTAAGCCATCATTTATTGTCTGTGACATAACATTTGATTTTAACTTCACGTACAATCAGGGCTCAGGTCTCAAAAATGTAGCATATCTGAAATATATTATTATTATTATTATTATTATTATTATTATTATTATTATTATTATTATTATTATTAATAATAATAATAATAATAATAATAATAATAATAATAATAGTTAATTCCAACGGTAACAGCTATGTTAGTAATATTAAAACTATTGTTAATAATGGTAACGAGTAAAAATTAGTTAATTACAAGGATAACAAATATTTGCTACGAAAAGAGTTGAATATGATAAATACAAGTATAAAAATAATTTGCCTCAAATCAGCACAAAGAAAGCAAAATTTATGACGTAGAATATAACTAAAACACAACATTATGTTACTAATACGAGGCCAATGGTGTGGGAATAGAAAAAAAAAACAGACATGAAAGATCTGGGAATCACATTTGATAGGTTGATGGTTTTGTCACCACACCAGGGGCGGATCCAGGACGGACTTCTGGGGGGGCGGTTGGTTGTAATACTGCTACTTAGAGTTACTTTTAAGAACTCCAACCTCTGGGATCGTTTTTATTTATATATATAAAATAAGAAAGTTCCCTCTTCTGGAGGGGCGATCGCCCCCTGGATCCGCCCCTGCACCACACAAATGCTATCATAAAAACAGCAAGAAAGAACAATAGGGTTTATTTATTTATTTATTATTTCAGAGCGATAGAATATGTATTTATACAAATTACTTGTAAGAACTAAGGTAGAATCTGGTTCAGTAATATGAAACAGTATATCTAAAACTTTGACTAACATATTGACAGTATTCTTGGCACGGACGCGATGGTAGCGCCTAGCGCCACAAGGGATTTTTAGGTCGAGTGCCGTTTAGGTCTTATGCCGTTTAGGGCTTGTGCCGCGAAATGATTTTTAGATCTTGTGCCGTTTAGGACTAGTGCCGCGTCCCCATTAAAATAACGGGTTTTTAATTTACCTGCGATTTGTTTTCGCTGTCCCTATGATAATCTCATATGTTCATACATCAAAGAGGGAATGGGAAGGTGCATGCATGCCGCCTCAGCTCAATAGCCAATAGTTTTGGAGATATTCGCCCCCAAAATTCATTTTCCCACGGTTTTGAACAGTTCTAGCTCTGAAACAATGAACTTTTGACCACGGATCCACATGAACTTTTACCCTTATTTTGATGTAAAGGATCATCTGTTTCAGTTTATCGGTCTAGTTCATTAACATCCTGTGTGAATATGAAACTGCAAATAAAAACATTCTTCGAAGCTTTTAATACGGCTCAGAGAGGGTACCCGATATACGACATCACGCCAAAACAACTTGTTTCTGTTCCGTGATGTAAGCAGCGCATTTTTTGATTCTTTGAAGCTTTGTATCTCCGTAACTAAGAAATACTATTCTGAGAGTTTTGGTGTGTGCTTATGTTGAAGATAGTCTACACGATTAAATAATTAAATTGAAACTTTTCGTCAGAAAGGACTAATTTCCATTGTTTCAGAAGGACTAGTCCATTGTTTCAGAAGGACTAATTTTCGGCATTGAAATGAAGAAGTTCGTACCACGGAGAGTGGGAACAAAAGTTCGATGACATTCTCATTTGGATGTTCTTCTTCCCTTACCTGTTCGACTTTGAAGATTTCGCAAGAACAACTATCCAGGTTTTTACCATTGAATAGCGGAAATGTTCATCGCGCCTAATATTGTAACTGAGAGAACCAGAGGTCGATCCTTAAACAACCAGCATGAATAGGTTCTAAACCCTCCCCTGCATCCATCGCTTGAACCGATCCCGAAATCGTCGCTCGAAACATAAACAATAGGAGATGACAATGAAGTGCAATATGTTTTTCGTGATATCAATAGGATTCAACATCAAACTCAGACGACCTGCACAAATGCATACATGAGTAAATGTACTCTTGTATGCAATATCTTAGTCTATTGCTTTAGTTTACAATCTTCTTTTTCTCTATTAACCATTATTTTTTATTTTCTTTAAGAAAGTAAACTTTGAGTAGAAATTTGTTTCATTTTAACTTTACGAACTAAAATTATCATTTCGTCTGCATATATTTTAGGTCTAAAGATAGTTTTATTATTTAGATTTTTTCAAACTATGCATTTGGTTTTATTCCAAAAATGTATGTGCGAAAAAAAATCCTCAAAAAATCTCTTACGAACAATTCCTACTTTGACGTCAAAGCAAGGGCAAGAATTTTCGTCTAACTTCTCACTATCTACTTACCAAGTAAGAGAGCAAGGGATATTTTTCAGGATTTTTTGTATACATATTTTAGTATATAAAATTTTTATTCATAATATCTAGTTGAATCAGGTGTTAAAACCCAGAAATCTTTCACATGTGCATACTCAGGACGTCGGAAGAAACAAAAACGTTTCTTTGTAGTAATACTGATATCATTTTGTGCCTCTAGGTACGTTGCTCAGGAGCCATGATTTTGGGGGAGCAAACGACCACCCCCTCTAAATTTTGCCAATGGGTACGATTGCCTACCCCTCAAATTTGGGGAGGGGTGCATAGGACCACTTCTTAAATTTGAGAAATTGCCAAAAATTAAAACTTGATATTTTGGTATAGGACTGGAATATATATTTCTGTAAGTTTAAGTGATCAATTTCGTTTCCCCTCCACTCCCCCAAATTTCCTTACACACATCCCTGGGCGTAAAAATATTGTTTTCTTTGAGTTTGTGTAAAAATGTATGTCTTATTCTTGGTGTACATTCTCTTTTATTTTGAATACCCCACTAAGTAAAAGTTACTGGCATTCTTACTGATTATGCCATGTGATAGTACCACAAATACCGAGATGGTATCAAATAAATCAGCCTCAGTGCGACTTCTTTGAATATACTTTCTCTTATTATAGCCAGAGGACAAACTTTGCCCTCTCCTGAACATCCCGTAGATGTATTTGTTTTAAATCAAGTCAGGAAAACCTAATATATACTAGTGTGTACTGAATAGGTGGCTGCTTATGAAGGTTCTTCTAACTCGAATAATCCGATGGAAAATATGTCATCCATCTTCCATCAGTTCCTTAAGGTTTTTGATCGTCTTATCAGCATTTCATTTTGTCTGCAGTCGACAATGATTTCAAGCTGATTATACCTTTCGTAAGTAGCTACCTGCAATGTTCTCACTAGCGTATATTTGGTTTTCCTAACTTGAATTCTTTTTAAAAAGATACAGCTGTCTTTGAACAAACTAGTTCATATCAATGTGTATTTCATTATGTCTTACAATCTAAACTTATGGAAACATTGACTTCATCAAGGATGTTATAAAATAGAGGATTGCCCATCCGTATCTTTATCATATGAACTCAGTGAAGGCAAAAAAATAACAGCATCGTTTGAGCCGGCACGTTTAATTGGTTACTCTCGTTTCCGCCATGATTGTTGGCTCGAAACATTGCGATCTTAGTGGCGCGGAGTGGGCAGGGCAGGTGTGGCGAAGCTGTGACGTATGGCTTCATGATTTTGTTGTATGGGCAGATTCTCTATTTTATAACATCCTTGGACTTCACCATTGTATATCTCGTAACGCAGCAAGTGCACTTACAGGTAGTGGTTTTAATAACTACCCAAACGTTCATACAAGACTTCATGAGAACTTCAGAAAGCATTTGTAAGCTGTGCTCAGTTGCTGTGAACTACAGCAAAGATTTTCTGCTGAAAAGCTATTGATGATGTGGAAGAAAAAACAAATTAGGCAGGAAGCAAACGCTGGCATAAAGAATTTGAGAGACTGGTAGCCAGTGTACAGATTCTCGCAGAAAGAAATTTGCCATTCAGAGGATCAGAAGAACGCATGGGAACACCACATAATGAAAATTTCCTTAGTATTATTGAATTACTAGGAAAGTTTAATCCAATAATGCAAGATCATCTGGAAAATCTAGAAAAAGGAAATACGTGATCATTATTTAAGAAAGAATATCCAGAATAAGCTTATTAATATAATGAGTGAAGCTGTTCTACAAGAAATTGAGAATAAATATTGCTAAGTATTTTGCAGTAATTTTCGATTTCATTCCTGACTCATCAGGAGCAAATGTCGTTGGTAATTAGATATGTATCTGATGGTATACAGTCAAATGTTCCATCAGGAGTATATGAAAGTTTCATCAAGTTTTTAGTAGTAGAAAGTAGCACAGGTGAAACTTTTACAACATTCTTCTACATGAACTTGAAACATTAGGATTGGATATTGGAAATATTCGTGGACAAGGATATGACAATAGTGCCAATATGAAGGATAATATCTCAGGTGTGCCGGCAAGACTTCTACAGAAGAATTAAAAGTTTTCTTCACACCATGTGCATGTCACAACTACAACCTAAGTTTGGAAGACATGACCAAGACATGTCCAGATGCAATGACTTTCTTTGGAACTTTACAACGTATTTACACACTCTTCGCATCATCTACTAAAAGATGGACTGTTTTTAGAAAAAAAAAATGTATCGTTAATCAGAAAAATGAAGGATTACAAATTTCTGGTCTTACCAGTTTTCTGGTGCTAATTACTATTTCAAGTAAACTAAGTAAGGAACTTCAGACTGACACCATGGATGCTACTACTGGACTTTTATCATTCCAAATGCTTTGTGACTGGTTAAAAACATGCAGGTGAAAAGGTTGCAAAGCACTGCAAACACTTGAGTCACTGTTTCAGCAACTGAAAAATATTTAAAATTTATTTGAATTCTTGTGTAATTTCGGGACATATCCAAGGACACCATAAGAAAATGTGCAGCATATCTGCAGTTGGCATTGGCAGGTCAAGCTGACACAGGAAAAAGATCAAGTTGAAACTACAAAACAGACTGATATAGATGGATACATGCTTTGTGAGGAAATTGAAGCATTAAAGCCAATTCTGCCATCGGAGATTCAAAACCCCAAGAAAATGCTTGAATTCCTCGCTTGCAACAACAGATCTACTGCATTTCAAAATGTATTTATTGCTCTTCGGATTTTCCTGGCAATCCCAGTGACTGTGGCATCTGGAGAAAGGAGTATTTTCCAAGTTACAATCAAGTACTTCAGATCATCAATTCAGTAAGAATGTGTGAGCAGTTTGGCAGTGTTGTCCATTGAATCGAAAATTAGCAGGAGTGTAAACTTTGACACTATTCTAAAAGATTTTGTAGAGAAAAAGCAAGAAAGCATAAATTTCTAATAATGAAAGGAATAATGTGACTCATTTATACATTATTAATCTGGCGATATTTTAAATCCAAACATAATTTGCTTCCAATAGTACACATAAATTTTCATTCTTATTTTTCTGAAGTACACACCACTTTTAAAGCATAGAGTAAATATTGTTATATGATCAGTGTTTTAAAGTAATTAACTCTCACAGAGTAAACACGACTCTGCTATCATGGGAGGAAAAATTAATTCGAAAAAGGAAAGTAACGCTGATGCTTGGCGTCAGCCCCCAAAACAAGATGTTTCACACCAAGCAGGAAGATATTGCTGATTCTTTGAATAAGCCTCCAAAACAAGATGTTTCTTACCTAGCTTCTACTTCACGTCAAACTGGTTCTGCTTCAAGTCAAGTAGTACTTAAAATGTATTACTCAATATCTCACTTGAATACCAGAACAAGAAAACGTACACTTGCGTTATTGATAGCATAAATATTGATCCTGATCATGATCAAATCAACATACTTAAGAATCTCCTCACCAAGCAGAATATATTTTTCACAACCTGGTTCATATCTTTTCCAGTCGTGAACTCACGCAACGTGTATGATTGTTTTCGTATAATCCTCAACAAGTTAGTTCATTAACTCCGACATTACTTTGAACGGCAGATACATTAAAGTCTCATCATCTCATCGCACTCGAAGACCACACCCATGAGGAACTTGGTCACACGTCCTTGGAATGTTCCAATGACGTTTCCTCTATCGCTGTGATGAGAAACATGAAGAACCCGCAAGCAATCTCTCAAGCAGGGCTTCTGTGCTACATGCGAATTGATGCACCACTGCACTGAAGCGAGCACCTGCCCGCAACGACTGTTCTCCGTTACTACGTACCGGTCTCCTCTAGTCGATCTCAACTCAGTTTTGCTTCAAAACAAGCAAACCTCAAACGGCGTTATAGAGACCCAGCTTGCTGATGAAGATGTTCCAGTCTCATCGACCGAAGAATACTACAAACGTCAGCAAGAAGTCGCCTTACAAGAAGCATCTCGAAGATTGACAAACATCCGGGCCCAAAAAGAAATCAATAATGCTATTCAAAGAATCGTGACGTGGAATATTCTCATTCTCATCCAGTTGGATCATCCCGACGATGGTCCAACTCATCAAACACGTTGTTTCACAAATGGCTACGATTCATACACGTCATACCCTCAATCTTAAGTAATTTTTATATTACCCTCAATCAACCCTAAGGTATTTCCACAATGGTCGCCAAGAAGATATGTCACCAAGAATTTTTCAAGTAAATCAATGGATTTGATCAATTTTCGCTCGCTCTGCAGGATGAAGACACCTCAAGTGGCCCTCATAGTCAGAAATACCCGCATCCTATTGGATAATCAGAATCTACAGTTACAGTTTAAACTTCTCCAGGCTTTCACACTCATGTTGCAACCCATTGGCTCCTCATCCTGTCCAATTAACGGCCTAGGATTTGGTTTGAACACAAACTGCAATCTCCCAGTTTCACTATACATTCCAGCTCTACTTGCCATCGGATGCTAAGTTTTCATCTTCATCTACAAAATAAAATCATTCAACAATTTTCTCTCTCAACAAAGTGGCCTGAAAGCTACACGTTCTGGACCCACTGCGAAGAAACCAACACATCTTGCCTTGTCTTGTATTGTCTTTTCTGAACTAAACTAAATTAATTGTTTAAATAAATCATTTTACAGACACTAAAACTAGTAATATTATGATTATGTCCTTTTTCAAATATGACATACTAATATTGCTAGTTGTATGTAGTTTTACATATATATAATTTTATATTGAAATTCACCTTATATATGTTTAGTCGATTAACTTTCACGCACTATTTTAGTGCATATTTTGATTGCTATCCATTCTGATTGTAAAATCTCTATTAAACTTTTGAAATGAAATGAAAATAATATATATATTTTTATTTGACGTCCAGGATTTGTTTCTCGGAGATGGATGATTAATGGAAAAGAGTGATTATGAAGTTAAATTTTGTGTACTCTACCACCGGGAAACGGACTCGAAACTATGTACACATCAATCGCACGCGCTAACCACTAGACCAGCATGTAGAGCGCAATATACAGGGTGTTAATGATCTACACCGACAAACTGTAAGAATGATTCCTCACATCAAAATAAGAGAAAAAGTTCATATGGACCTATGGCGGAAACTGCATAATTTCAGAGCTAGGGCTGTCCAAAATCGCGAAAACGCCAAAATTTATACACGCCCTATTTCGAATTCCAGAAACTGTGGAGAGAGAGAGACTATCGTTAAAAAATCAGAATAGCATCACTGTTTGTAAATATTACCTAGGACTTGTATAAATACTTCCCTACATTTCGTCTGTCCTGGTTATTCCCTTTTATGGATATAAAGTTGTCAATTATATATTGTCGACCAATCAGATTGGCATAAAAATAACTTTCCATAAATGATCTTAGATTATGATCCGTAGCTACAATACTAAGGTTCAAAAATTTTCAAACTAAAAATTTTACCGAAAAATTTTAGAAACTTTAAACAAACATTTGAAAGTGTCCTCCAATCAGATTGTACGAAGAATAACTGCATCAATGACCTCAAACCATTCGTCATAACTATGATACTAGGGTTCAAAGTTTTGAAACTAGAGGCATTATGCAGTGTCGTTTTGATGTTTGATTAGCGTTATACTAAAGGCCTGACTACTGGAGGAAAAATTAGTCGAACTCTTTAGTATGATACTAATCACGCATCAGAACGGCCATGCATAAGGCCCTAGAATATTAAAAATCAAACAATGGTTGAAAAGAAAATTCAAAATAAAAATAATAAGATTTTTTTCGAAAAATTTTAAACAATTCTTTGAAAATGCTATTATTCTTAATTAGCTTTGAGGATTAAATAAATCTAATGAACATATAAATTTAATAAGTATGTTGTAGATGAATTCCAATTAGAAAAAAGGGTACTAGTGCAGAATAGTCATTCAAAAAATGATAGTTTTACTGTTAAAATGAATGAGTACATATGAAACAGAATTGTCTAGGGCAAAAATTTCAATTGTCACAGTGTTTCCTACAGAATGTGGAAAACCAGTACTTTAAGTTTACAAGTGTAATGTGACTAGTTTCAATCTATAACAAAATCTATAATAGGTTTAAAGTTAGTAAGTGCACAACAAATTCTGCTGCATAATATATTAATTTCTACTGGCAGAGTATTTCTGCATGATAGCCAACTTCACTGAAATCCTGATTCCTATTTTTGCATCCCTGCTCCGTTGACGCTCGGTTACTCGGTTACTCGCTCACTCGGTTAAGCATCGTTTTTACTTTTACTGAAAACGTAGCATATGTTGGTTTTTGTTTTTTGCACAGTCGTTTTTATGGCGTACGTCAGTACGCTTCATTATAGCTGTAAAAAGTGGTACACTACTTCTCACACATCTTATTAATCTGTATTGAATTATTTGGATGTGCGACAGGGTAATAACAGCTTAGAACATTTTGGAAATCATTTGAAAATAAAAGTGAAAGCGATTTTTTCTCTTTCTTTTTAAATTTGACGGATTATTCTACACATGCAGGCGACGAGCTCTAAAGCCTTCCCTGTCCAAATTCATAGTTAACTTAAACTGATACGGAATGTGGCTATAACTCTCAAAAAAAAAAAAAAAAAAAAAAAGATATATGTTTTAGAACAATAAAAATTTTGCAAATTGGGAAGAAAGAAAAGTATGTGAATACTATTGTGTTCACTGTTTTATTACAGAAATTGAAGGTGGTGCGAAGTTTTTGTTTGATTAATTTAACTTCTTATGGTTAAAGAAGAAATTAAATTAGAATATTGAAAGGCGCTTTGACCCTTCGATAACTGTTCATTAAAATGGTTTCTGTTATGCAGCCATTCATGGTAAGCAAGTTATAACATCATATAAACATTGTCTAACGAGAGATCAATGACAGTTCGGAAGCAAGTTTTTTTCAATTTTCGACATTGTAGTAAAATTACTAAACCTGATTTTATATTAGGCAATTAGGCAAATCTTTAGTTTAGGCAAGGCAGTGACAGGAACTGATTGGATTAAGTACAAGGGCAATATTGTAGTAAATTAAAGAACCCTTATTACTGCCTTTTTAAGGTCGTACATAGTCTATGAATAATCCCTAGCAACAGAAAGGAACCAATGAGACCTGTGATTAATACTAACAGTGACGGGATATCACTGCCTTGCCCAAAGTAAAGAGTTACCGACAATTAACTTGAGGCTATTTTAAATTAGCATTCAAATAGCTAAATAAAGATTAGCCCTGAAGATGAAGAACATCACTTGAAATGTTTAAAAAATTTGATTTATTTCTTAATATTTTCCAATATATTAGTGCTGTGGGCGACGTGACAGTACCAAAGATAGTTTAAATGAAGTTCCAAGGGGCAACAGAAATAATTGATAAATTATAATTCTCTGACTACTTTGTATAAATACAGCGCCGAAGCATATATGCCGTAAAATAGTTCCAGAAAGCAGGTACTCGCGAGGAATAGTCCCTATGAAAAGTGGTAATTTTGCGGTTAATGAGCATATGAAACAGGGTTTTCTAAGATATTTTTCACTGTTCGAGCATTTCTGCAAAAAGTAGGGAATAAGTGTTACGTTTACAAGCACAGTGTACAGGAGCTGTGTTTTACGTTTACAGATGTTGCGGTAGTAGTGTGAAACTATTACAAGTGATTTCGCAGTACTCCGAAAACCCACATCCTTTCACTACCCTCGCGTATACATATGCTTACCGTTGCTGACGCTCCTGCTCTTTTCGGGCGCATGTCGTGCTATCACTAGCTTTGCACTGCTCTGACTCGGTTAGATAGTGTTTGAGCTTTTTGGTTGCAATCTAGTACAGGCTTATTTGTATTTTTTGCACTCTATTTGTTGCGCCATACATCCTGACACAATGCGTACATTGTAAAGAAATTGTTCTTTTTCAACAATTACTTCTGGTGGCTCCCTTAAGTTTTATCTATGCTAAGTTAAGTAATGTTATGTCGCCCGCCATAAATCCTTTGGACAGCAATAAGAATAAAATTAGTGAAGAAGTTTTAATTGTTCATCAATTATTTTGAGTGGTATGCCTAAGCTTGACCTGCATACAAGTTGGTTTGTTTATTGCACAGTCGTTATTATGGCAGACTTGGAGACACATTAGTTTGCACGTATATCATCAATGTGTACACAATGATTTGGGCATGCACCAGGGTAAGGTCTTCGTGCTGCAGAGTAGGTTTAGTGATATTTTTAGGCTGAAAAACGGCATTTATTCCGAAGTTGGGCGTCCGCATTCGCCACGTTTTTTCTCTGTTATCTCCTTTCCACATTTTCTGCAATTTGTTATTAGGTTCATTAATCCGTGCTCTTCACAAACTTTTAAAAGATTTTGCTCGTTATCAACGTATTGCTTCACAAATGTTAAAACTGTTAGTTCGTTGCCCTTGTACATTCGCCATGTTGATAACATAAATGCTCGTTACTTTCCCACAATGCAACTGTTTGGTTACCTTGCGCCAAGTAGTTCCCTCCGCTCGCCGTATAGTCCCATGTTTATAACCGCTTATATATAACAAATAAACAGATTTTTCGAGACCCTTATATATTATCAAGCACACAAACGATCAAATTATCCATATTTTTCCAGTAAATTTTAAAAATTTTGCTGGAAACGGACGCCCAACTTTGAAACTTAACCCTGAAAAACAGTGTAAAAACCAAGTTAACCTGTGTTAGGTGCCAACACTTTAAGCGCGAACGCTATCGAAACGAGGCAGGGCAGGAGTGCAGCAGTAGGCAGTGGGTGCTTCCGTAGGTATGAGTTTTTGGTAAACAAGGATGTCATTAAAAGCACTTGCACCAATACACTATAAATAAAAACACCTTCTCTATCGACAACTTTGTGTCCTCGAAAAAGTACATTTCACTGCCGACTTTTAGCTAATGACATTTCATTTCATACCATCAATACGATGATTCACACTACAAAATATAACTGTTCCCCCATTTCTTTATTTTCAATGCCTTCCTACATTTGCTACACTTTCTGCTCAATTTCAATAATCACTGCCACTCTACAAAACGCAATAACTTTTTCTTCCTCAATATATTTTGCTGTAAAACTCAGAATCGAAATTCACATCCGTCATGTGCAACTGCCATCTTTGAATGCAGGAAATTAATGTCCTCAGTACATCACAATATTTGATGTTAGCACACCGCCACACAAAATAGTACTCCAACAACACATAGCTTCTAACACTTGAAATTACCTCAGAACACTCCTTTTGTTAGCATGAATTTCGTGAAAAGTAACCAATTCACCTTTAGGGAATTATTTAAAGAAAGAAACGTCAGAGAAAAATGCTTTTTGAAGTTGACATACTATTGTGCATCTGCATTAAAACACAAACCAACTTGTGTTACTCTACCACTAAGGCTATCTAACCGAGTAGAGCGTAGCTGGTAAGCCTGGGCAGAGGTCCATCCGTAGGGAGCTAGGGTGGGTATGCGTGTAAGCGAGGACAGTGAAAATACACTCTGTTCCTTCAAGTTACCTTACCAAGTCAACTTACCTTCGGATAGTTTTCCCATTACTGATCGTAGTATAGGTATGGTGTATGTTGTACTTACAGTGGGTTTTAGCAGTGAACTGATACCAGCAGTTGTAATGGTTTCACACTTGTAAAATAAAATACAGCATTTATATACTGTACAGAAATAGTACGCCAGCGAAAAATAATATGTAATGTAGTCCTTTTTTGTATGCATTTACTTACTTTAACCGTCGTATAGCACTCGTAAACATCAAATACAGCTGTATTACTTACTATTTAAATCAGTAGCCTCCAGACAGAAAGAGTTCGATAACTCTGTTCTTCACATTTAGCTGAATTTCAAGTTACAAATACACTCTTTGTACAAACAGTATGTATATTTATATACAAAGTTTTCAATTTTCCCTGTAAATTTTGCAAAATGTGGTCTTCGTAACATAATCTGCACTCAATTAGTGAAGCTTAAATTAGCTTAGGATTCCTGGTCCTTGGTTCTGTTGCTAAAAATTCCCTTAAAATCAGTCGAATTTTTCATCCCTCGCAAAAATGTAACATAAAACTTACCAAAATATAGGATAAATTAAAAACTAAAGAATACGTACAGGTAAGTAATTCACTTTATTTTATTTTATTATAAATATACCAGAAAGTAAATAAAAATGAATACTTCATCGTTCTAACACTACACTAATTTGAATTTTTTTAACGTTCCTTAAAAGGAGCATTCCACTGTCACATACGAGACATTTATACATATTTAAACGTAGAAAAATTTGATGAAAATTCGACATGCACAACATATTTTGATGAAACCATTGTTTAATTATCTTATCACTTCTCTACTATGTCAGTTGTTAGGGTTGTTAGGGTATAGAATAATGCTTACTTCTAAGTGGTATATCTGAGTCAGGAAAATAGTTGTCACGCACGGGGCAAGTGAAGTATACCACTGTTTGTACGAATGTACTTGTTACTTGAGACTCGGCTAAAACTGAAGAATAATTATCGATCTTTATCGTCTGAAATTCAATTATAGTACCATTGTTGCTGTATGCATATTAAAATTAAAAGTAGACTATTCTTTTAACAAAATTCTTCTACCTTATCGCATACGAGATACATTTGACACGTACGAGACTATGAACTTGTCAAACACTTCATCTGAATCTCAGAATTAACTTTATTTTCATAGTGTAAACAGTAGATTACATAAACAAATTAAATACTTCTGTGTTGCCAAACAATAAAACGAAAAAATATTTTTGTCTAATCTACGAAGGAACAAATAGAAAATACTTTTGTTTTATTCTAAATATAAAATGAAAAACAAAACATTTAAAATACTTCACAAGGAAAAAGTGCCTTTGAAAAAGTTTATACTTGAAAAGATCTCTTTATTATTAACAATAAGGCCAGTTTTAGACGAAAGCATTTATCGTAGCATTTCTCGTAGCAGATGTGCTGCCAAAAATCTCGTATAATATTCTATGGCATCAAAATTATATTGTGCTTTTACACGGTAGCATTTTGATAAGCATTTTGTCGTGACGTAGCAAACAAATCACTGGAGAAGAGCGCAATTATGGATCCCAAGTTAAAAACAGATATTTCAGTCACTATTTCTTCTAAAGCCCTTTTTCGCATATGCTTATTATGATACAAAGGACTTTTAACGGTGCAGTTATACTATACAGATCCATAGATTTTAAAATTTACAGAATAAATTTCTAATATTTTAATAGAGTAATGTATAAGTAATGGAAATATGGTGTGCACTTACATCTGAGATGCGTATTTACGTGGAAATATAAAAATTAAAGTCGAACCTGAAATGCACGTAATCTTCAATAAGCTGCCATAAAATTTTGGCAAGTCTGTAATTTCCCCATTTTGTATCGAGAACAGAACCCAACCAACCCCTTCGGAGCTTCTAACCCGTTCTCACTACTACTACTACTACTACCCGTTCCTACTCCTATTCCTACTACTACTACTACTCTTACTATTACTACACCTACTGCTACTGTTACTATTACTAAGTACTCCTACTTCTACTCTTACTACTACTACTACTACTACTTACTTCTACTACTATTACCCTTACTACTACTACTACTACTACTACTACTTACCCCTCCTACTACTACTTACTCCTCCTCCTCCTACTACTACTACTACTAATTATACTATGGATCCGTATAGTAAAACTACACGTTGCCACCTGTTAAAGTGAACCTGCACCGGAGAATGCAAGATCACACCTCAGAAATGATTGCTGAAGGTACAATAAATGAAACGAGAAAGTTTTTTCTTAATGAATTTCTGTGGATCCGTATAGTGAAACTGCACGCTTTTAACTTTGTACAGACAAGGATGTTCCTCATATTTTTTTAATCAACATAATAATAGTATCCCTACTCCAACTCATTTTTCTTTACTACAATTCAATTTTCCACACAAAACAAATAGCATGGATATTTGTCACAAAGTCTTTCTCTTCCTTTTAACACACCACGGCGCTGCAATCGGAGCAGAAATGCTGGGGAAAATGCTACGAAATAGAGCACTTTGAACTCCGTTTTGGTACAAGAAATGCCATAGGATATGCCATGGCATGGGAAATGCTATAGCATTTGCTACTTTACACGGTAGGATATCGATGATACGATAAATGCTTCCGTCTAAAACTAGCCTAACATGGAGACATGATTGTTAGCACTTCATCTCGCTGTCAGATATGATTTCTGTAACTTCGTCAGGATACTGTGTTCCATCATAACCTACAGCTACCCAATTACCAGGAACAACTTTAAAAAATTAATTTGAGTATTTGCTGGAACTATGTTGTGCGCAGGTTTTTCTTGCCCTTTGTAGGATTGTTTTAAGCTGTGACAATGTGAAGAGTTTTAATACCTTCTACTGTTACTATCTTTTCTCACGGGCCGTCAGATTTATTACTTCTTTTATGTAGTTCCCGTCAACAGATATCACTTCAACCTGTCTATTTAAGGTTTTCGGAACCTCTGCTAAATCCTTTGCGATTAAATGACTACACTTCTTGAAACAACATCTTCATTCGAACAAGGTATTTCATATATTTCCAGTAACACTTCTGTCAATCCTTTACTGTGTGATGTTGCAAAATATTTGCAAGTGAATTCGTTGTGGTAGTTTTGAGATAGGGTTTGGAGCAGTTTTACTTTTTTTTTTTTTTTTTTTTTTTAAATTCTGATGATGGCCCATCATTTCCAAATAACTTCTTCTATAGTACTGTCACAGTTTGTTGTTTAAAGTTATACTATAGCAAGTTGTTTGACACTGAACAAATCATGTATTTTGATCATTTGTCATGAAATAGTGCCGTTATAAATAAAAGAACATTTTCACGAGACCACAAAGCACTTTGAACTCCGTTTTGGTATTCACAGCTGAGCAACATTGCGAAATCAGTCTGTAACACTCTTTTGGCAATACCTGTTTTATTCATTTGAAATTCTCTTTGTTCACATGTTCCGTCATCTTTGGGGTATCAGCAGTTATTTTTTCATAAATATCGCCTTTCAGTGTAGGACAAAATCCAAATAGACGAAATCCAAGAGTACAAAATCTAAGCGACAATGTCATGTGCGTAGCTGTAGTATGTGCCTGTGAACACCCTAATTAAATTGTATGTGTGTTCGTTTCTTCAATTGTCCGTGCATTCTTAAGTTTTATCTGTAAATCTTCAATTTATTGAAATAATATTTCATTTACTTTTAAAGAACTGAAAATCCAATAAAACATGTAAGGCTGTCACAGTAAAAGTGCAGATGAGCTTTAATTTCTTATCACATCCGTATGAAAAGTTACGTTTTAATTGTCTTTGCGAAACGTCAATTACACTTGTCAGAATAACCAATAATAACATATACATTGTCAATTAATTTGTCTAACAAGAAGGTTACAAAAGTTTTTCACATTGTTCCCAGTATACAATAATCTAATTTTCGGCAATATTCTCAAGAAATTTCACCGGAGTAAACACAGGACTTCCTGGGAGGTAGGCCGAGGTGCGAGAAATTAGTACATTTTATACTGAATAATTTACTGTTTTTTGTCTTATTCATTAATTTCTTTAAATTTATATTTCGTTATTTCCATTCAAAATCAAATTTACATATACTTTTTAGGTTATATATCTATATTTTTAGGTCATGAACTTTCGCTCCCTAGTTATAAGTTCATTTATATTAGAAAATATTAAATAGTGACACTACAAGAATTGTTCTAATAAAATTATTACGTTTCAGGAACTTTACATAATTTCAAAAAGATTGAATGAAAACAGGGAAATTAGATTTTATGGAAAATGTGTCTAGACAAAATAAATGAAAATGTATATGTTATTGGTTATTTTGACAAGTGTAAGTGATGTAAATACTTTGGGAGTAGAGAAGTAAATTTGTTTTTATCTCAATTATGGCTTTTTAATTTTTTTTTCTACTTTAATTCTCTATGAATAGAATAGAATTAAGTGTACTCTTTTTAAGACTGGGCTGCTTTGCTGTTGTTATCTCTGATGTAGCAAGTCAGTGCTTTCATTTTCTGATTGATTTATGTGAGTATACTCTTTTTAGTCAAAATATTTCTGATCACCCTAAATTAGTTCTTTAAAAGTAAATGAAATGTTATTTCAATAAATTGAAGAATTATAGATAAAACTTTAGAATGCATGACAATTGAAGATAGAAAGAAACACACAATTGAATTAGGGTGTTCGCAGGCACATACCACAGCTACGCACATGATACGGTTGCTTGGATTTTGTCCGCGCTCTATCGCTTTTACAGTTCCCTTTTATGGCAAGTTGTAGTCGACCGTCAGCTCTTTTTTTTAAATTTATTTATTTATTTTTCCAGTTTGCATAATTTCCAAGTTCTTCTGGACTCAATATTAATTTCCCATTCATACACTTAATCACGAAGTGGCCCCACGTAGCGTACTCGCTAACGCTCTTGCCTTCGGTGCGAGCGTTCGGGGTTCGATTCCCGGTGATCGGTCGAAAAAAATGTAAAAAACTTTTTCAGGCCAGCCATGCTGAATGAGGTTTTCCTGGGTTTTCCTCATTCACACCAGGCAAATGCCAGGGTGGTACACAACATATAGGTCCCAGGCCGCTTCTCCTTCCCCGATAGTCCCCAAGGGACGTCATCCCTCATACATGACGAGCTGACATTGCCATAGATGCCAAAAGCCCAGAAATCTAAATCTTAAATCCTTAATCATGAATTTTGCCACCATACAGAGTTTATCGTAGTTCATAGATGTAAGTTTTCTAATAGAGATGCAAAAAAGCCGGCTTTTTTGAATCGATGGTTTTTTGCACATAAAAAGCCGGCTTTTTTTGAAAAACGAGAATTTTGGAAATTTTGGCTTTTTTCTTTTTCATAATTTTTCTGTTTAAATAGCGCTCTTATAGTATATTCTAAAGTTAAATAAGATTCCATGACCTAAATGCCATATTTCGCTCTGGAATTCACCATCATGATGGATGGAGCAAATGGTTTATGAATTAAAGTAAACATAAAGTACGTAGTATTTGAGGGCAATTTTAGAAGCTATTTGACTTTATTTTAACTTCTAAATTATCGACATTTTTTTTTCTTCTCTAGATAATTTCTTTTTAGTCAGCCGTGTGTTACTTCTTAGAGCTTAGTACTCTAGCTTCTAGCACATAATTAAACTTATGTTTTTCAATATATCCATCAGAGCGTACGTTTTTCTATATATCTGTCAGAGCGTACTTCCACATTTCCGTTATACTGTAGTTGTGCGATGATTTAACAATAATCTTCCGGACACAACCTTGAATACCATTTGATAGAAATAATCAGTATCGGATTTAGAAAAATATTGGGGGGGGGGGGTCTGAATAATGTTTGTTTTTTCTAAAAATTCCTAACTTTTATTTAAGAGGAGCTTAAGTTTATGAGTACAGGCATAACAAATGTTTCGTTTGTATATTCAGCTATAATCTTCCAGATACAACCTTGAAGACCATTTTATACTGATAATCAGTGGCGGATTTAGAAAAGTATTTTTGGGAGGGGCTTTTCTTATTAATGCTTAGTTTTTCTAAAAATTCCTAATTTTTTTATTTGAGGACAGCTTGAAGTTTATGAGTAAAGTCAAAACTAATATTTAGTTTGTTTTAGAAATTCCGTAATCTCGGGGCAGAGGCTTCAATCCGAAAGACATCTCCACCCTAACGCTCTTCGCAAATCCATCACTGCTGGTAATTAGTAATAACAAAGATTTAAAAACGATTACAAAAAAGTCGGCCAGGACTCACAGTACACGCACTATCTCTACATTCACAGATGGAATTAAGAAAAAAACTTTTGTCAAAATGGTCGAATGCGGGGTTGAAACCCGGACTTCACGATAGAAGTGCGAAAGCTAACCACTCACTCATGTTTGTTGTGTAGTTGTGCTTAAATGTATTCTCTCTCTCTCTTTCTCTATGGCCACAAAAGCTCTCCATTGATTTCTCTCCTTATCCAATTCAATCCAGTTTCTACTCTGTATTACTATTTCTGCTAGTTCCATCTTAATATTGCCCTCCCATCTGGGTCTAGGTTTTCCTAATGGACGTTCCCCGATTGGATTTCCAGTTAAAACTTTGAAAGCGTTCCTGCTTTCTTCCATTCTGGCTGCATGATCTGCCCACCTGAGCCTCCTAGACTTGATGACTCGTACGATGTTTGGTAAACCGTATAAATTATGTAGTTCCTCCTTATGAAGTTTCCGCCATTCCCCATTCCCATTTCTCTTGGGTCCAAATATTTGTCTCAGAATTTTATTCTCAAATAATTTCAGTCCCCGATCTTCCCTCAGCGTAAGCGACCATGTTCCACAACCATAAAGCATAACAGGCATGACTATCATTTTATATATTTTATGTTTACAATTCCTTGACAGAATTCGCGACGACAAAATATTTTGAACTGAATAATAATAAGAATTTCCTGATTTCAGTCGACATTTAATTTCTTTGTGGGTATGATTTTGGTCTGGTAATACTGATCCAAAATATTTAAAAGTATCCACTGTGTCGAAAGTATTAATTGGTATTTTAACGTATTCATAATTTGCCGTATTACGATCCTTGTGAGCTTCTTCATATTTAGATTTCTCTGCATTTACTCATGTTCCTGCAAGCGTTTAATAAGGCCTCTGCATTTCTTGCGATTGTCCTCCTATCAGATTTACATCATCAGCATACACCATAACCTGGTGAATACCATTCAACTCTAGGCCCTGGTTCCTATCTTTGATTTTTCTTTTAGCGTACTCGGGAACAAAGCTGAATAATAACGGCGATAACGCATATCCTTGTTTCAGGCCAATCTCAACGTGGAAGCTCGCATTTTTCTACTCGGACTACCCTGGGACTCATTTAAACACTTAATAAATCTAGCTTTTTCGGTATTCCATCTAAGAATGTTGTACAATGTTTCCCTCCTAACCGAGTTGTAAGCCAATCAGCAGTTGATGTACTGGGTAATATATTCCCATTTCTTTTCGAGTATTTGTCGAATGGTAAATATCTGTTCGATTTCGACTAAATCCACACTGATAATCTCCAATAATTTCATCTGTGTATGGGGTCAGTCGTATTAATAGAATGTAGAGAAATGCCTCGATAATTATTACAATCAACTTTGTTGTCTTTCTTGTGAATTAGAACAGTGATTGATTATTCCACTCTTTTTAAATGTATTCCAAAGTTTTGTAACGATATGTTTCATTTTCTTGTTAAAAATTCAAAAACCTTTAGGACTGGGTAAACCATGATGGTGGTTGAATATTCTATAGCCTAGGAAACCATACGCTCAGGTGAACGGTCTGTTACGTATATGATCCATGAACAGAAAATTCGATACTTTCCCGATTCTGAACAAGCTTAAGGAACATTACAGAATTTGGAGCTTTACCAATTTTGCAGATCCGGAGCACCTGATAGGTGGTAACAGATTGTTACGTATGTGATCAATCAGTGAAAAATTTGTTCGAAATATTCATACGATGAATATGAAAGTTAAAACTTAACTGAAAAATTTCAAGAATGTACAGAACCACCCGAAACGAAGCTCTTGATGTGCAGATTTCCTCTTAGTTATCTTCCCTTTTTCTGGCTTGGGCTCAGCCCGACATGCTCTACAATGAAAACTGTTTGTTTTCTTGATGAACAGGGAAGTGCACGTACAATCTTCAACACTGCTTTTGTGAGTGTTTGTTTGCATCTGTATTGTAACTGCAAAGTTGATGATTGTTTTTTCTGCCTCACTAACACTGTTTATCGTCATTGATTACTTTTCTTTCAATTTGGCTCTTTGAGTTTCTGTTTTCTGTCTTCTTTCATTTTCTTCAAGTCTTCTTTCTGCTTTTTATTCATCTGGGATTTTTTCTTCTTCCTGAGTTCAGCTATTCTGTCCATTTCTCTTTGCAAGTACCCTTCAGGATAGCTGGCTTTTTATTTCTCTCTCATTTTTTATGCGTGACGCACTAGTTATTTTGTACTTGGCCCCGGACACCATTTCAGTCCTAACACAAAAGAAATATGACACGCCAAAACTGTTCGAAAAAAAAAAAAAAAAAAAGAACTTAAATATACAGCCCATAAGGTGAGTATTTCATTTACCTCTTTAATAATTAGATTAAAAATGAATGTTACTGTCTTTAAGTAAATAATCTGCCTGTCACCTTATTTATATTATTGAATACTACTTTTTCTTTATTTTAGGATGTGGAAAGTTCGCGGTCGTACATCGATGAGTTGTATTCCCCTGATGTGGATAAATGTATGGAAGCTATTATGTAAGTTAATTTTAACAAAATCTTACTGGTCAGTTACTTGTGACCGTTGACTGTTTAAAGGTAATTTATCGTTACGATTTTACGAACAAATTAAAGGAAAATATTATAGAACTATCAAATCCATGTTTTCCATTCTCCTTCGTTGCCAAGTTCATCTCCGAAAAGTTAGAGTCACTATTCGAGTTTGATTTCAATTTTATTTTTATGATCTCGTGCGTTAAAGCTTCTCGAATAGTCATCACAATTCGTTGTTGCTGTTTTGCGAATTTTGTGTTTGGTAAAAGAGAGAATTTCACGGGACAGAAGATTTGTTATCGGTTGTGTCACGCGTTCAAATTAAATTCGTACAGTAGTTGCGTAACGGATTTTCTTCATGAACGGGGGGAATTGATATGTATCGACAAATGCTGTAGGGCACACAATTTGAATGTAACTTTTTCGCCGTGTACCTTAAATTGACGTTTTATTTAGACTGTTTCAGTGTTTTCTGGATACATTGGAGATTCGTCCTTCCTGTGGAGTTACATTAAGAGAATTATTGCAGCGTTAATCCTTGAAAATTTTAAAAACAGTGTTTTTGTTCGTTCAGTAAATAAGGCTAGATATTTCATCCATGTTCTATTTTATTAGAATTAACCTTTCAATTCCATCTGACTGTTTTTATTATCAGAGTTGTACACACAGGAAAGTTTAGAAACGGAATTTTAGAATACCAGAGAAAATACCGAAATTCAAGAAAATCGTTTCACTTATTACACTTCTGAAAGTAAGTTTGGCTGAATGGTAAATGATCAACCAGGGTGTCTATCGGTCACGAATGTCACGAAATCAGAAAACGGTCATGAAAGTCAAGAAATTTAGCTTTTGGGTCACGATTTTTTTTTATCTGTATACAGGGTGTCTATCGGTCACGAAAGTCACGAATGTCACCAAAAAGTCACTAAATTAGAAAACTGTCATGAAAGTACGAAAAAGTCATGAAATTTAGCTTTTGGGTCATTTTTTTTTTTTTTAATTGCAAATGTAAGTACAGATTGGAAATTTTTGTTCTATAAAACATTAAAATTTACCACCAAAAATGTCTGTGGTCCTCTTTAGACGCTACCAAATCGCAATCAAAGCACGCTTCTATTGCATGCATGAAAACTCGGCCTAATTCGCTCTTGAAAATTTTACGAAATTTTATGGTTTGGTAAAGAAAAGGTTACGAAAAAGTCGTGAAATTTCATTTTGGAATTTTAGTAGATACCCTGTCAACGGTTTTCTGGAATTTCGTAATATTCTTCACCTACAGGATGTGAAATTATATCAAAAAGTAACAATAATCTTTGTTAGCGCTTTAACACACTGGCTTCAAATAAGAAAAACATTATGTCTAAGGATTAATATTGCACTAATTCTTTTAAGATATATTTGTACCTTGTTAGCAAATATACAGTGTGTAACATCTGTAAGTGTAATAAACGACTCCTAGTCGTCTTCCCGCTGGTCTAGTAGTAAGTGCACGTGGTCCTGAGTTCGATTCCCTGTGGGAGAGCCTTGACAGTTGAACTATTGCGGTAATTCAGATTCCGCATTAAATTGTAAGTCCATGTCTCATATAGCCTCGGTGCTGAAAAGGGATTCTTAAGTTCAACAGACTGACTGACTGCTTGTCGACATACTCAGAACATATTTATTAAGGAATGTTTATGTTGCTTTGTTGGCAAATTGCTACTGGCAGTATTCCTGTACCTTAAGAAAAGAGATACGATTCGTTGACACCAACCCCAACCCTGAATTTACTTATTCAGAGAAAAAAAAAATGATTAATGTACTTCACTATCATCATAATATATGGACTTTTGTTATGCCTTTGATTCAATCTAGGGTATAAAGTACCAACTTATTAAATCTGTGCCCACTGTATTTGGTGTCAGTGAAAGTCCGCAAAGTAATGTAAAAATTCTTCAATGGGTACGTATTGAGAATGAGACAAGCAATCGTTAAAATGTTTAGAAAATTAAAAATAAGGCTGCTTAAGTTAGTTCAAGATCATATCGTCCTCGTTCTAACATAAATTACTAAAGTGCTTTCGAAACTAAAAACAATTTGACAGCTCAGAAACACGTGCAGATTTGTTTTGAAGAAGAAAATCTACGTCACATAGGTATTGCGTCACTCAGCGAGGGTTGAATCATAAACGTCGTTTAGCAACAGTGAATGGAGGGTTTCCTTGGCAACAGTCCTTAACATTCAAATGTTGCTGCTAGCAAATACGTGTTTTCAGAAGAAAAAAAGCTATTTTAAACTTTCGTTTCTTTGTGCGTGGAAGTCATTAAAAACACACACAGCACCCCCCCTCTTCCCAACATGCACAAACTGTGATGACAAACATATCCCTTCATCCATCCATCCAAACAAACAAATATTTAGAGATTTTGCTTTTCATTAAGATTCTCATGACCAGATTTGGCTGGTTTAAACCAGCTGTTAAAAAAAAAAGAGAAAAAAAATGTTTGTAAAAGTGTAAGTGTAAAATCTTGATGAACACACATTTGTGGGTTATCACGTTTCACTCCCGTATATTATTCGTATTATATTCAGACCTAAATTCCCCATTCATTACTCAAAAAGATTATACTACAAAAGCAACTTTTATATATATATATATATATATATAAGTTTATGAATGTTGTTTTTGTGATTTTTTTTTCAGTTTGTTATTATTGTTATGTAATTGCAATCAAAGAAAAATTCTAAATATTGTTTCGTTTCAGTAATGTTTACTATTCGTAAAATACATCGAAATGCCGTACTTTTTGTGTGTGTGTGGGGGGGGGAAGGGGTCATACAAATGAGAAGTATCTTCGGTATCTATTTATGTATAAATGAGTCTGAGCCAAAGTGGACTCAAATAATTCGTATCTTTATTCACTTCTCTTACTGATATGCAAATTAAGTTGTTGTCTTTCTTTAATTTGGACTAATAAAAGTCGTTGTTAACTAACTTGAACTAAATTAGTTCTTGCGTACTCCGTAGTACTTTGAAATTGTCCATATGTAATTCTGTTTAATGGTTTCACTTGTGCAACTGTTTATCTTTTTGACCTTCTGAAATGACTCTTGACAATTATATTAAGAAGCATGTAAAGATCAGTACAACATATTTTTATCAGTATTCCTTCGTAAGTGAGTCGGCAGATATATCGCATTTGTGACCAATTAGTCCTGGTTCCGAGTTCAAATGGTGGACAATTTCTCTCGGATTTAACTCGAGAAGCGGTTTTTAATCCGCTTTAAGCTTATGTGACCCCTTCCAGCATAACCCGGTTGTTGCATAATAACATCAAGGCGAAACAAACTTATTTCTGTTCATATATGATATGAATACATAGAGCAAATTATTTAAACCAAAAAACCTGGTTTAAACCAAAAAAAGTTTTTTTTTTTTTTTCAATAAAAACCATGGTTTTTGCCAATCCTGCTCAGGACAATTCCAGCTGATGACTCGCCGGGATGCGCACGACGTGGCAACAGCCTACCATGTGCTTCTCCAAATGTCAGTTTGTTTCTAGTTTTGAAAACGCTATAATTCCCTTAATCTAAGTTGTATGCGTCAATACTAAAAACTGAAGAGCACAATAACTGTGAAGTTGTGTGTAAAAGGAGGAACATAACACATATTGGCATTAATTAGTATTTTAAAAATGTTTTCTGTAACTTCGAAAAAAAAAAAAAAACTAACTATATGTCTTAGTGACTTCTGTCAGAATGACGACAATATGTTGTTATTCAGTATGCTTCCGGTCAGTTCATTAAATAATTTTGTAAGTGCATTAAATTCGAATTGATGACGCTGCTTCCTACTAATGCATTTTATTATTTTTCAACAGACAACTGAAAAATTCAGTGATTGGCAGTAATCGTCAGAAAGGTAGTGTAATTCAACAAGGTGTGGTTCCTCGTCTTATGCAGCTTCTTGCGGATGCTACTTCTCCGCCTCAAGTAAAGATTGAAGCAACTATCACATTAGGATCTCTTGCCAAAGGAACAGAGGACCATGTGAAAGCTTTAGTGGATGTTGGATTAGTTCCTTTGCTGATAAATGGTATGTAGTACAAAGGAAGAAAAAACGAAAGTTTACGCACTTAGCATACCTAAATTTATTTGATCTCAAAATGTTTTTATAAACCTGCAGAATTTCTTCAGTAAAAATGCATTTCTGTAAAGCATTCTAGTGAGATACTGTCATCTACAGCAAGAGGGCTTTGTCGTATACTGGGTGCCGAGAAGTGTCGACTTATTTCATAAATAAATATTTCATTAGTATCCTTACAGTTTGGCATAACTCATTTGTCCTGAAAAAAAAATTAAAAAATAAATAAATAAAAAGCACGACGGGTAGTTTAATCTTGTTTTTTTTTTTTTTTTTTTTTTTTTTTTTTTTTTTTTTTCAGACAGTTCTCTCAAAATCGACTCAGGCTATTTTCTTCATATTTCATAGTTAAATATGTCAATAACCTGACAATGGCATAACTCATTTTGTTCTGAAAAAATATACGAAAAATGATTTATTCTTGGGATTGAGTGTTTTTTTCTTCTTTCTTTCTTTCTTCACGATTTTCTCAACAACAACAGATGCAATTTTGTTCATATTTCTTAAACAAATATTTCATTAATAACTTAACAGTTTGACATAACTCATTTATCCTGAAATAAATGTACGAGGCGTAGTTTATTTTTAGGGGCGAGTTTTTTCCCTAGTGATTTTCTCAAAATCAACTCTGGTGATTTTCTTCATATTTTATGGTTAAATATTTCATTAACGTATTTATCCTGAGAAAATATACAAAGGGTAGTTTATTCTTGGTAATGAGTTTTACTATCCTTAATTTTGAATTATTCTTCAGTTTGCTAACATTGTGAGGAAAAGGAAAATCTTTCCTTGCTAACAATGTCTAATCTTCTGCTCCATAATGTGTCTACGGAAGAATCTGATAAATTTGGATAGAGATAATTTAAACATACACAACTTCTTCATCTCCGACCTGATACTATATCATGTGGAATATCATAATAAAAGGCAGCCTAAACAAGGAAAATATTTGTAATTGCTGTTAATTTCATTACAATATAATGCTTGTGTTAATTTCATTATAAGTCTCATACATAATGCGAATGACCTTTAATAAACTTTTGAGGATCTTACTTCTGAAAATCCAATCCATCTAAATTGAAGCCGGCTGCAGAAAAAGTTCAAATCACGTATGTAAGTTGACAAAAACAGTTAGGTATGTTTAAGTTTACAGCTTAACTCATAATGTATTGATCATTGTTTGATATTTCCTTTTCATTTCAGGTTTGCTGAGTGATAATAGTAAGCTTGTGGAAGTGTGCTTGTGTTGTCTGCGGACTATATTTCAGTATCCATGCGCCCCTGTTGATTTAATTTACGCTGATGATAATTTATTGCCTCACCTTCTAAGTTTGATCCCACAATCTGTTTCCAATCAAGTCTGTATTATGATTATACTAACAGCAGCATGTAAGGTAAGTTCTTTAAAGAAATTGATAGTATGATGTAATAAAAATCCTTGAAACTATCCTGTAAATATTACCAGTATAAAATAATAATAATAATGTTTAATTGTCTCTCAATGTAATGCCTTTGCTCTAATTCGGTTAATTAATAAACAGTTTATGCAAAGGTATGAAAACCACCTCGAGTATAAATTCCGATGGAAATCACGACTACTAATTGGTAAATTCCATAATCGAGAACAACAAAGGCTATCTCCCAATACAGTGCAGAGGATAAAAGTAGGTGAATTACAGGAGAAACAAGGATTAGGAATTAAATTTTTGGGCTGTCGGTATGTAAGGCCATTTAGCCCGTCACACATATGAGACACTATCCGATGAAAGGGAAGGAAGAAGGGATTGAGGAAGGAAGTAAGCGGCCTGGGACCGTTATGTTAGGTACCATCCCGACATTTTCCTGGTGTAGATGATGGAAACCTAGGAAAAACCTTACTCAAGATGGCTGGCCTGAAAAAGCTGTTACTTTTTCCACCGAGTGTCCCCGTCGGGAATCCAACCCGGGACCGCTCGCACCAAAGGCGAGAACGTTAGCAACTACTACAGGAGAAAAAAGTATGGAGTAGTAAAGTTAGTACTGAGGAAGGAAGTAGGAACGGTCGAGAGAGAGTGGAAAAGCTTTAAGGAGGAACTCAGTGGCAGAAGAAATATGTGGCAGGACAAAGGGATTTAAAGAAAAGAAACAGACACCAGGTTGAATGAGAATTTTTTTTTTTTTTTGAGAGAAGCAGTGAGAAAGAACGAAGTTGTAGAAAACAAAGGGAGAAGAAGATGGGAATTGTATGGAACAATGAAAAGAGAATTCAAAAGTGATAAAGCATGAAAAAGAAAGAAAAACTGGGGGGGGGGGGACAAACTAAAAAGTTGGAGAAAGACGTTCCAGGAAATAAAAGGGTGATTTATAAGGTAACTGAAGAAAAGAGGAAACGGAAGAAGAAGCCGAAAGGATGATGACGGAATGTATCAAAATAGCAAGTACAGCAGGGTCAAAGAATTTTGTAGGAAACACCTCATGGAACTATTTGACGGAGAGGCGGCGAAAAAAACAAAGAGCTAGAAGTGGAAAAAGATCTTGAACAAATGAAGATTGGCAAATTTTCAGGACAGATGAAATAACGACAGAAATTATAGAGGTGGCAGGTCTACCAGGGCTACACTGATTATATAGGTTCCTAAAATGCATCTGGAAAGAAGAGAGAGAGGAAATAATACCTATCTTTAAACAGGATAATAGGAAAGACTGTAAAAACTATAGGGTTGTGATTTTGATGGGCGAGATAACAAATATGTTAGAATAATGTTAAACAGGATAAAGGGAGAAATAGAAGATGCGTTAAGGAAAGAGCAAAATAGTTTTAGAAAGTGGAGACCAACAAGACAATATTCACCCCACTTAATAGAGAAACATTGAAAACACGGGAGGAATATGCTGACATTTATCAATATCGAAAAAGCATACGATACAATACCAAGGGAGAAAGAATGCCAATTAGAACGAATAGAGTTGAAGAATGAATACATAGAGTGGATAAAAACTGTATGGAAGATATGAATGCACAGTAAGAGCAAGAGCTAGGATGATAGAATGGTTTAACATACAGAAAGGCTTCAGAAAAGGTAGCATACTATCGCTATAATGGAAAGCATAAAGAGGAGCGTCAAGGAAAAAGGTAAAAGACGCTGATACGTTGATCTGTGCCGAGGAGGGGGACACGTAGATAGAAATACAAGAGCAATTAAATGCATGGGTGAAAAAACAGGAATATGGACTAAAGATAAGTACGACAAAGAGCAGGATTGTAAGGGGGTCAAGAAAGAAAGGAAGAGTAGACAAGTAAGACCAATAACAGAAGAACTGAAAAAGGTAGACAGCTTTTTGTATTTGGGGACAGAAATAAGTAACAATAGACGGTAAAAGGAGGAAATTACGAAGGTTGAGGAAATGAGGAACATTCTACCAACAGGTGAAAGGATTATTATCGGATAAAAAGATGTCAAGGAAGATAAAGTTACTGCTGTACAAGAGTATTTTGAATTAATAGTATTATACAGAGCAGAGACATGGGTAATGATTCAAATGACTTGAGCATGCTCCAGGCGTCAAGGGATCAAATTCTTAAGAGCTTTGTTAGGAAAAACAAGAAGGAATATTATAAGAAATGAAGAAATACATCAAGAACTTGGGAAGGAAAGCTTAAGAGAACGTATAGGAAATTCAGAATACTATGGTTTGGACACCTCAGAAGAGTAGGGAATAACAGAATACCAAGGATCATGGAAGAATTACAAATGACAGGAAAACGATGTAGGGGAAGACGAGAACAGGGTGGAAGGACCGAGTTCTAACAGCTATACAAGCAGGAGGTGTGAAGTGGCAGTAAGTGGAGGAGGAGATTTGATGGAACGATAGAAGATGGAGAGGCCTCGTGAATACCCAAACCGGGTGGGATGGTGGAACGGAAGAAGGTTGAAAGAGTGAGTTTATGACTTGAGTCAGGCACTTTAAAGCAAATGTACCAGCAGCGCTGAAATACCACTTCCCGTGAGATGAGGAAAGCCAAGCACTGCCGGATCTGTCAGAGGAAAGATGGGTGACCGTTGGTACTCATCAGGTGAGGTAGTTATTGCGGTTTCCACTCAGCGTTGTGAGGGCAATATAAAAGCTACTTGAAGAAAAAAAGTATCGAACTCCGATCGAAAAAACAACATTAACGGCGATGGAGACAAGGTGCTGATCACATATATCCTAAAGATGTGTCTTTTTTTAAGTGCTTGAATATGAAGAAGTCCTGTGTGATTGATTGATTGATAAACGCTGGAACAAAACCGCTTAAGCTAGAAACTTACAACTTGAACATTCCATAGGATTTGTGGCGTAAGATACCATAAAGGAAGGATCTTTGGAAATTTGTCAAGGAAAGGGGGAAATGGGGGGGGGGGGAGTTATTTTACTGAAATGTCCATATTTCCGAACCTCCGACGGTTAGAGACATGAAATTTGGTATATGGACTTCCCATTTAACATAATTAAAACACATGTTCAGCAGTTTTTCTTATTTGACCTAAAAGTGAAGAAACTGGATTGGGATTACAATTATTATATTTCTGTGTCGGAATCTCGTAAGGTTAGAGACAAAATTTAGTATTTGAACTTCTCATCTAAAATAATAAGTAAACACATGTTGCAATATTTTTTTCTTATTGGAGAAGGGGAGGAAATAGATGGGGATTAGTTATTATAAAAGGATGCCTATATCTCGGAATCTCCTAAGATTAGAGACTTGAAATTTTGCACTTGAACATCTCATGTAAAATAATTGGACACATGTTTCAAGTTTTTTGTATTTCTCCTAGAAGGGATAAAATAAGGTGGAAAGCTAAAAGGAGTGGGGTTACAATTATTATAACAAGATGTCCATATCTTGGACTCTTTGTAAGTTAGATACGTGAAATTTTGTATCTGATCTTTTCATTTAAAACAACTGAACACTTTTTTGCTTTTTGATGGTTGTCGTAAAACGGAAGGAAAACGGGAAAGGTTAGTTCACTAAGATGTCCATATTAGGCGTTTGAAGTTCTTACGAGGTTTCTAGTTTAGATGAATTCTATATGAAAGATGCAGAATGCTGCTTAAAATATTGCAGCAGTAACACATGGGAGAATTTGCTAGTTACATATACACCTGTATAAATGGGAGTTACAAATTTGAGAAAACAGTTTTATGTTTCTCATTACCACAAATAGAATTCATTGTTATGGAAACAGCAGTCACATTTTTCGAAACTGAGTTACAGATAAAAGTTTTAACCCTTATCTCTGGTTAGCTCGCGCGCCTGTGGTGCACGGAGTCCAGGGTTTAATTCCCAGGACTATTAGAACGCATTACGGTGGTTCGGATTCCACCGTAAATTCTAGGTCCACGTCTCATATAGCCTTAGTGATAGACAAGGGACGCCAGACTTCAACGAACAGAAGGAAAGCTTTAATTGCTTGTGTGGTGTCATAGTGACTTCTGCGAGTATTTTCTCGGTAACTTTCAATATCATATTACTGAACTGCTGTTTCACCGCGTAACGTAGTCGCTAACGCTTTACCTTTGATACGAGTGTTTCCGGGTTCGATTCCCAGTGGAGACACTTGGTCAAGTGTAAAAGCTTTTCAGTCCAATTATCTTGAGTGTGGTTTTCTTTATTCGCACCAGGCAAATGTGAGGATAGTATCTCACATAATGTTCCCAAACCGCTTCCTTCCTTATCCATTCCTTTCTTCCTTCCCAATTCCCCGGGAATTGTGGCCGTTGAAGAGTCGTCGAGGAACATCATCCGTCATACGTAACTGACTGACATCGCCGTAGTTGCCAGAAGCCAAGAAATCTAGATCCTAATCCTACTAAATTACTCTAGAATTCAGTTGTGAATACGATGTTGCTGGCATTGAGAAATTTTATGGTTCCTAACAATAAAAGTATGTATAGTCGAAGAGGATAATTGCAGGAACGAATAGATACATAAAATAGATCAATAGAATAAAATAATAATAGATACATAAAATAAAATAATAAGTGTGTGTTTTAAAATATTAAAAAAAATAGTTGTTTTTCTCGCGTGGGTGATGTGTGACCTCCTCCTGCAATATTTTAATGTTTCAGACACCGTAAACATTATTCGAAGTATTTAGATCTGAAGAAGATATCGTAAATTATTGAGAACAGTAATCATCCGATTATCTTAATATAGGAGATATTTGAGGAGAAAAAATAATTATCTTTGTATTTTAATGTTACAATATGTGTCATTCGCACAGTAACGTGTTTATTTTTTAAATGTCATTCCTTGTAATTTGTTATTCTCTTTCAGACACCCGAAAATCAAAATGTGTTGTGTGGAAGAGGTGCAGTGCAAGCTATTGCCGCTCTTCTTTGTTCTCCACATTACAAAGTACAAATGCCAAGTTTATCTTGTTTAGCTAATATGTGTTTTCAAAACCAAAAAGTGTCTGCAACTGTTGCAACTTCAAGGTAAGTTAGAATTCCATTTTCTGTGACATAGTATCTTAATAAAAATTAATTGCATTCACATTTATGAGTAAAACACAGTACACTGAAAATGATGTATCATGATCAAATTATTAAGAAAAGTGAAAGCTCTAACTCTATTGTATCTGTATATATGAAATTTCCTGAACGGTTTCGACTAGTTATTGTGTGGCCATGTTTACCAGATTTAGTCACTTATTTGAAGATTTTATCACTTTCTAGGAACTGTTTGTCTAAGTATGTGAATTCGATCGTACTGCTGATCATCTTAGATTTTCGTAACATAGTCTTTGACTGCAGCTACTTTCATAGTTGTCCACAAATACGAACAAAATCAATTATGAGTGATTAGGTTCCTCCCTGAAGGTTTAGTAACTGGGCACTGCGAGCTTATTGGCTGATGCCACACGCCAATTCGGGTGACACGGACTATAATTCGAATATTTACTGTTATAGAAAGTGATGCTTTTTTAATAAAATTTTTAAACAGATCATTGAAAACACTAACTCAGTTGATCACGTTTATAAGAGCTCTCCTGACACTTATTCAGCCTTTTTCACCAGGTTAAATCACTCACATGAAGATACGTCAATTTCTGTCTTTTAAGTATTTAACACTTTGGATACTTGCATTTAAATAAGTAACTTGATGTTTTGATTGATTCATGTGACAGCATATAGATATTTACACCATTTCATGTAATAAAAGAGAGTAATTTAATGTAAGTTTTCTTTACCAGTAATTGATGTTTGATTTTAACATTTTTACAAATTTTTTACATTAGAAAAATTTGTAATTTATTTTATTTTTTTTTTCTTTTTACATAAGTTTATTAAATATTCATGTAATATAATTGAAAAAATATTTGCAAATATTTATTTTCATTTTTTTTTTTTTTTTAATATTTAATCAACTATTACCAGCAACTGATGGATTTTACAAATGATATTTTTTGTGGATAAGTTTTTTGATGTTTTAGAAGATGTCCTAATAATGATATACTTTCATTTTGACGAACAAGTTTTGGAACCAGTGTAGAGAATGACCTACTGTTTACATCATTTTATCGCTTTGTGTACAATAATTTGAGTACTGTACATATATCGATAACTGTCATTGCAGTTTTTGTGAGAAATTACCCAACAAAATTTACATAATATAAAATACACGAAACCTAAAATTTAAGTGAGAGATTTTTTTGGAGTTGGCAGGTTTATGTTAATTTGTGTATTCATAAATTTTCTTGTACCTTAAAATTTGTTACTTGGATGATGTCATCAGTACATATAGTGTGTATTAAAAGTCCAGGGCATAGGTCAAGTTCTGATACAGAAAAGTAAAGTAAGTAAAAGTAAAGTATGAGTAAAGATACAAAAATAAATAAATAAAATAAAAAAGAAAGAAAATTACTGGAAATAGATAGTTTTCAGTCTAAAATGTTGGGATATTTCCAATCGTACTACCTGTTTGAGCTCCATACTCGTATGACACCCTATTTGCAATGAAAAAGCAACGTTGGCAGTTCGGCAAGCTTTACTTTGAGCCCTCTCCAGACCAAGAATACAGTATTGGTGAGGAATGTATTCGAGATATGCTAGGTTCCCTCGCATAAGAGCGTGTGCGTTCCCCGTGTCATTTTCTGCGTGCCCTTATGTTCCATTCGAACAGTCTGCTGAACTGGAAATATTGTTTTTTCATTTTGTAGTGTGCTGTACTAGTGTGGAGCCCAAATGGATGGTGCGATTGAAAACATTCCACAATTTTAGATTGAAAACCACCTATTTCCAACAACTTTCCTTTACTCCCAATTTTTCATATCTTTACATATCTACATATAAGGGAGTTGGCCTTTTACCCATATATATCATGAGCTACGAGCTAATGAAAACAATCTCACATGCTAAAAAAGTACACTACAAGCATAAAACACTTCATCAAATAGGGAGGGGAAATGAAAATTAAAAATCAGAGGGAAAGCTATAAACCATGCAGGTGGGTACCTTATACACTAGATACCAATATAGTGCCAACCTTGACACTTTACTGCTTATCTTCTGTTCTTTAATTTATATATAGAGGGTTTGTTAAATATTATCGAATTATTTGTTGGGCAGGTCACGCTTCGAAGAAATAAAATTATACCCTTGAATGAATATTAGTTTCTGTTCTGTTAAAAGTGTATTCATGAACTTTGCCAACTTTATTTTTATTTTTATTTTTATTTTTTTTTAAATCTCTACAAACAATGAGACAGAATGGTATTAGTAGCAACTCCTTCAACCAAAGTCACTATCACTTTTTGGACATCCTGTATGATAAGATATACATAATACTTTCGAATTATGACCCCAAAACTACCACGGATAAGTGTTTATGTAGTAAATTTAGTATTGACCATTCCAGTTTTCCAGTGAATTAGTGGCATAATTTACTTGGTCATTGATTGTAAACTGCTTCATATGTTAAATTAGTTTTTTTTTTTTCTCCTGTAATGTAAGGAAAGTTTGTAAAACATAAATGTCTAATATTTCTTAATAATTCGTGTATTTGTGCCATTGGTTTCTCACATTTTTTTAGGTACAGATAGTATAATGTTTTCTAACCCGTAATATGTACTTTTACATTTATTTATCCAATCAGTTTTATTAGTCTTATTCTTGTTCATTAGTTTTGGTGGTAAGTCGGTGCCTGATTTACTGGTTTCTCTAATGGCTCGTGATAAACCATCTGAAATGCAAATGGCTGCTGCTAGGTGTGTTACTTATATGCATCGCGCTGGTGCTATCAGTGCAGAAGATCCAAAAATTTTGTATAAGACTCTGCCTTGCCTGGTAAGTGTGATTTAAAATTAAACTCCTTTCATTACATACTTGTAACAGCCAGACAGTTTATTTTTTAAGATAGAATAAAAGAAAAGAAAAAAAAAAAACAACTGATTAATCCGAACTGTTAACTTTGTAATCTTTTCGAAAACTATCAGTAATTAAAGTTCTTTACTTGTTGTTTCATGAAATTCCGTTTTTCAACTTTCCAGTTGATGCAGGTTCACATATATCTTAATGAGAAATCATTCATTTTGGGCGTGATGAATATGTATGTGACCCACGTGTTCATCATCCTATCACTTTTATCCGTTGTGAATAATATTTTCACTCCACTATTGTTGTCTTGTTTTAGAACTACTGTTAGTTCGATTGTGTCTAAAATGTATTTACTGTATTCAAATGTATTTAATAATTTGGCATATAGTGATTTGATTATAAATGGAAAAATGTGTGACGTTAAATCAACAGTTTTACGGCTATAAATTCGTATTTGTAAAATAATGAATAATATAATATGACGAAATCTTCAAATAACACATTAAATAAGTTGTTTTATAGATAAAATCTTAGTGTGAAGAAATGAAACTAAAGGACAAGAACTTCAATCAACATATTATATGCATATTTATCTTAGAAGTTATAGATTTCCCGTATCACAGCAAACTTTAAAACTCTCTACATCTTAATCCTTCCCTAGATTAGTGTCAGAAGAATGTGGTGATAAAATAATAATAATAATAATCGAAAATTATTATTACTATGAACATAATATATAGTAATAGTAGCCAGGTCCTGGGACTAATGAGTTTGTTTTTCTTAGGTTCGAGTTTTCAAATATTTCTTCCACCTTTCTTTAACTCCCAATATCTTCCGTTTTTCAAATTATCGATCAGTTATGTTCTTCCTATTCGTTGCTTTCCTTCCACTTTTCCCTTTATGACGTTATAACAATTTCTTCGCAAAATGTGCCCAATCCAATTGGCGCTCCTAGGGAACACTGGCTCAATGGTAGAGCGTTTACCTACGGTGCATGGAGTCGCTGGTTCGATCCCCGGCCAAGTAAGCTTGTGGTAGGCAACATCGTGTCCGTAGATTTCCTCGGGATACTCCCGTTTCCTCCCACATTCTCATTCCACCAATTCCAGCATCATTCACTTCCTTAATCATTCCTTTCCCTTAGCCTAAATGACATAATCATGGAACGTTAAACTGAAATATTTAATTTCATTTCATTTTCAATTGGCCTTCCTACGAAGAAGCTGACTAAAAGCGTCCTCTTCTCTCCTATCCATGTTAAAGCATCTTCGTTTGTTATGCCATCGCCGGCTACGATCCCTTAGCGCCTTACCATATCCCTCTCGTAACATCAGATTTAGCGTACAGAGCATAGTTGACCTTTCGGCCGTTGTGGCGCTACTAACGTGCACTAAACAGAAGGATAGGTTGTCTGTTCACGTAAGTCTGAGTGGATTTAGACAAGTGTAGTGTGGTCAGGATTGCCAAATAAAAATAGTCTAAATAAGGGGTGGGTTGACGAGTTTCAATGAGTATTCACGGGAAGATTTTAATAAACATGATCTAGTGGTAGAAAATGAACCATGCATCACATAAAAAAGTAATCATTTTAGACTGAAAGAAATACAAAAGTATAAACTAATACAAAGAGTTAATATAGATCTAAGAAAAAATAGGTAAATCTTACTTATAAAACATTGGATTTACGTAATCTAAACTATTTCAAAAATCCTACTTCACGCTTGACTTAACTGTACTTATAATCTTTTTGAAGTTTGGATTTTTCTTTAGGCTGTCGAAAAACTCAGCTGTCATCAACTGCACAGAAACACATATTTCTGTGTCAGTCCATTTCAAATTCATTTATGAGAAAACTTTCCACAAATGAATTTGACGGTGGGATCCTTAGGCAAAAGGAGACGACTTTAAATAAATTTGGCAACTCGGAGCTTTTCTGAAATAGCATTTACCATTTACTGGCCGCAGTCATGACGACTCATTAAAAATTGCGGGCTTTAAAGTCGTTGTCTGAGGTAAATTTGTCATTTGGGCAAAATATGAGACTTTTGCTGTCCCGTATCGAAGCTCCCCGGGACGCGAGACAAAATCATAAAATAAGGGACTGTCCCTTAAAATCCGGGACATTTGGGAACCCTGAGTGTGGTGTTTTACGTGATTTTTCTCCTTGCTAAAAAAAAGTCACGTGGCGTTTGTAGGCACTATAGTTGCATAATACTTGCAGTACCTTTATGTGGTAAAATTAACAACACAAAAATGTTATTTTATTGTTTTAATTATGGTATATTGTTGTTTATCATTTTGTCTGGGAGCAATGATATGTTGGTTAGCAGAGCCATTGTATATACAATAAATCGAATTTTGAAAACTGGATTACAATCGCTGCCTTCCACTGCAAATTCTACTACTATTTCAAAGGAAAATATTCCCGATCACTTTCCTGATTCTGAAGCATATATCCCCATACCAGATACAGTTACATAATTGTTAACTGGTCTTCATACTGATTCTAGTAAGTGTTGTTTTTTGCTTGTGTAATTAATTTTATTTATTTATGTTTCTGATTAGTAATGGGATATATGCGTAGGTTAGTACATTTCTAAAGAAAAAAAAAACAGACGTAAAACCGTTAACTTATGTGCAAGTGTGCCGATTTCTGTGTAACTTTGGGGGAGCCCTATGGCAGCTACGCTTTAGTAGAACAGGGAAAGGAATTACCATGTACTGTAGAAATTGGAGAACCTACTTCAACTTAGCATTTTGCCCCCCCCCCCCCATTAGGGGAGCCAATTTCAACTTCGGAGGGCCCGGCCTACAAAGCTTCCCAAAATTGATGCCCTTGCTAATGGGATAGAAGAACCCAGAGCCTATATTTCAGATACTATCCCAGTATTTGGTGTGCCAGTGGTAACCCCAAATTTCCCTAATATTTATCTACAATAGATAAAATGATTGTATTTATTTTGTGAAATGTCGTAGTAATATATTAGTAGAGTCTTATTTACATCTTGCTAAAACAGATAATAATAATATACAAAGATCCCATGTTTTAGAAAGATATTTGTGTATTTCTGACAATCTACCATATGAAACCTACTAATATGATAATGCCAGGAAAAAAATATAACCATTTTGCACTAGGAGAAAAATAGACACATTCATTAAAGTGTAAACTAAAAGTGAAATTCAGTTAAATCATAACGCAAATGAAACCCAATCCTTAACAATTCAGTCTGTACACACTATATGCACAATAAGAAATAAGTCAACTCATAACATTTTAAAGAAATTAGTCAATTCATAACATTTTAGCCTATTGTTCACTACTATTGTCACAATTTGTATAGTACTTTAATATTCCCATTTATGGTTTTCTTTTCAGGCATTTTATTAGGAACAGTGAAATTAGCTTCTACTGCTTTCTTAGGAAGTTTTGTAGATCGGAAAATTATTCAAAGTATAGATTGTGCCTCATGTCACAAACTTATCAGTCAGGACAAATTCAATTCCACGCTTATGGACTTGATATATAAACAAGACAGTAGAAACGTAATGTGCTATCCTACAAAAGAACTAGTATCGGTGATTCACGTTGTTGAAAAGGCCCACCTGTTTGTGAACACCCGAATTTCGGAAACACTTTCCGCCTATATTGTTTCCTTTCTGCAACACGTTTAGTATTTGCAGTGCCTCTTTTCGGACAATCATTCATTTAAATTAAGTGTAAAAATTTGCGATGTAATAGTTCCAGTGTTGCTGAAGAACATAGCAGATGTTGAAACACGATGTTTTGAACATACAAAATTTCAAAATGCCAAGCCATTATCTGGGGAAGTATTTCGTTTGTAATTTGTAAAGGATTTTTTCCCGGTGTGTTTGTATTATCTTTTATTCTTAATTAATCGATACTAATTGTATTCAATTTTAAAAACAGTTTAGTTTTTGTGATACTATGTGGGGGGGGGGGACTTTTCCTGTTATAGCTAGCTATTTCATTTCCCTGCTACACAGAGAAAATATTGGTGCACGTAACTAGCGCCACAGCGGCTCCTATAGGAACTAGGCCATGTTCGCTTCTCTGAGCTATTTGGGAAGGCGCTAAGAGATCGTAGCCGGCGATGGTTATGCTCTCCGTCCTCTTTTTCTTCTCCATCTTCCTCCAACGGTCCAAGCTGTAAATATTTCTTCTCTAACTTCCATAATGTCCAAGTTTCCGAATTTGGGGGCGCGGTGGCTCAGTGGTAGAGCGTTCACCTCCGGTGCTTGGGGTCCCTGGTTCGATCCCAGCTCGCGCCGTGTAGACTTTGTGGTGGACAAACATTGTACTCGTGGGTTTTCTCGGGGTTCTCCCGTTTCCTCCTACTTTCTTCATTCCACTATTTCACTCATTCTCGTAATCACCGTCTCCTTTAGCCTAACCGGCATAATCGTGGGACGTAAAACTCAAAGATTTCATTTCATTTCAAGTTTCCGAATCATACAATGTGATACTTCATATATAGCACTTGACAAACTTCTTTCTTAGTCCAATGTTAATACATGCTAATTAGGATTTTTTGTTTGTTTGTTTGTTTGTTTGTTGAATGCCTCTTGACTACAGCAACTCTTGACCTGATCCGTTTGATGCAGTAATTGTCCCTTGTTAAAATACTTCCCAGATATTTGAACTAATCGACCTCTTCAAGTTCTCTGTTCTAATCTGAGTCGTAAAGGCGTGTTTCCACGGAATGTTGTCATGACTTTCAACTTTTCGATGTTGATTTCCATTCCATATTGTTTCCTAGTGTAAATTATTGTATCCATCATCTCCTGTAGTCCTTCGGTTCAGCTATAACTAACCGTACCAAGTGCATAGCTTCCATTAATACTTCCTTTATTCAGCACTCACCATAAACGTTGAATAATTGAGGTGACATACTACATCCTTGTCTGACTCCTCTCCCAATCTCCTCACTATTTGTTTCTCCTAGGATGTCTACTACACGAAAAAAATCATGAATTCTTAAAGCTGGTCACGGAAAAATACTACTGAATAGTGCTTTTGTAGTTTTTGTTCAGCAGCTTTTGATATTTTTTACAGTGGTCTAAATTCAATGAAAAGGCAAGAGGCATGTTGAATTGTCAGCAGCATTTTGCTATGGAAAAGAAAGCGTTCTTCCTTTCAAAAAGTTGATATACCAGTGTCACGAACTAAGTGTTCACTGGTATAAAAATCACAGGATTATATTTCAAAACTAGGATCGTCGAAAGGTGGAGACATAGAGTCGATTCCAAGTTCTTCTGATGTAAATTGTACTGTCATCTCAGAATTTGTGTTAAACGCAGAAATATTGTAGGCAATAAATAAGATTATATCCCACTCTTCAGCATGAACTTGGTGAGAGGCCCTGATATTGTAATAGTACAAAAATTTCTCATGTAAAAAGACAAACTTTCATACAGATAACTCGTGGACTTCTTTTTTTCTTTCTTCAAGATTCTCTAGTTAAGGAACTACATACATATAAATACATTTGTTTATCTGTTGATAAACTTTGAATGGAGTAAATGGATATTCTCGTTCGGTCCTGGAATACTTCACTTCAGGAAACATAAATTTGTAACTTGGACTTTGTAGTTTTGGACCGTTCAAGTGGATCTGATCTGTTAACAGCTTTCTATCAAGGCATTTTAAAATTAGGTCTCGCAGCAAAATATATATTGCAGATTGCAACTGATGCCTAAATGTTAACATCAAGTTCTTAAGTGATCTCAAACGATTAATGCAATCATCATAATTATATGAAGAGGGTAAAATTCTAACAGATCCAGGCATATATATTATCTTCATTGTGTATTCGGTAGCTACAGAATAGCACACAACTTATGTGCGTGGAAAATTAATGTTTTTGAAGGCTTTGTATTAGTTTTTCAAGATTTCCTATCTAGCTGGTCGCAGTATACCTCTATGACAGATTTATGTTTATTTCCTCTGAAGATTTATTCAATCGTAAATGGGTTGAGAATATAAATGTAATTAAAAAACAAGTATACTCTATTTGAAAAAAATATATTAATTCTTTTTCACCTAACCCAACTGAAAACAAAAACTTCTCTGTTTTGAGCTCTTTTGTGAACGATAATTTGCTTCCTACTAATCGGTGGTTTCATAATTTAGTTTTAATTTCCCTTCAGACGGACAAACCTTTGATGCCATTCTTGTACATTGAAATGCATTCAATACTTAGAAATATTAGCAAGCGATTTCGGGAGGGAGATTATATAAGACATTAAAAACCCTGCACAGATGCTTTCAGTAGATGTTAAGAATAAAAATTTGCTTATTGCCATGAAGGATATTGAAACTGGATTTGGAGCAAGATCAGCGTGGATAGGTTTGAAAGATATAAATATCATTTTCTTGAGACGTGGTTGCATTGATTTCTTGATTGCTATTTTTGAAAGACTAATCAGTAAAAGAAGTCCTTTACGTAATAAGACGATAAAGGGAGCGAGATGTTTGGCATTATCAACCAAGCTGAATTTAATCTTGAGCAACTGTCAAATGACTGGCTTTAAAGAAATTCATTTTTGGAACTGGATTTCTCCCACAGAACCAGATCAGCTAAAAAGCTGTTACCTTAAAATTTGTGGAAGTAAAGAATTCCAGCAAAAACAGAGATATTGAATGGAAAGGGAAAAAAATAAAAAAAAAATAAAAAAATCGTTGAAAGTGTAGATGCAGACGATGTGTTTCTGAAATTTGTCATGAAGATTCTTTGTATGTTTCATGAGAATGCAGACATTGAAAGAGGATTATCTATAAACAGGGAATGACGTGTTGAAAATCTTACGAAGAATCTCTTATAGCTCAGCAATGCGTTCATTCAGCCATCTCTCAGTATAGTGAATTTGATAAAATAGTTGTCCAGAAGTACAGCTGTAAGGCTATCATCCTCACGACAAAAGGAAATTTTGGGAACGAGAAAGAAGAAGAGCAAGAAAAATTAGTGCCACTAGGAAGGAAATTAGAGCCCTGGAAGAAGAGAAAATAAAATTATTGGAGCGGGCTGAAGAAGAAGCTGAACTACTTTAAGAGAAATTTGTGTCAACTCAAAAGAAACTGCGTCAATGTTTGATTTTTATCATTTTAGTGAAAATATGATACTTTCAAAAGAAGCTGCACCAATGATAGATTTTATCTTTTTATAAGTTGTTAAGTATTTTATCGTTGTGTGTAATGATATGACTGTAAACGAGAAAATTACTGTTTAAGATTGAATAAATAAAAATGGAACAAGTGTTAAGTGAGCATCGTTGAAGGATTTATTGTATACTTCATATTGAAATAAGGAAGATCTTCCTAGTTCAGTATTGTCTTTTCAGATTCGTAGGGATGATGTGTGTAAAGTATATAAATTGAATATAGTAAAATGATGTGTGTAAAGTATATAAATTGAATATAGTAAAAGTGATAAAATTGAATTTTTCAATATATTTTACAGGTCTCGAAATTTAATAATTAGTCCGGAAAAAATATAGAAAAGACACGAATTGGTAATTCCGACTTCTGGTAGATACCCTATCCTTTATTCAAGCGCAACTTCACTTTTTTGCACTGTTTACAGGTTGCGAATGAGTTGTCGGTCCCTTCAGTTGACCCTGGTTTCTTCAAGTATTTTCAGAAGTTTGATCCAATTGACTCGGTCAAAAGCGTTTCGCCAGTTGATGAAGCACAAACATAGGTCTTCCTTCACGTCACTAACTCGTTCTAATATAACTCTCATCAACCTAATACCACCTCAGATGCCATTTCCTTTCTGGAATCATTGATCTTCCTCCAATGTTGATTCTATCTTACTTTCAAGCCACCTATTCAGTATGTGCACAAACATCTTTCCACTGTGGGAAATAAGGTTAATTGTTTTGTGATAACTACATTTTCTTTGCCTACTTTTTCTCAGCCTTTGCAGCCATTGTAATATCTAGAAAATCCTTTAGCCATTCTCCACTCAGGTAGATCTTGTTAATAAGTGAAGTCAGTACTTTCATTACATTGCCGCCTAATTCCTTGAACAAATCCGCTGGTATGTCATCGTCTCCATAGCCTTTCTCCTTCGCATGTCTTTGATGACTTGTACTAATTCACTTTTCAACACACTTGTACTTTTTTCGTTTACATCCACCTCTTGCTCAGCTTCGATCGCAGTATATCTTGGACGGTTCTTCTAGTCGTATACATTTTTTATGTATTCCCCCCAGATCCTAAGGATTCTTTAATGGTCAGTAACTACGTGGTCTTGTCGATGTCTATCTTCGATTCCAAACCTGTACATACTTCTGTTAGCTTTCCATTCCAATTCATGTACTCTCTGATACATCAGATCATATCTGCCGCGTTGTTGAAGTTCCATTATTTCTTCACATATCTCTTTCATGTTTTTCCCTCTGGTGCTGTCTTCTCTTGTCAGTGCATTATTTAGCCTTCTGTATTATTTGATGTCCGTGGTTTTTGCCTTTCTGCATTCCTCCATCTTAAATATCGCTTCAATTACCCACAGTTTTCTCGGTGCTCTTTCCATCTTGTCAGTCCTTTTGTTGAGTGTATCTAGCAATATCTGCTGAACTTTTGCACAGCTATTTTCTACACTCCCTACCATATCGTCCATTGCACAACATTTTTCTTCTATCTCTTCTTTCATATCACAGTCCATACTTCTTAGTCGTTCTATTTCGATTTCTTCTTCCATTTTTCTTGATTCATTTTAAGTGGGATTTTAATTCCATCACTAGGAGATTGTGGTCCGAATTAATGACCGCTCCTGGTATTATATTGATGTTTAGTAGACTATACCTGAAACGTTGCTTGACTAGAATAGCGTTTCTTATTTTCTGAACTTTTCCATGTGTACATCTTGGTTTTGTTTTCTTAAACCACGTATTCTCACCATCATATCTTGTTGCCTACAAAAGTCGGTAGCCATCTGGGACCGTGCATTTCTTCTACCTAGTCCAAATAATCCCACCACCTTACTCACAGCTCCTTCTCTTACCACGCTATTGAAGTCTCCCATGGCGTTGACATAACCTCTTCCCTTCTGATGCAGTATGTTACTGATCTCATCGTATATTTCTTCTACTGCGTTATCATCATGGTCGATTGTTGACATATATACTTGTATCATCATGATACCTACTGGGTTTTCACTTACCTTTTCAAACATCAGGTGGTCATTACAGCAGTCCACTTTGGTTACGCTTTTGGCTATTTCGTTTCTCATTGCTATCGCGGCACCACTTTTGGCTTTAACGCCACCCGAATAGAATATTGTGTAATTTTCCGACTCTGTTTCTCCTTTTTCTGAATATCACACTTCACTCAAATCCACTGTTTACTTTACATTTATCTATTTCTACTTTTAAATTTTAAGTTTACCCACATGTAAAGTTTGTATATTCCATGTTCCTGTGCTGAAATGAAAGTTATTATTATTTTTTCCTTTGATGATCCTTCCCGAAGTAATCCCTATCCGAAGATTATTTTACCTCATTCTCCTTCGTTCTTCCTGGTAAAAATAATGTGGTAGTACTCCTATTTTCTTTTCACATCTTCATGCCGTTGACCACCTTGTGGTTCGTCCACCTTTTAGGACAGTTTCCCTCTTAAGAACTTCGACCCGCTCATCCACCCTCCGAGGAGGTTGTTGGCACGTGATCAAGGGTGACTCTTTATTCCGGGAGTCAGTCGGTTTCCTCCCACGTTGACCACTTAAGACGTTGCCTGCTTTCTCGTCCGAAGAGGTGTAGGGATTGGAATTTTTCCTTCGTTTAGAGAGACCCGAAGGCATTGCTCAAAACCTCTTCAGTACTTTTAGAAAGTTCGAAAATTAAGGGTACTTATTTCAAAAAAAGCAGAGGAATCTGTCGCATTTCTCAGCTATACTAGAACTCCTCTCGTCTCGTTCAATCATTTGTAATCATTAGAAACATAAAGGTTAAGATTATTTTACTTTTGTATAGTTGGTTTCTTTGAACACTAAAAATAAATTATTGATAAGATTATTTCAGTATTCTGTTGATCTCTTTCGGCATGTAAGTATAACCGAACAAAGTATAACCGAAACAGAGGCATGTTTTAATAGAGAAGCATTTCGTTATTGTAAATGAGTTCTCATTGATTTTTTTTCATTCATTCTTCAGGTACGATTATGCAAGAAAGATCGCCCTCCTGCAGAGCGAGTGTTGGCCGCTGAAACATTGGCCTATTTGACAGAAGTCGATACAGAACTTCAGCGTTTAGCTTCTATTTCTAACCACTTGATTCCAACGTTGGCTGAGTTTCTTCGATATCAACCCGATCCTCCATTAAATCCAAATCAAGCGGCTTTGAGGCTTGAGCAAGAAGTAAAGACAGCTCAAGAAATGAAACAAGCGGCATTTAGAGTAAGTCATAATTTGTATGTAAAGTAAATCATCAGTTTAGTTTAACGTATCATATAAATAAAACATTCATAAGAACTGTCATAATCATGTTTTGTATAATGTAATATGTAGACTGACTTAAAGTATTAGTAGTCGAAGTTGCCAATTTTGTTAGGTGAGTAGTTTGAAATATTAATCGTTTTATTGAATATAAAATTGTATTGTTGAAATGATGAAACATTGTTTTATTGAATATATTGTTAAAGTGATCTTTTAAAATAGAAGGTGTGTAAATGATTTTTCACTGTAGCTTATGAAGCTAAGTATTTAGACTTCAAGGCTCTTCTTTAAGCTTACTCCCACTTATTATTATTATTATTATTATTATTATTATTATTATTATTATTATTATTATTATTATTATTATTATTATTATTATTATTATTGTTTAGTGAATAATGTAAAGATAGTAAAGATCCTTAAAAATTTAGAAAATGAATCAGATAGTGTCTGTAAAATATTATTACATATACTAAAATTGTTTTCAAAACTTTTCCTGTCTATCTATCTTACGTATCTATTTATAAATGAAAGTAGTAGCTATTATGTTTGTGACTTAATAACTCTTGAACCATCCGACCGATCTCGATCAAATTTTCAACATAGATGAGGTTTGGACCAGGGATGGTTTTTATCATTTCACTTTGATGGTGCAACTTGGGGGAGGGGAGGGTGATATATAAAAATGAACGAAAATGGCCGATATCAGAGAGCGCTTCAGTAATAGTAAAAAGTGACTGACTATGGAAGACTAACTGACTAATTTTTGTTATTTTAACCCGGTGAAGCGGGTAATTGACGCTAGTAGTGTATAAATTTGGGTGTCTAAGAATTATGATGTCATAACCTGGATATCCAAAATTTGTAATCTATAACAACAATGGCAAATTCAGTTCACTGTGGAGCAGAACAAAAGTAAGAATCATATTTGAGGTGCTATTTACTCTTTCGTTGCTTTCTCCATTCCGCCTCACCTGAGGCGTCAGTTCGCTGAATGTGCATTAACTCATGCATTTGATGAATCTTTGTTCATATCTGTGTACCTTTCTTTCTCGTTTCATGTGTCTGGATCAATTTTGGACTGAATTCGAGCATTCGGAAGTAACTGCATGAAATAGTTTTTTTTTTTTTCTTTCTTTCTTTTCTCCCTGAAAATCTTCCACTCTAATATCGTTACTTTGCATAATGGACGTGATAACCGAAAGGTTAAAGAAAATATTTTTACGGTTAAAAACCAAGTCACCACGACTCATATATATTATAATAACCAGCTGCATTCTTCCTGTTACGCGTGAAGCTTAAAAACAGAATCATTTTTAATCGCGGGTCATTACTAGTCTATAAGGAAAAGTTTCAAAATAATTACTAGTTTATAGCATTTTGCAGATGCTGTCTGATTTTCTACATTTTAGCATTCTTCACTGTCTTAATCGCTAAATTAAAGAAAAAAATGTACGGGGATAACATAGCGAAGAACCTTGAAAACAATTTTTAAAAAGTAAATAAAATGTCACGAACACTAATGTGGTATTTTTCCAATTTTAATGTTGAGAGAAACAAGTCAACACATGTTTCAATAAATGAAAAAAGCATTTTTCCCCATTAATTTTTCTTATATTGGCAATTATAAGAATATATGAGAAGAAAAAATAATTCAGTGAAAAAGACTCATCATCTTCCACGCTGTAAATATCTCACTGTGACGAAGAGTATAATATATCGAAAGTTAATACATTCCGATGTATTTACTCTTTAAATTGATGGTATTATAAACTTACAGTCATTTATTCAGTCTGCCAGAATAATATGAGATAGAAACAACTTTTTTTTTAAGTATTCAGAAATCGTTATGACCGTAATTCTACATCTTCTGCTGTGAAGTTTATTTCAAGGGTATAACGAAAAGTAACGCACACTTTTTTTTTCAGTCGAAAGTGTTACTCACTAAAATCAGAGTAACAGTGAGACAACAATTCTCACCTCTTTTCCAACATAAAAGACATTTCTTTCAATGTGGCATTAATTTTAATGTAATTTTTCATGAAAGTCCGTTTTCTGACCAACTGTGAGCGATGAAGAACAAAAGATAAAAGTCTGACCCAGCTAGGTTCGGAATGTGTTGTGGGTGCTGGAGCACCTTTCATCCAAATTGTGCGGATTTAACATGAATGTGTTGAACAATATGGAGGTGAAAGTTGCCGTGACGCAGTCAGACATTCGAAACATATTGGCTCGAGCATTTTTCATGAAGAGCACGACACAACTTGGTTAATGTTTTAGCATAAGTGATTCATAGTCAGTGGTCTAAGGTGGGCGAAATTGTACCGGGAAAGCATCTTGCATGTCCCAGAACACTGTCAGTAAGACTGTTGAGCAAAGTGTGTGCCTGAATTTCTAATGTTTTCATATACTGGACTGCTTTGTTTCGGGAATATAGAAGCACACTTAGAACTCATCTCTCGTTTTTATACCTTTCAGAACAAGTCCTTCCTGTTGATAATCCACTATATTCCAATGCTGACATCATTTTTTGGTCATTCTGCTTTTCCTTTATCCCAGTTCAACTATTGCACACTGAGGACTTATCTCCCGTCCTTACACCTTTTAGAAGCTCACGTTCTTTCTGTGGATAATCTACTATATTCCAAAGTTGATGTCATTGTTTGGCCTTTCTGCTTTCGATTTAGGTCCCATTTCACCCATGGCACACTGACTTTGCGAAATTTCGTTTGTTATGCACAGTTTGTGTTGTACCCTACGAAATATTGGACTTCTGGTGCAGTCATAAGTGAAAAACAGCTTTACCTTGGAGTACACTGGCAAATTGAAATATTCTACAATATATTATTGACTGGCTTCTAGCAGCTTGGTCATGTAAAATCTATCCTTTGACTGTTTTGAACTATTGACAGTTTCACCTTTATTTTTTATGTTTTATTTATTTATTTATTTATTTATTTTCTGGTGTGCTGGAACAAAGAACTTCTATCTTGGTGGGAAGAATAAATAACTGGTAAAACCTGTAGACTCTAAATTGGAGAACCTGACAACATTGAAAATTTGAAAATGAAAGATGATAAGCATCGTATAGGTCACAGGTAGGCATGGCGATTTAATTTGAAACTGTATTTTCTAAGGAAAAGAGAAACAATTTTCAAAAACTATACATATCATATAGGTACGAGAACTGGTCGCCACAGAGCAAGTTGTTATTAGTACTCGAACACCTCAAATGTAATTTTCGAACGTCCAGATTGCACGTGACCTTTGTCGAGTTATCCTTTACTACCCGGAATGCCTCATATCAGCATACAGAGCATCCTCGTAGATATTAAACTTAAAAAAGGTTCAAAATACAAAAGTTTTAAATACAAGAGCCAAATATGTAATTAATTACTGCTATTTTCTTTAATAGGCTTTCGCTTCGCTAGGAGCTAATGATGAGGATATCCGGAAGAAAATAATTGATACAGACAATCTAATGGAACATATTGTTGGAGGACTTCAAGATAGCAACCCAAAAGTTCGTTTGGCATCTGTAAGATGTTTGCATTCACTATCGCGATCTGTCCAACAGCTTCGAACTACGTTTCAGGTATGGAGAAATTTGAAAATTGATGTTACGTAGTTAAAAAAAGTACAAAACAGTTCTTTAAATAACTAAAATGGATTCATTTAACAAACTACAATACTTTGAAGTACAATAATTTTAATTGCATTGATGCAAAGTGGCTTTCTATTCTTGAAGTTGAATTGATCACGTCAGTGCTTCCTTACGTCAACACTGATAAATGCATCACTCTAGGGTTCATCGTCAATAAGGTTTCAACCGCTTTTGAGATTATCAGCGAAATTTTTGAAATGACATAAAAAGCGTCAAGATCACTCTAATGAATATTCATCCAATTCTATATCTGGTCAATTCATTCACTAGGTTTCTTCTTCTTTCAGGATCTGTAAATAAATTCAATGATATGATGACCAATAGTATGACGAAATAGATTTTTTATTAAAATTATAGATACATTTATGAAAATTATACACTTGACGCACTTTTTCTCCTTTTGTCAGCTGTAGTCTTTGAAGAAAATAATAACGTAATTATTGAATTATTCCAAAAATAAGGCCCCGGAAGTTTCCTTGTATTGACAGATTCTTCTTAGTTGTAATTTCTTTCCGCTTTTGATTACTGGAATTTCTGTGATGGTTGATTGCGCGTGAGAGTTCTTGCATGCTCCAGAACTTCCCAGTAATTACTTGAGCGAACATCTGACCATGGAATTGTAGAGTCTTCCTATAGGACGTTTTCCTGGGGAGAACTCTGTTGCGTTATGGTAATACCGAAGCATTCGGTACCTTGTGGTGTCAGGCACTAAAGAGAAATGTGTTTGCCTTAACGACCTGGTTCCGACACTGGTTATATTGATAGTCCTACTCGCAAGGGGAGTTCCCCTCACTAGCAGGTATATAACTGGTAGACTTGTTGTTGCCATCTTATTTTTTATTGGTGTGTAGATGCATATGAAACAAAAAATTCGTATCTGTCAGGTTTTTAATGTGTCTATTATTATGAGGTCAAAATATTCGTATAAGAAATAATATTTGCAGGATCACTCAGTTTGGCGACCTTTAATGCAGCTTCTTCAGGGAGCACCAGATGATATACTTACTGTAGCATCATCGACGCTCTGCAATCTGTTGCTGGAATTTTCTCCATCCAAGGAACCAATCCTGGAATCAGGCGCTGTAAAGTTGCTGTGCGACTTAACTAAAAGGAAAGATCCAGCGTTACGGTTAAATGGTATTTGGGCTCTTATGGTAAGTATTCTTTTAAAGCCTGAGTCGTCGGTTTTAATTTGAAGTCTATACCATGTTCACCTAAATACAAATAAACATGTGTAAGTATCGGAAGTTGAGATAGGAGTGGTATTCAACCTTTTTTCCGCGTACCTCTAATGAAACTTTTCCAGTCAACCGTGTATCCCCAGATTTAACTAAAAAAAAAAAAAGATAGAATTTATTACTTAATCAAGTTTTAATATAAATAGCAAGACCGTGCTATAAATTTAATAGAACAATGTTATAGTTAGCATGGAACTGAATATCATTATTATAATCTCCAGTGTTTTGACCTGTTAATAAGATGCTAAACTTGGTTTTCTGCACACCAACTCCTCGATTCGTGGCGGAGTCTCCGTTAGTGCTAATACCAGTGGCGATTCTGGATTCAATCAATTTCTTGTAATAAAGGAGCACTTGTAATAATATAGAACACGAATAACAAGATGAAGCGCAGCTGCAAGATTTCATTTTCTGACTGTAGATGATACAGTCAGGAAGAATAGGAATCCTTGGAAGCAGATGACAATCCAAATTCTCTCTGCACGAAATTCACATGCATCATGCTTTTTAAAATTTTGTGTACACTCTAAGAAGTCATCGTGTACCCCTAGTGGTATGCTTATCCCAAGACTAGTACATACCTACTGAAAGAAAGAAATAAAACTACTGTTTAAACAATTGATTTTGGTTTCCACCTGCGAGCCATGCGAATTTCTTACATTTCAAATAACACTTTGTTTTAATCAGAGGCTGGAAATCCAAGATCTTTTTATTTACACCAATACTTGCTAACGTTTGTGTTATTGGGAAATTCCTCCTACTTCTTTCCACCTTCCATTGAAGTGTAGGTTAAAAGAACTCACATAAAGGATCTTATTATTCAGTTTACCATACTGTTTCAACGAATCACCTGAGTATTTGAAGTTGGAAGATTTTTTCTTTCTTCTCAGCAGTTGTACTTTTCGTAAGTGCATTGCATACTTATTCATTGTGAGTTTTAACCACAACACACGTTTATTTTCAGTTCAAGAAATTCAAGATTTCTTCAGTTTTATTTAGGTATAGTTTTCAGTATTGATGAGTTGGAGGAAACTATTGGCAGCTTAAATTTTTACCTGTTCACCGTTCAAGACGGGAGGTTGTCTGTTGAAACAGTTTTGTCAACTGAATAATAAGACGATTTGAGTGAGTTCTTTAACATTTCATTTATCTGCCCAGTAATCTCTTTTGTTTTTAACTTACTGGTTATGCAGTTTGCATTCCTTTATACGAAGTTTTCCCTATGTCTGACATAATATCTATTCTGAGTATACCTGTAATAAGATGAGATAATGATCAGTGTATTTTTTTCTTCCTTTTAGAATATGGCTTTTCAAGCAGAACAGAAAATTAAATCTCAAATTCTAAATACCCTTGGCACCGATCAAATATTTCGTCTGTTGTCTGATCCAGAAGTGAATGTGCTTATGAAGACATTGGGACTACTGCGAAATCTACTGTCAACAAAACCTCATATAGATCATATAATGAGTTTGCATTCAAACGAAATTATGCAGGTAATAATAAAATTTTCAGTTATAAAATTTTGTTAATTTGTAATAGTAATTCTACTAGTTCATGGTTATGGTTCCTGTACCAGGTCGAATCAGTTTGGCTCTATTCACAAAAGGTGTGGTGTCTTTCAATGGTAGAGCGTTCATTTTTGTTGCGGAAGTTTCTGGTACTATACATCATTCAACGAACCTTCTGATCCTGATGTAAACATTGCAGAATTGTATTACTCCGCCAGTCATCGGATGATTGGCTATCGGTCAGCGCTTCTTTCGAGAAGCACGTGCTTGTACCCTGTCGATGTTTTACTTATTCCCCGCATGTTAACTGTGATTATTATTCCCCGCAGGCCATATTGTTAACTGTGATTTGCGCTAAAGTTGGGTCAAAACCACTTTCAGTGCATGCGTATTCTCTTTTTATTGTATTAATTCAATTTAGTTCTTAGATAAAGTGTTGTTTCTGTTGTCTAATTCTAAGGAATTCTGGTAATGAGCCTTATAAGCAAGGACTATTTTCTTCTGCCGCACGGGTGTTCTAAGGCTCTCTAACCAATAAAATCAAACAATCACCACGTGTATTTGTTTACATGAGGTACTGAACGTTCCTTGAATAAACTTTAGACTATGTGAGAGTGTCGTGTTCGTGTGTTTTCTTCGGGTACTTTCGTTCCTACTCATTATGTGTATTTTTTTAATGCTTTCATTTCATTGTATATTTGTCGTTCCCTTCTTACAGCCTACAATGCATAACTGCAGGACAATATGTTAAAAGTTTTACTTCATTTTATTATTTCATGCCACTGTACCACCGTGGTGCGAAGAGTTCCTGGTTTGATTCCAGGCTATGTCAGTTTGTGGTGAACAACATTGTGCTGTTTGGTTTCCCGGGGTTCTCCCGTTTCCTTCCACATTTTCTTTCCAAAGTTCTTTTATAATTACTATCTTCTTTGGCTTACAGGGCATAACCTTAAATCTAAAATAACAGATGTCATTTTCGTACTTGTCCAGCGTTGCTATCTGAAATGAAATTTCGAAAAAAAAAAAAAAAAAAATGTAGTCATATTAGTTTGAGATAATAAGCAATGTTTTGGGCGATTACGTAAAAAATTAGACGACTTAATGCAAAGTCAATCTGAGAGAATTGTGCCTTTACATTTTTCTGTATTTTTTGACTGTTCTGGGACCGCAGTGGCTCAGTGGTAGAGCATTCACCTCTGGTGCCTGGGTTCGATCCCAGCTCGGGCCAAGTGAACTTTGTGATAGACAAACATCGTGTGCGTGGGTTTTCTAGGGGTTCTCCCTTTTTCTCCCCTTTCTTCATTCCTCCACTTCATTCATTTCTCATCATCACCGTCTGCTTTATCCTAGCCGGCATAACCGTGGGACGTAAAACTTCATTTTATTTCATTTTTGACTCTTCTTCGGTTTGTTGAGTAAATAGTGAAGATAACTTAATTCAGTGATTATTAATCAGTAGTATTATACCTATTTTCGGACCCAAGAGGTACGGGAATGGGGAATGGCGGAAACTTCATAACGAGGAACTACATAATTTATACGGTTTACCCAACATTGTTAGGGTCGTCAAGTCTAGGAGGCTTAGGTGGGCGGGTCATGTAGTTAGAATGAAAGAAAGTAGAAACGCTTTCAAAGTCTTGACTGGAAGACCAATCGGAAAACGACCATTAGGAAGACCTAGGCGCAGATGGGAGGACAATATTAAGATGGGTCTTGCAGAGATAGGAATACAAAGTAGAAAGTGGATGCAGTTAGCTAAGGATAGAAGTCAGTGGAGAGCTTTTGTGAACGCGGCATTGAACCTCCGGGTTCCATAGGCCATAGAGTGAGTGAGTGAGTGAGTGTGTGTGAGTATTATACCTATTGAGTAAAAAAAAACTGAGTTACATTGTTTTTTAATATGTTTCATCCCTAATGGAAAGAAATTCTTGTTAACTTACCTTCATTGTTAACATAGTATATTCAAAGATGTAGGACATCAGTTCATACAAAAAATGTGGAGTCGGTAATCAAGAACTAAAAGTTTGGTTTGTGAGAGAAATAGAATATATAATTGCAACAGTTGGTTCCCAGAATAATCCATAAAGTAAGTGTTACAGTATTTTATCATTTGTGTACGTATTCGTCTTAACTTTACTCGCAAATTTTGCTTCAGATTCAAGAAATATTTTCAGGCAGCAAAAATGTTAGATGGAGAGTTGTATATTTTGTTTGATTCCTCGGTGTTCATTTTTGTTGCCTGAGAAAGTTTACCAAATATGAACGAAGATTTGAGGGAAATTGAATACTGGAAAGTCTTATAACCCGTTGTTGCATGCAACCAAAAGACTGACTGTCGGAAAAAACAATAATTAGTAGGCAGCACTTTGAGAAAATAAGTAAGGATTACATATTTTCATATTATTGCATAGATGATAAATAAGCTGTTAGTCTGCAAGTTCTCTAATATACGTATCATTAATAGTGTTATCTACTGAAGGGTGTCAGCTCCAGTGTTTCTTACTACTGAAACAAACATTTTCCTGCTACATTGTATTTATTAAAAAATCAAATTGAATATAGTGTACAAACACTTGACTATGAATATAACTTTTGTCCTGTATAATAGTGTGGTTTTATTCCCAAGATTTTTTCCCTTTTTGTATTCGCCACTAGCTCAAACTTTTCTCTTCGGTGTACATTATCAGTCAGACTAAGAAAGTCAAGGTCTAATCAAATAAAACAAATTTTGACAAGTCTGGTAAGCTTTCAATTGTTAATGTCTTAAACTTTGTTTACGCGTAAATTTTATATTTACGGGGCTTAATCGGATCTGAAACCAGTGTACAATATTAATTTTGAGAATGAAGTGCTGAAATATTACAATGTACTTGAATACATGTTAAAATATTTATTTGTCTTTTCTAGGCCGTTATTTTAATTTTAGAAGGAAATCACACAGCTGAAGTGAAAGAGCAGGCTCTTTGTATATTAGCAAATATAGCTGATGGTGACGCTGCGAAAGAATATATTATGGCAAATGAAGATGTTCTTAAAAAGCTTACCCATTATATGGTATGTATGTGCTAATATAACTTCGAGTTTTCAAAGATACACTAATCAGTAAATGCTATACAAATTGTCTCAAAACTAATGAGAAGTAATTCTGTGGCTCCGTGCATGAATCCTATAATTAACAATTTTGAAAAAGCCAAAAGCAACCGTATTTATTTACTCGAAATATCACTCAATTTTTGGAGAACCCATTTAGTTTCAACAGAGCTCTGTCAGCACTTGAGATAAGTATTCCTAAGCATACTGCTTGTAACGTAACACCATAACCAAAAATTATCTCGAAATACCTTACGATTTTTTTTCACATTACCACAGAATGTTGGTAACTGCGTAGCAGCCTTTTTTTCTTTTCCTAAACATGGTTAATCCATGGGCAATTACTGAATTGAGAAGTAAACAGGAATGTACATCGGAACTTTGTGCATAACTTTGAAATAATGAACATAGATGCATATCCAACACGCAAAAAATACGTAAATGTGTAGTTTCTACGAAAATCCCTCTCCATGTTTACATGTCAATAACTTGAAACTAATGGATCAAACTGTGCACTCTTTTAAATGTGTTGGAAGAAAATTTGTTAGTGAACCTGAAAAGATGGATGTGTGTGAAAACTGGCGTATATATATATATATACACCCCATATATATAATCACACATCCTAAAGTATATAATACCTTCATCTCAAGAGTTTCTACCCTCACGACATCTAAGACTCCCCGCTGGTCTAGTGTGTAGCGTGCGATCTTTGTGTATGTGGTCTCGACGTCCATTCTCGGTGAGAGAGCAATGAAATTTAAAAGGAAACGGTGGTTTGAATTCCACTTCCATAGAATCACGTCTTATATAGCCTCGATGCTGAAGGAAATCGTAAACTTCAAGTAGAAAAACGAATTCACACCAAAACATTTCTTCCCCTATATCTTACTCGTTCAGCCACATAATGCCTTAAGATCTTTTCGCTAGAACTCCCCAATCCCCCCTTCCCCCCGTCCATCGAAAACAGATACATCCACTACTGTAAAATCCTCTACTCCGAACTTCCTTTCCCACTCCATTTCTCACAGAAACGCGTATCTTGAGTTTCCCATACTTATGGAACAAACGATGCTTTCATAACCACTAAAATTGTTTACCAAATGTTTCCCAAAACCTTAGCACCTCATTACGAGCACTAGTTTCTTGGGAAACGCCAACCTAAGCTCAGCCTAAGAAATGCTAGAAACTTAAGTGCAACATCATTCTATATTGGAACAATTTCGAACTTCCAACACTCTATCACAAAATTAACACATTTTTATGATTTGGTTTTGTCAAATAATCATACAGTAGCAATCAGCATGGATTAGTTTTGACGAGAATAAACTTTAGGATGAATAAAGGATGTTTCTTGCACTGCACGATAAACTGATTGAATATAAAACTACTATTTCAGATGCATTCTAATGTGAAGCTTCAAGTAGCCGCAATATTTTGCATTTCTAATCTAGTTTGGAAGGAGGAGCCTGGGTCTTCTGAAAGACAGGCACGACTTAGAGAAATGGGTGTGTACAAGCTCTTGCAACAGTTGATCATGACTAGCGACACCATGCTTTTTGACAAGTAAGTAAACATTTTATATTGATAAACAAAAATTAAATGTATTAGGAAGCTATACTAAAACTGTATGAAAATGTGCTTTTTTATTTGTTCTTTTCTTCCCCATACTCTGTGTATTCACACATTCTCTGCAGTACACAAATTTGTAGCCATTCCCGCTGGTCTGGTAGCTAGCGCGTGCCGTTAGTGTACTTAGTTCCGGGTTTGATCACGGCTATCTCAACAAAAGGCCTTCGTCGTAGCGAGTAACGTCACACAAAGTAGCGACAAGCAGGCGCACAGTATGCTCGGCAGAGTTGGGCAGCTCAACACGAGAGTTAAAAAACAATTCGTTTTAGAGAATTGAATTTTTGTAAATGATATGAGGCGCATTTCAAAAGAAAGAGCCGATATATTATTATAACCGACTGGCAATAGTGATCGGATCACGCTTGCGCAGTAACATCACGTGGTCCATTGGCTATCAAACAACCATAGTTTCGCCAGTCATCTGTTTGTTTTCGTGTGTGCTGGAGCGTGTTAAAATGGCTGCGCGCACAAACAATCCCGCCAGGTGCGAGGTCCGCTCTGTGATTAGATTTCTTCATGCCAAAGGACAAAGTGCTGCTGAAATTCATAGAGAATTGTGTGCAGTGTACGGCGACAGTGTAATAAGTGAAGGAAAGGCACGGCAATGGAGTCGTCCATTCAAAGAAGGCCGTACAAATATCCACGATGAAGAGAAGAGTGGAAGACCAAGCATTCAGACTGACGACTTGATGAAGCGAGTGAATGAAAAAGTTAAAGAAAATCGTCGCTTCACTATTACCGTGCTACATATCGAATTTCCAGAGGTTTCACCAACAACATTGCACCTAAAAAAGTGGCTTTCATCTCAACGATTTGAAGAACCTGATGAATTGAAAACGGCTGAAGTGTTGAAGTGGCTGAACTCCCAGGTGGCGAACTTCTATGCAGAGGGTATAAAAAAACTTGTGCCACAGTACAGAAAGTGCCTGGAAAATAATGGTGACTATGTTGAAAAATAAAGTGGATATGTACTTGTTTTTACCCAATAAAACAATGTTGCTAAACTTACTTACCTGTTTCCAATTAAATATCGGCCCTTTCTTTTGAAATGCGCCTCGTATATATATATATATAAACGATACGCACTGAGTGCTAAGAGGAGAAAGACGTAGAACTTTGATCCTATCACATTAAAACCGTTGTTGTCGGGAGAATAATAGTAATAAGAAACATACGTATTATATAAAAAAAAATCGTAAAAATTATATTTCTGATAAATTTCAAGAGAACATTTAAACATTCTCTTAGTAGTTAGTAACATTTAAAACCACAGGTTCTTCTAAAATCTTTGTATCATGTAAAATAACATAGAGAAATTTTCGTTTAAAAAAAAAAATCTGATTAGAAGAAATTATACTTCAAAGACGAATATTTATATTGAGCTTATCTTTTAAATACTTGATGAATGAAGCAAATGAAAACAAGGGGCATGAAAGATGACAGAAATTTAGTATTTGGAGAAGCGAAAAAGTAATGTCCAGGATACGGAAATTTCTCATTTCATTTCTGAAACGAGACGAAAAGTGTATGTTCCAATAAGAGGTGAGACGAGAAACGACAATTCTTGTCTCATTTTCGAGACGAGATATTTATCAAGTCTCGTGCGCAATAGTAGTTCACTGAAGTCTTAGATATCAGTGTCCTATACGTAGCCCCATGGCCTTCTATTCAGACGGCCGTGGTTCGATTCCCCGGTGGGATAGCACTAAAATCTTTGAATGCATTATAATGGTACGGATTCCATTTTAAACTGAAGGTCCACATCTCATATGGCCTCGGTGCTAAAATGGGACGCTCAACTTCAACAAACAAAAACAAATTTGTAGGTTCGATCGCAAACACTAAACCTTTTTCTTGCACTTTCTCGGACACACACTAATCTGTGTTAGTATTTAACATATGGGTCTGATTTATTTTGTGAAGTGAAATTACATACATAATTATGGTGTGTAAAAAATCTAATCAATGACAGCTTATTAATCATTATCTTTCTTTCTTTATATATGCATATCTCCATTACTATGTCCAGTAGAAGCATGAGACAAACGGCGTTGTGTTTCTCTGCATGTGGCCATTCATGTTTTGTCTATCGTTCAATTATAAAGGTAACCAAGAAAGTTCTGTCGCTTTTGTGGAGGTCTGTGTTCTATTCGCCCTCATACCTTGAGTTGAATGCAAATAGATATAAAGCGAAAGTCAGTTGTTGGTGTGGGTGTATCCAACATACTGCTTGGTTGTGGCAGTTCAGTTACACCGTAAACTTGCGTAAGGACAGTGAACATGGGACCTCCACAGAGCGTCATAGGGGCGTGTATACTGTACGAGTTCAAACCAGAGTCAAGCGCCGCTTCAGCGAGACGGAAGATATGCTAGGCTTTTGGTGAGGGTATCGTGACTACACGGACAGTGCATCGGTGGTTTAACAAGTTAAGGACGGTGACGAAACACTCAAAGACACATCACGTGCCGGAAAACCAACACATGTACAAAATAAAGATCTTCAGACAGCAATTGAGGCGAACAGTGGCCAAATACACTATGTGATCAAACGTATCCGGACACCCCCAAAAACTTATGTTTTTCATATTAGATGCATTGTGCTGCCAGCTACTCATTATCAGCGACCTCAGTAGTTATTAGACATCATGAGAAAGCAGAATGGGGCGCTCCGCGGAACTCACGGACTTCAAACGTGGTCAGGTGATTGGGTGTCACTTGTGTCAGAAGTCTATACGCGAAATTTCTACACTCCTAAACATCCCTTGGTCCACTGTGTCTGATGTGATAGTGAAGTGGAAACGTGAAGGGACACGTACAGCACAAAAGCGTACAGGTTGACCTCGTCTGTTGACTGACAGAGACCGCCGACAGTTGAAGAGGGTCGTAAAGTGTAATAGGCAGACATCTATCCAGACCATCACACATGAATTCTAAACTGCATCAAGATCCACTCCAAGTACTATCGCGTGAGGTGAGAAAACTTGGATTTCATGGTCGAACAGCTGCTCATAAGCCACACATCACGCAGGTAAATGCCAAACGACGCCTCGCTTGGTGTAAGGAACGTAAACATTGAAAGATTGAACAGTGGAAAAGCGTTGTGTGGAGTGACGAATCACGGTACACAATGTGGCGATCCGATGGCAGGGTTGTGGTGGACAAACACCGTGCTGGTGGTTTTTCTCGGGGTTCTCCCGTTTCCTCCCACTTTCTTCATTCCACCATTTCACTCATTTCTTATTATCACCGTCTCCTTTAGCCTGACCGGCATAAACGTGGGACGTTAAACTTAAAAATTTCATTTCATTTTTTCCGATGGCAGGGTGTGGATATGGCGAATGCCCGGTGAACGTCATCTGTCAGCGTGTATAGTGCCAACAGTAACATTCGGAGGTGGTGGTGTTACGGTGTGGTCGTATTTTTCTTGGAGGGGGCTTGCACCCCTTGTTGTTTTACGTGGCACACTCACAGCGCAGGTCTGCATTGATGTTTTAAGCACCTTCTTGCTTACCACTGTTGAAGAGCAATTCGGGGATGGCGATTGCATCTTTCAACACGATCGAGCACCTGTTCATACTGGACGGACTGTGGCGGAGTGATTACACGACCATAACATCCCTGTAATGGACTGGTCTGCACAGAGTCCTGACTTGAATCTTATAGAACACCTTTGGGATGTTTTAGAACGCCGACTTCGTGCCAAGCCTCACCGACCTACATCGATATCTCTCCTCAGTTCAGCACTCCGTGAAGAATGGGCTGCCATTCCCCAAGGGCACCACGAACCTTTAAGTCATTTTCAGCCCTGATACTTTTGATCACATAGTGTATGTGAGGAACTGGGATTATAGTTCAGTGTGAGTGGAGAAACCATCCGGCGGCATCTCCATCAAGTTGGGTCGATGTGTCCCACATGATTTGACTCCGGGCCAGAAGGCAACGCGAGCAGACACCTGTGTTTCTTTGCTGTCTCGTCTGAGGAAGCAGCCAGTTCTGGACAGGGTGTTTACATGCGATAAGAAGTGGGTCCTGTAGGAAGCTCTATGGTACCGTCATTATTGTTTAGCATCCCATGAACAGGTTCCAAAACAACCGAAATCAGCACTGCATCAGAAGATTCTCCTGCGTGTGTAATGAACTGCTCGCGGCATCGGAAACTGCTACCAGCTGGTTACAGCATCAATGCAACTCTGTACTGTCAGCAGGTGAGTCGTATTCAAGAAAAACTGGAAGCTTTGGAACCAGCACTTCTGAATCGCAAAGGGCTCCTCCTGTTACAGGACAACGCTAAGCCTCACGTGGCTAGGACGATCCGAGACACCATTCTACGCTTTGAGTGGGAAACACTATTGCATCCTCCATACTCCCCGGACATTGTACTGTCCAATTATCACCTGTTCCATTCCTTGGACAATTACCTTAGAGCACGCCAGTTCAAATCTCTAGTAGAGATGCAAAACGCACTTCATGCCTTCTTCGCTTCACGGCCCACCAAATTCTATCGCGATGGAATCCATGGCGTTCCAGATCGTTTGCAGAAGGTCGTCGATGCTGATGGGGACTATTTTTGATCTTCCAAGTACGTCTTAGGTGACACATCGATGTTCGAAGATGGTGACTGAAAAAGCGACAGAACTTTCTTGTTACCTTTATACAAAAAATCATTTCGTTCCTGGTGTCCCATTTTTTTCTACCATATCATACTTCCGTTTGACGAGTATCGCTAGGGTTTCTCGTTTCTTCGGTATGTAAGTAGTACTTTTAGATGCCTTACGCTATATATAAAAATGGATGTATGTATGTGTGTGTTCCGCACAACTCTGGAACATCTGGAGCAATTTTAACCAAACTTGGTACACGTATTATTTACAATCTGGAAAAGAGACTCCTCTAGAACACCTAGGGGAGGAGTGGGAAGACACACAAAAATGATAGTTTTCGGGGTCGTTGAGATGGATCTTGCAACACTCTTTGCGGTTTAAGTTTAATTGCAGTCCCCATTAGCACCTACGGGGGTGAAATAGTGAATTAATATTTTCAGGGTCCCTAATTTGATCGGTGACACTTCTGTTCGCTGTAAGTTCAAGTTTAGCTCTCAGTGAAGTAAGACCCCTAACACTCCTAGCGGGAGTGGGAGAGATGATTTATAATAATAATTAAAAATGATCAATATTAATGTCGAATCCTTAGTTTTCGGGGTCGCTGAGGTGAATCGTAATACTCCCGAAGTTGCTTAAATCTAAGTTCAGCCAGTAGCACTCCTAGAATGAAAGGGTGACATATAAAATTATCGAAAAAGGCATATTAATGTCGAGACAATTGTTCTCAGGATCGAAAAGTTAATTGAAGATAGTCCTGATGCCATTTAAGTTCAAGATTAGCTCTCAGTGTGGGTAAGATCTTCTAGTGTCCCTAGAGAATGTGAGAAGGAGAAGCATGTGAAAATAATAATAATAATAATAATAATAATAATAATAATAATAATAATAATAATAATAATAATAATAATAATAATAATAATAATAATAAATTACCGATATTAGTATTTAATCTTTAGTTTTCGGGGTTGCTAAGGTGAATAGTGACACTTTCAATGCCGTTTAAGTTCACGTTTAGCTCTCATTAGCAACCCTATGAGATGGAAGAGATTGATATGCAAAAATAATCAAAAACTTTCAATAATAATGTCAAATACGTAATTTTCTGGTTGGTTGAGATGAATACTGACAGAACCGAACGGGTAAGCTGTTTAAGTCCACGCTGAGCCCCATCGTCTTGATAGATGGAAGAAATGAAAAAATATCCAAAATGACCGATAGTGTTGAATCCATAGTTGTCGGGCTTGGGAAAACAGTTTACCCGTTTGTAATGACGTTTCGAACATAGTACCTACGTCAATGGGAGTTTTCATCATGTCACTTCGATCAAAATTGTGTTCTATGGGAGTAGAGTGTTTAAAAATTTAAGGTAAAACTAGGGTATCTTTACAGATTATTATTATTATTACGCTTTCACGTAAATAAGTATCCTAAGGGGAAAGGAATTCAAATATTTCCCGTAGATCTATTTTCCCCGTGCGAAAAATTGGTATTAGCTAGGATGTATATGCAAATCATGTTTTCGAATTATTTTGGAAAATTTCAGTAAATTATTAACCTGATCAAAGTAAACTAAGTAAAATCAGTTTGTTAACTTAATGAACAAGACCAAGTTTTCTTGTATTCTAATATATTTTAAAATGTGTAGGTCAATGTAACGAAGAAGACATCTGTCACATTATTCATAACGTAATGTTTTAATTAAACTTATTATGCCTCGTATTTAATCATGTGCTCTTTCAGTATCCCTTTTCGTCAGATGCTCGATAAATAATGAAGACGAAAGTACCAGAACCATAACAATGTATCGGTTTCTAACACCGTATTGTAACACAAGTCATAAATATGAAATACAGACGGGGACTAAATAAGGTCCACCAGTCAAATACACAATTGTGTGAAGTGCTTTCTTAACTGTACATCTACTTCTGTTTTTCTGTTTGTTTTTTTCATGATTATTTCACTTGCATTTTTTATCTAGTCATGTGACGTTAAACTAAAATTCTATATGCATATATCATATCAACTACCGGTTTGTATGTTTAGAAAATAGCGACTTCCTACTTTCCAATTGCATATGCTTCATAGAAAAAAGGGGGTTGTACAGTCAGAAACAATATTAAGTATAGGTTGGAGCTATCATTTCTTATACCTTCATCCTATACATAATATTGTGTCTGACTGTACATGATGTAAGGTATAAAATAGAAGCAGTAATTTTCTGAACATTTTTAATATTTCTGTACAATTTACTTCGTATTAACTTATTATTATTTACTTATAACAACAACATTAAAAAGTATGTATGTTTTTTATGTGATGATTACGCCTTAGTGATAATTAGAGAATAACAAAGTTTAATATTTATTTCAGAGTGAAGACGGCAATGGCACAGTTTGCGGAATCATGATATTTTGAGGATCAGATGCAATCGCGAATGGTGGCACTCATCACAGCTTTTGCATTTGGTAACCAATAAATTAGCAAAATGAATCACAGATCTTACGAGAAATCATTTGCGCGATAGAAGAAAGAAAAACTCACATTACATTGAGTACACGAATAAGTTCATCATAAATGTAACAGTGTTTCTAATGAAAGGAGTAATATAATGTAGGAAGTTTTCTAATGTTCGATGATAAACTTGTCGTCAGTGCACAATGATTACAAGTGAGCTTTACATGACAAATAAAGAAAAAAAAAATCAAAAAATAAGAAGGAACGCTATTAACTGAAAGTACAGTAATAATAATTTCTTGAACACAGGAATTTTGTGTTGAATTATTTCGATGTAATTTTCATCTAGCTGTATTTGTGTGGTAGGCAGGTCTTTTCAAAGAGGAGTAACTGTGTTAAGAGAACATTGTCGTTTAACTGGAATATTTTTTGTCTGTGTGCAGTTATAATTTGTAGATTAATGTATAAGACTAAAGATTTTCTCCAAAAGGGATATCCTAAGTTTATCTTCAAGAAAAATTCAGTATTGTAGTAGAGTTTGAGGTGCTGAGTAGATCTTTTTAAGGAGGGGGATTAATTACCGAAGTTGAAACAGTGTCTAAGCGCATCATATTTGTATGGAAATCATGATTGTTAACATTTTCACTACCGAGGTCTGCGACACTTAGCAAGATAATTTAAGAATATCTTTAATGACCTTTAGAATGATTCCATATAAAAATTCTGTGAAGTCTCTACTTCGGAAAGTAACCAGTTGAGAATGCTTCAAGAGCATTGCCAGAACGAACTTTAAAAGAACTGTTTGTTGGCTACAGCAAATTGCTTATACATATAACAAAGATGGTAGGCTATTTGTCTCTTATAGAAGAGGAAGAATAATTGCATATGGGAAGCTGGAATGCCAAAAAAGCAAGTTGCTCGAGCCATGAGCCTGGATATTAGAACAGTAAGATATTGAATTGAACGATTCGAAGCAGAAGGGGAACAGGGATTACAAACTAAAGCGAAACTGAGTAGACCGCAAGTGACAACGGAAGACGAAAGTGTTTCGATTATTGAAACTAACGCAGCAAGTCCGTTCGCTGCTGCAACAAACCTAAAAACAACTGTAGGTCTGGAATGCAGTGCAGAGACATGTAACTGTACACATATTATTTGTTTTGCTTTGCAGGTCAAACTAACAGAGCATTACTAGATGTACCTGCTCTCTTCGAGTTCGCAAGGATGCACATCAATAAGCCGCAAGACTTTTGGAACCGTGTAATCGGATGTGATGAGAAAGTGTTTAGGTTATACGAAGGAGAAAAGCTGTTAAAACGTTCTACGATATGTTATTTTACTAAGACACATGCTCAAAATGCAGGGCTCAAAATTGAAAATTTCGCAATATAGAATTCAGTAATGAACTTTCTAAGTTTGTTAAAAATAAAATAGAGGTGTTTGTTCATTATTTACAAGAACCTATTATTTTCTATATGTACCTCATGCGCAGGCCACCAAATGTAATTTTAAAATGTTTTTATGGGCTGTTCCCGATAGTGAAATTGTGAAAAAAGGATTTTTCCATGCAGATGCGCTGTACGTTAGTGTCTAATATTTCTCACTCCTGGTAGTAATAAATATAACCATACTACTATCACCTTGAAACTTAACAGATATAATTAGTTTTATTTAAAATTCCTTTTATGAGTTTTTCGTAAAAATTTGAGACACTTTTTATATGATAATTTCTTCAGAAATAATGAAATCCTAAAATCATTTGGCCAGCTAATTTGACATATTATATAATTCTCTAGAGAGTGTTATATTAAGTGTTAGTTTTAAATATGTATCGTTTCGTGTTTATATAAAACAGTATTTCTTAAGAGAAATCTAACAAAACCAAGCTTAATGCTTCGTTAACCTCTTGATCTTAACTAGCACTAATAGTATTGATAATCATATGTAAATAGTGAAGTTCATCCGTTAGTTTCCTGCGTTTTGTTACTAACTCTTTAACACTGTCCTAAAGGTCTCAATATAATCAGTTATCTTATGTAAACTTATTGCATAATCAATAATAGAAGTTTTTCTTTCTTACAAAAGCGTTTATTTTTTGATAACGTAGCTTTTTTCATATAGAAGTTATTGTGCGTAATATGATGTTGATATATGACTATAATTACCCATAAAATTCATACATTGTCCTGTGAATATTAGGCATATTCATTAATTCTAATTTAAAACTGTACATTCATTTGTTGGCAAAAACCTATGCTCATAGTAATACCTACAGTGGATTGACTATAGCTCAGCTGAAAAAGGTTGGTTTCCTTATCAGGTTGTATCTTGGAACAATCGAAGGTTATACTTAACTATGTTCTCTTTACAATAGAGACAGTGTAAAAATGTACAGTTCAAATTTCACATGATATTCGAAGAGAGCATGTTGAATAAATTCATTAGATTCTAGTAGCATCGAGTGCATTCTGTGCTGATGCATGGTTGAAAAATACCTATATTCGAAGTGAATTGCATCTTTAAATGTGAGAAGTAAGTGTGGACATGAGATTTTACAATCTCGTTATATGTAATAAAAATTTACGATGTAATTCGCTTGACTTAAATAAAAGTTTGTGTCATATAGCGTGACATGAATCAGTCGTCTCTAGAACCAGGATTATATTATATTATATTTTATATATATATATATATATATATATATATATATATATATATATATATATATATATATATATATATATATATATATATATATATATATATATATACCAAAAAGATTATTTAAAAATCTCATTTCATATGTTACGTTGAATTTCTCCTTTCTTTCTAAAATTTGACGTACGTCTCAAAGCATAATTTTTAGTGTTTACATATACAATTATTTAAAATAATAAATGTTTTCGAAAACAAGCTCCATCCTTCGAGCGTTTTGCAAGGCAGATTCTAACTACATACCTAGCGTAGTTACTGGAGCACTAAGCCATTAGAACCTAGAGGTAGAGTGGACGATACCTTTTCCTTGCTGTATATACATATATGATATATGTAAAACTGGAATTGAGGAAGGGCACGGTGACCCTATGATAGAAGGCTCACCTTTGGGATGAGGGGCCTTTGGTTTGATCTCAAGACGTGAATTTGTGGCAGATAACACCGTGGTGGCAGAAGTTTTCTCGGGGTTTTCCTTTTTCCCATATTCTAATTCCTCCAATTATTTCATGATTATACATTTTCATTAATGATTCATCTCATTCAACCTAAAGGGACGTAAATTTTACTTTCAGGAGTGGAAGGATAGATTGAGAATTGAGATTAGAGATTGAGAATTGAGATTAGAGATACCACATACTCATATATACAAGAACTGACCATTTAATATATTTACGGCATAATACTTTTTTAATATACTTAGAACAGAATACTTTTACAATGTCAAGAATCAAGATCGTTGTGGTTAAGATTGTTCGACAGTACGCTAGTGAAGGCTAGAACGTCACAGTTGATTTACAGATATATTACTACAATAAGCATTGATCCCTTCAACTTACCAATCTCATCGTACCTCATTACGCTTCAGTCTCAGCACTCCTAACCTTTGTTCTTCACGTATTGACTATGAGGTTTAGGTTTAACAGTATCTGTTCTTTAATTTATGTGTGTGAATAAATAAATAAATAAATAAATAAATAAATAAGAATACAGAACACAACACGACCGTGAAACTTAACGTTTTCCATTTGACGCCAAAATCACAAATTCCTAATAGCATATCAAGGCAACCACAATGGAAAACATAATAGTCTTGATTCAATGATAGCCAACTTCTTACATAAGTTAACTAAGCGTTTAACTTTCAGAATGGTAAGGTCCTTTTCTCTCTCCATAGTTTAACATCCGAATGATTTTCACAATCCAAGCTTTTCCTTGTACGTTCATTGAAGACACTGGTAGTAAAAAGAGTGGAATGGTGCCTCTATCGTTTTGTATAGTATAATTGTACAGTAGTGATTCAGGAACAATACTTATTTAAAAAGCTTAGCACAACCTTCACAAACACCTTCACAAATTAATTGTTTTTACTGTGAACTCTATTGGCGTTTGAGAACGAACCAGTTTTTCAAAATTAATTTCGTTAGCAGGCGACGACAAAAGAATTCCTATAGTGGGATTCACCCAGTCTATGTCTATCAGTAGATTTTATTCTGGCGGAAAGTATAATCCCTTGCAAATATCAGTGGTTCTGAATATGGAAGAAATCTTTCTTGCAAAGTAATTTTCGGGAATTTCATCACTTAGTACAACTCATTCGGAGACTCAAAATTATCGATATCTTTGCCATAGTGAATAAAGAAATTAAACAAAATAAATGGAGATCGCAGTAGAAGACTTTGCCATCGCTGTTCTGTAGTTGGCCGTCGTTCGTCTAATTTGTTGTTACATGATTCCATTAATATTTTCTATACCAAATTGTAGCTCTTCATGTTACATGCTGTTCGTTCTGCCCATGATCCATAGTAACATTGTAATTTAGACACATGGCTATATGGCACTAAGAGGGAACTTTTAATCTTACAGACTTAAGGGGTGGGTATGGACTTCGGCTATCGATTATACTAAAAGCTGTATATTAGAAATAAAATTCAGCCAGCAGTATAATAGTATAACATTTTGGCTTAATAGCTATCTTATTGTTACAAAATACTATGAAAAATGTGTTGGTTTGAGATATTGACTATGGTAGAGAATGTTGAAGTGACTTCACGACCCAAGCTCGTGGAACACATCTTGCTTAACGATAAAATATGTCAAATACACAACTTTATTCTCTTAGTATTGGGTACTCATTAGGTAACTTGTTAAGTCAAAGTTATGTATGTAGTTATTCCCAGATGTACAGAAACTGAGTTACATGTGTTGTTGTTTAAAAGAAAAATAAGTTAGGATTAGTTCTTAAACGAAAATGAACGAAGGTAGTTTTGGTAGTTTCTGTAAACTTTCATAAATGTGATGGTTCTGTAGAAAGTTTGTAATTATAGATGGAGATCTCTTTTATACATGTATACAGTCGAATATGTAATAATATTTCATAGTGCATTTATGTAAACAAAATGTAAGGCAATTAATTAGTTTTCGTATACATACAGATAAAAACATACTGATATAATGATCATCAAAGTTCCATTAACAAGTAGAGTATCCAGCAGTTTGACATTCTTTATTATCAAATATCTTTTCTCTTTTACTTCAATTGTAGGGGCTTACACTCAGTGTTGCATTAAAAAAAAAATTACAATTTTTTCCAACCTAAGATCTTTCGGTCCTTAGATGTTGATGAGGCATCGTATGAAATGGCTAAGGCCAATATCTGAAATAAATGACACTTTCCATCGTTGCACTGTGACTCATAATTGCCTCGTGTTCGATACATCATGATGAACTATAGAATTAACGGAACTAGTTACGAGTTGCCGCATGCTACTTCAAAATCTAGCCTCACCCATTTCTGTCGATATAAATATGCTCACGGAAGATGAAAAGGATTTTTTCGTCTGTGGACTGCACAAAAAAAAAAAAAAAAAAAAAGATAGACTATTAAGTAATAATAAATTAAATAAATAATGTTGTTCTTCAAAATTTGTATATACCTTATATTTTGTTTATGACTTGCACGCATTGGAATTTATCCTAGCTCTAAATATATATATATATATATATATATTCATAATTTCTTTTAATGTACATATACACGCCATTACAAGAATACGCTGGAAAAAATAATAAATTGACGTACTGTATATTCTACAGATGTAACGAATGTATATGCTACTCATATAATGCTATGATTGATTGTATATGTATATCTGGTAAATGTTTTGTGCTGTAATTCGTACTTCAACAAATTATAATATCGGTTGTGTGTCATTGTACTCAAAAGAAAATATAATTTTTGGACGATAAAGTATTAATTGGTCCCAAAATGACAATTAAAAGTAGAATATCTAGTCAGGGTTTAAAATGATAAAATGCTTTAAAGAGACGTACAATAGTTTGACATCGCCATGTAAAGGATAAAACCCGTTCACTATCATTTTGTTATTTTTCTAGCACTTTTTTGATGTTTTGTAAGAAATCTGTAGGGATACCTTGTTAAGTGAATAGGCAAGCTTTAAATGCCAACGAGAACGAACTTCGTGGTTGTGTAAACATGTTTTAAAAAATCTTTTGTATGTAATGGAGAATGTTCTGGAATGTTATACTTAAACTTTTTTCTTGTTACTGTATCAGTTTATATTAACGTACCAATATACACGTTTACAGGACTAAGTATCATATTTTAATTTTTATACAATTCCATAAACTATGAAAATTTCAATCTGTGTTCTCTCCACTTCTACCAACTTCAATCTTCTTTAAATTTGGATGAACGGTTATTTCTGATGATAATACAATATTTTACTATATTTTTATTTTACTTTAGCTATATATTTTACTTTACGAGGGTTGGAACCTTAATAATGACAAGAGTAACGTATATACGCCATGAAACGGAAACACACTTTTCGTTTGCACCAGACGTTAGATCGATACCTATCTTACCTCACAGCAAGTGGAGTCTCCTTTCCAACTACGCGCATGTACTATGGCGAGAAGAATAGTCTCCTGTGAGCTGGCGGTCTAAGATTGTATAACCACGATGTTAGATTGAATTTGCTGGCGTCTGAATCATTCATTTTTAAAACATAATCGGCTGCGTCTGTTAAAATACATTCTGAATAATCCTTTTTATTACTTGGCAGGACAATGCTTGGTGATAAGTAATGCAAGCTTTGGCTGATTTATGTGTTTGATTTATTTGCCCCAAGATCCACTATACCATCCAGGCTTAAGACTTTGTGACTATAATTTCGAGCCATCAACACAGCAGGAACTGCTACAGGTATACTATGATTTCCACATCTGTGGCAACAATTTGTACACAAAACTAGAGTCAATACTGAAGGACAGTAAAATTTTTTACAGATGTATCCCTTCTGTAGCATTTGTAAATAAATAGTTGTCATGCTATTCAAGTTCTAACCCTCGTTTATTATTATTATTATTATTATTATTATTATTATTATTATTATTATTATTATTATTATTATTACAGTATTATCATCATCATATTACTGAATTATGTTAGGAAACTTTTTGCGTGAGAAGTAAGAAACAAATCCAACATGCATTATACGTAAGTTGACAAAACCGTTACTATTAAACTAGCATATTATTGGCATGTAAAAAAAAAATCATAAGGAACAACTATAGAGAAATTAAAAGGAATAGATTCTGACATGTTTCATGAGAGATGGAAAAGCTTGTAGAAGTTCTATGACCTCTTACAAGTGAATAGAGTTAGGGTGTGGCTAAAAGTTAGACCGGGCTGAATATTTTACAAATTGTGTATGGGTTGGATCTGAAGCCAAATGGGATGGAATTGACGGAGGGGAAAAATTGTGACGTGGTTATGGTTGTTGTCCACCATCTTGGTGGCGGCCATATTGGACTGAATTTCGTTATTTCAAATGACAACATAATCATGTGATGTGTCAGATGATATCAGATGCGATATCTTTTTTCAACGAGAAATTGAATGATGATAATTTTACAAAATTATAACGACGTTGTACTTCGAATTATTTTAGGTCAGGTTTTGGACTCTGTATAGTGTTCCAAAAGGAAAAATTGTGAACTATGTACATCTTGTAACACCAGAACAACCACATTCATCTCTAGAAGGAACATCTGTGAAACACAAAAACAGCAGACAAACATCACATAGTATGTTGCACGTGGCCGCTTCTCTTCTAAGCAGTTTACCGTACCGTTTGCGGGCTTTATGTTCCAGTACGTAAGTGCTAAGCAATGATTTTTGAAGCATTGTATAACACGGAAATTGTCGTTCACTTCAATTTTTGTAGATGAGGTGTCAAGATATAACAATATACTTACTTTTTAATTTATGTTGATATTTCAATCCGCCCTGAAGTTAAGTTCGCAACTGTTCCTTACCTTTTTCAGGCTGAACTCTTTTATTTCGTCTTTAACCACTTTTGTCCTGTAAAGAGAATGGACCCAAAGATTTCCCAGACCAGCTACTTTCACCGTACACTTGTTACATTTCTAACACGAATTCCGATTAGTATCATTTCACCAATAATTCGAAGAAAAACAAGCCATTTCTGTAACTGTTTAGCTCCCAAAATTATTATACGTTGGTGTGATCCAGAGAAATATCGACACCAGAATCAAGGAACATATAAGAGATCTGAAGATTAAGATTGTATAGTTTCAAGTCTATCCAAAAATCTAGAGATGCCTAATCATAGTTTCAAGGTGGCCAGAATCATCAGGACAGTCTCATCTCATATTGAATGTGTTTGAGTCTTATTAGATTCTTCACCCAATGACAAATCTTTCGGCATTTCATTCAATGAATAGATTCCTAAGGAATGGATTCTTCGGAACATAAAACGGCCATCAAGAGGGCTACGACAAGGTTTTCAACAGCATTCCACAAAAGGACTTCCAGCAATCCTTGTATGCACTGACGGCCAGGGTGCAACGATATATGGGTCAGGAAGCTCGTACTTTGAATGATTCAAAATAAGAAACTTTCTGTGTTCACTTTTTTTCTACAGACTACCACTTTCGGTTTTAATGTTAATTTTGAAGTTATAAGTGAAACTTAAACATAATGAAAATGGTTGCAGTTGCAGCATTTAAGTTTTTCAATGGGGAATGGAGGAAGAAGGGAAATGTATTATTGAGTGGAAACTGATACCAAGGTGGAACACTATAAAATTCCACCTCGAGAGGCAGAAATTCCTATTTTGCTATTGGATTTTCCACGTTACTCTATTTACAAAATTAAAATAAATAAAAAAATATATGAAACTATTGTATGTCAGACATTTTCTTCAGTATGAGTAAACTACCAGTAAATTTTGATCTTTTATATTTGTCAAGTAGTTGATGAATGAACATTTTTCTTGATTGAAAGAGAGTTGAAAATGTTGACGAAAACAAGTACATTTTGTCGTCAGAATTTAGCATGTATACTCATGTCCAAAATTATTGTCGCATGTCTATAAATGTGTTGTAGGAATTTAATTTGATAACGAATTCGCCCGGTATTTCTTATAATTAGAGACCGGATGTTTAGGCACTAAAAACCTGGAAAATAAGCAGGCAAATAGGCACTTAAAATTTAAAAAATAGGCAGTAAAATAGGCACTAAAATGTAACTCGAAATAATGAAGATAAATACTTAATACCATTAAAAAATAGATTAAAGTCATAGATAATGTTCAAAGAATGTAGAAATATACTTGTTTGTTAAATAATATCTTCTTTTACTGTATATACAAAAACGAAGCATGTTATGCATTGCACATACTGGGTGAATCTGAAAGATGTGCACATACTTCGGGAGGTGATTCGTGACATGAAAAGAAGACAAAAAGTGCTGTTGCATGTTGTCGAATTCTGCGTCGTGTTCGAGTGACAGGGGTGCCAAATTGGAGTCGAAATCGAATCCTGACAATTGGAACAGGACATAAAGGTGCGCACATACTTCAGGAGATGATTCGTGAAATTCAAGAGGACTTTTATCTTCTTTTCATGTCACGAATCACCTCCCGAAGTATGTGAACATCTTTGAAGTTCATCATGTATATATATATTGTAACGTACCACGAGCTTGTGTTTACAAACACATAATATAAGTAAATATGTGTGTATTATGTTACGTAAATTATATATTTTCCCAATGTAGGCTTATTTTGAAGAAAATGCATAGAATAGGCAATATTAGGCACTAAAGGTCAAAATAGGCAAAATAGGCAAAATAAAATTGGCTTAAATCGAAACTATAACCCCCTATATAAACTTTAAAACGTAATTTTTGATCATATCTTTAATATTAAAGAATAGGCATTTTGCCTAACATCCGGTCTCTACTTATAATGTTAGTATGTGTATAATCGGCAGAGACATGTATGTGGCAAATTTCATGTCAAAAGAGCAGTAAACAAGAACAATAAAGCGAAAATAAAATTTTCTTATCCATTAAGCAACATTTTATTTTACTCATTATAATTTTCTTATTTATAATTCTTTTCCTATCAAATTTACCACAAATATACATTTCCCGATTATACACATAGTATCAGTATTAAAAGTACCCTGCAAAATCATTATCAAATTATATTCTTACAAGAAGACAGTTATAGATATGCAACAATCATTTTGGACATGAGTGTACATATTTCGTTTGGCATATTGTGATGAACGTAAGGATAGTGGGAGAACTCCAGTCACTTTGTGTAAAACGTTTTCAAAATTGGTTGTTTCTGATTTTGCATCTTATTTTTTTTCAGTAATTATATTTTGTATTTAGAAGATACTAGAGCACATTTTGCATTTCTTCGAGTTTGTTTTTTGGTTATTACAAGTTACTTCTGCACAAGCATGTGTTTCCCAGTATCAACATTTGAGAATTAACACTAATTGTCATTGTTCTACTTTCCCAACACGGAGAATTTTGTTATTGTTGGTTAAAAAAAAAAAGTCCCATATTTGCAACAAATGGTGACAAAAATTCCCTTTATTCCTTTTCGAGAAGGTATTGTCAAAAATCCCACAAAATAAGATTTTTTCCCATAGGTTGCTATCACTGTTGAAACTGGAAGCTCCGTGCAATTTAAATATGTATTGCCTGCTGCCTTCAGTCTCTCAAGTGCATCATAGTTTTTGCGTGAGGAGTAATGGGCAGGAAGAAAAGAGAATTGTTGACGTTGGGACGACGCCAGGGGAATTTCCATTGTTGAGCTGTTAAAAAAAAAAAAAATCACGTTGTATAGGATACACTGTGACAATCGTAGTTCCTTCATGTGGTTAGCATTACTAGTTATTAGCTGCATTCCTTTCCGAATGTACGCCCACATTGTAAAAACGGATGTTTATGTTTTTTTAAAGGAATGTGTACTTAACGTCAATATCCGCTATGCGTATGTGATTCATGAGCTCAAGAGAGAATGACGCAATTCAATAATACCGCGTAGTAAGTTGAGCTTAGCAGCTTCAATATCCGGTTGAAATAATATTCTGCATTAACAAATATTTCATGCACTTGATTGGGAAACCTATTTTCTTTGGTATTGTTTTCTAATTCTTTCAATTAGAACTGTTGAACCTCAGACATTACTTGAAATGCTGCAAAAATTAGAAGATTCAGTTAAGTTTTTAGGAATAACCAGAGAAGAAACGTGCATAACTTTTGATACCCTCGTAATCTTCCCTCCCCCTCTAGCTGAAAATCGAATTAAACGGCTTCGTATGAAAAAAAAAAAATAAATAAAAAAATAAATTCACGATCGAGGAATCAGCACGTCGGGTTAAAGCCACGGAGGCTATTGAATTAATGAAAGTAAAAGACAAACTTCGTCTGAAGTTGCCCTAATACCAAATTTTGTGTTTTTACGTCTAGTTGCTCAAAAGATACTCCCGCTAGTAGCAAAAATAAGGCACATCATCTTCGGTCTGAATTTTCCTACAATGTAAACCGTTTTTTAAAAGAATGCCCAGCACTTTCTATTATTCTTCAAAAAGTTATCTGGATCTACAAAGTAACTTTTGAGTGATAATGAACAAATCAAGTTCATAAACTTTTGACACCTAATTCTATTTTCTTCCTTTGTTTGATTTTTTTTCCTTATTAAAATCAATCAGAAGGGTTTTTGTATAAGCCCACGCACTCGACTACTGCCTGCTTGTCTAGTGGCTAGCGTTTATGCAGGTAATCTCAGGTTCAATTTCCGGTGTGAGAACTTAATTTTCTAATCATCCACTTTCGTGTATCATGCGTCTCCTTTATCCTTGTAGGAAGACCTAATTGTGGTATGTTACACTAAAGGATTCAGTGTATTTCTTTTCGCACGCATTGGATGAAACACCTGACTTTTAATATAAATGGTATTCTGATAGGCCGTAACAAGCTTATTATACACAGTTATCAAATATTATTGTTGCAGGCCTTTAGTTCCCGAATTATAGGCTCTCATATTTAGAGTTTGGACTTACGGCTTAGTTTTTTTTTTTTTTTTTTTGCAAAAAATAAAAATCTCTAATTGTTATTTACGGTGGTTTAATTGGACCGGAAGGCCGTTCCGAAAGATATTTGTCTTAGATATTCTATAGTTAAGCGAAATTGACTCGTGAGCCGTCTGCATTATCGAGGGGGTACTGATAAAGATCGAGCCTTACCAAGAAAAAATTGAGCTAGGAAGCTGAAACTCCCACACTATTCCACATATACCCCTAGTAGGTCAATGCATTTGCGACATCTGTCCTACAACTTTGTAAGTCCTTGTAAATAGAAGTCTTCTGTCTGCTGCTGTAGTCACTCATCTGTAGCATCAGTTGCCGCTTGAACACTCTGAAAACGGTGACCTTTGAGATGTTTTTTGAGATTCGGGAACAGATGATAATCGGATGAAGCTAGGTTTGGCGAGTAAAGGGATGAGGCAACACTTGAAAGCCTAGGGTGTCCTGTGTTTCAGATGCCGTGTATGAGGAGGCGTTGTCGTGCAAAGGAGAATACCTTGGAGAGTTTACCACAACTTTTGTGCTTGATGTTTTCGCGCAACTTCCTCAAGAGACCACAGTAATACGTTACATTAATGGTTACACCCACTGGAAGATAGTCCACCAGCAGAACTCCATCCTTACACCAAAAGATTGTTGCCATTTGTTTGTGTGCAGACGTTTGCACATGACACTTCTTTCGCCGGGGAGAAGAACTGTGCCTCAATTCCTTAGAGTATTCTTTAGTCTCGGGAGCATAACACTAAATCTACGTCTCATCATCAGTTACGAGTTTCTCCAAACAAACAACCTCATTTCTTGCAAAATGCTCCAAAACTGTCCGCAAAGTTCTCACTCTTTCCTGTTTTTGTTCCTTCGTCAGAAGTTTGGGGACCCATTTTGTTGCAACCTTTCTCATGTCCAGATCATTATGAATAATGGTAGCAACTCTTCCACGTGATACGCCCAAACATGTAGCAATCCTTTTGACTGATGTTCGACGATCTTCCATTGTCATGTCCTGGATGGCTTGCACATTTTCGAAGACACAGAAACAGGCCTGCCACTGGGTTTCCCACATCTAACATCAAAATGGTCAGTTCTGAAGTTTGACACCCAGCGTTTGACTGTTGCATATGACATCCCACGGTCCCCCAAAGTTTGTTTCATTTCATCGTAGATCTGCGTCGCACCTTTCCCTTGGAGATAGAGAAGGTTCATGGTCGTATGCTCCTCTGGACTGAAGCTTCCTGGAGGTGCTGCCGTGTTCACTTCTGAAATAAGAAAAGAAAGGATGTTAATATCATAGAACATTGCATTTTGCAACATAGTCTATACAAATCCTGTCCTATATACTCTGCTAATTTCAGCTTCCTAGCTCAATTTTTTCTTAGTAAGATTTAATCTTTACCAGAACCCCTTGTAGTTGTTCCGATGAATACCTAGGTACTCTCTTCCAACTAAATCAATAGTTATTTACATTCAAAATATACGAAACAAACATATTATTATTATTATTATTATTATTATTATTATTATTATTATTATTATTATTATTATTTAACACAAGAAAGTAAATTATAACGTGGTTCATTTAACTGTGATGTAAATGCAGTGCATGCTTATAATAAAGCTTTACTAATGAATCAAAGAAGGACGAATACTTCCGTAATAGGACAACTTACTGCCTATCTAATAGATTTGTGTGAATTTGTTCTGATATTTATTACAAGTAGGAGTGGGATTTTCATGGGCTGTTTTCGTAGAAAAAAGGAAAAAATGCTATAATAAGGCAAGAAAGATGCTATTTCTTCTAATTATTTTTACATGTGCTCTTTGATCTAACTAAAAATGACAATATAAACTATGTAATCTTTATTATATGTAGTTAGCAGAGTTAAGCATTTCTGAGATATTAACCCTTAAGAGATCCGGGGTTTTGGGGCTATTTTTTAGACTTTCAGTCAAACAGCTACTGCATCGTCACTATTTATCCTAGGATCATGATTCATACCTCATTCTCTTCAGAATGGAGCTGGCTTTCAAATGATTCCACTTGCATGCTCATACCATATACCAGAAGCGGGAAAAATGATGTCAAAGGGAAAATTTCGGAGGGAAATTTTTTTTCTCGCACTTTGGGCCACCCCTGGAGCGACCCTGTGTGAACGTAGCCATCTAAAAAAATCTGATAAATAGTACTTGGTATACTGAATGTGTGTGCCAAATTTCAAGTTTCTATCTTGAATACCAAGGGCGGGAGAAATTTTATCAGGAATTCCCACCATGCCCCAAATTACCGTAAAACACCATGATCTCAGGTAAAAAATTTCCTGAGACATCCCTAATTACCCTACGGTCACGTTTCGCCCATCATTCTCTTCAGAATAGAACTGCCTTTCAGGCGGTATCATTCACTTGTCCCCATTATGTATCTAAGGCGGGAAAATCCCGTTAAAGTAATTTTTTGGTAAAAATTTCCCTTTTTCAACGTTTAGCCCCTCTGTACCCCCCTGTTTTAACGCAGAAATCTGAAAATAAATCTGGTAAATACTACTCGGTGGACTGAATGTTTCTGCACAATTTCAATCTTCTAGGTGCAAAAATAAGCCAGCACAAAAATAGTACCGAAAATGTCCAAAATTCCCCTATACAGAAGTATATTTTGATAAAAATTCCCTGACACTTCCCTAATTACCCTAGGGCCATGTGTCGCACATCATTCTCTTCAGAATAGAACTGCCTTTCAGGCGCTACCATTCACTTGTCTCCATCATGTATCTAAGGCGGGAAAATGAGGAAAAACTGGATTTTTTGGTAAAAATATCCCTTTTTTCAACTTTTGGACCCTCTGGATCCCCCCCCCCCCGTTTTGTGCAGAAATCTGAAGAAAAAATCTGGTAAATACTACTCGGTGGACTCCATGTTCGTGCAAAATTTCAATCTTCTACGTGCAAAAATAAGCCCGCCAAAAATACTTTACATACCCCCCCCAAAAAAAGTATTACACGAAAATATAAATTTTAGACTTATGACGTCATCACCTCCTATGTCTCGACACAGGAAGGTGTGAAACCATCCGTAATGTCTTCTGCAATGTCTCTGGACTTGAAAAAAAAAAACGGACGAAAAAGCTCAAATAGGAGAGTTATAACGCAATGTACCATGAAACACCCCGTATGGTACAAATTGTACCATGAGATCCCCAAAGGGTTAAGTGTAAGTGCGCTTCTATTTCAAAATAAACTCTGGTAGACAGTAAAAAGGATCACGCACTAGAAGTTTCAATTTCGTCCTGTAGATGTCAACCACTGGAGGATAGTTGCTGCCATCTAACGACGCGATGTGTAACTAACTACCTTCGTTTCAATAGTAGAAAATGAGATATGCATAGGTAGAGTTAAACTCGCCATTATCATTGAAGATGTTAACCGATTGACCCCATTAACAAACTCGTCCGGCTATTGCCCCCAAAATTCAAAAAATCACTTCACTTCAAGATTTATCATGTGGAGTAACGGACTTGCTAAAATTACAATATAACTCTCACTTGTAAACACTTAATTGTAAGATGTCTCTGTAGACGCCAAATCTTTCTATATTTATAGAGACAAGTGAGACAACTTCGTATCCTCTCCAATACCAACTCTGTAGACGTAAATTTCGATAACATTCGGATTCTTCTGAAGACCATCCTCAAGCATTTCTTCGGCTAAACCATTTAACTATTGTTTCATGGAAGTGGATAGCCTACTGTTCTTTCTCTAAGTGTTATTGTTCCAGGTTTGTAATGAGAGCCATCAAATATTTGTTTGACTTGATTTCAGTTTAGCGACCTGTACAGCGGCGAGGCTATATGAGAAAATCCTACAACTTAATGTGGAATCCAAATCACATGAGCTTCCGCTGAGAATCCAACGCGGATCTTCCACGCCAAATGCGCATACGCTAACCGCTTAGCCACGGCAAATGAAATATGTGTAAGTTTTACGTCCCACGGACGGTTATGCCGGCTAGGCTAAAGGAGACGGCGATTAGAAGTGAATGAAATTGTGGAATGGAGAAAGTAGGAGGAAACGGGAGAACCCGAGAAAACCCACGCATACGGTGTTTGTCCACCACAAAGCTCACTTAGCTGGAATCGAGCCAAGAACCCCATGCACCAGAGGTGAACGCTCTGTTCCTGAGCCACCGCGGCCCGCTTAGCCACTAGGGAGCTCGCCAAATATTTGTAACCATATATATATATATATATATATATATATATATATATATATATATATATATATATATATATATATATATATATAGTAAAACTCTGTCCCATATTAGATGTAGGTAGAGCGAGGTAATAAAAAGAGTGTCCGGAATCGACTCCCAGTACCGGCTTTTATTATAAAATTTCACTAATTAACAGTATTTTACAAAAAATACTACAAAGATATTTTCTCTATACTTGTGAGGTTAGAAACAGGTAGTCTTTAACCGAGAGTTCGCAGACATGATCTCCACAAAGCCCCGTAGCAGGCTAGGCAGAGTGGCGAAGGATTCCCCAAAGCTCCGTGATAAGCAGTGAGGGGGTTAGTAATTACAGAGTCCCGTAGCAGGCTAAGCAATTGGGTGTAGGATTTCCGACAGAACCCGGAAGCAGACTAGAGGCTTCAGATTAGGTTACTCCTAATGTTCCGAAGCAAACAATAGGAGGGACACCAGTGAACTGGTACTGGTCCGCTGTCGGTTGCCGAATTTATAGATCATCAGACGGCGGTGGCGCTGCTGCTCCGATGTCGTCGTCTGCTGGTTGTAGTGGATCTATGTGGTGCATAGTATCTTCACATAAAACCATGTGGCGGTGTTCATAAACATAAGCGTAAAGTGTTGTTTGTACACAATAAGACGTGGGATATTACTCTCTCTCTCTCTCTCTCTCTATATATATATATATATATATATATATATATATATATATATATATATATATATATATATATATATATATATATATATAACAGTTCTCTGTGCAAAATAATGAGTCTTCTCCGGCTGAAGAAGTTGTAGTGTGGGCAAATTAGACAGAATGAAGATGGCGGAAAAAAATCATAGAGAGAGAAAAATTGGCAGAGATGTGTGGAATAGTGGTCTAACCAATATACAAAAAGTCCCGGGAAATCCGAGTGGAGTTTCAGCCGCCATATTGGAAAATGGCTGCCTACAATTCCGTAAAATTACTTTTTTCGTTATTCCGCACAGAAAATCGTCAGAGACAGATAAAAGTCGGTACAGGTGTGTGGAATAGTGGTCCAATCAACATACTAATACTCCTGGGAAATTTGAGTGAACCTTCAGCCACCATCTTGGAAAATGGCTGCCGCTGATATCGTAAAATGACGTTTCTCGTTATTCCGCACACGAACGCCAGAAAATTGTCAGAGAGAAATAAAAGTCAGTACAGGTGTGTAGAATAGTGGTCCAATCAACGTACTAAAAGTCCTGAGAAATCAGAATGGAGTTTCGGCCACCATCTTGGAAAATGGCTGTCGCCAGTACCGTGAGTTGCCATTCCCATTCTATTGCCGGCAGGTCATTGCCCAGCCGTTGTTACACTTGGTGATGCACTCAGAAAGAGTGTTGGAGGACAGCCGCACTTGTTAGTAGTAAAGATTTCAGCTTTGTTCTTACAGGGATAGAAGTATATGCGATAGCTGTCATGAAATTATGATGTACAGCATCGAGAATGGAAATAGAAATCGGCGCCTCATACAAAGCAAGCAGATACTTTTCTCCAGCTGCAGCAATCAAAGATCTAGATTCATATGGGCTGCAAATATGCATACTCAGTACCGCAAATCTTCGACTCTGTTAAGTTTTGAGAGATTTATTCTTTCCTTGCTGATAGAGTGATGAAGTGGTATCGCAACCACTTACGGCGTACCTAAACTGGACTGTAGTGTTTTAGTGCTGTGTATTTTGTTCTCAACTTTTTACAGAGACTTTTTTTCTCGAATGAAATATCCACATGTTGACCTGCAAATATCAGGAAAAGGACAAGCAAGTCAAGATCCTGTCCGACAAAAAAATACGTGCTCCGATCTGGAAACGGAGAATTCTACAGCAGTCTTCACTATAAGCGTGTCTGAGTCAGCTAGTGCTGTCAGTACAGAGAATCCAGCTGTGGAAAGATCAGAAAACAGAACAATGAAGCGACTCTTGTTGCAATTATTAGCAAGGATTTTTTTTCGAGGCGTTACCACTGATGTTGAATCTGTGATTATGACATCTGCTGATGGAATGGATCGCGATCGTCGTTTTTGTTCAATTTCTTTGGTGCTTTGCTGGCTATAACCATCAAATACTATAGTTGTTTGCCGTCCATAATGTCGATTGAGGTAAGCACTGTAACAATAAAAAATATCACCAAACATTTCTTGCTGAGGCCATATAACTCAATGTAAAAGATATCCACCTTGTGACACCTTGTTCGGGATGATTATCACTTCCAGGATTTCCCTCACCGATGAAATCAAAACCTTGAACAATATCGACTTCGTTTCTCTTAAAGAAATATAATCGAACAGAGACAATGGTCTTGATTCCAGTTCGTAGGAGAAGCACTCTTAAAAATGTTCGTGACATTTAACGACTCCAACTATTCGATGAAATAGTAGTTTAGTGTTTACAGATAGGTGACAAAGATGCTGCCTCTCGCCAACACTATTTAATGTCTGTCTACAGTAGAAGAGATAGTGAAAAAGAGTTTACATGATAATGACGGCATTTCGGTAGGAGGTTGAGTTGATTTTGAGTTTAACGTTCCGTTCAGCAGCGAGGCTATATGACACGTGGACCTACTGATTAACGTGGAATCCGAACCACATAAGCTCCCGCCGGGAATCGAACCCGGGCCTCCCACGCCAAAGGCGCGTACGCTATCGGTAGGAGGTAGAATGATTAGATGCATAAGATTTGCAGACGATATGGCGCTTGTTGCAGAATCTGAAAAGGAAATCAATAAAATGTTAGAAAACCTGAGAATGGGCTTTGAAGAATATTGGATGAAAATAGCTGTTAGAAAGACAAAAACCATGGTAATTGGAATGAAGAGGTCTGTGTCAAATATAAAAGTGAGAGGGGAGAAAATAGAACAAGTGAATAGTTCGATATCTGGGTAGTATTCTTAGTAAAGACATGAAGTGCGAACGTGAAATAAATGCAAGGATAGGAATGGCGAAAGAAGCCTTTAGGAGGAAGAAAAGTCTGTTTTGTGGGTCCTTGAATAGAGTTGAGAAAAAGCTTCGTGTGAAGTGTTGTACAGTATGGGGCGGAAACGTGGACATTACGTAAAAGTGATGAACAACGACTGGAAGCATTCGAAATGTGGGTGTGGAGAAGGATAGAAAGAATTAGTTGGGTCGAGCGGAAAACGAATGAGTGGATGTTAGAAATGGTGGGGGAGAAAAGAACACTTTTAGATAGTATTAGGAAGAGGAAGAGAAACTGGTTGGGACATTGCCTAAGAAGAAATTGTATCATGAGGGACGTCATAGAGGGTATGGTGGCGTAAAAGAGAGGCAGAGAGCGAAGGAGACTACAATTAATGGGTGATATAAAAACAGAAAGATCATACGTGAAGACGAAGAGATTAGCGGAGAACCGTGGAGCATGGAAGCTTGTCAGCTGCTGCAAGTGAACTGCCAGTAAGGGCAGAATACCTATAATGATGATCATGTTTACAGGTACAGTCACATTATGTATCCGCACACTACTTGTCACCAAGGGCGCCCATCAGGGGGGCAAGGTGGGGCGCTTGCCCCCTAGAGGAAATTGTACTTCAGAATATCAAAAATCCAATAGAATTTTTATATTAGTTACAGCAAAATTTGAAACTATTTTTGAAACGTCCCTTATACTTGCCCCTTCGTTGGAAACCACAACATGGGCGCCCTTGCTTGTCACTGATGCTTGTCACCTTATCACGTCACTGTAGTTTTACATCTTTGAAATTGCTTCCAGTATTACTTCGTACTGCTATTATCCCAATCTCAAAAAAAAAAAAAAAAAAAAAAAACATCACAGTTGATTGTATCATCACCTGTGATGAAGGCAGCAGTCAACACAGGTTTGTTTGCTCAGGAAAAGGATCGTGGCATTGAAGCCAGTCGACCAACTTCTTAATATCGGCATCATCACGAGCTTTCCTTGAACGTTCTACGTGTAGCTTATCCAATTTGTATTTGACATCACAAAAGTTTTCGAGGTTGTCGCTAATTCCAGTTGTGGCTGGAATACTCAAAATCCATTTAGTGACAACACTGACACTCCGCAACCGTGAGACAGAGCCCCAATACTCTTAACTGAACGCATGAGACATTGTTCTATTAAATGAGCTGGAATAAAATATACCATACTCGTTTCGAAAAAAGTAGTTTCGCGGTACTGGCGGCGGCTATTTTCAAGATGGTGGCCGAAGCTCCACTCGAATTTCCCAAGACTTTTAGTATGTTGATTGAACTACTATTCCACACACTCGTATTGATCTCTCTCTCTCTCTGACGATTTTCTGGTGTTTTGTGTTCGGAATAACTAAAAACGTCATTTTACGGCATCAGCATCGACCATTTTCCAAGATGGTGGCCGGAGCTCTACTCGGATTTTTCGTGACTTTTAGTATGTTGATTGGACTACTATTCCATACACCCGTACGGACTTCTATCTCTCTCTGAGGATTTTCTGGCTTGTTGTGTTCGGAATAATGAAAACATCGTTTTATGGCATCAGCGGCAGCCATTTTCCCAGATGGTGGCTGAAGCTCCACTCAGATATCCCAGGACTTTTAGTATGGTGACTGGACCATTATTCCACACACCTGTACCGACCTTCATTTCTCTCTGACGATTTTGTGGTCTTTTGTGTGATGAATAAAAAAAAAGTAGTTTTACGGCATCGGTGGCGGTCATCAGGGAGTAATCTACACCCCCTAACCCCCCAAATTTCTTTACACACACCCCTGGATGGAAAAGGAATACTCCCCCAAATCCAATTGTATCAATCAGTATCATATAGGTTATTTATTACATCAAGTTACTAAAGGTTTAGCGTTTAGGAAAGAAGGCAATATACTTATTTATTTATTTCACTTCAAAATACGAAGCGACCTCGTTCTCATGTACCGCTTCGAGAACCACATGACCTTATTGTTTCGGGCGATGTCCGATCAAAATAATTGACAAAACAGACCCGCTCATACCCACCCTCCTGGGCTTTGTGGTCGTTTCCGAGAAAAGAGATTGATGGACAGATGTAGATGACTGAAATTGGCAACGTCTTGAGCGGTCGTTCACGTCACCTACCTCCTCCTCAATAAGGAAAAATGTGACAATATAGTAATAACCCTATACCAGATTCAGTTGGTAAGTGCTACTCTGCAAGTGGTGTATTAACGGACAGAAGTTAGAAGAGTGTAGTCAAAACGTTTTTAGAAATGAAGAGATCGATCTTATATATATTTTAGACTGAGTCTAGCGTTATGCAGGAACGCATTTGTCGCTAGCTTAATTTTTTGTAAAGTATATTTTTATTCACGTAAATTCATTGAGCGGATTATTAAAATTACATTTAAAAAGACAAAAGAGAAAAATACAAAATATTTGTAAATTGAAAAACTGGATTTCCAGTAGCGGTTCGTAGTCTGTACAAGCACCAGTTGCAATGTTGCAATATCAAAGGTATGTACACCTTGTCTCAAAAAGGTTGAGCGCATTCTTTATTGGTGTTTTGAGGCAAAAATTTTCTAAGTCCAGCTTCGGGTATCTTCGGGAAAAAGTAAGCCAGGTTCGAACCTCCAAGCCAGCCTTTGCAATCGGGAAAAAGTTTGCAGATGTGTTTTTCTTCTTTTAAATATAATAAGACTTGTTACCAAGTGTTTAAAAAAGCAACATTGATTGAAATACTTAATGATACAATATTTCGAAACCTTTTTTTTCAATGTCAGCACATGCTTGTTTGTCATTTAGCTCTCCATACGTAATGGAACATTTAAATACGTTAAAGAATCTTTCCATATGTAAAAGAATGCTCAAAGTTAAGAAATAGAACATAATTATCGCCTGAGTACTAAAATAAAAGTCAAAGTAGAACAGAAACGGCGTTTGTAATGGATATGAATGTCATAATTATCTTGAGATCCGTTATACATCGCTAGAAGGTTGTGTTAGCTTATTGGTAAGTTGTCCGATTTTAAATCATAAGGTTGAGGGTTCGAATCCCGTCTAGGCTAATCCTTTTTTTAAAATTATATTTTCCGCAATGCATGAAAAATTATATAAAATAATTACATTAGAATACATAAGTTGTGTATATATAACATAATCATTGCAGAACATAGTAATTATTATGTTTAAAATATAACATCTGAGATAATTTTCACAGTAGGTCGGTATTATATATGAGGATGTAGCCTAAATACAAGTTAGGAAAATCATTTAATAGCAATAAATAAGTTATGTAGTGTATTTATTTGCATCTATTTGTCATACAGATGTAACTTCTCAATATTCTCATTACAGCATGTCATTTACATTCGTGAAATACAATATATTCCTACGGATATAGAAAGTGTATAAACAGAGTATCCAAAGTCGTATCCTGCTTCAAGACACATAACTTTTCCCGATCCCCTTAACGTCACGGGAAGAAACACAAATTCTCTTTAGAACGGAATGTCGTTACTTAGAGTCTCATTCGAATACGTTGAATATGCTTTTGTATATTCATCTCTCTCTCTCTCTCTCTTTCGCTTTGTTTATGTGTGTGTGTGTGTGTGTGTGTGTTGCGGAATATCCCAAGTTGAATACAACATTTGCCAAGTATATGAGCATCATTGTCATCGAATACCAGAAATTGAAAATCGTGTTTCTTCAGATTGGGTTTGCGTGTTCATGTTAGCTCACTGGTAGAGTACGGACTTGCCAATAAAGAGGTCTTGAGTTCAAAGCCTACAGCTAATTATCATTCTTTTGTTGGTAGGATTGCACAGAAATCGGATACAAGGAGTGGTTTACTTCTAGAAATATTTTCAGAAGCGTTTAGGTAGCCCTGAAAAGGGCTGTTTTCGGGAGTTAAGGCGGGGACATTAATATTGTGTCCAAGACCCTTCTGAATTTATTACACGCTCCATTCTTCTGGGCATGGAATCTATTACATGGGTGACAAATCTATCTCCTTCCCCTACCTCCAGCCATGCTTCGGAAACAAGATGCCACAGGTCATCCTGAGTTCTTGGTGGATCTGCCTCAGGCCAACTTTCCCTTAGAGTACGCTTCACTTCTGCCCACATATTTTCCATGAGATTGAGGTCTGCTCCACGAGCGGCCAGTCGATTAAATCAATCTCAGGGTGCCCTGCGAACCATTCCTGAATCACACGGGAAGTATGTATTGGCGACTGGTATTGCTGGAACTGAATTACACCATCAGGCTGAAATACTCGTACAGATAGCACCTTGATATTACTGATAATGTCTAAGTACTGAGCATTGTCCAGATGTCCTTCAATTCTATGAAGCTGTCCTGCTCCGCGACTGGAAATCCAACCCCAACATAAAATAGATACATGGCCACTGCGATTGCAAGCAGCCACATATCCATGGTCATATCGGGTGCCTCTCGGACGATACACAAAACGGCGTCCCTCCTTTGATGATGTGAATATGGATTCATCTGAGAAAACTACGTTTTCCCAATTGAGACCCACATTCGCCTGTGCAAACGCGAGACGGTAAATTTTGTGGTCGCCTGAGAGTTTTTCCTTCACGGCAGCAACACGGCCACGTAACCCAGCATGACGAAGCCTTCGCAGAGCTGTATGCTTACTACCAGGAAAGAGAGAAACTTCCCTTAGCTGTCTAGACGTCCTTAGTGGGTCTAACCGGGCTTCGTTTACTAATCTCGCATCTTGGGCTTCGGTTGACACATGCGGACGACCAGGAGATCGTAAATTATCAGTCTGACCTGTAGCACCATATTTCCGAATCCATCGCCTTCCTGTAGAGGCCGGGACACCTACTCGCCTGCTAGCTGCAGTTGCAGAATAACCTTCCAACTCCCATAAAGTAATTACTGCTGTACGTCTATCCATAGTTACCAATGTTCTGAGCTGTGAGAAGGAAGCAATAGGTAAAAGCTAGTACCTGACGTGTGATTGGTTACTTGCACGACACGCCTATTGTGGGGAACAGCGTTGCCAGATCTAGCATAATTTGCATGTCTCTAGCATCTAGCATCTTGCTTTTAGCATCCTGCCCAAATCTAGCACAATTTCAGCAAGTTTATCAAAAAGCCGTAAAACCTGGAGATGAGAAAGAAGTTGGTCGTGGGAAGAAAAAGAACGGCAGAAATGTATCCTCTTCCATTGATTCATACAGTCGGTAAACCATACAGGCAGTCTTATTTTTCGAAGTAAGTTCGAAACGTGTTTGGGCTTTTTTGTGGCTCCACCCAGAGTTTTCTAATCCTTTAACTCCGACGCATGGGCGCAGCTATGGGGGCCATTCTCCCCCCAACTTTTTGACAACTTCACCATCTTTATTTCTGACTTCATGATCATATTTATTCCTGAAATGACAGCTCCGAGACCGACCAAAAATCTGCCCCCCCCCCAGCAGACGATTCCCAACTCCGCTTATGCTGCGAAGTAATTTTCTTTCAAAATATGTAAACAAAAACTTTGCATTCATTTATACGACATATACGCCATTGAATCTGGCAACGACTGCATTAATTTAGTTGAGTTAAAATTTTGGTGCGTGAAGTATTGAGTTCTATCCATGCATTCTTGCTCTCTGTGTATTTTAAGTTACGTTATCGTATCTCAACTTCGTTTTTTTAAACTCCTGAATTAGTAATTATGAGGATGTAGCATAATTTGACCGAATCTAGCATAAGTTCGATCAGGTTTTGGAATAATTCCGAGCTGTGAGTCTGGGAACGCTGGTGGGGAACGACTTGGTCAACGACTCGCGAAAGAAATCTGAAAATGGTGCGCCGTAATAATAATATTAAAAACAGTTTTTATAAAGGAATATTAATACATACGAAAAGCTGTTTAAAGAATGAATTGTTATACTGACTTTACACGTATAAAAACATATACCATATACCAAACAGATTGAGCGATATGATGATAGCTGTTTTGAGACAAACACTTTCGAAGTCCAACTTCGGGTATCTTCGGAAAACAGTAAACTAAAGCTGCTGGTTCGAACCTCCAAAGCCAACCTTAGTAATCGGGAAACGATGTACAGATATGTTTTTCCTTCTGTTAAATATAATAAGACATGTTGAAATGGTATTAAGTGTAGAAAAAAGTAACATTGAAATACTTAATGATACAATATTTCGAGGCTATGTATTCACACTCTCGTTTCGTCATTGTGATTTCCATACGGAAAAGAGCATTTACGTATGAGCTCAGTTATATTTCAGAAGCAGCTTCCGAAAAGCGGTCATATTAGCTCAGTGGTACACCACCGAGCGCTTAAATCGTGAGTTCGATACCCGTTCAGGTGAAATTCTTTTATGATATTCTACTTTCCTCAATGCATGAAAATTATGTAAAATAGTTACATTACAATTGATCAGTTGTATATATCAGTTGAATATATATATTCATATCATTTCACGACATAAGTAATTCTTATCTTTAAAATATAACATCTGAGGTATTGACAGAACGTCGGTGTGTTATGTGTGAATATTGAATACAAATTTAAAAAATCGTGTAATAGCAATAAATAAGTTATGTAATGTATTTATTTGCAGCTACTTTCATCGCAGATAACTTCTCAATATTCGCATTACAGCATTTAGGTAGAGCATATCGAAAATCGGATCGTGGTCCAAGACAAAAAACTAGCTAGCCCCAAACTGTCACGCAAGAAATTCGCGAATCGCAAAAGTAAAGTGAAGAGATTGAGAGCGGCAATTCCTTAATCGCTCTCTCTCAACTCTCTCTTATCTGCATTTATACACATAAAAGTGTATGTATGTATGTTCCAACATAACTCATGTATGCCTAGAGCAGGGTTTCTCAACCTGGGAGTCGCGGCCCCTAGGGGATCGCGAAGATAGGCGGAAGAGATAAATATAGTTAGAATCTAATACCAGAAATTATTTTTAAATATTATTTTTAATTTTGTTCTGATAAGCATACTTTTATTTTTTATACACACTGTAAAGAACAATAAAAAATAAGTCTACTGAACATTTTCAAAGGGTGTAGAATTCGTGTTACTATTCGGTTCAAAGTCTCTCGTCGTCGCGAATTCTGTCGAGAAATTTGAAGCTTAAAATATACAAAACGATAATCATGCCTGTTGTTCTGTATGGTTGCGAAACATGGTCGCTTACTCTGAGGGAAGAACATAGACTGAAAGTATTTGAGAACAAGATTCTTAGACGAATATTCGGACCCAAGAGGAACGGGAATGGGGAATGGCGGAAACTTCATAACGAGGAACTACATAATTTATACGGTTTACCCAACATTGTTAGGGTCGTCAAGTCTAGAAGGCTTAGGTGGGCAGGTCATGTAGCTAGAATGGAAGAAAGTAGAAACGCTTTCAAAATCTTGACTGGAAGACCAATCGGAAAACGACCATTAGGAAGACCTAGGCGCAGATGGGAGGACAATATTAAGATGGATCTCGCTGAGATAAGAATACAAAGTAGAAACTGGATCCAATTGGCTAAGGATAGAAGTCAGTGTAGAGCTTTTGTGAACGCGGCATTGAACCTCCGGGTTCCATAGGCCATAGAGTTAGTTAGTTAGTAGAGTTGTTTAAAAATGAATTTAAATCAAAGAGGTATGATATAAAACTAATGAGAACTGTATATAGAAATACTAGAAAAATACACATGCAACAAAACCTGCACATTGAAATACAATTAAAATTAAAACCTAATGAGATACCTAAGCATGGTGTAATTTCACTAGTGCAGCAATGTCCGGTTCAATCTTCATGACGAACATTATCAAACCATTTTCAACTGATAAGCGATTTCTTATCTTTGTTTTAATGTTTACCATAAAAAAAACACACTTTCGCACAAGTACGATATAGCAAATGGAATTATTACTTTTAAAGCAGCAATCCCCAGACCAGGATATTCTTCTCTCCTCATCAGGCAGAACTTGTCCAAGTCTTCGTTACAAAAAACCAGTTGCAAAGACTTGTCGCATGATCATTCTATTATTTGGTCAAGAAGTTGTGGGCTTAGATCGGATACGTTAATGGCCTCTTCAATGAAGGAGTTTAACATCCATCTTGAACCAGCACCTTCGTCATTGGGAATATAGATATTACAGTTACTGTATCCACTGTCCGTGCCGGGCGCCGAAAAAAGGGGCCACACATTTCGGAGGAAGTGTGTTACTCATGTTAGGAAAGTACATGTGTTCATGTGTAAAATAGAAGGAAAAACGTAATAAAATGTGCTCAAAATTAAGGAAAGGTAGGGTTTATTTTGAAAATGTTATTGAGCTTCGTGCCAACCATGGTGGCACTTCGTAGCTAGTCTGTCGACGTCACTCATATATACGGTGACATCGTACTATACTCTCGACCCGGGCACTGATTTTCCATGGCACTGTTCACTATAAACAAAAAAATGGATTCTACTATTATAGAAATAGGTATGTTAAAAATCTCACACAAGCTTATTATAAAACAAATTATAAAAGGGTCGCTGGCAAGAGCGTGTGATAAAAGGGGATCGTGATAGGAATTAGATTGAGAACCACTGGTCTAGAGTAATTTTAACCACATTTCTTATAGTTTCAAAAAGATTGCTGTCGGGTTACCTATGGTGAATGGGAGGGGGATACATATAAAAGATTGCTAGAAAATGATCGATATTAGATTCATAGTTTTCGGGGTCGCTTAGATAAATAGTGAGACTTTCAATTTCGCTTAACTCCGATTAAGCTCTCATTAGTAGGGATGGGCACGAACGACTTTTCTTTGAAACTTGACTCGACTCGAAACAGACATCTTTGAGGTCTACTCTTGGACTCGGCGCGAAAAATATCTTCCAACTCGACTCGGATTAGAGTCAAGTCGAACCAAAACGAGCCAAATCCTGTGTGTAGTCCTACCTAGACAATACATAGACAATAATTATTCTATCATCAATTATACTACTATTACTACAAATAATAATAATAATAATAATAATAATAATAATAATAATAATAATAATAATAATAATAATAATAATAATAATAATAATTATTATTATTATTATTATTATTATTATTATTATTATTATTATTATTATTATTATTATTATTATTATTATTATGACAACACCGTGTACAAACATGAACAATAGATGGTTAGTAAAGGAATACTAAAAGCTAGTTGACTGCCGACGTCGGTAGTCATGAACTCTACAAGGCAAAGACATCGTTCATTACTCTAAGCTGTAAGCGTCGGTGGACTACAGATGGTCAACTATTGACCTCTCGCCAGAAATTGGTGGCCCCGCAGCGACGATCCGTGGTGGCCCAAGTTCCATTTTGAAAACTTTACCACCAGCAGCAGAGACGCGATGAAACGCCAACGAACCACAAAATTACTCTCCCAAAATATGTCAAAATGCCTATATGTGTGATTTGTTTATATTTAGGTGAATCAAAAAAACCGGGGTGGACGCAAACTATCAATATTACGATTACTAGGCACGTGTTCTCCTGACTTCCCTACGGAAACGATCATAAAAAGCTTGGTTGTTGAAGGATAAATCATTGACTTCTTAATTTAGCCAATCAGACAAACCCCTACATCTCGAGTTCTAGAAGGTGATACCGTGAACCGTTTCAGATTTATTGCTTCCTGGTGGAGTACTATCCATGAACAAAATTTGAGCATAATAGCCGACATGCATCTTCGGTGCCTCTTATCTTTAGTACAATTTTAACCAGAGATGGTGTGGGTCAATGAAAATTTGATCCACGACCCACCATGACCCACTATCACCCACCACCCAAATGCTCCATTGGTCCACTCTGACCCATCAACCATCGTGATCCACTCTGACCCACCACCAACTATGAACCACTCTGAACCATTACGACCAACTCCGACTCACCAAAACCCATCGACATCAACTCTGACCGATGGCCCACGTCCTCCTCTCCATTGACTAAAGAGGTTACACTTGTAATAAAACAAGACTGTGAAATTATCACTTATCGGAGTTTGAATTTCTACCGTCAATGGCTCAAGCACCTCTCTGTTACAATACTGGTGGGTCTGACCTTTACGATATATAATGGCAAAGTGTTTCTCATCTTCCAAATTAAAATGAATTTAAATTTATCATATATAATTATTTCTTTGTTGCCTTACAGACACATTTCAGTAGAAAATAGGGTGAAATTTGAAAGTTTCAAATCAAGGAAAAGTAGACCAACGTAAAAAAAAAAAAAAAAAAAAAAAAAAAAAAAAAAAAGAGAGAGAGAGAGAGAGAGAGAGAGAAACTAATTTTCTATATAATTAAGCATGCCGTACTAATTGAAAATGCCCATGTAATTAAGTTTAGAATACAAATTTTATGGCCATTTTTCTCTAACTTTATGGCTTGATTGCCTTATGCTCGGAACGCTCCATACATTAAACACCAGCTTCAGTAATTATAAATAGAAAGCAGTGGGTATAAAATTCAAAAAGAACTTTAGTTTGCATTACTCAATTTGTTTTTCAACTAATATCAATCGTTTTCGATTATTTTTACAAATCAACCCACTACCAATTTCCAATATATAGAAAATGCACCCCCGTCCCCCCGCTCATAAAAGATAATTTTAAAAAATGCCAGGACATATTTTCTTTATTTTTAATAAAGAGTTATATGTTGAATTTCAGCTCTCAGTTGAACGGCTTGTAAGATACTAAATTTTTCGCAAAAATTCGGACTTCTACTCCCCCTAAGGATATGTATTATAATGAAAGTGACACGCGTATGGTAACTTCCCAGTTGGGAATGGAGCCTGATTATATACCAAACGTCAATTCATTTGACTTTGCAATTTGACCGTGATGATTACGCAGACATAGTTACTTTCAATTTTTTATGATACATATCATTATTTCATATGTTACAGATGATTCAAAAATATTTTTTCAAGCAGTTAGCTCCTCTAGAATCTCACAGGCTGCATCCCAAAATCCAACTCCTACTATCCTATGACAATCCAAAAGTGACTGAACTTTTTTTTATTAGGAACAAATGACAAAAGAAAAATGGAGATCTTGAAAGTAAAATGTAGAAAAACTCGGTGCCCCCAATAACTACATATTTCTCCACCCCTTCATCCCGAACTTAAAAATAAAACTTAATTCGAATATGATTAATTAGTGAATTTATTACAGTTAAATTCCACTCACTACATGCTACAGCTACAACTATGTAACAAAAAATAACAACTGTGAAACATGTTCTGAATTACTATTAGATTTCTTACGCTATTATTAAACATATTAGAATAGTAAAAGAGGATTGTTCGTGAAATAGTATATTTGCTCTTGATTTATAACTTTTTCATACGGAAAAAATTAAAATATTATTCAAGTTTTAAACTTTGCACTCTGCAAATATGTTGCTCTCTAGGCAATGGGACTAATGTGAAATGTGGACTAATGTGGACTAATGGGAAATGCTGCACTGTTAGCGGCGCTGAAAACTTACGATTCGATTCTAATATCAAATGATTTCGATATCTTTATGTCGCTACGTAACCACCCTGGGTGCTAATGAAAGCTTAATTGGACTTGAATTGAAAGTAGAACTATTCACCTAAGCGACCACGAAACTATAGATTCGATACTAATATCGACCCGTTTCTAGCATTTTTGATATTATCCCGACAGTACTCTTTTTCCAGACTGTAAGAAATATAGTTAAAATTGCTCTAGATATATCAGAATTATGTTGAAATACACACATAAATCCACTTTTATATTCTGTATAAATAGAGAGCGAGCGAGCGAGAGAGGGCGACTCAAGGCATCACCACCTCCACATTGCAAAAGCATATATCAGGAATTGAATTGAAAATCTATGTAAAGACTTTCTGCTGTGGCATGCTTCGTAAGGACAATTCCAGTCTGCTCACGTGACCTTTGGGGTTCATGAATTTTTTTTTGCGAGCGTTCCGACTTTGGATTCTCTGTTTATACCTTCTGTTTATGCATCGAATAACTTTTCAAGAACATAAATGACATTCTGTATTATGAATGTTGAGAATTACCCTCTATATGACAAATAGCTGCAAATAAATACACTACATGATTTATTTATTGCTGTTGAACGAGTTTCTTAACTTGTATTTACATCCTCATATATAATACCGACCTACTGTGAAAATTATCTCAGATGTTATATTTTAAACATAATAATTACTATGTTCTGCAATGATTATGTTATATATACACAACTTATGTATTCTAATGTAATTATTTTATATAATTTTTCATGCATTGCGGAAAATATAATTTTAAAAAAAGGATTAGCCTAGACGGGATTCGAACCCTCAACCTTACGATTTGAAATCCGACAGCTTACCAATGAGCTAACACAACCTTCTAGCGATGTATAACGGATCTCAAGATAATTATGACATTCATATCCATTACAAACGCCGTTTCTGTTCTACTTTGACTTTTATTTTAGTACTCAGGCGATAATTATGTTCTATTTCTTAACTTTGAGCATTCTTTTACATATGGAAAGATTCTTTAACGTATTTAAATGTTCCATTACGTATGGAGAGCTAAATGACAAACAAGCATGTGCTGACATTGAAAAAAAAGGTTTCGAAATATTGTATCATTAAGTATTTCAATCAATGTTGCTTTTTTAAACACTTGGTAACAAGTCTTATTATATTTAAAAGAAGAAAAACACATCTGCAAACTTTTTCCCGATTGCAAAGGCTGGCTTGGAGGTTCGAACCTGGCTTACTTTTTCCCGAAGATACCCGAAGCTGGACTTAGAAAATTATTGCCTCAAAACACCAATAAAGAATGCGCTCAACCTTTTTGAGACAAGGTGTACGTACGCGCAAGTGTTCCTCTCCCCCAGCATTCTTGAGTCTTATCCAAAAAATATTCAGGAAATATGAAGAGGAAAGTCGTTTAAGCTCTATTTGTATATTATTGATTAAATTATTTCTCTAATATTAATTTAATATATAAGCTATTTCTTTTTTTTCAAACAACCACTATCAATGTACGTTTATACACTATTTATATACAAAACCTCTACGCTCATGTTATTGAACACGAGATAAATCGAATATATAGTATGTGCTGTAAGCCATGAATGATGGCGTTAATCCGAAAAGAAAAAAAAGCAAGAAAATAGCATGCACGCAGTTAAACAAAATTATTTAATTATATAAACTATGCATTATTTTAGAATGGAAGGTCTTTCTTCGATCTTTCGGGCTTCAAATTTTTCTATGACTTTATTGTAATCGGAAATGCTGCTCGCCAAGTTTCTCTGAATAGAAAGCATCGCTACCGCAAATATTTTCCGCTTTATTTTCTTTAGGGTCCAGAAACACCTCTCTCCTCCGACAATATGCATTTTGTTAGCATTTCTTTGTATAAATATATGGAACAAAAAGTCCATTTTCAGGAACCACGTATTTTTTGTTTGTAAAGAAGCATGAAATCTAAGATATTTTCCTTTGAAAATGAAAAAAAAAAATATAGTTTAACATTCCACCAAATTAGGCTAAAGAAGACAGATGAGTATTGGAAGTGAATGATTTGATATTAATTTATGCTCTCCGCCGGAAATCGAACACGGAATCATGTGCACGAAAGACACAGAGCTAGAAATTAGACCAGTAGTGAGACATTTTCTTCTTGGAGACTCGATTGACCCCCCCCCCCCCCGGAATAGGATTTTTTTTTAAAATAAATCTTATCCCAAAAATTTTCACCTTTGTATTATAAATGTTAAATAAAATCTATTGACTTCGAACGACCGCCCCCCAAACTTTCAGCCTGGATCCGTCCCTGCTACCACCAGATTTATATTTGTTCTTTGCGAGTTTATGTTTTGTGAATAACTTCTTTCTTCCACGCGTCTGTATCTTCCTCACCCTATCAATTGAGTCAAGCGCTGCTAAGCGGAGGAATTCGTAACTATTACAGAAGCTGACCAGTTGCGGAGAAAATGCAACCGCAAGGGACCAATACGGGAAGATAGGAGCGTTGCAAGAATAAATCCACTTCCCTATGTTAAGAGATAGGAGCTCGCTGCCATATGCTCAATGTTACTGCTTCCAGTGGCAACGTTCGCTGCCACTGGAAAGGTAAATCTCTCTCTTTCTTTCTGTTTTTTAATTGACTTTTTTCAGAAATGCATCAATACTGTTTTGCGCTCAAGAGCAAAGGTTTATTTTTTACTGATACACTATTTTAACACTTAAAAATATTTTTAGTATTAAAAAAAATATCCGGTTGCACAACCATGCAACATATAGTACCAGCCGCCCCTGTGGATTTCTGGAAAACAAACAGTCTTTAAATTAAGACGAAATGACATTTCTGTTGAGTGTGGAGCACAAGTTGCTCAAGTATGGGGATGGGGAATATCATAACTCAAGATCAGGTGAGATTGAGCTCCATAAATGAAAGCTGCGAGGGATAGGAGAACATGGAACCAGTTACTCTTTCTAATACTTGCATAAAAATATACTATTTTCTTTGAGTTTGTTTAAAAATGTATATCACTATTCTGAGAGCACCCCCGTTTTATTTTGAACACCCCCAAGTAAAAATTTCTGGCGTACTTACTGGTGGCCATTTTCCAATATGGTGGCTGAAGCTCCACTCGGATTTCCCGGGACTTTTAGTATGTTGATTGGACCACTATTGCACATATTTCTGCCAATTTTTATCTCTTTATGAATTTTTTCCACCATTTTGTCTAATTTGCCTACACTATTGGTGCACCTTGGAAATTACACCTGCGTCATTGGGAAGAAGGGGAAGTAATACACTTATACACCCGCGGAAACAGCACTAATTATCACACATACGCCAAAAATCAGTGCTGAATATACCGCATAGAAAGAAACTAGCAGAAATAAACCGCATAGAAAGCCAGAAGATATAAGAAATATCTGTAATTGTAGCATCATCAAGGAAAACAACTGATCTCTCACTTTCATGTTGAGATAAATAGTACGAGTTTTTTTTTTTTTTTTTTTTTGTGGCATCGTCAGCACTAATGTAGCACTATTGTTTTTAACATACATACTTTCCAAAATTAGTGCTGCATTATTACATGTGGGTAGGACTGTACTTGTGAAGACACCACCCCCATCTATGAAGAGTGTGGAATGCTGGCGTTCTGATAAGAGCACAAATTTTCCTTGTATACGTATCGTCAGCACAAATTTTTTACTTATGTGTGATAATTAGAGCTCATGTGGGTGCGCTGTGTTCACGGAGGTCGTAAAAAATCTCGCACAAGAAGCAAAACATCAAACTCCAAGGTGACAGGGAAATTTGGAATAAAATTTTGAAAAGTAGCAGTAAAAGAAGAGAGAGAGAGAGAGAGAGAGAGAGACGAACTTAGATTTTTCCTCGGGGGGCAAGCATTAATACGCGTATTTGGGCCCCCTAGAAAAGTTGTTTTTCTAATTCTTGGGCATCCTCTTTCCATCTTTCTCTTACTCTTTATGCCCCCTCTGAGCCTGTGGGCCCTCCCACACGTCCCTGGGCCCGTTCCATACATGGCAAATTAATTAAAGGGACAATATTGGCAAATCTCAAAACCATACAAATAAATATTATTTCTAGAGCCCCTAACAGGAGACATTTTTTACTGAAAAGGGCCCACAACTCATTTTTGTTTTATTGACCTTTTGTGTGATGTTTGTTTACGTAATGTAATGAACCTGTTTGATGCTTCATTTATAATTTCATGTTCGTATCGTATACGGAGTAAGAAAATTTGGTCTTAAAATGCCCCCCTTCCTTGAACGGCGGGGAGCTTCCTTGGGGGGCAGTTGCCCCCTGCCCCAACAAGTTACGGCCCTAGAGAGAGAGAGAAAAAGGGATTGGTGCAGAGTAAGAGAATAAAGGCCGAAAAAAGGTGGTCGAAAATTGTTTCTTCCAAACTGAAAGTAACATTTGACACATTGGGCACTTTTAGAGAGATTTTTTTTGCTCTAAAGTAAAAAAAAAAAAAAAAGTCGCGCATCCTAAATCATAATAAACCTCCCATCCTGTTTGTAGTGAAAATCTTGATGCAACGTCTCGAAATAATGTTCGTAGACATTTACTCTTTTAGAAGAGAAGACGCATGTGGTAAATTCCACGATTGCTCAGTGATAAAGTGTGCTCACCTCTGGTTCGAGATTACTCTGGTTCGATCCTAGTCATGTTGCGCAGAACATAGGGTCCTGGGTTCGATTCCCACAGAGATTATTTAAAAATGTGAAAGCATTCCGGTGGTTTGAATTCCACCTTAAACTGTAGGTCCACATCTCATATAGTCTCGGTGCTCCAAGGAATGCTAAACCTCAACCCAACCAAGAGACGATAAACTAACATTCCCTGAGTTAATAATCATTTCTTTGTTTTGACACATTCGAATTTATTACTTCCCGACCCGAGTAATATTGCAAGATTGAAATGTTAAGACACTGTTTCTCTTAATATGATTCATTTCTTGATATCACTAAAAGTGATAGATATAAATAACTTTTGAATCACTAAAAGAGATTCAAAACTCAAAAATTTTGATGCATTTATGTCAAATCAGTTTGATGTAATATAGAAAAGAAGTAAAAACTAAATAGTGTTGGCCAGAAAACAAAAGAATATAGAGTATTGTGAATCTAAAAAAATATCCGAAAAACCTTAAAAAGAGTTCATCTGGTCATCTTATGCACATCACACAATCGATGCCCAGCGCCACTCTATTAGCAACATAAATGAGTGTAGATACGCAAAAGGAACCAACCCACTGTGAGAAGTCGAACAAGACAATGGTTCTTGTCTTAGAATATTACTATTCTCATTAGTGTCGGTGTGGTAGTACAGTGATAAAGTATGACCTATGATTCGGTTCTCCTGTAGGGTATGCTATCTGCAATGCAATAAACAGTATATGCTTCTTTTTCCTAACGAGGCTGGGCGATAATCCCCTGCAACTCCATCATAAATAAGGACGTAATCATTTTACAAACTACTTGGTGAACTTCGCTAATATAACGCTACTAGTTCTTACAACCTTTCGTTAACCTTATTTAATAATTGCAAAATGGAATAAGAGAGAAAACATATAATGGCGATAATTGTTTATTTACATGAGCTATACATACAATAAAAGGGAATCTGTTGGTCACTACTGCTTATCTGCTAAACCAGGGTCAAACTCTGTGTGTCATAAAAGTGAGTTTAACAGAGTTTAATTAAATAATATACATTCTGTCTGACATACGAAGAAAATCATTATATCAGCAAGGTGATTTGTAATAATATGCCAGGCATTTGACAAGCCTATATCGCTTAGAACTGCCTTAAGAGTGAATCTATCATTTATGCATTGAATTCTATTACTGGCTACTTACATGTTTCGGCCTCGTCTTGGAAGTCAGCTTCTGGTCTCATATTCATACCACACGATAATGTGTTTAATTACGCGCTAATTATAGACACTGTAGTTCACTGGATGCATCACGTCTTCCTATTCCAAGCCCAGAGCAGCGGTCACAATGCAAGCCCACAGCAAACCTCTTGGTGTGGCTACGGAGTCGGGATCAAACTTTGGACCACTAAGGATAGCATCAGTGGTAGCCCACAACAAACCTCTTTGCGTGGCTGTATAGAGTTGGATGGATCTCAGGACCTCTGAGATAGGCAACAGTCTCGGCCCACAGCAAACCTCTTTGCGTGGCTTATGAAGCTGGTTATAACTGGATTGAACTCAGGGCCTCTTTTCCGAAATCGAGGCAGCCTGTTAATTAAGAATTAGTCGGCGAACGTGCAGCACCTTGGTCTACCATTCGAGAACGTCCCTCGTGACCTCAAAACCCGAAGTTTAAATACTGCTTGCTGCTCTTGGTTTTTCAGGTCGCGAACTACTTTATGTATTACCTGACCAGGATATTAGTGCGGTTTTTCGAGGAGGTCGCTGCTGTTGTGTTTACATCAGTTTCTAGGTAAGTGCGGTGGGACAGGGGAGCGGAGAGCGTCACTCTGCCGTATATCCAACGATTTCTAAAAGTTGCAGTTTACATGTTATAAGTAGCCTAATCTGTTTCACTTAATAAAGAACGCCATAAATTACATAGTTGCTATTGAATGCAGGAATGGTTATTCCTACAGTAATGCAGATGTATTGTGGATAATGGCATATGCATGGAAATTAATAATTTAAGAACAACATAGCACGCAATTGGATTTCTACCATGTATTAGGCAGATTTGATAAAAATTGATTACGTGTTATTTGATTTCATTATAAGACAGAAGCAACCTGTAAAACACAGGAATAATGATGCCAATGACTAAAAGATTAATTAGGGTTGATAGCTTAGAGACTTGCGCAATACCTTGTAACTGTATGTTTAAATCAAGTTAAGGCTCGCGATGCTTGTGTTTGTTTTAAGTGTATGTTTATCGGTTGGTAAATTATTTTCTCGACTTTTGGCCAAGGAAGAATTCCGATACCTTTCCATTCTAGAACTGTGGAAGTCCTCACCGTTAGTCTATTAGCTAGCGTATGTGCCTTTGTTGTACGTGGTTCTAGGTTGAAATCCGACTGAGCTCAAAAATTAATTTTACAATCTTTCACTTTCATTAATCGTGTGTCTTCTCTAGCATAAAGAGTATAATAATGGGACGTTAAACTAAAGACATATCATTTCATTTTTTCGATGAATGTAAACCCTTTAGGGAGAAAAGGAGGTGAAAAAGAAATTTTTCCTTCATTTTTTAAAGGGCTATGGGATTGGATAGCTTGCCTTTCGGTATTGACTTGTAAAATCTGATTACAGTGCATCTTTCTTTTAGGATTATTATCGTAATCCAGTCTTTGGTAAATGTGGTATAAAAGTATTGATAAAACATCAGCGGATGGGTAATGTGAGCGTAAGCATCATTGCTTCAACACATAATAAACTCACAATTTTTATTTATGAGTACTGAAATTCCCCTTGAACTCCCTCTGAATTTCTTTCCGATTCTAGGTCTCAGGTGATAAAGAATTAATTCTACTGTCTGTTTTCATAGACAATATAATTTTAAAACTTGGGAGCCTAGTGCTATCTGTGTCTGTAATACATAATCATTTGTCAATTAACTTCAGAGGACTGAGTTAACCCGTAAGAACAAGTTGCATGTAGTTCAAACATATCAGATGTATAGTCTTGTTTAACAAAACCTACCCCTCTCCCTCCTCTATCTGAAAAGCCCTATATTGCTGTCCACATATGAAATTCAAAGACAAAGGCAATCATCTTTAAACAGCTATATTTTTTATTTCAAGTCTAAGTATTAAAATGTGCTACGTATGGTTGCAAGAAGTTTTTTTTTTTTTTTGTTGTTGTTGCTAATACTGAACTTAGGTACCTAACATTGGCACTCTATCTTCTTCTTCTTAAATTGATGTAAGAAGCGGCCGCGTGATTTCTGGCCAATTATTTCATCACCGGTATCTTTGAGCAATGAGATAACAATGGAAGACAAACTTCGTTCTTCAAACTTGATGCAAGTGGTTTTGCTATTCAAATACATATCTGTTCACTCTAATCAGTTTCAGAAGCAGCGTTAATTTTGCAATAACATAATGCCTGTAAGAATTACCCTGAAAATATATTTTGTATTTCTTTTTTAATACCTAATTCATTTTTCCCTGAATTTCACTGGAGTTCAAGACCTTAGAAGAATAAGGAATCTTCAATTGTCAGGCACCCCACTTTAAACTTTAATCGCTTCCCTATCGCCTCGAATGTAACATTGGGTATATTTCTTTTAAATAAAGTTTTCAAAATATAGCAGAAATACTGGATTTTAAAAATTACCAAACCATGCTAAATAATGGCAGGCTGGACATCAGAGAATGTTATCTTTATCTACCATCTCAATCAGGGGCGGATTCAAGTCTCGGAGGTGGTTAGAGTGTGGCGGTGAAAGATTATCAGTTTCTCTCTGACTGGATATTTGCAGCACATCTGAAAATGATCTCAATGCAAAATAATTTTGTTACTCAAGACGCTGCTTAGACAATCGATCGGAAATTACATGGCCCAACTTGATCGCAACTTCGAAGACGTCTTATCTCAAAACTACACAATAGAACTTGCTTTAAACAACGAAAGCGCAATTGCCAAAGTATAACTTTGATTCACAAAGATGAATTTCGAGCTTTTGTTAATGGGAGAAGTAGGAATTCCTTACACTCGAATGCTTCGAAGTTCGTAGTGTTTCTTTGTACAACACTGAGGTTTATTCGCAAGTTATTGCCAAATTAATATGGAGGGTGTATGTACTTTTTTTTTATTTTTTACAGTCCCTTAAAGTGTTCTGGAAATAACTCCTATAACTTTTGAAACCACTGGAGTCTCTAGCATGTAAAATTTGGGGGAGGGACATCAAAGAAAGTGATTTAAATGGTACTACCTAGCCGAACCTGTGTATAATATTCGATTCCATTTCTTACCTTTCTGCTTACCTTCACGGACTCCCTTAGGTATATCAAGAACTCTGTTATAATCGTTTCACAACCTGAATATTATATTCCAAATAAATATAATAGTATTTATATGTTATTCTGTCGTCAATATATAAATTAAATTAGAATAAAATATTGAATATTTTGTACTTCAAAATATTGGGGGGAACGCGTCCTCCTCGTCACCCCGCCAGAGACGCCAGTGTTTGAAACTGTGTTTGTCTTAACTTGAACATATGCGTGAAGTGGTTTATTACGAACAGGACAAAAATATCTGTGATAAATTAATTACAAGTAATCCAGTTAGAAATACTGTTGTTTGTATTTTAGTTCCAAAACCGGCCACCCGCACTCGTTCGCTGGTCAGGTAATAACTAAATTTTACTTAGGAAGTTAATTTTTAGCTTGTGTTCCGTGTCTTAATGCAGCCACGAAAACTTTTCCAACGGTTTCTTGTTGACTTGTAGGAAAACACAAATTTATTTTGCTTAATATTGGAATTATTTTTTAAAAATATTTTTTCATTCTCCCAGTGTATATTGTCCTGATCCTAGGTGATCATTGCAGAAGGAACAGAGAAAATCACACCAAATCTACCAGAAGAAATGAAGAAAGTTGTAGTAAGAAATAGGGTGGAAATATGATTATCACAGTTGTATAAAGCTTTCGTACTGATCTTTGAGTTTTACGTCCCACGATTATGCCGGTTAGGCTAAAGGAGACGGTGATAATGAATAATGAATGAAATGGTGGAATAAATAAAGTGGGAGAACCCCGAGAAAACCCACTCACACGGTGTTTGTCCACCACAAAGTTCACTTGGCGGGAGCTGGGATCGAACCCGAGACCCCAAGCACCAGAGGTGAACGCTCTATCACTGAGCCACCGCGGCCCCCACTTTCGTACTGATTGATATTCACTGGTGAAAACAACACAGACATGTCCAGAGACAGAGTTGACGTAATTTTACCATTTTTTTTCTTTCTCTCCCTCGCCCTCTCTTTTGTGATCGCACAATAGTCTAAGAAAACCTTTTCTTCCTGCATGATCGATATATTTGAATTAGTGGCTAAGAAAAGGATAGAAAAGAAAGTAGTATAATCACTTTATCATTGGAGTCACGAATCGATTAAATAAATAAACGAAACAAAAGTACTTAACGCCTTGAAACAGAAGGTATACTCTAATAGGGTGTATGGAGGTTACCACCTTATACCCTCAACTGCAGTCCTTTTTATTTGGCAATTTATCGCTTTTAATGGCTCAATGTAATCTTCAACCCACAGTACATGACTCAGTAGTAACACACCATTGTTTGTCGAGCACATATTGCAGTGGCGTATTTAAGGAGGGCTTCCGGGCTTAAGTCGCCGAAATGTTATTTACTATATTAAAGTAAATGAAATATCTTGCTGGAATTTTCACATTTCCAGGACTAAAGTTAGCAAAGCCCTTCCCGAAATAAAATCGAAAATACGCCACTGACATGTAAATAACATGTCAATAACGCGTTAGGATATTTAGAGAATTTGGCATGTTCGGTTGGGTTACGTTTCTTATGCTCGTGTATACATGTGTATCACAAGTTGACAGTGCATGAATTCGTGAAGCTTTGCGTATCAAAGATTCGCGATTTTTATGTGGAATTTCATATTGTTAACATTTGTCAGTAACTGTTGCAACATCCAATCGTGTTTGTGCTATGCACGTGTACTTGTAACAATTGTCGAAAGTTACAGATTGGTAAGAAAATGTGAAAGATGATGGTTATTTGTTGCGAAGACGTGAATATTGTCTCGCAACATACGTTTAATGTGTACAGTATATCTTGAGGGGGCACGCAATAATATTTTGGACCAATTTATTATGTAGTTATCTAATTGCGTTGTTGTTTCTCCCTAGAGCAGGGGTTTTCAAACTTTTTGCAGTTGACGCTCCCTTCAACCACCAAAAGCTGAACGCACCTCCCTTGTCAAAAGTGACATATGTCACTTAACGGAAAGACTATCACTATGATAAACTATGTTTCATTTTTTAACACTAATGTAAGTATCTCATTAACACAGGTGACCTATGTTGTAAACACTGACTATAGCTACGCCTTTTAATGTTATTAGCCGGTGTTAATAATTATAAATTGTGGTAAGTCAGATATTTATGTTATAATTGGAAAATAGGAGCAGAGAGGGAATTTACATAACAAAAATCGACACATTTAAATGTTGAGCAAAGTCAATGGGATGTATGAGCTTGTTTTGAGTCACACAATTTGTTAAATTTCGGCAAATATTTTGAAATGACAAGACCCATCGCTTTCCGGAGATTTAGTTTTGACCTATATTTGGATTTGATCACCGCCATGACTCTAAATCCGGTTTCTCAGAGATAGGAAGTTGCAAAAGGAAGGAACACTCGCAAGGCCATTTTATAATTTCAGATACTCATTCCTCATTGAGCTCCAAAAATCAAGCAACGATGTAGAGAGAAACTTGGTCTTCAATGTGCTGTCTAAAGAGAGATCAATGAACTGCTCCTCTTCTCGGGTGGTGAAATTTACTGGATTCTCTGCGTTGAGAGGGTTCACGACCCAGTTGAACTGAGTGTCCTCTAGAAAGTACTTCTCAAATTGGACATAAAGTTAAGAAGACATACTATTCTATAGAGATAAATAGAAGATCGTTAGTGGCAATCTAAAAGCATTGTATACGTTTAAGTCAAAGGTGAAAGGGTCATACCTGATCATATGTGGAACAGAGGTGATACAAAGGCTTAGTCCTCTATGTATTACTAAAGAAGAAAGGTGCAGACTCAAGTATGCGTGTTGCATTATAAATATGCTCTTTTGTAGGATCTTTTTTTAAACTCTTCGCACCTCCTCTTACAACCTTTGGCACCTCCCCAGGGTGGTGCGCCGCACAGTTTGAAAATCCCTGTCCTAGAGCATTCATGTTGAGCAAGGTTGCCAGACATATGGTCGGAACCGTACAAATAGTTAATTTGCCCTTTTCGGTCTGACTCCTTGACCTACGCGTTAGGTACCGCATTGCTGAAATTTTGTAGAAATCTTTTATTTTTAAGCAGAAAGTTATTATCTTCTGTCATGTTTTATATCTCTCAATGACTACAGATCCACAACTCTCTGGTAACAATGACAGTGACCCTTTGCACCCTGACGTTTTCTTTCGGCATTCAGTAAAAGAAATGTAATGATAAAAGTGAAAAACCGAAATAAACTTATTACCTCGATAGTCGATGCAAGTGATTTAATCTGTCAGTGTGTGTGCATGACAATGGATCCAGATCTAACAGTTTCGCATCACCCCAAAGTAAGTTAACCTGCATAACAAATTGTCTTGTGTTTTATGTAGTTCGAACACAAAATTGCATTCAACAAAAAAGTGACAACGTGCCTGTGGAGGATGAAGATTATATCATTTTGATGCCTGACAAATCCGTAAGTAGTTATTTTATTTATTTGTTTGTTTATTTTGCCATGTTGCGAACTAACATTAATATTACTTTTTAAAATAATTATCATATTGCTCTGATACTTTTACTTTATTGTGCATAGTTTCAAAGCAAAACAATAAACTTGTCTATGCATGTTTTCAAAAGTAGAACGCTTTCTTAAGATATTTTATTGTACGGTCCTCCGAAGGATAAAACGGTTCATTCTTGTCTTATATACGATTAATACGTTCTGATCCTGGTAACACTGATGTCAAGTGGTTGAGCAGTGTTCTGAGATTTGTTACCAGGTGTCTCTGTAGATCAGAAAGCTCTGTAGTTTAAATTACCGGAAGCTGAAAGGTTGATTTTTACTCAATGCAATTGACGGTATTAGTATTGCGAATTTAACAATTTTATAATATAATTAAATATTTTAAATACATAATAGTTTGATAACGTGTACTTTTGGTACATTAATTTGTCAAATTATTACTGATTTTCTGTTTCGAGAACATTCTAGTTCGATGCTAGTAGTAATATGATGTCACGTGAGCTTTATACGTCATATCCGGTGTGGTAAGTAGTCCCAGTCCGGGTGTATATAACGCAAGTCGCAGCAAGTCCTTAGTCAGTTCTCCGGAATCGGTTGTGGAAGGTAGTGAAGTTTGCGTACGTGAGAGCAAGAACGGAACGACAATGGCTACACCGAAGCAGGAGAAGGAGAAGGTCGTGATCCGTCGGCCTGGAAATAACACTTATTTTGGAGTGCGATATCTAGTGGATAACTGTAAGAAGGAGAAAGAAGTTCCTCTTGTCACCAAGTCATTACTTCCTCCGAGTAATAATCAGAGGCCAAACTCAAACTCGCGGAAGTTGCTACTCGTGAAGATGGTTATCGCATTCATCGTGATGCTTTTACTCATGGTGCTAATTTTTATCTGTAAGTATTTAACATTCTTTTTCTGTTTTTTCTTAAGTGATAGCACGTGAAATGTATCGGAACTGTGTAAAGTTAACTATTTTTTTTTCTTTTTAAGTGGCAATTTTCATATTCCACATAGCTATGTATGCAAAGGCGAAATAACACTGTGCAGTGATGATTTTTGATTTCAGGGGTATTTTGAATAAATGGGTGTGGAAATAATATTAAGAAGACACTGGTGATCTAGACTTAGCTAATCGGAGAAATGCTCTGAAGATAATTCCACCCCACCCCCGACCACCCCTTAAAATCATCACTGCCACTACGAACATCCGAATCTCATTTGCAGATTTGTTCTCAACTCATAGACGCTTCAAAAAGAGATTTTTTAAATTAAGAAATTTAATTTGTTAGGAGGTTTGAAAATGTTTAATTTTTTACTCTCGGATGACGTTAACTTTTTGATTAATGGATACAAAGGCACATTTGCCACCTAGAAGTTTCTCTCTCCCTCCCCCCCTCTCTCTCTCTCTCATGCATCTAATAGTACAAAAGTGTTTTTCATTTTTTCGTATTCAATATGTGAGACACTGGGGAAGAAGCAGAGTATTTTTCAGTCTGGAGGTATACCAGTAATGTCGCAGTGACACGCAAAAGCAAATTTCGTTGATCATGAGAACTTTTTGTGTTATAGCTGTGTGAACTCATGAACTAGGACAGGTTATATTGAACATTTAAAAATTAAATTCCAAACAAAAGATCAAGAAACTTAATTGTTGTTGGAGGGATATATTTTTTTTTTTACATAGTGAAATGTCTGAATTATGTCGTCTCCATTTTGGTCATTTAAGATACCGACCGAAGGAAAGTCTACTGTTGTGATTTATTTTTCAACAACTGCACATAAGACACAAAGTTTAACCTAAGGTTATTTTCTAGTATAGTTAATATCTCAGTTTACTTAATATCGAATTCTGGGTATTTTAACATGAAAGGAATGAAAGGGATTTCTACTAATATTACGTGCTTCTTTCTGCTTGCTTCAGAGTATTACAAATGTGTTCACAGTATTTACCGTATTTTGATGTGTAATGAGGACCTAAGTTTTGAGGTTAAATTTCACGATTATTTGTTTCTTTTTGTTTCTTATTTTTTTCTTTTTGTTTTGTGTGTATTAACTTCGTACCTTTTCTCTTGGCTCTGAAGATTTTTTTCTCCCTGCTTGCTGCCTCTACAATCTGATATTCTTATTGTTAGTAAGAGGAAGAAGGTCCAAAGTGTCTCCCAGCAGTTCTATTATCATCAGTCCTTTATCAAATCGCCTCTATTTCGTGGATGGGGATCTAAAGCTGCCGAGGAAGACCATAAACATCAGCTACATGCTACACCTTATCTTCAAAAAATAAGAATTTTAGAACTTGGGGAGGGAGAATTCCCCCTAACATACCGGTATCTGGATAAAACATTTATAGTCATATTCCTTAGCATAGCCTATATAATAGCTTTTAGATTAAAATTCTTATGAAAAACGATTCGGCATTTTGCAACAAATTTGGTTAAATATCAGCTAGTGTAGCTTGCTAGTCCCTGCGTAAATTGCACAAAGAGAAATTACCCGCTCTTCGCTCTAGTTTTAATAAAGTTGGCGGTATTTATAATAATCAAAGTGCTTACTCTGCAGTTAACAATGCGTTGCTATTAGGATTGCCAACTGGTCGGTATTTCACCGGACTGCCGGAAGTATTGCTGTTATTTTAAGGTCGGTGACCGTTACAAACTTTTTACCAGACCCTTTATGACAGGTATTTTGAAATATGTAATCCAGAATAAAACATCGAATATCGAAATTATTCAACAGTGCTTTTACATTAAAAATATTGTATTATACACTTTATGCAATTTTTAAAAAATCTATGGCAGTTTTTCATTTATTTAACATAATACATTTGATAACAGTTCAATTTTATTGTGAAGCATTGTTTTCAACAATAGAGGCAGAAGTGTATAAAAATAGCTCTGTCATAACATAGCTCTGTATAAATGTAGCTTGTCATAATTGTGCAGCATAAATATAGCGATAAATTTAAATTATTGTTATTATCTTGATCCTCTTGCGAGGAATAAAGTTTTAAAGTCGCAGCTTAATCAAGCCAAGGTCGACTATGCCACTAATAATTGTTTTAAAATAAAATACAGTATGTATCACAAAATGGCCCATCCAATATGGACGAATAGCCGATTAAAAGTTAACTTGTTTTACAACTAATAATATGTATAGGAGGGAGAAAAGTGGCGCCAAACAGTAAAAATATTTGTAACACAGTAAAGATTGTAACAAGCTAGAAAATGTACTGAAGTAAAAATTGTTTAAATGGGAAAAATGAATAAAAGAGGAGAGCAAAGCTCCCAAATACTTGGCAGAATGGCCGCCATCTTAACTCCAAAATTTAAATTGACCATTGCCTGTTGGCAAATAACAGGAATTTCGTTTGTACAATGTTTGTTACATTGTTTAGTTTGACATCCTTACCTTTCACCATTTATCAGTAATTAATATATTTTGTTCATCTGTTGAGATAATTTTTAAAAAGTTGACAGGAACTGTGTCACTGAAGATTTGAAATTTACTTCTAAGGAATTTTATACTTTTATTGACAGTGGAAAAGGACTTCCTGTAGTTGAAGCTTAAGTTTATAGAGTAAATTTCATTTTGTAAATCTAAAATTGTCATGTAAATAATTTTGTTCATCTGTTTCGATAATTTTAAAGAAATGGCAGTTACTTTTAAATACAATAAACTGATCAATACCAACTTCAGTTTCTCATTTTTAACACATTGTATCTAACTTATTAAGTTTATTACTGAATGTACTAAGGTGACATTCAAAATACAGGTGCTAATGCACTTTTGTCAACGATAGTACATTTCTTTCCGATGGATGTGTTCGAACAGATAATTCACACTTATGCCTATATCATAGGGAATTTTAAGCAGGATGTGGGTAATTTTATTTTCCAGAGTTGGCAATCCTAGTTGGTATTGGTATTGGTACACTTAATCAACAATAATTGCTATTGTTGCAATTCCAATCATGATACTTATATTACCGGTAGTTTGTATAAGGATCTCTTGGTTTTTTAAGGAATTAATACTTTGAAAGAATAAAAGAAAAGTGCATTATACACGATAAAATAATGTTATTCACTTGATAAAATTACAGTTCAGTTAGACGAATGAAAGTGAATTTCTAGTTTTACGTCCCATTCAGTAACGAGGGCGAAGAAAAAGCGAAGAGCCAGATTTTTTTTTTCTGGAGCAACTATTCTTTCGTATACAGAAAATAACTTTTATATTACTTGACATTTCTTATTATACGTGTCTTGGGATCAGTGGGGGTGAGGAATACGGTGCCACTGGAGGCCGTTCGCCCCCCTTGACCCATCTGACGTCGTCACTAGTCCCATGATAATTCCCTTTTGGCTAAATAAAATGAATGATTAATGAAAATGAATTAAATTGCTGGAATAAGACTGAGAGAAGAAACTAGAACATCGAGAAAACCCACGGCCACTATGTCGTCCAAAAGAAATGCATAACCTGGAATCGAACTAGACAATCCTCGCGCAAAATGTGAACGCTATCACTGAACCAGCGTGCCCTTCAGTAGAAGAATTATGTTGACATTTATTTGATTTGAGTTAATATTTCTATCACATTTAGAAGATTTGATTTACGTATTTCTGGAATTGTTATTTATTACATATCTATCAATTGTTTTTTTTTTTTCGTTTTAATATTTGTTCGGTGTTATTGACTATTTCCCCTAATCTTATTAGTATGTTTTTCTGGATGAGATAGATTAGGGTTAGTAATTTATTTATTCTTTGGTTAATCATTTTCAAAATGTGTATTTTTATAATGCTGGCATATCAGTTGTCCTTTCTAACTCCACTGCAAATAATAAACCTGCGTTTGAACATGATTTGGACTATTCTTGTTCATTGTTTAATGCATTCAAAATTGTCTTGAAGTGTTTTATCAGAGAACAAAAATTTTCGTACCCGCGAAATACTATTTAATTATTTTTTATTTAAGAGTTTATGTAATAATTGTCATATCTTCAATCCTCACAATAGGCAGTTTCTCATACAAAAAAGGAAATTTGGATATATAGTAATGACCGCCTTTTCCCTCTTAAGAGCGTTTTTTTTAAATCGTTGAACTATGTTTTTCCTTATTTTTATATGAGTTTATATACCGAATTTCACATCCCCGACTAAAGCAAATTCCTACATTCGGTACTTTGTGAATAAATAAAAGGAAATATCAATAAAAGGAAAATAGAAATTGATCCTTCTTCCTCCTTAGGCGCAGAAAATTGTCGAAAACACTAAAATACGTATTCTCTTATTCTTAATTAAGAGTTTATTAACCAAATTTCACATTTCAACCTTAAGCAAGTCCCCATATTCGGCACCTTATGGATAAATAAAGGGAAATTTCAATATTAAAGAAACTCCCCAGTTTTTCCTTAGGAGCGAAATTTTCGCGAACACTAAAATAATTATTTTCTTATTTTTGTTTAAAAGTTTATGTACCGAATTTCACATCTTCAACTTAAGCGAATCCTAACATTTGGCACTTTGTAAATAAATAAAGGAAAATTTCAGTATGATTGAAATTGACCAATTTTTCCCCCTTAGAAGCAGAATTTTCAGAAACACTGAAATATGTGTTTCCTTATTTGTAGGTAAAAAAGTTTATACCGAATTTTAGATTCCTAACTTGAGCGTCCTCGACTGTAAGTAGCTACCCTTTGAAAAATACTACGGTCTATATATAATGCATGTGCCAAGTTTGATTGCAATATCTAGAATAGTCACGAGGAACAAATATTTCCCAAACCTGTTTGACAATACCAAATTCCATATATAAATAGGGAAGAAGGATATACAAAATAAAATTTCAAAACACAGTATTATTTGTCCAAGTATTATGGTTAATGCGTCATTCTCTTCAGAACGAAATACGCTTTCAAATGGTACCATGCGCATAATGTACGGTACGAAAAAAGGAAAATTTGGAATAAATAGGGAAATTTCCCTCCATATTTTGTTTGGCGCCCTTGGAGCAGTTCCGCCTACAGCTACCCGAATATAATATACCTTGAAAAATACTATGGCCTATACGTAATGCGTATGCCAAGTTTCGTTGCAATATTTAGAATAGTTACGAGAAAAAAAGAAAACATCCAGTTTCCATCCAGTTTGACAATACAAATGAGATACTATCGGAGACTCAAAGCCAGTGACAACACTCTTATTCTTCTAGTATACCACACATACACTTAAATTACACCACATCAATTCCCATTCGCTAATAAGAATGTAATAAATCACATAAATAGAAGCTAAAAGAGCACTTACTATCCTGGCTTGGTTCAGAACTAAATCATATAACATTTTCTGAATATGAGGAGGGGAATGGGAAGAGAGGAAGGGAAAAATGCGATAATGTTTATTCTTAATATATGTGCATGAACTGTAGGTCTAAGTACCGACAAACAATGCTAACAAACTTCCTTTCTCTTCCACTTTTTGTGAAGCCAAGACAGAAATATTTCTTCGCTACCCCAAAACACGTTGCTTCGTTTTAAGCCAAACTTGAAGGGGTGCACCACAGGAGGAGGTCCACCAAATCCGAACCCCCGAAAAAAAAAACTTCCTAACTGTACATACATTTGTACACTTTCTCAACAAAACTATATTTGTTTAAAGGAGAAATGATTGATGTAGCATAAAAATTTGATCTTACACTTCATCTGTACTCTTTGTCTTATAAAAATAATCTAGTTTTTTTTTTTTTAAATATAGGTGGAAGAATTTTACAGTTACATTTCTTTTTTTTTTCTTTTTTCGGGTGCAGAATGATATCCGTTCAATACTGTATGGACGTAGCTACTTGTAATATTGGACCTCCTCAAAGCTTGAACCTCTCTCAACAAGAATTTCGTGGTGCGGACCTGAAAGATGGCATCATCCTATAAACACAAAGATCGAAAAATTGTCCTTTGGATACCCTTTGGATATGACCAAAAAAAAAAAAAAAAAAATCACTGAAGCAAGCATATAGATTCTGGGGGTGATAATTAATCGACTGGGTATGACAGCGTTTGTGCCAAAACGGTTAAAAACCCATTCTTTCATCTCTGGCACCTGACTTGAGGTATTACTATCTTAGTATTTGCATGACATGTTTTGAGAATCTTTGGTCGGGACAGCTGGCCCTTGTATTATTATTTGTTCTGAGTGTAGTAACGGATTTTATTCCCATTCTATATTATATAGAATTACCCACCTTTTTGTTACTCTAAAAAAAATTGTCTACTGCTTCCTTTCTAGAAATCGAAATATAATCAAGTGCCAATACCAAGTGTAAAGTATGCCCTACGAAACGCGGATTCCCTTTATGCGAGAAGGGAATTCCATAATTTCATTCCAAATGTGTACAATAGAACATGAATGCTTGAGTGGAATTTTAAGTAAGAATTTGGCTTTAAAAGTACGTACAAAATTTAATAAAATCTAATTTTGAACAATAAACCCACTGGCCTGATAAAAAAAAGGGAGGTTCATAACTCTGATTCTATGCCTCTTCGATAGCTCGGTATGTTCATCCAGAACTATTCTCTCTTTGTCCGATGTGGACTCGTCTCTCCTGTGTCTATGTCTTCCTCATAATCAGATTCTCTGGAGTTTTTAACCCTTAAGTAGGCGCGCCCCATTTTTTAACGTAAGTAGGCGCTTGGCGTTATCAGATATCCCCATTAATTAATTGTTTTTTAGTTACCAATAACAATTTCAGTGATTTTTTTTACAAGGATAACCTTTGCATAATTTTCTTTGAATGTATCATTAACAACATTTGTAATTTAAATGTCAAAATTCTAAATTTTAAAATTCTAAAAGTCAAAATGTAAATATATCGAATTTTTGTAAGTTTTTTCACTGTTTCTTGATGAAGGTACGATGAAAGAAATATATACAATTATATTTCATTGGGAATACAGAAATAATTTGTCCATCACAAACTCGCATGGGCACGAATTTGACGAGGGACCTTTAGCACCATAGGTAAGCACCATATATATTTTTAAAATTCGCCCTAACCGGGACATTTGTTTTCTTGGTCATCTATTTAACTGATTCCGAACATTCCTCAGTTGACATAATGTCCGGAATATTTAGCTAATCAGTTTTTTTTACAGTGTCTACTTAATATCATGCGCGCCGACTACGTGGGTGCTCCAAGGCTCCGACACCCACAAAAATAATCTTGTGGGTGCACCGCACCCACAAAATTTCTAGTTTGGATCCGGGTTTGAACCCGTTTCTCTTGCGTTTAAGTTAGCCGTGTTACCGACTGAGCTAGGGCAGCCCCAACTTATCCTTATAGTTCCGGTAGTATTTTACTTTATCACAGCACAGCCCTTTATGACAATTTTCATAAAATATTTTAACTAAAAATAAATCAACCAAATTTCGAGACTTTCTTGAAAACATATAGGCTATGATATGCACCCACATAAATTTTGGAAGTCTGCGCTGTTGCTTAATACAACAGGAACGCGAACTCATATGTCGAAGAAAATTACAAACGTTTGAAGCAAATATATCAAAGTTGCATGCACTAGCCACTAAATCAACGGGAGGGTACTCACTAAGCCACCACTTTTCGTGATAATTACATCTACTGAATAACAAATAAATACAAATAAAAATAAAATTATGATAATAATTAGAATTAAAAATTTATCTAATTGCAACCACTTATTATTTCGTTTTTGTTCACAGTGTACGCAAAATATTGTAGATGTGCTATGCGTAGATTTCTGACTAGAGTATGCTGCAACCACACCCATCATGTAAGTATTTAATCAAACTATTGTATATTGTAATCAAGCAGTTTTACTTGTCTTGTCGTGTACAATCATATAATATGTTGTTCAGTTCAGACATGGCGTGGGTCAATGAAAACTTGATTTATGACCCACCACCCACCGTGACCACGACCACTGGATCCAGCACCCACCATGACTCAGTCTGACCCGCCATCAACCAAAACCCATCGTCATCACCTTTGACCCATGGTGCACGCCCTCCTCTCCACTTAAAGAGTTATACTTGCAATAAAACAAGGCTGTGAAATCGTCACTTTCCGGAGTTTGATTTTTTACGGTCAATCAATCGCTTAAGCACCGCTCATAGTCAGAGTGGGTCATGGTGGGTTGGTGGGTCAGAGTGGGTCACGGTGGGTGGTGGGTCACAATGCATCACATCCTGTTGACCCACGCCCCACTGGTCCATTAACTAATCGACCAATCCATCTCTGGTTCGGTTATGGTAATTAGTAGTTAAGGGTCTTTAGTACCTGTGCTTTTTTTATCTTAGTGATTTATATGGAGAAGTATCCGTTTTACTATGCTTTTATTTTGTTAATTTTAAGTTTTTGTTTGTTTGTTTATTAGAGTCAAATGTTGGAACGTCAATTTCAAACACTTCCATACTAACTAGAGCTTTCAAATTTTGTACAGAAATGTAACCCTGAAATAAAACGTAGAAGGGCAAGTGTAGAACATCATCTTCACAGTAAGACAAACCTTTTATCCAGTTTCCGGATGAATTTGATACATCATTTTCCAAAAAGAAATGAGTAAGTAAATAAATAAATATTAAAAAAAAAACGAATGAACTGCCTTGTAAAACGTTCTTAGGAAATAAGATATGTAACCTCACAAATTAAAATAATGTAGTGTTTTTCAAGCTAAAGAAGCTTGGAGTAAAGAATTGATTGGAGAATATTGATGAAAAACTAAAAATAAATAGCCGTAAAAAACTTGTAAAAACCATGCGTTTTAAAAATTGATTTAAAATGAGAAAGCTCAGAACTGTTGGTGGGATAACATGAAGATATGCAGCCAATACTAAAAGCATGGGCGCGATTTAAGAGGTGTAAAATTAAGAAATGGATCTAAGATTAAAAGCATTGGACACAATTTAGGTGGGATAATTTGAAGAAATGCATCTAATACTGAAAGCATTGGGTGCGATTTAGGATGGGTAAAATTAGAAAATAAAACTAAGACTAAAAGTATTGAACGCAATTTGAAGAAATATAACTAAGACTGAAAGCAGGGATAGCACGATTTAGCAGGGATAAAATTAAGAACTGGAACTAAGTTGGAAATCATTGGACACGATTTGGGTGGGATAATTTAAAGAAATGCTCTAATACTAAAAGCATTGGACGCGATTTAGGAGGGATAAAATTAAGAAATTAAAAGCATTGAACGCAATTTGAAGAAATATAACTAAGACTAAAAGCATTGGGCATGATTTAGCAGGGCTAAAATTAAGAAATGGAACAAAGATTGAAAGCATTGGAGACAATTTAGGTGGGATAATTTGAAGAATTGCTCTAATACTAAAAGCGTTGGGAGCGATTTAGTAGCGATAAAACTAAGAAACAGAATTAACTTGTAAGACTAAAAGCATTGGACGCGATTTAGTGGGATAATTTCAGAAATGGAACTAAGACTAAAAGCATTGGGCGCGATTTAATGTTCACATAAAAGTGTTTCACTTCTGATAGACTTAATTTACGTGCTTAGTGTGAGCTGTGTTATTACAAAGAGTAAACGGGAGAAACAATCTAGGGTTGTGTAAAAATGAGCATATAAGGTAGAAACCAAGAGATATTCTTTTCTTATACATCACAGATCCACTGAGAGTGATATACACCGTGAGATCCGTTGATGCCCACTTTAAATAACGTGTCTACAACATTATCGATCATCATAGATCTTTGGACATGTTATAAACACATCACACCAAGCATGGAATCCACTCAATATAACAGATTATTTCGAACCACTTCCCTAATATTCATAAAATCTTTGACCTTCAACTTTAGGAAGAACGCCTAATTCTTGCAGTCTCCCTCCTATTTCTTCGTTTTTACCCACAAAAACATTTTTAAAACTTTTACTTAAGGGGTACTTTAATAGACTCTGTGCTCCAGCCAGAGAAGCCGGTTGGCGCACTGCCGTGGGCCTTGATGTTACTATTGGAGTTAGTTACGTTTCTTTATTAAATGTGTTTAAAAGCTAGCTACTATTCTAAAGTCTCCCAGTGTACAAGAAAGTCGTTTGGTGAAGGAGACAATCATTGTATCGGTAATTTCTTTGGGACTGCGAAATGGTGGAAAACATTTGTACAAGGTGCATCAAAAATAGGGATGCGCACGAGTCGAGACATGTCTCGAATCTCTACTCGACTCGACTCGAATTCGAATCGAGATTCGAGTCGAGACACACTGTAAAATTCGAGACGAGTCGAGACACGTATTTCTCGACTTGAATTTTCGAGTCGAGACACGAGTGAGTCGAAACAGCTCATAAAAATCTCGACTCGACTCGAAAGTCTCCAAAATCTTTCTATAATTTTTAATATTATTTTGAAGAAAGTACTCATTCAGAAACACTCGGCACCAGAATTTCGGAAACTGGAGGACTTGTCAGGTGTTCGAGGTGAGTGTCTTTAACAAGTGGCGAAACCAAGGGGAAAGATCAAGGTGTTCGGCGTCCCCCAGCTCATTACGTATGTCGGACGTAGTAGGCTGAGCAGACTGGTAAAACAGGACAGGCGTAGGAAATAACATCAGAGTTTGGGACAAGTACAAGTGTGTCTGAACTAATGTTGTAAAATTTCCGGAAATTTTAACCTGTTGGTAAAAAAGTTTTTTTTTTCGATTTCTTTTCGGAAAAATTGGAAACATTGAAAAAAATAAAAATGTATTAGTTTAATTTTACTAGTAATGATATCCTTTTTTTCAAACGCGTGAAAAATATAAGTTCAAAAATTTCAATATTGCGAATATTAAAAAATAACACTCGAAAATAAAACTATTCCAATTATTATCTGTATTAAAATACTAGATTTACGCGTATATGTTTGTCCCCACATAAAAGTTTATATGGTTGTCTCCAGCCCTTTTGACAATGAGATATTGAACCCACAAGCGCTAGAAACGTGCCGTTTTTGTTGGTCGATTCCAAATTTTGTGTAAATTGTCCAGTTCTAATGAATATTAAAAAAAAAAACATGGCCATTAGTTCTTTATTAAATTTTAGGGGTACACTGGAAGTACTGAAATTTTTGAAAAAGTAAAGCTACATACCCTACGAGTTATATATTGCAACATCACATAGTTGTATATTGGGGTTGTATATTTCTCAGGTGTTTGTTTCATGGCCAAATGTTAAGAAAACGAAGGATAACCATTTCTCCAAAAATTAAAACCGTGCTTGAGGTAAAACGTTTTGACACCATTCCTGACATTGAGAAAGCCACGACAGAGCAGCTGAACGTCCTTCCAAAAGAAGCCTTCCAGAAATGTCTCCAGTCGTGGATTCTACGTTGGGATAAGTGCATTGTTATCCAAGGACAGTACTTTGAAGGAGATTTAATCAAATTCCATGTGAGCTTATTAGATACTTTGTTTCTAATAAAATTATTCACAGTATTTTTTGATCGCACCTCGTATTGTGAAAAAAAAATATTGCTTATTCTCCTCTTTCCTAAAAAAAAAAGAAAGAAACGAAAAAGCAGATATCTAGTAAATCATCTTTAAATTAAAATATTCACACTAATTACTGTAGAAAAAAGAAAAATAACACTAACTTAGAGATTATGCAAGCGCAATTTTCTTCTTGAACGTTTTTCTGCTTTGCTTCTTTACTACCTGGTTTTCGCCTATTTACCACGCCTCCGGGTCCAATAACAAATTATTTGAAACTAAATAATAGCTTGTAATGTAATGCATGTCTATGCTTCAATAAATTATTTTACTTAATTTTTATAAATAGAATGAAATATTTTGATTTTACACCCCTCGGCAGCTCCCGGCATACAAAGCTGTGGAACATAGGCTCTGTTGTGTAGCTAAGCATGGCCTGGCTAAAGTGGATCTTTTAATGCCTAGGCGATGGGCTGCTTACCAACCGAATTTCGTTCAGATCCGACCAGTAGTTACAGAGAAATAAAGTACCACATACAAGACGAGCTGAGCCCGGCTACAAAATATAGCAATTTCGTCCCCTAGACCCTGACTTATATGCTCATCAAAAGGTGTAGCCGGATAGGGCTGTGAAAAGCGCCCTTACACGGATTGCTGTGATATTTACACAAAAGGTTATTCTTATCCAAAGATAAATTTGGCCAGAAAATCAATTTATAATTCTTTCAAATCTCGAAGTTATTGTTGAAAATTCGAAAATAAAAAAAAGAAATGTTCATATTTTGGAAACGACTTAAGTTACAAGAATGAAACAAAATATTCATATATTTTGCTCAAAGGGCTTTACCGGAAAGTAGAAACAATGTGTTTCGCTCTTCAAAGTTCTGGCGAAAAGCGCGTCGAAAGTATTCGAATTCTTTTTTTTCTTTGAGTAACCACCATAGAAGTAGCACCAACTCGCCTATAATATATTTTGACTATGGTTTGATACTCGCGGTGCAATTTGGTGTAAAATGATGAAAATTTTTAGACACGCCTGAGGGATATGCAACCCCACGTTACGCCATAAATGTTTCGGCCGGCACGAATATTGTCAGAAGTGAAAGATGGTCAAGTTTGAGATTCTGACTCGTCATTAATGGCTCTACATGACTGTATAACTCATAATTGTGCCTCTTCGCTGAAAAGCGTGAGAGCGCTTGTGCCGCTGATAATCGAACTGTTACCCATACGATTTAACTACTGTTACGTTACGTTTTTGTTTACTGCGCACTGACAATTCAAATAGTTTTACTGTTGCAATTCTAAAGGTGGAAAGGGAACAGCAATTCAGATATGTATGCATCTGTCTTACGTTCTTCGCAAAATATCATTTTACCCTAGAAGTTGAGGGTTGCGGCCTATTCACGAAAAGAGCTCATAACAATTGAAAAAGCTATTGTGACAACGAAACGTCACAATACTGTTGAGTATTTGGTACTAATCTTTAATGGAAGGTATATTCGATACGGCAAGGGGTCGAATAATGAGTATGAACGAAAATCGTACATTGAACAAAAAAAAAAAAAAGTTGCCTCTATTACTATTTATACTAAGCCTTGGTTATATTGTAGATATGCTTGGGCAACATATAAGATCCAAATGGGCTAGCGATTCTCATGGCACAATGTGATATTTATTGTGTGAATCGTGAATTTCGGGATACAGATGAATATTTGGAAGAAAGAGGATTTCTAGTTTTAATGTCTACACTGAAAGGTAAGCACAGGCAATTGACTGCGGGTGAGCCGAACTTTTCCTTCTATGTTACAAAAATTCACTGGGTTGTTGAGGCCGTTCATAGTATTCTTGAAGAAGTATTGTCTTCTACGTTACCAACTGTACAACAAGTTAATTTCTCAAATTGGATTGCTATGCTGGATAGTTTCTTTTCTACATAATACTTTTGGTAATCGTTTAAATTCTGACGATGGCCTCGACGGGGAAATTCAACAAATGGAACGACAGTACATCGCAGAGAACACAGGATTAGAAGTATAGAAAAGAAGGTTGGGATAGGTACACAAACAAAAGTCACCTCCACGGACATCTTGCACTTCTCGGAGTTAACAAAAAGAAACTTAAAAATTCTTTTTACAGGTTCCTGTCAGTTGTATCAGGCAGTTTCCTACCCGGCTGAAATGATGAACGAGAGCTCCCTTCGTAGCTAAGCGGTTAGCGTACTAGGTTTTGGAGTAGAAGACCGAGATTCGATTCCTGGCGGGAGCTCATGATTCAGTTTCCATGTTAATCAGTAGGTCCACGTCTCATATAATCTCACTACTGAACGAACTCGTGCTAAGACGAATGAAGAGAACACCATCAATATTCATTTTCTGAAAGAAAATACCCACACCATTAAATTCGACGTACGATCTCGATATATTAGTAGGAAGACATACAGGTGTTATATTGATTTTGTTGCATCGGATCTAAAGCCGTATTATTGAGAATGTACACATGAGAATCGAACAGTTTGATGTTGTTCATATGTCGCTACAAATATTTATGACTTTTCATACGCTCGATACTTTGCTAAGATTGTCCGGCCTACAGAGATTTTAAGCAAATTGTGTGTTGCTGGTCTTGTCACTCCAGTAATAATGATTAAGATTGAAGGTTCCGCATACCGTGCCCTTCATTCTCCTTGTAATGTTTTCTAATACAGGAAAGATATAGCAAAAACATTTTAAATATTTTTGTATTATCATCATCTTGAGCATTATATATGGGTATATCTTATATGTAAGGATAATCAAAAACGTTGTTTTTTGTAGATCACGATTTAAAATATTGGTATACTACTAAGGCAGGTTTAAATGACACTAGTGCTCTCACGCTTTCTGGAAGAGGTATGATTATGAGAGTTATATTCCCACATAGAATCATTCATAGTCAGAAGCTCAATCATCTTAGGCTTCTGACAATCGTGCCGGCCAAAACATTTATGGCGTAACGTGGGTTGCATATCTTCCAGGCATGTCTGACTTGGTTTTCCTCATTTTACACCAAGTTGCACCGCGAGTATTAAACCATGGTCAACATATATTATAGGTGGGTTTGTGCTGCTTCTATGGTGGAAAGTAGGAGATGGTCACTCAAACATAGTTAAAAAAATCGAATATTATCGACGCACTCTTCGCTAGAAGTTCGAAGAGCGAAATACATTGTTCCTTTGTTTTTGGTAAAGCATTTTACGCAAAGTAAATTCATATTTTGTTTCACCCTCATAACTTAAGTTGTTTCTGAGATATGAACAATTTTTCATTTTCGAATTTTCAACAATAACTTCAAAATTCAAAGGAATTTTAAGTTGATTTTCTGGTCAAGGTTATATTTGGATATGAGGTACCCTGGCTATAAATATCACAGCAATCCGTGTAAGGGCACTTTTCACCTTCTTATCCGGCTACGCCCTTTGTTGTAAATCTGGTCAGTAGTGGATCTGGCGAGCCAAGCCCGGCTACCAAATATACTGATCTATTTCTTAGACGATAGGATCTTTGCTCATCGAATTTCGTTCAAATCTGACCAGTACTTACCGAGAAATAAAGTACGACATACAGGGCAAGTCGAGCCGAACCGATCCTGTTCTTGGCCGAGTCCGACTACCAATTAAACTATTTGTTACTCATTTGACCATGGGTTGTTCGTCCACCAAATTTGGTTCATTCCTGGCCAGTTGTTACCGGGAAGTAAAGTAATACATGCAGGGAGAGTCGAACCAAGCTGTCTCTGACCGAGCCCGGTTACCAAATATGACCTTTTTTTTTAGCAATTTGGCCATAGGCAATTTGTACTCCCAATTTGGTTCAGATCCATCCAGTAGTTACGGAGAAATAAAGTACCACACACAAACGACTGGAGTGAAATTATAAGGTACCATATGCGTACACCGGGAGCTTGAAAAAAAAGTAAATTTGTAACAATTTAATCTTTGAAGCAGATTCAAAATGAAAATTCATTAAAATTTTATACAAAAATGTTCAAGCAAATTCATGTATAAATCTTTTATTATTTTCTGTTGAGTTATAATTTCGTATGGCCGGTTGAGGGGCTGCAAATACTCTTCGGCCTAGGGGCGGGAAAAACATTAAATCCGGCCATATATATATATATATATATATCAGGCTTTCCAATGCTCCTATATTTCCTATTTTTCCTATATATTTGCGTCTCTTCCTATAAACTCCTATATTTTAACGAAATCTCCTATATTTTTGTGGCATTACTACTTCCACTTGTGAAAATAACATAAGGATATAAGGTGTGTGTGTGTGTAGTTGGAGAGCCTTTTGTCTCCACAGTGAGGTGGTTGAATGGAGACTCTTCTGTATTCCATCCTTTCCTGCTTGTTGTCTAAAGATAATTACACCAAACAATATACAGTTAGCGCAAAAAGTGTTTATATATCTACAAAATGGAACAAAAACTAATTTCGTCATATCCATTAAAAAGTTGTATGGAGTAGTGATTTTAAAGACTTATAAACCATTTATTTAGGCGTATCAATTCTTTTTACACTAACTGTAGGCAAATTATTGTAGAAACACTGAATTTTCTGATGCAATTATCCTTTTAACACTTTCCTTATGATCGTTGCTTAGTACTGGTGAGCTATGTACAAAAACACTAAGAAACGTATAAAACTTTGCAACGAGATAATAACCCATTTCACCATATTTAGAGTAGAATGTATGTTCATATACCAATTATTTTAATTTCCATGTGATTTTCTTTTTTCTATCTATTCGATAATTGAAATGTTCCTTTTTCACAGCTTCACGAAATCTCCTATATTTTTACGTCGTGATTTTCTATATATTTTTTTCAGCATATATATCGTCGTCGGCGGTAATAAGGATACGAATATCAATATTAATAGGTAATATGATATATATATATATATATATATATATATATATATATATATATATATATATATATATATATATAATATCATCTTCGAATATTTTATTTTCTTTCCTTAAATGCTAATAATGTTGTCACTTAAAATCGAAAAATCATATTTACTACACTGTTTGTGAAGAAGTTGATTTAAAATTAATTGTTCCTATTTTCTGTCTTTCAGAACCATGATGGATAAACACGTAATGAGAACAGGAGTATACACAATGGGGACATAAGGAAATACAATGAGTTATCGTCGTGTTCTGTGTCTTTCGCAGCCTACACACTTGGAAGCTGTACATTAACATCATCCACGCAGCCTACACACCTGGAAGCTGTACGTAAACAGCATCCAAAGGAGAATTGCGGCTTTATAAGAGAACTATTATTACCATCCATGTATATCTTGTGTTTCCCCATAAATGTGTACGAACGTCCATTACACCCGAATAAATAATTTAAAAATGTAGTTATGGATTTATGTTTTTAAATAAACCTTCAAACCTTCTGAACTTGAGTTTTCGTAGTTGGAGAATCTACCTAGGTAGAACTTGCCTTAAGAAAGTCACAGGTTTAACCCACCACAGAAACAAAAGATCCTACTACTTATAGGAAACTAATCGAATCAAAATTTGTATTACCTTTCTTGCTAGGGTCATGCATTACTCAGCCTATCGTCGATACTGAGAAAAAATAATTTCAGACTTATTAGGAGTTCTTGGATAACATGCTTTGTAGAGGTAACATCATGCCAAAACAGGAATCCGGCTTTTCGGACGGGTTTTTTAATAGTTGAAATACCGGTATTTTATATGGCAGGTAATTATTGCACTTTCACCTGCTTGTGTGTCACCAACGATCGATACCATCGTCCGAGAACGATGAACATCTGTCGTGGCATAGTGCTTTCAGCAGAAACCATGTTATCTGAGAATTCCTTTTAACCCTAGGACTACCAGCGCGGAAGGGGGAAAGGGTAGTTTGTGCCTACCACAATATAATTTTCGTAATCACTCTTCTAATCGTTTCTTTAAAATTCTGAAAAAAAAAATGTTATTGCTCAACATGTTTAACCTACGGTGGTTCAATTCGAACGTTAGTGTGTCTCATAAAATTTGCTATTTTAAGTTGGTGGACACAGGGTACCCTTCTGTTGGTAGGAGATGTGACTGACATTTCGAAGTGTCACTCCTAGATGGTAGCATCATAAATAGTTGTTAATCTTATCTTGTGTATTGGTCACTTCAGTCTCTGTAGATTTTTGTGGGAGTTTCTGATTTGTTTCTTTTGCGTGTTATTCCTATATTTAATCTTAACAGGTGGGCACAAAATGACCCCCCTTGGTAGTCTGCGTACAAAAAATATCTAGGTATTGCGAGGGTTAATCTGGAATTATTTTATCCCATTGCAGCTTCTCGTTATTCGTCTTCCCTAATTTGCTTTTCATATTGGATTTCCAAGCTCTATCCTATGCACCGTACGTGTATTTCTTGATGAAACTACTTAATGTTATTTTTATTCTGTTTTGGTCTAAGTACTCTGTTTTTAGTCTCAATGTCCTTCTAAAGACAAGTTTTAGGATGTTCGCTACGCCAGTAGAGTAGGGTAGAGTAGCCAGATCCTTTTCTCTTTGTTCCTGAAGATACAGGGTGTGTCAAAAGTCCGGGGCCATAGGTCAACTCCGTTATGAGAAGATACGAAAAAATTGGAAAAGAGAAATTTGTCGGAAATAGGTGGCTTTCAATCTAAAATAGCGTAATTCTTTTAATCGGGCCAGCCGTCTGTGCTCCATACTAGTAAGGCGTCCTATTAAATGAAACATCAACGCTACCACGTCAGCAGTCTTTACCCCCTTCGGCTCTTATCATATCAACAATGTTCACGTTTCCCGTGTTATTTTTGCGGGCTCTTACATTCTGTTCGAATAGTTAGTTGAACTGGGAACGATGCTTTTTTTTTTCAATTGAAAGGGGGCTAAAGCTTACCAGTGCGGCTGGCCAATTGAAAAAAAGCACTATTTTAGATTTGAAACCTTCAAATTTCAACAACTTTTCCTCTCTTTCCATTCCCCCCCCCCCCATATCTTTGATTATAACAGAGTTGGCCTATGGCCCCGGACTTTTGATAACCCGGAATATAACATAAGGATGTGTGTAACTATTAGCAGTATATATGGTACCGTTAGAAGACAATACTAGAAAGAATTTCATGGTTAAGAACATGAGGAGTATATACATGTGGAGTACGGTATATACTGTAAATAAATCAAACGTTTCAGCAGAATAAAAACTATCAATTACTATTGGCACCGAATGACAAACTTTTCAGGACTTTTAAAAAATTCAGTTTTCTCGAAAACTACTCATGGGAATTTATCCGTAAGCATGTCTTATTCAGCTCGATACAATCAACTGTCATATGTCATATTTGGACAATATTATAATTAAACAATTAAAGTTAAAAAGAGTTATCTCAATAATAGTATTATGTGCTGTTGACTTACTAGTGTCGTAATGGAGAATTCAATGCGATTCTTAAATAGGTCGAATGGCTTTCGTGCAACATCAATTTTTAAGTTGGCAATTTTTCTTAACTCGAAAACTATGTGTGAGTTTGTACTCATCCATATAGTTTTGTTTTATTCAATAAGATATTCGTTAAATGCTTATATTCAGTGCCGTGCCGTGGAAAATCAGCGCCCGGGGCAAGAGTATACGACGGCGCCCTCTCTCCTGTAGATATGAGTGAAGTCGACAGACCAGCCGCGAAGCGCAGGGAAAATATCAAAAATAAACCCTGCTTTTCCTTGATTTTGAGCACTTTTTATTACTTTTTCTTCCATTTTAATTCGAACCCATCTTCTTTTTCCTCCCGAATTTTGCGCCCCCTTCGGTGCCCGGGGTCGTGGCCCTACTCGCTCCCCACGACACAGTACTGCTCATATTAGCATTCAATGGGGAAAATATCAAAAGATACGACATATATCAATCGTTAAACAAAATGATATGCATTATTTTCGAGAAAATGCAGGTGTCTATCGGTCACGAAATCAGAAAACGGTCATGAAAGTCAAGGAAAAGTCACAAAATTTAGCTTTTGGGTCACGATTTTCTTATCTGTACAAACATAAGTAGAGACCTGAAAATTTTGCTCTATAAAACGTCAAAATTCACCATCAAAAATGTCTAGGTCGGCTTTAGACTCTACCAAATCGCAAGTAAAGTAAGCTTCTATCGTATGCTTGAAAATTGGGCCTAATTAGCACCCAGATTCGCTCTTGAGATTGTCCTTCAGCTGGCATCATTGAGCAACTACCGAAACCACCTACGTTTCTAATAAGTTTATTCAACTGTGAGAGAACATCAAGTTATCGCTCCAGGGAACAGTCTTTGAAAGTAGAAATAAAATAAAGATAAGTGCTAAACAATATAGACACTGTTATCAGTTTTTGAATGTTACGAAATTTTATGGTTTGGTAAAGAAAAGGCCACGAAAGAGTCACGAAATTTCATTTTGGAATTTTAGTAGACACCGTGAAATGTATAACAAATTTCTCTGTAAACCTAGAAATTGATGCTGTACTAGAACCACGCCACTTATTGAGGTCAAATTGACAATGAAATATACCCCTCATTCAGCTATTTATTGCAATAGCATGACGATAATGCATGGTGAGGTTAATGAGATATAGCCTAACAGTGTAATTGCTAAATGTAAATTTCTGTTTAACTAAAATACCATTCAAAAGTAAGTCTTACATTAGTGGATAGATCATATAGCGCTGAACAAAACGTTGAGGGTAAATTCTCATGCATAGTTCTCGAGAAAATAAAAACGAACTTTTGTGGCGCCAAAAAAGTCTGTCAATCGTTACCAAATATAACTGACAGTTTTTATTTTGATGGAAGAAATGGTTTACATTTATTGTCTGTCTGTATACGTCTGTCCCCGATAAGCACCACCTTTACTACGACACTTAAGTGTCGGGTGGAGAGGATTGCGTGCTGCAGGGGAATTTAGAGCTATGTCGGTGGTATCTCACTACCTGAAGGATCACCTCTACCAAATTGTTCTAAATGAAGTAGGCAGACGAAGAGTGTTCCGGGAAAAGGCAGCAGTTCTCCAGTAGCCAAGTTGGCGGAAATCATAGTGATTGGTACGGCAACTTGGACATTAGTCCCAGGCGTGGTCAGAGTGCCTTTAACGGCTGGGATACTACGGAGTGGAAAGCAACGGGAAACCACCACTCTATTTTTTCTAGTTTGCTGGCAGCAAAAAAAGAGAAGAGAAGAATGAAAAAATTAATTAATTCTAGCGGAATACGAATGAGTGGGTGTTTCAAAAGGCGGGGCAGAAAAGGAGACTTGTAGATATTATCGAGAAGAGGAAGAGAAACTGGTTGGGACATTGGGTAAGAAGGAACTGAATCATGAGGGACGTGATAGAAAGTACGATGGCAGGAAAGAGACGAAGGGGTCGAATGAGGCTACAAATAATGGACGATATAAAAACAGAAAGATCATACGTGAAGACGAAAAGGTTAACGGAGGACCGTGGAGCATGGCAGCTGAAGGTCAGAATACTTATGATGATGATGATGTATGCGTACCAAAGTACAATGTTAATTAGCAGATTCTCTATTAACATTCTTTCCCTTACGGTGGAACATATACTCCTAACAGTGACGTACATACTTCTAACCACCACAATGTCGTAGTTATCCCAAACTGAATTCCATGAGCTATCATATCAAGCTGAAGGAGCGGACCGTAGCCAATAGAATAGCAAGGAGGGTGATGGGGTGTGGGGTACGAGTCAGTTCGCGAGAGCTTTTAAGTATTACCTAACTATAATTCCTACCTTCCTGACGGCCCTAATAGCAAAGATTAAGATATACCTGGGACGTTCCGTGGACATCCTACTTATGTCACGATGTTCATAGGATATTCGCGGGACGTTTCCAAGATATTCTCTGCTATTAGGGAGGTCAAGCAATTCGGAGGGTACCAGAAGAAAATAAAAAAAATAATTTTCTTCGTTTGTTGGGGGGCTTTTTCTTAAGACTTCTTGTTATTTCTATTCGAAATTACTTTCATTGATGTCATAATAATGATGAAAGCTTAATATATAGGGTTGGATTTTAACATTCAGTGTATTCAAATATTAAGAAGATTCATACAAGTAATTGAAGCATGAGATATCGTCCACCAATGACTCCAGTAGGCTTTGAGAGCTGCCTAATTATGAAAAAATCAATTTCAATAAAGCATGGTGTTCGAAAGATAACAGGGCAAAACTGACAGGATAAGGAAAGGTAAGTAAACATATCATATTCTCACCTTGAAACGGTTCTTGAGGTAATAAGGTCAAAAGTTCCCACTAATTTTCGATCGGAAATGAGAATGAAACGATATCTTTCAATTTAACGTCCCACGATTATGCCCTTCAGGCTAAGGAAGACAAATGACAAATGACTAGACGACACTGTCCACTACAAACTTACTTGGCCGGGGATCGAACAAGGAACTCCACACACCAGAGGTAAGCACTCTATCACTGAACCATCATGACCCCTTTTCGATTTAATAAATATATATGTATATGGACATTTTTAGATACTTAAAATAATTACACCTTGCAAAAGGAATGCAAACATGTACGGGCCTCAAGTAGCACAAGAGTATATATGGTATCTCATAATTTATAAGGTAAACATATGGTACCTTATAATTTCACTCCAGTCGTTTGTGTGTGGTACTTTATTTCTCGGTAACTACTGGATAGATCTGAACCAAATTGGGTGGAAAAATAGTCTATGGCCAAATTACTAAAAAAAAAAAAGGCCATATTTGGTAACTGCGCTCGGTCAGAGACAGCTCGGTTCGACTCTCCCTGCATGTATTACTTTACTTCCCGGTAACAACTGGCCAGGAATGAACCAAATTTGGTGGACAAACAACTCATGGTCAAATGAGTAACAAATATTTTAATTGGTAGTCGGACTCGGCCAAGAACAGGATCGGTTCGGCTCGACTTGCCTTGTATGTGGTACTTTATTTCTCGGTAAGTACTGGTCAGATCTGAACGAAATTCGATGAGCAAATATCCTATCGTCTAAGAAATAGATCAGTATATTTGGTAGCCGGGCTTGGCTCGCCAGATCTACTACTGACCAGATTTACAACAAAGGGCGTAGCCGGATAAGGCGGTGAAAAGTGCCCTTACACGGATTGCTGTGATATTTATACCAAGGGTACCTCATATCCAAATATAACCATGACCAGAAAATCAACTTAAAATTCCTTTGAATTTCGAAGTTATTGTTGAAAATTCGAAAATGAAAAATTGTTCATATCTCAGAAACAACTTAAGTTATGAGGGTGAAACAAAATATGAATTTACTTTGCGTAAAGTGCTTTACCAAAAACAAAGGAACAATGTATTTCGCTCTTCGAACTTCTAGCGAAGAGTGCGTCGAAAATATTCGATTTTTTTAACTTTATGTTTGAGTGACCATCTCCTACTTTCCACCATAGAAGCAGCACAAACCCACCTATAATATATGTTGACCATGGTTTGATACTCGCGGTGCAACTTGGTGTAAAATGAGGAAAATCAAGTCAGAGATGCCTGGAAGATATGCAACCCACGTTACGCCATAAATGTTTTGGCCGGCACGATTGTCAGAAGCCTAAGATGATTGAGCTTCTGACTATGAATGATTCTATGAGGGAATATAACTCTCATAATCATACCTCTTCCAGAAAGCGTGAGAGCACTAGTGACATTTAAGCCTGCCTTAGTAGGATACCAATATTTTAAATCGTGATCTACAAAAAACAACGTTTTTGGTTATCCTTATATATAAGGCATATCCATATATAATGCTCAAGGTGATGATAATACAAAAATATTTAAAATGTTTTTGCTATATCTTTTCTGTATTAGAACATATTACAAGGAAAATGAAGGGCACGGTATGCGGAACCTTCAATTTTAATCACTATTACTGGAGTGACAAGACCAGCAACACACAATTTGCTTAAAATCTCTGTAGGCCGGACAATCTTAGCAAAGTATCGAGCGTATGAAAAGTAATAAATAATTGTAACGACATATGAACAACATCAAACTGTTCAATTCTCATGTGTACATTCTCAAAAATACGGCTTTAGATCCGAATATCCTATTGTATTTGCAACAAATGAATATAACATCTGTATATCTTCCTACTAATATATCGAGATCCTACCTCGAATTTAATGGTGTGGGTATTTTCTTTCAGAAAATGAATATTGATGGTGTTATCTTTATTCGTCTTTGCACGAGTTCGTTCAGTAGCGAGATTATTTGAGACGTGGACCTACTGATTAACATGGAAACTGAATCATGAGCTCCCGCCAGGAATCGAATCTCGGTCTTCTACTCCAAAACCAAGTACGCTAACAGTTTAGCTACGAAGGGAGCTCTCGTTCATCATTTCAGCCGGGTAGGAAACTGCCTGATACAACTGACAGGAACCTGTAAAAAGAATTTTTAAGTCTCTTTTTGTTAACTCCGAGAAGTCCAGGATGTCCGTAGAGGTGACTTTTGTGTGTATACCTATCCCAACCTTCTTTTCTATACTTCTAATCCTAATGTGTTCTCTGCGATGTACTATCGTTCCATTTGTTGAACTTCGTCGTCGAGGCCATCGTCAGAATTTAAACGATTACCAAAAGTATTATGTAGAAAAGAAACTATCCAGTATAACAATCCAATTTGAGAATTAACTTGTTGTCCAGTTGATAGCGTAGAAGACAATACTTCTTCAAGAATACTATGAACGGCCTCAACAACCCAGTGAATTTTTGTAACATAGAAGGAAAAGTTCGGCTCACCCGCAGTCAATTGCCTGTGCTTACCTTTCAGTGTAGACATTAAAACTAGAAATCCTCTTTCTTCCAAATATTCATCTGTATCCCGAAATTCACGATTCACACAATAAATATCACATTGTGCCATGAGAATCGCTAGCCCATTTGGATCTTATATGTTGCCCCAGTACACAATACAATATATCTACAATATAACCAAGTCTTAGTATAAATAGTAATAGAGACAACTTTTTTTTTTTTGTTCAATGTACGATTTTCGTTCATACTCATTATTCGACCCCTTGCCGTATCTAATATACCTTCCATTAAAAATTAGTACCAAATACTCAACAGTATTGTGACGTTTCGTTGTCACAATAGCTTTCTCAATTGTTATGAGCTCTTTTTGCGGATAGGCCGCGACCCTGAACTTCTAGGGTAAAATGATATTTTGCGAAGAACGTAAGACAGATGCATACATATCTGAATTGCTGTTCCCTTTCCACCTTTAGAATTGCAACAGTAAAACTATTCGAATTGTCAGTGCGCAGTAAACAAAAACGTAACGTAACAGTAGTTAAATGACAGTTCGATTATCAGCGGCACTAGCGCTCTCACGCTGTTCAGCGAAGAGGTACGATTATGAGAGTTATACAGTCAAGTAGAGCCATTAATGACGAGTCAGAATCTCAAACTCGACCATCTTTGACTTCTGACAATATTCGTGCCGGTCAAAACATTTATGGCGTAACGTGGGTTGCATATCATCCAGGCATGTTGGCTTTGATTTTCCTCATTTTACACTGAGTTGCACCGCGAGTATCAAACCATAGTCAAAATATATTATAGACGAGTTGGTGCTACTTCTATGGTGGTCACTCAAAGAAAAAAAAAGAATTCGAATACTTTCGATGCAATTTTCACTAGAACTTTGAAGAGCGAAATACATTGTTTCTTCTTTCCGGTAAAGCCCTTTGAGCAAAATATATGAATATTTTGCTTCATTGTTGTAACTTAAGTCGTTTCCAAAATATGAACATTTTTTTTTATTTTTGAACAATAACTTCGAGATTTGAAAGAATTATAAATTGATTTTCTGGCCAAATTTATTTTTGGATAAGAACCTTTGGTGTAAATATCACAGCAATCCATGTAAGGGCGCTTTTCACAGCCCTATCCGGCTACACCTTTTGATGAGCATATAAGTCAAGGTCTAGGGGACGAAATTGCTATATTTTGTAGCCGGGCTCAGCTCGTCTTGTATGTGGTACTTTATTTCTCTGTAACTACTGGTCGGATGTGAACGAAATTCGGTTGGTAAGCAGCCCATCGCCTTGGCATTAAAAGATCCACTTTAGCCAGGGCATGCTTAGCTACACAACAGAGCCTATGTTCCACAGCTTTGTATGCCAGGAACTGCTGAGGGGTGTAAAATCAAAATATTTCATTCTATTTACAAAAATGAAGTGAAATAATTTATTGAAGCATAGACATGCATCACATTACAAGCTATTATTTAGTTTCAAATAATTTGTTATTGGACCCGGAGACGTCGTAAATAGGCGAAAACCAGGAAATAAAAAAGCAAAGCAAGAAAACGTTCAAGAAGAAAATTGCGCTTGCATAATCTCTAAGTTTACTGTTATTTTTCTTTTTCCAACAGTAATTAGTGTGAATATTTTAATTTAAAGATGATTTACTAGATATCTGCTTTTTCGTTTCTTTCTTTTTTTTTAGGGGCGAGGAGAATAAGCAATATTTTTTTACTGTACGAGGTGCGATCAAAAAATACGGTGAATAATTTTATTAGAACCAAATATCTAATAAGCTCACATGGAATTTGATTAAATCTTCTTCAAAGTACTGTCCTTGGATAGCAATGCACTTATCCCAACATTGAATCCATGACTGGAAACATTTCTGGAAGGCTTCTTGTTTGTCACATTAAAATATTTGGTTCATACATTCATTCTTTATAAGATGGCTCTTCGTTCTATCTATCCTTCTTAATTACCGTAACGACATCAAACAGATAAACAAGTTGTCATAGCAACGAAAATAAGAAACATCTTGATATGATACAAATATTTCAATTATTTCTATATATTTTCTTCTTCTTCTTCTTAATTCCTTGTGCCTTTAAAATAGCACTTTTGCCCTTAAATATTAACAATAATTAAAAAGTACATATAAAAATAGGCACTATCGTTGTGTTTTATTTTCGAATGCTTCTTTTTTAAATATTCAAAATATTGAAATTTCTCAATTTACATTTTTCACGCGTTAGAAAAAAACCGTTCCATTACTAGTAAAACTAACCTATACGAAGTTTTTTTATTTTTCCAATTTACCCAATTTTTCTGGAAAGAAACCGGAAAAAACGTTTTTTTTTACCAGCAGGTTCAAAATTTCCGGAAATTTTACAACACTAGATGATGACTGATTGCTAATTTGAGAAAACTGGTTGGGCTGTGGGCATTTAACCCTAGGGGCGTTCTCCAATCGTTCTGCGGAAATCATCGCCATTGTGAATGATAATATTACTGTAACTCTGGTCCAGAAAACAGATGACAATCATGCGCTATTCGGCACTACGTGACTACTAACCACAAATACAACAGATGAAAATCATGCAACATTTAGTGCTGCCAAATTACTAGAACAAAAATGGCAGGCATTTCAAAAGTTGCAGTCTTTATGGAACACCTTTATTAGGTAATTTAACTCACTCTGACTTAATAAATGTGGTTCTTCTGAGGAAGAGCGAATACAGTGTATTTCCCATGCACAAGGGCCCCCATATTGTGGTTTCCAGGGGGGGCAAGTATACACGACATTTCAAATATAAGTTCAAATTTTGCTGTAACTAATGTAAAAATTCAATTGGGTTTTCGATATTCCAAAGTATGATTTCCTCTAGCGGGGCGATCGCCCCACCTTGCCCCCCTGATGGGCACCCTTGCCCATGCACTGTCTAGATCAGTTTCGTTTCTTAGAACCCTGTGTCATACTCACTTATCAAATTCATTTATAGCAGGTTCCTCTATGGAAAGTTCTTCAGAATTTAGGACAAGACAAATTGCTGACGTAGGTTAGTATATAAAAGAGAGTGTTTTGATTTAGAAGTGTGTCCAGCACCATCTATCAAACAGAAGTGACAGTCGGGTACATGGTCTCTTGCTTCCCGCCATATCATAGAAACAGAAAATGGGATTCGTTTTTCCACATAACCACGCTCTAAGAGAGAGATTGAGGACAAACAACATATGTGTTATGCCCATCTTTTATCTTGGTCACCAATCTCACACCTGAAGAAAACGTGATAGGATAGGCTTTACTAACAGTGTGAATAATAGTTCTTAGGTGCGATCATAAAGTACACTACTCACAAAGTAACAAAACACAATACTGTTGTTTACTCAACGCCAACATGACATTATCCTGCTCAACAATACTTGATTTTAAGGAATGAGTTTTTAAACAATCTTCTCAGTGCACAAGTTCCCTGTTATTTAACAAGATAAACTATAGTTTCAACACGTCACATCAGTATTATTCTTCTCACAGCTTTTGCAAATAATGTACAACAATGTAGAGAATATCACTGTTTTTAAGGAAACCTTTTTACGGTGCACAAGTATGCTGTTTACGTACTTCAAACGATATTTTCAATGTACCATATTAACACGTAACACTAGAAGATGGCATGAAAAACGGTGCTGCCATCTACAAAACTTTTTATTGTGTTGCTAAGGTACGAAACTACTGATTTCATCAATACCTTATCTTCAAACGAATTCGAGAACAAACTGGGTCGTTTCTCACAAACTGTAGTTGACACATGATGTGGGCTATACGTGTATTTGTTTCCAGGAGGTTTTGCCCTCAGCCACAAATCTATGTAACAAAATCTTCCCATTCCGAAAGTGAGATTTTTTTGAACATTTTACTCGACTTGGCAATTCTAGAGAAAAATATTAGAGCATTTAGTTCCACTAGTATCTTCTCGTGAGGTATCTGTTTTTGAATCATTGTTTCGTATTATGTTTGTTGTTTCTTTCAACCATCCGAAGCTTTATTGTAGTAGATGTTAGTATTTTTTCTTTGTTTACGGATCTCCTCAGAAAACTCATAAGCATAGTAGCTTAACTAATTTCATCTCGTAGCTACCAAGTAAGTGTATTTACACTGTTCAACAGAGGTTTGCTGTATGTAGTTGCAACATCCAAAATTAATATCTGGTTAAAATATCTCTAGACGTTTTGTAGACCTGTAAAGAAAAGAAGATATTATTTTTCATTCATAGAAAATTAAAAAGGTTTGTGCAGGCAGAAGTTGGTTGAAAGCCCCACAACCTCGTCAAGGTTTCTACCGTTTGTGACGACCTACTTTTAACTGGAGAGGGACGTAAGATCATATGCAGCATACGATCTTACGCCGGAGAACCAGATTCTAGCAAATTCCTTGGTATTTCACGGCGCAAACCGCATGGTATTCTTTCAATTCCATAGGTTTTGCTGCGATACTCTTCTGAAGAATTTGTTATTATCGAAAAAAAGGGGGGGCAGAGAATGATGAAGTAGAAGGATGCTAATATATACAGTATATCTATGAGTGTATGTAGAGAATTGTTGAAGATGAAAAAGTAAGGAAATTTTAAAGATACTGTTAGGTGTAAGCCCGAGGAAAATGAAAATAAAAAAAAAATGAAGTGCTGCTATGGTTATAAAAGAATATTGTTACAATATTTGTATTTTTTAAGTATTAAATTGTCTTTATTCAAAATTGCTTATTAACTTTTTTACACTATTACCGTCAACCATTTGATGATGTAATTATTTTGAGAAATTATAATAATTATCTGTTTATTCTGCTGTTAGCAACTGTCAAGATTGTGTTAAAAAGAAAAAAAAAACCTTCTGAGCTATACCAACATTCTCATTTTTAACGAGTGATTTTTTCCGTGTTACAGACAAATCTTGGCAGAAAAAACCTTAGCAAGTGGTTTTAGTTTTTGTTCTTTATGTACTTATAAAGGTGCCTCATAAAGAACAAAACTTTTGAAATGCACGTCATTTCTTTTCTAATAAGGCAACACTGAACGTTGCACGATTTTCATCTCTTGTCTTTCTGGTTAGTAGTAACGGAGCGCTGAATAGCGCATGATCGTCATCTGTTTTCTGTGTGAGTCGAGTCCAGAAGGTATAACGTCGTTGGCTTCCCGCGCTTGGACTTGCTCGTCACTGGGGGTGTAGCAAAAGGATAGCCAGTCAAAACCTTTCAGATTTGCCTTACTCATCGCGAGGGTGGTGATTGGCCATCCTCGTACCACACCCCCAGTGACGAACAGATCGAAGCGCGGGAAGGCAACGACGTTATATCTTCTAGACATTTTTTTTTTTTAAGGAATGGAGAGCTCACCACATTTGTAACTTTTCACTATGAGAAAACACTGTTGCATCGTGAAGTCCTTCCATTAAGAATTACTATATTAACACAAACTTAAGATGGGTAGCGTGCACGTTTTGGACGCGGGAAGTCTGGGTTCAATTCACGGCGGTAGCTTCTGTGTTTCGGATCCCAGAAAAGCTGTAGGTCCACGTATTATATAACCTCGTTGTTGAAAAGTATAGTAAACTCTAATGTGTTGTGTATATTACATGTTGTATATATTTACAAAATGAAAATTAAAACCCTTCTGTAAAACGTTCACAACATTTGCTTAGATTATAGAAGGAGTTCACCTCCTAATAATTGCTGTTATTTCTCATTGTAGGTATGATATGTAACCATGACTGACGATTCAACGCACAGCCTAAAAGAACAGACTGTAGTGAGCATGTGGGCTTACGAACGATCACACAAAGACGAATCCATGAAATGACATTCAAACAGATTTCCGAGAACGATTTTGTAAGCCTGCTCCACTGAAGCGGACAATTTTGCTCTGCGAAGAAAACGCTATTTGATACTGATTATAATGGTGCACCAGCACACTTTATAATTTGCTTTATAGAGAATATGTGGGTGAAATGTTCACAGGTGAACTGATTGGAAGAGGTTATAAGTTTTGCCCTGAAATAACACGTTGAGGATGGACATCAAAGAGAAGGTAGTTTCCATCCATCAAAATATAATGGACGAAAGTTTTAGTTCGACGCGCCATTGCATCATTGGCGCCAGCAATGTTACGGAGAATTCCAGTTTGAAATTGCTGTCAAATTATCCTAAAATATCTCGAATAAATATATTGGATATAAGTTATAGTAAAATCTCCCCTTTCCTATATTATATTCCTTCTTTAATAGTTAATGCAATTCATAAAAATTCGTAGAGAGTGACGATATTTTTGAATCATTGTGTAGAAAGGAAAAGGAGCGTTTTCAGTATAACAAGACAAGAGGCGATACAATTCAGTAGACACAAAAAACAAAACAAAACAAAAAAAAATGTTCGTCTCAAAAATTTGATCCACCTTTTCCTATCCTGCCAATCGTTTTGATGACTCTTGTTCAGACTATTGATGCGAGGTGCGTACAAGTTCAAAAGCTTTCCTAGAATCGAGACGAGACGAGAAAGAAGTCTTTGAGGATCGACACAAAACGAGTGTTCTACAAGAATTTACGAGACAAAACGAGAAAAACATATTTTTCGTTTCGTCTCCTGGGGAAAGCTAATTTTATTGCCCATTGATTTTTGTTAGGAATTATTTTTTGTTATCTTTGAAATGTACTAGAATTATAATGTTATTTTACTTGTTTCCTCTTCAAATTTACCCTTTGCTTTCTCAAACTGAATTCGCATTATACATATGTTTAAAATTACTTAAATTAAACCTCATTATTAAGTATTAAAAATTATATATGAAAATGAAACGAAATCTTTGAGTTTAACGTCCCACGTTTATGCCCTTGAGGTTATAAAGAGACCTCCTCACGGTGAAATTAAAATACCGCTAACTTTTCAGTAATTATATGAAATCTTCAAATTGATGAGAATAATCGAAAAGTGGAACAAGAGTTCCCTAGACCATATTATTTTACATGAGATACGGTTATCAAGACTCACTTATCTGCTTTCGATTTCCAACCATTTAGATAATCGGCATTTATTTACTCGCTTCTAAATGGCTACAAACAGAAAGCTTCTAGGTAATTCGTGATAACGATATCTCATGTAAAATAATATTGCCTAGCAGGCTCTTGTTCCACATTTTGATTATCTTTATCTATTTAAAGATATCACATAATTACTCTAAAATTAGCGTTATTTTAATTTCGCAGTGATTACGCCTTAAAGCAAGTGAATGATGATGGAAGAATTGGTGGAATGAACAAGTTTGAGGGGATGGGAGTACACCGAGAAAACCCACAGGCACGATGTTGTCATCACAAACTTACTTGTCCGGGGATCGAACCAGGAAACCATGCACCAGAGGTAAGCGCTCTGCCATTAAGCCACCGTGTCACCCAAAAAATATATATATTTATAACAATTTAATTTTCAAGAAGTAAAGAATATTTAAGTAGATTTGAAGAAATCAGTAAATTCAATACCGTTGAAAGGCAAAATTATTGTGGAGGAGTTATACTATATAGAAGATGATATACAATCAGGTCTAAAGTTTAAGCATAACTGTAAGACTAATGTTTATATGATATTATTGGTTTCGACATAATGTGGATCAGAATCATAAATGAACCATATCAAGGAACTTTAATTTCACACTACAAGATTAAATTCTACTAACAGTCATTTGAAATAGACTGCTATATTTGTTGATCCGAGCTTTTTTCCCGTTATTTCGTGTCAAAACATGGGATCATCTCGCTTTCGCGACATGATATAGAGCGGTATTTCTCAACGTGGTAGTCGGGAACCGTAAGGGACCGCGGAGAGAAGTGGAAAAATAAATGTTATTACTCAGTAACATTTCACTAACCTATATTTCTAAAGGTTATTTTAAATTTCGTATTTGATGAATATATTGTTATTTACACATTTATTGCCAGTACAGTAAAGAATTAAACAAATGAAGACTCTTTTAGAAAAAATAACTTCCAGTTTAACGCAGTGGGATTAAGCCCTTTAGGTTAAGGGAGATGGATGATTAAGACAAGTGAATGATGATGAAAGAATCAATGGAATGAGAATGTGAGAGGAAACAGGAGTATCCCGAGAAAACCCAGAGACACGATGTTGTCCACCACAAACCTACCTGAGCGGGGATCATACTAGGAACCCTACGCACCAGAGGTAAGCGCCCTACCACTGAAACACCGTGCTCTCGAAAGAATAATTTAGAAAACACTTGGAATAAAATGGGAATGAATCTGCTAGAAAACTGCATATTGAAATACAAGATAAACACGACAGAAACTTCATATTGAAATGCAATTCAACTCTAAGCGATAAGTAGCAATAGAAAAATATAATCAAAAAGCTTATCATAAACCGTAAATTGCGTATTTGGATCGCTGACATGAGAATATAATAAAAGGAGGTCGTGATATGAAATAGGTTGAAAAACCGTGATGTTGAGATTTTCATTGCTGAACAGAATCCCGAGCTTCCAACCCTCTTCCTGCCTATCTTTTTAGCCTTGAACGGCTGCCGATTCAATGGATCTTTCTAATGCAGGGAGGTCTGTATCTGTTTCTGGTATCATTTTGAATGCAGTTTAATAGTAATTTCTGAGAATATACAAAGTGTTCTTGATTTCTTTATAATACTTTTTTTTTTAAGTGGGGGATCGTCTTGGATTCGGAGTTGTGAATTGAGAAGTATACGGTAGTACTATTCTTTGAAGATCACCTTATTCAATGTAGTCGAATTGCATGTTTCATTGACGTCAATAACTCATTCCTAATATCTGATTCATATGAACATCCGCGCTTACAATACACATACACTGAAAAGAATGCTCAGTGTCTTTGTAAACTTCCGTTATTAGCTCCCAGCTTAAGCATACCGGACCCTCTAGTTTCACTCCAGATATATATATATATACTTTAATTCTCAGAAGCTACTGGCCGAATCTAAACCAAATTTGGTGGTCAGGTAGCTCATCGTCTAAGGTAGCGTTTCTCAACCTTTTTTCCTTTGGGATACACCAAAGTACGTTTCAAACTTTCGTCACACACCTGAATGTGATTTTTTCCTAGATGCTAAAAAAATTAATAATAAGAATACACACAATACACTTTTTTAAAAAAAAAAAATATGGAACGACTACGAGTATGAGATACAAATCTCGCAAGCAAGTTACTTAAGACTCTTAAATAGAAACATATTAATGTAAAAGAAACTCATGAATCGTAAGCAGGAATGTGAGAAAGAAATATTACCATCAGAAATGTACGAATACATCAAACTTGCAACTAGTCAGGGGCGGATGCAGGACGGACTTCTGGGGGGGTTGTAATACTGTTAATTAGAGCTACTTTTAAGATCTCCAAACTCTTGGATGCATTTTATTTATATATAAAATAAGAAAGTTTACTTTTCTGGGGGGGGGCAATTGCCCCGATCGTCCCCTGGATCCGCCACTGCAACTAGTGAGATATTTGTCCCTGGCGATTTTTCCAAATCGTATCTATGCTTGGACGAACTCTTAACAGACATACTCTCATCTCGCTGTCCACATCAAGTAGGCGAGACCTTTAATCACGTGTTATGTTCTTCAATGTTGAGAATCATAACTCGCACAAGTAGGATATTGAGAAATACAGTAACACAGATTCACGATAGCCGGATATTCACTTTTGATTGAGATACAAAAATCATTGGGATCATTTTCTTTAAATTTCGATCTCAGGGCTGTATTATCCTGGATCGCAATCTGTACATCTCAGGACTGTACGATCTTAGAAGTCATTAAAAATCTCGCGACACACCAATGTGTCGCGACACAATGGTTGAGAAACTCTGGTGTAAGGAATTAAAATTGCTACATTTGGTGGCCGAACATATGGCCAAGAACTAGCTCGGCTCGCATCACCTCGAATTGTATGCGGTATTTTATTTCTTAGTACTATTGGCAGAATCTTATGAAACTTTGTGAGGGAGTAGTCCATCGCCTAAAGAACAAGAAATAAAAATGAAATTTTCAGTTGAACGTCCCACGGATATGCCTTTGAGGCTAATGGGGCGTTTACACTTAGTCGATTTGCGTTCGATTCAGTTGAATTGACGTCACTTTCAACTTAATCGACCGTGTAAACGGGAATTCAACTTAATCGCTTGTTGATCGAAAGCGACTAATCGACTGGCAACTGAATTAAAAGACGTTCTATTTTCTGTGGTTGAAATAATTGAACACATCCATCGATCTGATTCGGCCTAGTTGCTTCGATTTAGTGGCAAATGCAGCGAGTCGATTTAGTCGTGCGACTAAATCGACCAAGTGTAAACGCCCCATAAGAGAGACGATGATGATTAAAGCAAGTGAATGATGAAGGAAGAATTGAAGCAACGAGAAAGTGGGAGGCAACGGGAGTACCCCGAGAAACTCACGGATATGATATTGTCTACCACAAACTTACTTAGAGATCCTTCGTGGCTAAGTGGTTAGCGTACGCGCTTTTGGCATGGGAGATTCGGGTTCGATTCCCGGCGGGAGCTCACGTGGTTCGGATTCCACGTTAATCAGCAGGTCCCGTCTCATATAGCCTCTTTGTTGAAAGAGACGCTAAACTCTAAATAACTCAACAAACTTACTTGGCCGGGGATCGAATCAGGAGCCCCATGCATAAAAAATAAGTAATAAATATCGCTTTGCACGCCGGGAGCTCCTTAGTTCGATTCACCCCGGGTTGCCACTAGACTCTAGATTCAGTGATGCCAACTCGAGGAAAATTTCCCTATCGAGGGAAAATCAAGCCAAAATTTCGTGTATGTGGGGAAAAGCGAAAATAACTTTGGAAAGCTGAAAAACAGGAATTTTCAACCTTCTGCATGACAAACTATATTTCAGTTGCAGTACAGCAATATTTTTGATTGGCGATTGGCCAACACGATTCAGAGACATGCTACTGTCTACGTTGCGTGAATAACTTACTCAACAATTCTTAACGTTGGTGACTTCAATGATGATTTCAAATTTCCAAATTTAAAAAGCTTGTTAAACTGGCGTTGTGCCTTCCATATTCCACTGCGGAAGCTGAAAGAATGATTTCTGCTTTAAATGATGTTGAAGCATACAAAAGAAATTAAATAAGGAATTACTCGCTACATACAGTTTGTGTGGTTAGATCCTAATTTCAGGCAGAAAATATTAAGCGTACAACACTTTATCTTTCGAGACGACACTTGGATCTTTACAACAAACAAGATTTATACAAATTGTGCGGTAGCAAGAAGTGTAGACATCGGAGAAATTTTATTCGTAAGTGAACTGTCTTCGTATTATGTAGAATAGCATAAAATTAAAGTTGTAATTCCATTTCTATTATAATTAATTAGACTTAGCATTTGCATTTGTGGTATACTTTTTATGAACGTACAGTAACACTTCGTGTACGGCTATCGGCTTATTTTTATCAATTTTCTGAACTTGGGAATTTTTTATTGGACGAGGGAAAATTTAGACCGACATGAGGGAACTTCTGCATAACTTGGTTGGCATCACTGTTGCTTTGTTGTTATGTCCCTTCATTGCCCTTCTTAGAAATAATAATCAATGTTTAGAAAACAAGGAAAAAATAGAAAGTAAATAAAATCAAGGTTTCTTTTAGCTTCAGAGGGCTAGTTTACCCAAGTGCTGGTTCCCCGTAAATTTTTGGTTTTAACCCGAAAGAAGGATGTTATTCGTAGCTTTTGTCAGAAAAGAACAAGTCTTGGCCAGGTTCGATCACAGAAACTGAAACAGTTTACTAAATCAACCACAGGGGAATTAGATAGTTACATTTTTTAATACATAATATTAATCTTTATTGAATTTAAATATTGCACTATTAATAGGGACCCATAGTTACAGTTTGAAGTTAAACTAGAGACCTGCACGGGCCGGGCTTGGGCGGGCCGACACTGTTATTTCTTTGGGCCGGGCCGGGCTTGGGCTGGCCGACACTGATTTCTCTTGAGGTCGGACTGGGCTGGGGCCGATCAATTGTAATTCTTTAATAATTATTGACTTTCGTTAAACTATAATTGGAATAAAGCCAAATAGTCCGGCCGTCAAACCCCTGATTTTGAGTGTACCGTGCACTCACGTCCGCATAAAATATTTTCACATTTTCATAATCTTTTAACCCTAGCAAGTAATATTAGGAAGGGTGTCGCCCTGACACCCTTGGGCAATTTGTATAAAACACGTTAATATGAAATGGCTGCCGCCATTAACGGAATTTCTAGTTTCATTAATCTCTCTTCAACTTTTTGTTCTATCTTTATGTATATAGGTGTGTTTTAATGGTCAGAAAATACTCTGAGCAGTTTAACATTCTTGTTGAGTTCATATTTAATAATGTCTGCTCTCAAACAAAAGAAAGAATGAAAACTGTATTTGACGAAGCCCAAACTCTATTTTAATTTCTTTCTTTTTCCTCTTCTTTTAATTAAGCAACAATTGAAACCAGCTGAGCGCAAACTCGCTAAATATTGTCGGGATAACATTACTCATACTATGGGCAACTATATTCGCCATACGCATTACAAAATAGCCTAAGCAAAATGAAAGCGTATATATACGCCATCCGTACAGCAGGTGCGTTTTGAAGACACGAGTTAACTCGCCACCCACACTGAAGGAGTTAAGAGTGGCACATGATTGGCCCGAGCTGGTCAGTTTGGTAGCAGGAGGCAAAAGCCGAGTTTGGGAACATCACTTTCATCCCGGAAAATGTACTTACTGTCACTGAAAACAAGAACTGATGTTCATATCAGAAATTTGGACTATAAATTGGTCATAACTGGAAAGGACCCCACTCCAAAGAGATAGCACACAGAACTGATTTGCGGACAACATACGAAGAAGCAGGTGTGATCATAGTGAAGCAAGTAGTGAGGATTGCCCAAAAGGGAGTGAAGAGTATCAAAGTTACGTGCGACAATACCGATGTTTTCATACTTCTCATGTACTTCCTTCTCACGCTTAAACTGTCGCGAGTGTTAACTATAGAACGCAGTGGGACTATCAGGACCGTTATCGACGTTGGTGCAAGCGTAGAAAAAGACAAGGCATTTCTTCCAGATGCACATACTCTCTCAGGGTAGGACACGGTTGCCCAGTGTTTTGGCATCGAAAAGGAAGTGCACTGCGGCAACAAACTCAAGTTACTTGCAAAATTTCATGCAAATATCGGCGATGTTGTAAAAGAAACTTAGTATTTCATGTTCGTTTCTTCGAAAGCAAAAGGAGGGAAAATATATCTGATGTACTAGTCGATGCGTAGATGGCAAAGATATCAAGGCGAAAGGCTACATCATCTCCTGATTTGAGAAGTCTCCCATCTACAGCGGGAGTGTTCGAGTTAAATGTGCGTAGAGCACACATTCAAACTGTCATATGGATGTCAGGGTGCGAATTTTATCCTCCCAAGTTTGATCCCCCTTTGTATGGTTGGAAACGTGAAGATGCGTCGAAATCTCTTGTTCTTGTACTACTGCTATCAAATACTGCATTGGCATCTCCAGAAGTGTTTGATATGATTTATTGTCGTTGTTCATATGATAAATCATTCTTAACAGCTTATTATCGTTGCAATGCAGCTAAACTATCATGTACTGTGTTTTACCTCCGTCATGACGAAGCACGGTGTAATAACAAAAATAAATAAATAAATAAATAAAACAATCGCCGCTGCAAATACAAACGTAAACGAAGAGAATACGAATATTTTATTCATGACTTGTAGACTCTTTTTGCTCGCAGCGACTGTGAAAATGAAAGTGTTGTTTAGTTTCATACACTAGTGTTCAGGTCAGTGCTAAAGACCATATAATTCGTTCAATGCTTTCAGGAAGCCAAGGATACTTTTTTACAGAAACTATATATATGTGTTTAAGACCGTAAGGAAGGTGTTTAAAGCAACTTGTGATCGATAAAAAACCTTGAGTGTTACACAACGCCAAGTTTCTGGTAGGTTAATAACTTTGAGGTGTATGCACTAAATTTGATTTATCAGTAATAGCAGCACTTAGTTTCTATAGTAACCCTTTCGAACCCAATGACGACAAGACAACGTCCTGAAGTACTACATACTATATCCAGGCTATTGAAGTACTACAGACAATTAGTATCAAACATTAGCTGCTTACTTGTACCAAAGCCTGTAGGTTGCATCAAAACCTAACCTATGCACCGATGAAACCTGTTTTTTTATACTTGCACAGAGAATTGATAAACATTTTATAACGACGTCATTATATAAGATATCAAAATAATAATTGACATGAACATTACCAATATTTCAATGTATATTGGGATCAATGCTTTCACCCAGTGCCCCAAACGTCGAAAAAGGGAATTTTTCAGAGTAATTTTCCGATTTTTTTCTAAATTTCCCTTTTCTCGTACGTTGAATGAGTATGATCTTTATAGCATTTGAAAGACTGCATTATTTTAAAGAGAATGACATATGAACCATAAAATTCTGATGAATTGTGTTGAAGCAGTAGATACTTGACAAAAAAAAAAGTCCTAAAAATTGCTTAATGTCATTGGATTCGAAAGGGTTAATGGGTATTATGCAAAATGCCCAAGGGTGTAACAGCGACACCCTTCCTAATATTGTTTAGGAGGATGTAAAGGACATGAAAATGCAAAAATATTTTATACGGACGCACATGCACGGTATCATGGGCTGACTGCCGGACTAAAACGTTGAAGAAGTGTGTCCGTGAAAAATGTTGCAAAGAATGCAATAGCTATTTACAGTTTGTGTTGCTTAGCGGATCCTCTTTCACTATAGACGATTGCAGGCATTATGCGGTAAATTGAGCTCTGACCTTGACCTTCACTGAACTCAAAATATAAAAAGAAGGCGTGGGAATGTTTTGCCTGTCGCTAAACAATATTGCCATCTTCACTTTATGCTAAAAATCAATTAAGTTAGATTTTTGTTACAGGGAATGGAGTTTTTGTTTTCTCGATGACAGGCAAAGTTCTAGGAGGCAATGGTACCATTCAGGAGGCAAGCGTCAGGTTGTGAACCAAAGTTTAGAAAATGTTTCTGAGGGTTAGGTCAAATTTAGTACTAAATTTTGAGAAAGATTGGGGCTCGAGCTAATTAAAAAAAAAAAAAATTATCGGGCTGGGGTCGGGCCAAAAACTTTTAAAATTTATCGGACCCGGGACGGGCTTGGGCCAAGAATTTTGAAAAACTTATCGCGCCGGGCCGAAAATCTTCAAAACTTTTCTGGCCCGGGCTGGGCCGGGCCTAGGTACGTTCGGGCTGGATTGGGTTCGGGCCGAAAAATTCGGCCCGTGCAGGTCTCTAAGTTAAACTACTGCAGTAATCAGGTCCGGACTGGCCGAGGTGGCTAGGCGGCGATCGCCGCTCTGACAGGGGCCAAATCAAAAGGGGGGCCAAATGAAAATTTTAATGAACAGAGAAGGCCAGGAGAAAAAAAAACATGAAAAACGTGTGCGACAACTAAATTCTTGTGAACAGTCACGGTGGCAATCTACATACACCGTGTATCAAGCTCCTTGAGCGTTTCAATAAAATTTTGTCGCCACTTACGTCCCCTGTAAAGTAAGAATGGACTATGCCAGCTTCAGAGTCAGAGTCATGTCAGCAAGTAAAAAGAATAGTGAAATCCAACACGCTTCCTGTCTCGAAATATAAAAGGGAGCCCAAAGTATAGTGGCCAGACAATAAAATTCTTGAGAGTTTAGTTTCTTGGCCCAGAAAAAATAACAATTTGAAACCTGCGGGATGAGACATTTCTCGTTTTGTCTGGAATTAAAAAGTACTTCTCGCATCGGCGAGAACAAGAGGAAAAATTTCTCGTTTCGTGGCAATCGCAATACTAGTACTTGGTGGCCTAATGCTCATTAGCTACTAGTGAAATTATATTCCAGGTCATTGTGGTATATGAATGACATCGCAGCAATTATAATATTCAAATATCAGTATTTTGGCCTAAGAATTTTTTATGTAATTTTATTCTTTTGATTTATCTTTTTCTTTCGCCGTATTTTTAAGAATCATGTCCTTCATAAGTTCCCTTTTATTTTATTATTTTATTTACAATATTTATCGACTTATAATTACGAAGCCAAGTTATTAAAAATACATACAAATTTATTACAAAGCTATTTGAAATAATAAGGTTGTTTCGATAAGGAGAGAATGAATCGTTTTGGAATATTATAGGGAAAAATACATGAACTAGAATTGGATGACTATAAAATGCAGTGTTTGGTAACATTTTTCTATTTGTTCCACGATGTTCTGGCTTAATTTTTGATAGTCAAGCCCAGGGTGCTAAATTTCTGTCGCCAAGTCACCATTGGCGACTAGAAATTTAGAGCTGGCGACCAGTGTTCAGTATTAATGGTTTCTGCCTAAACTCGCAGGGTTGCATAGTTTCTGTTCGCGCGAAAATACGTAATTGTCACTGAGTGAGAGAAAACACGGAATGTGAAGTCTTCACAACAGTCCTTATATGTCCTGATGTAACGTCTTTCTTTGTCAAACCAAAGACCGAAGGGGGGTGGGAACCTCTTATAATAATTTGCCGTGAGAGATACTGGCGACCATCATTTTTGGATTGACGAGTGCTTTTGATTTTGAAATTTTGCGCCCTGGTCAAGCCATTCGTGCCGTCATTCCAATCAAAAAAGTTGGACTAATCTAACTCCGTACTTTTGTCCTTTTGCCCCTGAATGCCCGCAACCCACATATCACTTCAGCTATGCTGTGCATTGCAGAAAGAAGCTTTTTCAAAAAACATTTGCATTCACAAACTGCCATCCTAACAACATTAGGAATTGTTCACCTTCTAAGAAATCCGACATTTATTATTATTATTATTATTATTATTATTATTATTATTATTATTATTATTATTATTATTATTATTATAAGTTCACTCTCTCACTATTGACTCATATCGACTGGAAGCAGAGGAGATAATTGGGAAGCCTGAATAAAAAAACACTCCATTTTCTACGAAAATCGAATAAATTTTATGAAAGTTATCATTGAACGTATTTTTATCGGATGGTGGAGCAATTTGGTCTTTATTCTTGACTGATTTCAAGCCCAAACAGTAGAGTTTATGGGTAGGAATTCTAACAACAGGGATACGTCTACCGATTGAAGGAAGATATACCAGGTTAAATTTAAATCGAATAAGTTGTGCGAGAGTTATCGTGGAACAGATGAGCTAACAGATGCGGAAATCCAGGCGACTAGTATAAAGGTAAATATCTTTGGTAACGGTGTCGTGACTACGCGGATAGTGCAGCTGATGTTTTAACAAGTTTAAGGACGGTGGCGAAATACCCGAAGACGCACCACGCGTCAGAAGACCAACACATGCACAAAATGAAGATATTCAGACAGCAATTGAGGCAAACAGTGTGGCCAGACATGTGAGGAACGGACTACAATTCAGTGTGAGTGGAGAAACCATTTGGTAGCACCTCCATCAACTTGGGAAACACTATAAGTTGGATCGATGGGTCCCACATGATTTGACTCCGGGCTACAAGATAATGCGAGCAGACACCTGTGTTTCTTTGCTGTCTCGCCTGAGGTAGAAGCCATTTCTGAACAGAGTGTTGACATGTGATGCGTAATGGTTCCTGTACGAAGCAGCACTGCGCCGTCATCATTGGTTACTATTCCATGAACCGGTTCCAAAACAGCCGAAACCAGCACTACACTAGAAGATCCTTCTGTGTGCTTGATGTACTATTCGCGGCATCGTTCATCGGGAACTGCTACCAGCTGGTCAGAGCATCAATGCAACTGTGTACTGTCAGCAGTTGAGCCGTGTTCAAGAAACACTCAAAACTCTGGAGCCAGCACTTCTGAATCGCAAAGGGGTCCTCCTGTTGCAGGACAACGCTAAGCCTCATGTGGCTTGGATAACCTGGGACACCATTCTACACCTTGGATGGGAAACAGTAATTGCATTCGCCATACTCCCTGGCCATTGCAATGTTCAATTATCACCTGTTCCATTCCTTGGACAATCACCTTAGCGGACATCAGTTCAAATACTAGTAGAGGTGCAAAATGCCCTTGATTCCTTCTTCGCTTCATGGTCCACCAAGTTCTACCGGAATGGAATCCATGGCCTTCCGAAGCATTGGCAGAAGGTCGTCGATGCTGATGGGGACTATTTTTGATCTTCCAATTACGTATTAGGTGACATATCGATGTTCGAAGATGGTGGGTGAAGGGGACGCCGTCCCCCGCTTTCAGGAAATATCCGTGGCGTCCCCCACTTTCTGACAAAATCACAATGGGCAAAGGTAGGCACAGGGGACGGCGTGACGTAATGCACCACCCTACCTTTTCAGATCCACTTTTACCCCTGGTGTTATATGTATGTATGTAGAAGACAACAATTACTTGAGTTCAGCAGTTACAGAATTTGGCTTCTTCTTTCTTTCCTTTCTGTTGTTTTTTAGTGTAAATTAATAATTTGCTGTGAGAATCTAACTATTCAAATATTATTATGCTATAAATAAAATAATAATATTAAGACTGGTTTTCAATACATACTATATGAACAAGAAAAACTTACTACGTCAATAATGTTAATTACTTGAAATATTACAAAAATTATGAAACATTAACGAAGCTATCAAATAAAAAAAACGCATATAGCTCAAGTTGAGGGGTCCTATACTGCCCACTATCACATTGGTCCAGGGATTTTATTACATCCAAGCACCAGACCGTACTTTAAAAAAAAAAAAAATAAAATAAAATAAATCGATGGGCATACTAATATAGACAGTATTAAATATGTCGAATGCAAGCATCACTAAAATTGTTCTGCGTAAATTCAGATAAATTAATAATAATATTTTCGTCCAGTAAAAAAATTCTGGGGAGGACCATCTTTGCTTCTTGGGGGGCCGGCCCTCCCTGGCCCCCTCTATTTCCGCCTATGGCCAATGCCACCGTACTCCACTCTATTCTCAGAAATTGTAATTGTAAATTTTCGAAAAGAAGGAAGAAAATTACCGTACAATTTGAGGTGGCTGTAACGAATTTCCTCTATGTTGAGTGGTACTAAAACAGATAAGGTAGACAAAATAGAGCCAGAGCTTCTTAATTCAATTTTAGTTTTAAATTCCTCCTAGAAGGCATGGAAAAGAGAATATAGAATTTTTGACATAACGGGTCAGATTGTGTCTTTCCACAACCAAAGTATTATAAAAGTTCACTTCTTATTTACGAGACTCGAACTCATTGCTCTGTGTGAAAAACAAGCGTTCCTTTCAATATTTTCAAAAAAAAAAAAAAAAAAAAAACAATAGACAGGAAATATCTGCATGTATAAAGGATTTCTGGTGACTAAAAGTACATATTACATAATTTTATGTAGCGAAGTTATATAAAATGACATTTACAATCATATATATATAGTATTAATATGCAAGTTAAAATTTATGGAAATGACTTTTCGGTTAAAAGGAAGGACATTTTAATTAAGTTGTAGGAACTTCGAGAAATATTATTGACAATACTGTGTGAGACTCGGAATGTATCTTTCGTGAAATTCCCACGCGTTACGTGCAACACTTGTCGATAAATAACCAGGAGGTTCTATCATCTAACAGCAAGAAGTAAATAAGGATTTTAATTATAAAGTATTTGAATCATATTATTATTAAAAGTACTTATGTATCCCAATTCCAAGGAAAGATATTATTTTGCTCGCGGGGGTATGTATGTGTCACACTGAGTCACAGAAAATGGCACTTAGTATTTGCAAGTTCAACTGACTTTCGAACTAATATGCATTTATGATATTAAAAGAAGTATGTCAAGGGATTGTCCAAATTACTCAACAAGCTGTGAACAATGGATATAAGACAGTTTTTAACGAATATCTGTTCTACCTTTTTGTATATAATACACCTATTTTAAACTAGAAGGTTAACTACTTTGAATGAATATTCATAATAATTGCGGTTATGCATATTTGTAACTTAAATTTAACGTGGTGTTCTAGTAGTTACACAAATTACAATTATGAGCACAACGCTCTCACAGGAAATACCCAAGATACTTTATACACTATCTACGTTAGAAAAACTGATTTTTCAAGTCTTTTATGAGAAAAATACTGTGAACTGAGAAATTATAACCTTTTCCATATTGTACAGGGATATTTTCCTGCGAGTACAAGTTTCTTTTGGAATGTGTTGAGAAATTAACACAGTCCGCAAGACAGTGGCGTACTTTATGGACTACCGGGCCTACCGGCAGCACTCCTAGAATATTATAAAATAAAGTTATAATATGCAAGTTATTATATATATATATATTAATCATCATCAGCTGCTAATATCTACTGTTTGTGGGAAGGTAACTCTTGGGCCGCGCTGTGATTATTTTCGCACACGACAGAATAAAGTCGCTTATAACTCAGGTACTATTAGTCCTACACTAACATCAGTATACATTTTTTGAAAGAATATAAAATGACGAAAAACTTTTAGAAGAAACATTTTTCCGAATTCGATCTTGTAAAGAATCTATGAGTAAAAAACTGACGTCACGCGCAACCAATACTGAGTAAAAATGAAAATGGGAAGAAAACCATTATACTTAACTCAAAAATGCACATGAATTAAATTGTAGAAGACAATTAGACTAACAAACTGAAAAGATTTAGATGCTCTAATGGTTACGGAGATATAGTGAATAATACAAACGGTTAAAGTTTCTGCGTTCTCCCCCTCCCCCTCCCCTCCTGTGAGGTGTTTTTCCGGACATCTAGCATTTTTGTGATCAGTGATGGGTATATATTCAAAAAATATGGGATGCCAAATTATTACATGATTTGCCCTTAGAACTCAATATTTAAGCTCCGATGCCTAGACTAAAACTACAGATATTTGGAATCAAGGTAGACATAAAGTTTGAAACTTAGATTTCACAATATTTCTGTTTCATTTTAATGCACATAGTACTGCGAAGTCCTTAAAAGGTAGTCACGATTTTACATCCAAATTAAGTTGCAACATAACTCTCGTTAGAAAACCCGAATAGGTAATGTGAATTTAAGGTTAACCCATACTTTAGAGATAGCATGAAAAAAATGCAAACAGCATAACCTGTGTGGCCGAGTGGGTTACGAGGCGAGTTAATACCTAGGTAAATGACATGCCTTCTACTCGGCATTTCCAGTCCATCTTTACCGTTTTAATCTGTTTTTTCTTTTTTTTAATTTTAAGAAATACATTTTTCTAAATCACGAATTACAATAGTACACACTACATGCGTGACAATTTATATTATGATAACCTATACTATGAGGTTTAGTAGAAAAAGTGCAGATATTCATTAATTATTACGTAGTAAGTTTCAATAGATTCAGTGCTTGATCGTGTCGTCTGTGAATGTTATGAAATATGAATTGGTTTAAATATTACAATGATCAAGGATGCTAATATAAATGTGATCAAAACTTGCGCTTCCAAAAGCCTTAAATTCACACGTAATGAAATAACATTTCTGCATTACGAACCTTTTTCAACTACTTTTAATAAGTGTTCTTGCTATTTATCTTGAGACAAAACCCTCCTCGAAAGGTTTGCTTTATTAGATACTGTTTCCACTATCAGATCCAGAATTGCATACGCCAAAACAGTTGAAAACTTTCTCATTCTTTTAACTTGGCTTGAGTTGACTTGAATTAATTTTTAGTTTAAAGTCTCTTTCAGCAGCGAGGCCATATGAGATGTGGGTCTACTGATTAACGTGAAATCCCAACCACATGAGTTCCCACTGGGAATGGAACTCGGGTTTCCCACACCTTAGCTTTATTTGAATTTGGACCCAAACGCTCCCAAGCGGATTTAAGAAGATACACTTGCAACCCCTGAGTTTATCAATGAATGCATTTTTTAGTAATTATATTAATTTTACTTTTGAAAAGGTGTAACCAATTCGGTTTTTTGTTTAAAATTTCCTTGATTTATACGTAGTCAGGTAGCGCATAGTTTTCATTTTTATATGTGGCAATATTAACTTTTAAGGTACCCTCTTTTCTGCCTCTTGACCAGCCTTATTGCTTTTAATAAATGTCAAATTACGATTTTTATAAACAAAGAGAAACTCTTCTACTCTTTTATCAATCTCCTGCTGAGTATTAATTGCTGAGAAGACTAACAGAAAGTATTATGTAATAATAATAATAATAATAATAATAATAATAATAATAATAATAATAATAATAATAATAATAATAAATTTTTACCCTTCTATTAAAATTACTGTAGGCTTCCCTGAAGCTGGATATGTTGTTTTTATAATATATAAAGAGACATCAAGCAGCAATTTGGCAAATATGATTTGTGTAGAAGACAAAAACTTGTTATCAGTTGTTTTACAAAGAACTAAACAAATGATCTTGTTTCTGTTTGTCTTTTTAAACACAATGTTACCACTTCCAAAGCACAGAAACAAGTAGAAAGTCACGGGATTCTTCGCCTAAGATCTGGCTCAGTGCTAAAATGAAGACTAGCATTCTGTCAATATATTGTGTAATTATCGATCAGTCAGACTCACAGTTTGTTTCCAAATGTTTGGTTATAACATAGGTTAATCAAACCACGTTGTTGTAGGTAACGGATGACTATCCAAAAGACCGCATTTTAGCCCCCGTAAAAGTCGGCTTCTGTGTAGTCAGGTCAGGGAGAACCTGATTTTGCAGTTCAGCCACTGGATGGAAGACAAATTAAATAACGATTAAGGCACATACTTTTGTCTTTTGTTGTGTATTAAACAAGTTCAAATAAAATTAATAAAGAATTAATTGAGATCAACTATATATCAAGAACGACTAGGTCCATTGAAAATGAGATACGCAATGAAATGGATATGAATGCAATAATAAAATATTTTGTCAAATTGAAAGCCGGAAAAAATTCTTTATAACATGAACCATGAGAAAATACTATGTAAATGTGCTTTTAATGAAGCATAGGACCATACCTCTTTATCAAAATCAAACCTGTGTTAATGTTAGACTTAAAGCTCATGAGTTTTATTCTGTTTCGACTTTTCTTTTTCAACTGTACTTGTCAAAATACACCTCAGGTATATATCTCAGTTGTGTCTTGTGCTTATTTAATTAAAAACAATGCTATTAATTATTAAAATTAGAAGTTTGTTGAGTATTAATCCACAGTCAATATATTAAAATTTCGCCATTTTTCGTTAATATTCAAAGGGAGAATATAGATATTGAAGAAATTTGCAACCGTAACATTTATTTGAAAAATTTTTGTCCATTACAACATTCTAATATGTTATTATCATTTAGGTGGGGGCGTGTAAATATTGTTTGCTTACACTTAACAAATGTCCAGAACCAGCCCTAATATTACGAATCATGAAATTGGAAGAGTTGATTATACGCTCCCCGTCCCTCCCAAGAAAAGCCCATTCCTCCATTTTTCTAAGAGCTCACCCGGACCACTTTTAGGGTCCGAAAAAGAGGGCATGTCCGACCTGCCACCAGGGCCGGTGCTAGCCAATTTGCCGTCCTATACAATAGCATCATTTGCTGTCCCGTCACCTTTTTCCAGAAAGAACGAAGGGGAGGGGAATAGCACCTGCACTCAGAAAGGCCTAAACATTACAAATTCAATCTCGTGTTTGTTTGTTTTATTTAAATAATAATCTATTATGTTAGTGAAAGATAAAGCAAAGAAACCTGCAGAGGAAAGATGGGAATCCTTTTTATAGAATTCAAAATGAAATGAAATCTTTGTTTTACGTCCCACGGTTAAGCCGGTTAGGCTAAAGGAGACGGTGATTATGAGAAATGAATGAAATAGTGGAATGAAGAAAGTGTGAGGAAACGAGAGAACCCCGAGAAATCCCACTCACACGGTGTTTGTCCACGACAAAGTTCACTTGGCGGGATCAGGGTTTGAACCCGGGACCCCATGCGCCAGAGGTGAACGCTCTACCACTGAGCCACCGCGGTCCCTTTATAGAATTCAATATCGAGCATCAATTTCAATATATCAGTTTGCAATTCCAATGCAACTAGCTCTTCTATCTTTATTTCTTGATGTTTCTTCTACGAATACATTGCTAATTTTTTTTTAAACTTGTTTCCACCTTCAATGATAAGGAACTTGTTTGTGACAAAGACAAGATCAGTTTTCATATTAAAACTGTGATAAGCAACTAAATGGAACAGTGTTCGCTACTGTTCGAGAATTGAGTTCTTGTATTTGACAACAATCAATCAATTCATGCTAGGATTTGTTTGATCATTTGCTTTAGCACTGTCCATGTGACCTTAAACTAATGCGATCTAAACCTGATTTATGAATGTGGTATTCAAATAGAAGGTCAGCTTAGTATATTTAACTACCATCATCATGAAGTCTGTTTTCAAAAAGAAATATTTATTTTAAATAATATAGTTATGACAGATTTTGCCCCTCACCTCGAAACTTGCTGCCCCGTGCAAATGCATGTGTTGCACAGGCAGAGCTGGGCCTGCCTGTCACGAATGGGGAGGGAAACACTTTTATCTTTATGTCTAGTTCAACGTCGATAAGCGTAGAAAATATAAACCTAGATCGAACATGATTCATAAAACTAGCGGAATTGCTTGAATCTGTGATATAGGCCTACTAATGACGCCATTCAATTACTTAAATTGAAAATACGTATTAATCAGCAGAATTTAGCAGTGCTTATGAATAAAATACTTATATTAAATGTCTTCAATAAATACGCTTCCTTTGCTGTTACATACTTTAATATGTTTATATTAACAATGACACATCATTTCCTCATCACTGTTTACAAGTAACATTCCGTTCCTAAGGAATGCAACAATAGAGTAAATCATTATTGTAATACCATAACAGTTCGATGATCTAAACCTCCCGGAAGTTTCATCAATCAATTTTGTACTGTATTTCCTGTTATCGAGAACCTTCTAGTTCAAGGCTATTGATCAAGCGGATTATGAGATCTATATACATACGAGTATTCCGCCATTACGGATATAACCTGTACGCAGGTACATAACCTGTTATTGTATTGTTATTTAGACGACTTCAGTTTCACCGTACGACGAGTAGTTGCGAATATAAATTAAATATAATATAAATTACAAGTGAATATAAATTAAAATTATATTTTTAAATATTGATTAAATACAATGTTTTAATATCTTGAAATATTAATTTCATTTGACCGTATAAACATTTTTTCGCTTGTCGAGTAATTTGGACAATCCCTTGACATACTTCTTTTAATATCATAAATGTATATTAGTTCTTTCCATAGATTTCAAAAGAAAAAAACTTTCTGGAAATACCTTACAGTGTATTTCAAACGAGAAGAATAATTTTCGAATTTTCATCCGAAAGTCAGTTGAACTTACAAATACTAAGTGCCATTTTCTGTGACTCAGTGTGACACATACATACCCCCGCGAGCAAAATAATATCTTTCCTTGGAATTGGGATACATAAGTACTTTTAATAATAATATGATTCAAATTCTTTATAATTAAAATTCTTATTTACTTCTTGCTGTTAGATGATAGAACCTCCTGGTTATTTATCGACAAGTGTTGCACGTAACGCGTGGGAGTTTCACGAAAGCTACATTCCGAGTCTCTCACAGTATTGTCAATAATATTTCAGGAAGTTCCTACAACTTAATTAAAATGTCCTTCCTTTTAATCGAAAAGTCATTTCCAGAAATCTTAACTTAGATATTAATACTATATATATGATTGCAAATGTCATTTTATATAACTTCGCTACATAAAATTATGTAACATGTACTTTTAGTCACCACAAATCCTTTATACATGCAGATGTTTTCTGTTTATTGTTTATTTGTTTGTGTGTGTGTGTGTGTGTGTGTGTGTGTGTGTGAAAATATTGAAAGGAACGCTTGTTTTTCACACAAAGCAATGAGTTCGAGTCTCGTAAATAAGCAGTGAACTTTTATAATACTTTGGTTGTAGAAAGATACGATCTGATCCGTTATGTCAAAAATCCTACAGTCTTTTCCATGAATTCTAGGAGGATTTTATAACTAAAAGTGAATTAAGAAGCTCTGGCTCTATTTTATCTATCTTATCTGTTTTAGTACCACTCAACAATGTTTTGTGGTACTAAAACATTTGTGCAGGGTATCGAAAGTTGTGAGGGGTACAATATTACAAGACACAGACACGACGTTATTCTGCACCTGAGTAAACAATAAATAATTTGCAATAGCGGAAGTCGTGCATCCTAGGAACACTTCTTATATTTTGAAAAGTCAGTATATTTGTGCTATGCTAAAGGAAAAAAAATAAGGTCCTGATAACCTGATATTTTAATTTCATACTGTAAAAGTTACGTGGGTATTGCAGCAATAACTAGGGCCAAAGCAATTTTAACCGAGCAAGTTATGTCGTCTCTTGGTACGGGAGAGATGGACATGTACCAAGGGATTAAATTATTGTACCTAGACACAACCATAACTCTAATGATAATCGATTATTGCTAACTAATTTGTTTGTTAAATTAAACAATGATAAATACAATACTGAAATCATAGTTTGCCTCCTCATTCTCAATAAGATGGGAATTTTTGCATTGACAGGTAACTTCGTAAATACAAGAAATATAAAGTTGCATAAAACAAATAATATTGCAGTTTTATCATATAATTTGCTGAAATAGCATGCAATGAGTATGGTATTAGGCATATTGGTTTCAAAAAATACAAATTCATAAATTTTAGGGCTACATCAAATAGCTATCATCATATGCAAAATATTGTTCCTTGGTACTTGGATCGCCCTATTTATAAATAAAAGTAAATTTAACGAAAGGAGCACATAATAAATTAAAATAATCAGAATGTAGAAGCAATACATAGGTATCTTAAATATGCTGGAACATTTACTTATTACTTTCTGGACCATTTACTTGTGTATAAAAAATAATTATTTCTTTGTTCGCAAAGCTTTGTGTAATTGAGCCACAATACTATTTATTTGTGTTTGTATTAGACGTAAGAGTAAACTGACTTTCGCTCAGAATTGCACGAGTAAAAAAAAATAATAAAAATAAAAAATAACGAATTTTCATAATTAGAGCAGCTTTTAAGTAGTTATTTAGTAGCAACAGAATATAGGACATATACAATTTTAAGTAAATTTCTGATGTAATAGATTTTCACTGAACTGTTACATGATAGTGTCGTGTTAGGAGAACTTGAAGAGATGATAAAGAGTACGGGCTAAAGGGGACTCAGAAGGAAATATAAAACATATTATAACAAGGTCTTCTAAAACATTCTTCCAATTTTCAGAACTAAGGGTCCATGGCTCCTCCCAGGAAAATATCCTAGTTACGCCAGTAGTTACCAATGTGACAGCTAATTGCTTCTTATTTTAATTCACTGTTTTTTAAAAATAAAAGTCCCTACGTTTCCTATCAATTTACGAAATCCGTCCCTACGCTCAGAAAAGTGTCTGAATATCTCTACATTTAAGGACATATCCCTGCAGTTGGGAACATTGGCTCCTCACCAAAGTACGCAGTGAGCTGAAAACGATATGTTTCTCAATGTTCAAATATTGTTGCTGTTCTTTTGAATGCAAATGCAAGTGTGTATATGATTTTAGCGTAGGTCTTACAGTGTATAGAGTAGCTGCCAATATTACGGAAAAATTTAGAGAACGTTAATCTAAAGCTAAAATCAATAAGAAGTTAGAAAACGTGAGGAAGGGCTGTCGAGAATATAGGATGAAAATAAATGTTAGAAAGACAAAAGCCTTGTTGCTTGGAACGAAGGGGTCGGTGTGAAATATAGAAGTAGGAGGGGAGAAACTACAACAGGTGAATAGTTTACGATACCTGGATAGTATTATTAGTGATGATATGAAGCGTGAACGTAAAATAAAAGCAAGGATAGGAATGGCGAAAGAAGCCTTTAGGAGAAAGAAAATGCTATTTTGTGGGACTTTGAATAAAGAGTTGAGAAAAATATTTATAAAATGCTTCGTTTGGAGTATTGTGCTGTATGAGTCAGAAACATGGATACTACGCAAAAATGATGAACAACGACTGGAAGCTTTCGAAATGTGGGTATGGAGAAGAATGGAAATAATTAGCGGGATCGACTGGAAAACGAATAAGATGTTAGAAACGGTGGGTGAAAAAGAACAATTTTAGATATTATTAAGAAGAGGAAGAGAAACTGGTTTGGACATTGGGCAAGAAGGAACTGTTGCGACATTGGACAAGAAGAAACTGTTGGGCAGAAAACGCTTGAAAGTAGCTGAAAATATCACATATAGAACAGCTGCTGGAAATAAGTTAGTAAATGATTGCCTTCATTGAGAGCCCTTCTCCAATTCTCCTCATTCCAACATCTTTTTTCTTTCTGAAGGAGAGAAGATCTTGCTTGTCACAATGAGTATGTACTGAAATTGAAATGGAAACATTTGAGAAAGTTAGAACCTGACCGGGGTTTGAACCCGGGTCCGCTGAATAGAAGTTCAATGCGATAACCAGTTACCTACCGCGTCACTTCATCTTTCACCTAAATTATTAGCTAGTTAAAAACATTGCATGTAAGACTACACACAAAATACTCGTACTAATATTCATATAAGGAGACATTCCTTAAGTGTCACAATGACTTACTCGAGGTTTCCTTCTTTAACTCAAAAACAAGTAATATAGTTCTCCGTCAATGAAGAAAACATTACGAAACGTTCTTCAAGATGAGACTCCCTCATCGTTTTTAACTGGTCCCGATTTACATTACTGCAATTCTTCCTCACCGTAACTTCTAATTTCTAAAGAAGAAAAGCCGGTAGACATTATTTTCGCATTCTTTGAATTGCACCTACACGTGTAGAAATAGTGTGTGCTGTGTTTATCTAACATAACTACTAGTTTATTTTCTTATCTTTGTCTGCGGAATTGATGGCAAAGTGTGAGAGCAGAGAATTGTCAATTACAATGACCCGGGTTCGAATCCGGGCGTGGCATTTATTATTTTTTCTTTATTGGAAGGTATTGTTTACGTAATGGTAAGTGTAATTCTGTTATTCCTTTATTATTATTATTATTATTATTATTATTATTATTATTATTATTATTATTATTATTATTATTATTATTATTATTATTATTATTATTATTATTATTATTGCAAAGTCGAGACTTCGCTACATATTTTATATTTTATGAATTTTTTGATTGGATTTCACGTCTTTTTAATAATTTAATAATCAACACACTCAATTGAAGGGAACTTGGCGGAGGGAAATATCATCCTGTTGCTTTTTATTTGTTTACTTGCATGGTACACCGAGCCTGGATACTACATTTCACCTTTCTATACCTACGGGAAGTACCGTAAAGGTTTTGATGATCATAAGAGAGTAAGTGAATAAGTGATGAGATCAATGAACTTTGCGTATTAACAACATTTAAAGTATCAGGTTGTCGGAAAAGTCATGACGTATTTCGGTAAAATATGACAAATGATGATTTGTGGATATACTAGAGTTATTTGAATCATGCAATAGTGTCATGAATAGCTAAGATGTTGAGTGTTTTGTGTATTAATATTGCTCTTTGTTTGGTTTGGTTTTACAGATTTGACAACATATAGAAGAGGGAAGACCAAAAATTGCATGTTCTCCATATTTTATTGTTTTACTTCAGGCAAGGGAAGAACACGCGAATAGTGTTTGTGCTTTTTACTGTCCTCAACGTTTCTGTGTTTTTGTCCCTGTTCTTAAAGAGTTACTGGAAAAACTGTAAAAGTGAGTAAAAGGACATTCCATGTCAAATCAACAAGTCATCAGATTTCACCATCTCAGATTTTTGTAATAAAATTATGTACAGATTTATTACAGTGGAAGATGAAAAAATTCCAAATATTACCTCTCTCCTTCTGAAAGTATTCCCATACAGGGTGTTCAAAAATGTCAAAAAGGGCATTTTTCAGTTACAGTGATTACTAAAAATTGTCATAAAATCTTTAATATGTGCACTAGAGACATGGAACAAACACTATTAGAAAGCTTAAAGATTGCTCTATAAGTTGTATTAAATTTAAAAAAACCTGTAACATAAAAAGTAACAATTGAAAAATTAAAATTAAAATGTGAATTTTGAATTTCGCATAGAAATCCCCATGCTGTAAACGTCGCCAACACCTAGCGGCCCACTTGCCGGTAAATGTCGATCGTCGCTATAGCGACGCAACGAAGGGAAGTAACGTGTTTGGACAAGAATTTATGAATAGATAATGGCTAAACACGACCCTACTGTATGGATCAAAAATGAGTTCCAAGGAATTGTTCCTAGCTGTGCACAAATTGCAAATAGTGATCGAACTTACAACGTTAGTCACGGGAATAATCCTATTTAAGATGTCATCTCACCTTTCTACCTAGAAGAAGGCGAAACAAAATGCATTACTGTCATCAGCTAACAATATTTATGTTCCATTTCTTGTTGGCATAAAATGATAATTCTATCTCTAAAATCCACAAACGTAATAATATTATTGCGTTCATGTGTAAACCTAAGAAACATCTGACATACTGTATATCTTTTCTGTTAACATGAATACCTTCGACTATGTTACTTTTTCTTTCCTTCTGTGGTAATAATAATAATAATAATAATAATAATAATAATAATAATAATAATAATAATAATAATAATAATAATAATAATAATAATAATAATAATAATAAAGGAATAACATAATTACAATACCAATTACATAAACATTATTTTCCCATTTAGAAAAATTAATAATTGCCACGACGAGATTTGAACCCAGGTAGCTGCAATGGGAGTTTCCTGCTTTCACAATTTTTTAAAACAAATCGCCCCAACCTCATGTCCTTTCGACGTATTCCAAACATTACAAGGACACGAACTCAGAAATACTGAGGACAGTTAAAATTCCGACCTTGCTCTTCATAGGAATTCGAACCCCTAGTGGATTGCGCCTCATGATCAGAAGCCGAACACCCGAGATCACTCGGCTAGTGCCACCGGCTCAATTTGCTACAAATTCCTCATATGAATATAAGAAAATAAACTAGTAATTATGAAACATAAACATAGAACTGTCTATTTTTACACTTGATACAATTCAAAGAATGTGAAAATAATTTCTTTCGTCTTTTCTTCTTTGGAAATTAGAATTTATGTTAAAGGCGAAATGTGATGTAAATCGGGAGGATCCCAGCAATCGATGACCAGCGCCGTAACTTAGATTTTTTTCTGGGGGGCAAGCATTAATTTGGTTATTTTGGCCCCCTAGAAAAAGTTGCTTTTCTAATTCTCAACTTTTAATCTTTATGGCCTCCCCGGAGCCTGTGGGCCCTCTCGCACGGCCAGGTCTGCGGTTTCGTTAGTTACTCCCTGGGCCCATTCCATACATGACAAAATTACTAAGGGGACAATATTGATAAATCTCAAAGCCATACGAATAAATATTATTTCTAGAGCCCCTAATAGTAGACGTTTTTACTGAAATGGGTTCACGATTCATTTTTGTTTTATTTACCTTTTGTGTGCTGTTTTGTTTATGTAATGTAGCGACCCTATTTGATGCTTCATTTCTAATTTCATGTTCGTATCGTATATGGAGTAAGAAAATTTTGTCTCAAAATGGCCCCCCAAGAACGGCGGGGAGCTTCTCTGGGGGGCAGTTGCCCCCTGCCCCCACAAGTTATGGCTTTGCCGATGACGTAGCCTCAACTTGAAGAACGTTTCGTGATATTTTCCTCATTGAGGAAGGTCTATATTACTTGTTTTTCAGTTAAACAAGGAAATCTCGAGTAAGTCATTAAGACACTCACACAAGTTGCTTATATTTTCTTGTTTATATTTTTATTTATATTTTGTTTATATTTGTTTGTTTTTGTTATGAGTATCTTGTTTATATTTTTCCATGAAACGATTTTAACTAGGTATTAGTTTGGGTGGAAGGTTAAATGGCATGGTAGGTGAGTGGTTAGCGCATTGAACTTCTATTCGTTATACACGGGTTCGAATCCCGGCCAGGCTGAAACTTTTCAAGTGTTCTTGTTTCAATTTCAATTTCAATGCATACTCAGTGTGACAAGCAAGATCTTCTCTTTCCTAGAAATAAAAATGTTGGAATAAGGAGAATCTGAGAAGGTCTGTCAATGGAGACAGTGGTTTACAAACTTATTTCCAGCAGTTGTTCTAGATTTAATATTTTCGTCTACTTTCAAGCATTTTCTGATTCATATGTGCTAAGTGTTTTTATTTCTTTGAATATACAGTATATAATGAAATAATACATTACATACACAGCAATATTGAGCTTAACATATGATGGTCATTCTTCATTGGACAACACGCTCTGAACCAGAAAGATTTATCTCAGAATGGAGAAATGTTTTATGCATCATCTACTCACAATTTTACTTGCATAAAGACTTGACTCAGTGCTACCAACTGCTGTCAGTGCCGATAAAAGTTATGTGTAAGTTGGGTTGCATCTGTCTAGGCGTTCTCACAACTGCAAATGACCTGGACCCCAAGTAATGGAATTAGAACACTTAAGAGGGGAGATAATTTTGTGAGTGGTTGTACCTAGGTATTATCTAATAATATAGGCCTACTGTTCATTGTTTGTGATATGCTGTTCATTGCTAGTCATTTTTTCTAAGAATATGCCTCGCAATCAATCAGAAGATGTATTATATCGTGAGGAAGAACATTACACATTTCACTGTATCGTATGGGACTATGTCATACAAAAAACAACAATACAAAATAAAAAATAACCTAAAAAACAGAAGGAAAAAGAAACATTCCTTTAGGGCCATTTCTCTCTTCTCTTTCCTTTAGTGCCCTTTTTCAGTTGTAGAGAAATAGTTTATGAGATTGCTAAAAAGAAAGGCTCGCGTAGAGATTCTAAAATCAGAGAAGACGACAATTAAATGTAGGTTGTTTTGGGTTTTAATAAAGTTAGAATGTATGGTGTTAGAAATGTGAATAAACATTCGTCATCTTTCATTATCACATCTCATTTTCATCACTTTTTAAATTGAGTTTATTATGATATTTGTTCCTTACTAATAACATTACTGATTTTAGTGATAAAAGTGTCTGGGACTATATTAAGAGAAAAAATCTGATTTTTAGTCTAGAAAGTCCGGAGAAGCGAAATTTTACAGGTTTGTACATCACACATAAGATTTTCTGTACCAGGCTGCATACATGATTATTGCTTATCTGGACTAATATGTACAGCTGCAAATAGAAGAAAATAATGTGTGTACTTCGTCAGTATCTGCAGTATATAGAAAATTATAGTTATGTACTTTGATATACATTATTTGGTTGTGTACGAACCCTACACAGTCCGGAAGATCTGTACTACAACATGGATTTTCTCAGTAGTGTTATTCTACCTTTTTAACAACCGGTTCTCTCTCTCTCTTATATATATATATATATATATATATATATATATATATATATATATATATATATAGAGAGAGAGAGAGAGAGTAGATGCATGCGTAGATGTGTAGATAACTCTTTTAGGAAACAAAACGTAGAAGATAGACAAAACGAATCTTTTACTCGACGTCACAAGTTACAAGTAGACCTACACAACATCCTAATATAAAGTGATGTGACAAAATTAGGTAGCACTGCGAATATCTTGGAAAAAAATTATCCAAGATTGGTGGTTGTCAAAAAGTATTGGACAGATTTTAATTCAGCAATGGATCAACAATTCTTGATAATCGTATATACAGTATACGCGTTTGAAATATGAATAACCCTCACCACTACAGTCATGTGCACCCAATTCCCATTCATTGATATCTGAGCATTTGAGATTAAGAAATAAACGCTTATACCTTGTTCTGAAAGATCATATGTTTAACCCTGTAGCTGTAAGAATTTGTAAGATCAAAGATATTTAAACTAAAATTAACTGTTCCTGGGTATAACTGTGTAAAATTTACTGTTATGTCTGGGTAATAAACGTTTCTGCGAACTCAAAATATTTTAGCAACCGGTTCTAGCTATCGGTGCGAACCGGCTGAATAGCACCACTGGATTTTCTACGGTTACAGTTCTACTGCCGTGACAGGATCAGCGCCAGGAAAGCTGCCTGTAGCAGGACGAATTAAGGAGTTCTATGTAATAAGGGCCCATAACAGGAAACCATGTTTTGAGAAAATTGCGTGTAAACATTTCAAACATAGATATATATTTTTTTATTTAACATTTGTACAAGTGAACCCTACAAGAAAAACATTGATTTATTCTTTTTCTTCTACAAAATACAAAGAAATTAACAGTTTGTTTCACTATAACATAAATATGAATGTTTTTAAAGAGGCTTACTTCGGCCCTCTTTTACAGATAATGACTTAGCAGATTCTTGCGTATATGTATCGCAGCAGTCGTGTGATACACTTTGTGAAAATGAAATGAGAAACATAATTGTAAAGTAAGGAACACAGTATAAAGTGAAGAGATTAATATATGTGTAACAATAGTACATTATCGTACATTATCGAGAAATGACATGTAACAGGACTGGGCACTGGAATCAGTCCATGCATTACGTAGGGCTGGTAAAACATACTCATGAAGGTCATCTTCTTGTAATATGCCATTACAGTCTAATGTGAAGATGTTTTTAATAGGAGGGTGCCCGAATTTTTTTGCACCGACTGTACTTGACGTTTAACAAAAAATTTCTGGCTGTTCATATAATTCGTAATTTTGTTTGTTATTCTATTTCAAATTAACATGGAAAGCTGTAAAATATTCATTAGGAATCATAGTTTTGGGAATCAATATCTTTATTTATATATTAAATTAGTTATAAGTCTTGTATATGGATATGTAAATGGATTATTACAATTCTTACGGTGTCAGTGCGATGTGGTGTCAGTCAGTGGACGGAACTTTTCCAATAAATAACCAATCTAAAATTCAACAGAATTTTCAGGACCACCCTTCACCTCTCTTTCAGATATCTAGGTCCTTCTGAAATCTAGTTTAATCCAGATTTTACCAAATTTTATTCGTTTCAAAGCCCCACCGCCAAAAATGCTTTGTTTTGATTGGAGGATTCACCCACGCTATGATGTTAGAGCGCGATTACTACGTCTCATGTCTAGGATTTTGCCGAAGACAGTGAACCCTGATTTTCCCAGCTCAGAAAAGTAGGAATTAACTAGAAAAGCTGCATTAAGAAGGTAAAACTAATGTAATAGTTGAATAACTATCATCCAGGAAGCCACGGAGCCATAATTTACTCAATTTCATAGTAAAAAACCGGACTGAAGAACTGAAATAGGAAGTGTAATTTAGTGACGCCATGATTTCATCTACCGATCGCTATGGACAGGATTCAGAAGTAGTGTGATTTCCGCTTTTCTTTTCCTAAAACCGGTTCTGAAGATTAGTGTTTCCCCTGATATTTTCACCTTCCAATTTTCCTGCTAATTGAGGGTTATAAGTAGTGCTGTTGAATTTTTGTGACATTTGCGGTTTTCGGTTTTTGAGAAAACCGGTTTTCTGAAAACCGAAAACCGCAAAAGCGGTTTTCAAAACCGAAACCGCAAAAGCGGTTTTCAAAACCGAAACCGCAAATGCGGTTTTCAAAAACCGAAACCGCAAAAGCGGTTTTCAAAACCGAAACCGCAAAAGCGGTTTTCAAAACCGAAACCGCAAATGCGGTTTTCAAAACCGAAACTGCAAAAGCGGTTTTCAAAAACCGAAACCGCAAATGCGGTTTTCAAAACCGAAACCGCAAAAGCGGTTTTCAAAACCGAAACCGCAAAAGCGGTTTTCAAAACCGAAACCGCAAATGCGGTTTTCAAAGCTGAAACCGCAAAAGCTCTTTTCGAAACTGAAACCGCAAAAGCTCTTTTCGAAAGCGAAAGCCGCCCGAAACCGTGTTTGCGGTTTTACAGGGTGTCTACTGGTCATGAAAGTCATGAAAGTCATGAAAAAGTCATATATTTTACTTAGTGGTCATGAAAGCCATGAAAAAGTCCTTTATTTACCCAACTGGTCATGAAAATCTGAAATCTCAGAGTATATTTTTATACCTCATACTGCATGTACTGAAACAGTTGTCAAGATGTCCATTTTTGTGTTCACTTTTTTTTTTTAAGTTTTGATGTGATACTAGTATGCAGACTGTGAGAAAAAATATTTGTAAAAGTACCCTTGAAAAAGAGAAGAAAGAAGGCATCAGACCCCATCCTGGATGAAGGTACTATTATGAACAAATTCAGTAGGTCTTATCAGTATGTGTATGTACGCTAACTTCAAATATGACACGATGGAAAAGAATTATATATTTACGTAATCAGTCTTTTCTTGTAAAGGAAAATTATAAATTTAGAATTCAGAGTACATAAAATGCAGATAAAAAACCTAGCTGAATGTAACGGGACTGTTCACAAGATTTTTTTAAATCTATAAAACCTGGTAAGCCTTAAACCCATACTTGAACCGCAATTAAAAATTTGTTTACTGCCTTTTAAATTGCTCTTGCATTTTAAAATTAGTTGTCAGATAATCGACATTATGTACATTAGAAAAACAAGAACATAATGTGATCTTCATCTTAACCGATGCACCACTAATGGTAGGGGTTTATTATTACTAATGGTAAATTTTTATCGCCATGGTCATGAAAATTTGAACAAAAAGGTCATGAAAAGTCATGAAAAAGTCATGAATTTACTTTCTGGTATTCCAGTAGACACCCTGTTTTATAAGGGATTGTCCTTTTCAAAGCAGAAACAATGTTTGCTGTTTTTAATTACACCTTTTAACAATTGTGAAAGCATCTATCGATCGAGACAAATGTATTGATTTATATGTGTGTTTTAACTTTTTTTTTATTTGCTCCAAGGCTATTATTGTAATATGTGCAGCACAGTGCGAAAGGGATAGTTCGATGGTTGTACAAGTGACAGCTAAATTAGGGTTGCCATATTTTAAAATCAGAAAAGTGAGGGGTTCTGAACCGTAAGTATTGATGTGAACTTCTGTGTTACAAATACTGACCTGCGATCCTTAGTACTTTTTTTTTTTTTAGTTATTTCTTTGATGACACTTCCAATGTACTTTTCGGCTGCAGGGAAGCAAACTGGACCCCACCTGATTTTCATATATGTTGTAAATTAGACCACAAGGAACACAAATCTGAAGGAATTTTGACATTTCGAATGTCGGAACTCGAGATATTCGAACATAAGTTGACCATGGAAGCAAACTGGACGCCACCTGATTTTTATATATTTTGTAAAGTAGGCCACGAGGAACGCGAATCTGAAGAAATTTTGACATTTCGACTTCCCGAACTCGAGATACTAGAACTTATACAGTAGTTTTATGTAATATGTATAAAAGTAACGAAGAAAGTTCTGTCGCTTTTTGACCTATCACTTAGAGCATCGATATGTCACCTAAGACGTACCTGGAAGATCAAAAATAGTACCCATCAGTATCAATGACCTTCTGCCAACGTTCGGGTTGGGCATGGATTCCTTCGCGGTAGAACTTGGTTTACCGTGAAGCGAAGAAGGTATCAAGTGCATTTAGCACCTCTACTACGGAGTTGAACTGGAGTCCTTTAAAGTGAGTGTCCAAGGAAAGGAACAGGTGATAACAGGACGGTACAATGTCCGGACAGTATGGCGGATGCAATAGTGTTTCCCATCCAAAGCGTAGGATAGTGTCCCGGCTCATTCTAGCTATGTGTGGCATAGCGTTGTTCCGTAACGAGGGAACCCCTTAGCGATTGAGAAGTGCTGGCTCCAGGGTTTTGAGTTTTTCTTGAACACGACTCAACTGCTGACAGTACGCAGTTGCATTGATGTTCTGCTCTGACCACCCGGTAGCAGTTCCCGATGCACGATGTCGTGAGCAGTCCACCAAACACACAGGAGGACTTTCTGCTGCATTGCTGATTTCAGCTGTTTTGGAACCGGTTCGTGGGATTTTAACCAATGATGACGACGCCGTGAAGCCCACTTCTCAACACATGTCAACACCCTGTCCAGAAATGGCTCCTTCCTCAGACGAGACAGCAAAGAATCACAGGTGTCTGCACGCGTAGCCTTCTGGCCCGGAGACAAATCATCTGGGACACATAGACCCAACTTGTAGTGCTTCCCAAATTGATGGAGGTGCTGGAGAATGGTTTCTCCATTAACATTGAATAGTAAGACTATTCATGGCTTTGGATTAATTGTTTTAACAAAAGAGACACTGACCAAAGCTTAAAACTTTACTTTATTTTAAATTATAATTTGTAACTGTTTCAATTACAATTTCAATTAAATTATAATTTGTTATAACAACATTTATATATATGTCTGTATTTTCATTAATTTCGATCGTGTCTGAAGAAGGATATGCTAGATATCCGAAACAGTTACAAATTATAATTTAAAATAAAGCAAAGTTTTAAGCTTTGGTCAGTGTCTCTTTTGTTATAACATTGAATGTTAGCCCCAGTTCCTCACATGTCTGTCCACTGTTCGGCACCCTCACGAAAGGCCTGAGGTATCTTCCGCCCCGCTGCAGTGGCGTTTGATCCAAGTTTGAACTCGTACAGCATACACGCCCTTATGACGCTCTGTGGAGGTTCCATATTCACTCCGTCCTTACACAAGTTCACGTTGTAACTGAACTGCCACAACCAGGTAGAATGTTGGATATACCCACACCAACAACTGACCTTCGCCTTATCTCCATTCGCACTCAACTCACGGTATGAGGGTCAATTGAACATAGACCTCCACAGAAAGCGACAGAACTTTCTTGGTTACCTTTATGTGTCTCACAGGACATATGTTTCGTATAGAGAATATTGTGTTTTTTCATATAGATAGATAGCGTCTATATTAAACTTTAAGTTTTAATATCTCGAGTTCCGGAGGTCGGAATGTCAAAACTACTTCAGCTTCGTGTTCCTCGTGATCTAGTTTACAAAATATATAAAAATCAGGTGGAGTCCGGTTTACTTCCGTGGTCACTTTATGTTCGAATATCTCGAGTTCCGAAACTCGGAATGTCAAATTTCCTTCAGATTCTTGTTCCTCGTGGTCTAATTTACAAAATATATAAAAATCAGGGGAGGTCCAATTTGCTTCCCTGCATCCTACGTTTCAAACGAAACAGTTTTCCAGAGTGTACGTTTTGCTTCAAACTGAGTTCTGCCCTGGCTAAGAAACGTAAATTCGCTTCTATAAGAGTCTTGAAATTGTCGTTCGGCATTCTTTGTAGCTTGTGAAGGCACGAATAATTCAAGTATGTTTGTTACAACATCTACAAACGAATATTCATTCGTATAGAACGTCCAATACATTACATTAAAAACACATGGACTACATAAAGAAAACCATTGTGCATTAGAGCAGATCTCTTATTAGCAAATGATTCTGCACACGTGCACTGCTCAGATAGCCCAGAGCCTGAGCCTGAGCGCGAGTCCAAATTTAACTCATTCGCGATTGAGATTGTCAGAGATGTAGCGGTTTACGTTGAATATACCATACCAACACTTTATCAACTAAGTCCTCTTAGATTTTTCTCCAATCCCAAAAAGCGGGTGGTTTTTCGTGATTAAGATATGTTTAAGCGGGAGACGAATATAGAATCTGAAAATCGGGTGGTACCCGCTAAAATAGGGTAATAAGCCAACACTAAGCTCAATAGAAATAAGGTATATCCCTATTTAAGATCACTACACATGCAACTTATGAAATTCAATTTGAAATATCATCCACTTAAACTGACATCTTTTATATTATTATTACTCTTTCCCCTTGTTTTTAAAAATAGTACTGCCACTCTTTCTTTTGTTAACAAAAAGGCACCACCTCCCTTTCTTAATAAAAAAGAAAGAAAAGAAAGAAAAAATCTCTATCTCAATACACAATTTTATTGTTGATTTGTTGCCACTGCGATAAATGTGAATGTTGTGGTTTTGCATGTGTTGACTGGCTTCTTATCGCAAGTCCCAGACACCTGCAGTAGTTTATACGTGAAGGAAACACCGATCATATTTTATTCTGTATTTTTTTACTTCCCAATAACGATAGCCGTGCCTCTTTGAGAAATTGCAACTTATTTTTTTATTCTGCCAATTGTAAAAGTATATTCACCAAGAATTTTCCTACACTTTAAGACATTTTAAGAAAAAAATACCTTCTTTTCCTTCTGCAAATTTTGATCATTTTTTCCCTATGCCGAGGGAAATTTCCCTCCATCTGGCAACTGTGAGCCGGAGTGGGGAAAGATTCTTCGCTGTTTTCTCGTCGTTACTTAATATTAGTGTGACATTTGCGGTTTTCGGTTTTTCAGAAAACCGATTTTCTGAAAACCGAAACCGCAATACGGTTTTCAAAACCGAAACCGCAAAAGCGGTTTTCAAAACCGAAACCGCAAAAGCGGTTTTGAAAACCGAAACCGCAAATGCGGTTTTCAAAACCGAAACCGCAAATGCGGTTTTCAAAACCGAAACCGCAAAAGCGGTTTTCAAAACCGAAACCGCAAAAGCGGTTTTCAAAACCGACATTTCGGTTTTATGAAATTTCACTTTTTTCAAAAACCGGTTTTCGGTTTTTTCAAAAACCGATTTCGACAGCACTAGTTATAAGACCTGTCCATATATAGATTTGTTTATGTAGGTAGCGAGTGATTCTTTTTTTAACATATATGGCGGTATTCAATTTTGGCGTTGTTAAGATAGGTAGAATAATGCACGTGTAAATTTGCAGGGAGGGCTCCTGTCTACTCCCAACTTGGGGGTACGGCTTCCAGCAGGGATGGGTTGAACGTATAGTTATCATAAGGTTCTTTTCCCTTCAGGAAAGGGGCATATATTTCTCAATAAATAGTTTAGGTATTAACTAAACAGTTTAAGAATGTGATTCAGTGAATACAAGAGCCAATTGGCCCTGTTTCTTTCTTTCCCTTTCCTTTCGTAAACCGATAGAGCCGATTTTTAAAGAAAATGGTGAAATCTGAATGTTGTTTATGTGAGTAAGTAGTAATGATTAATATGTATTATAACATGTATTAATGTAGTGTGTAGTATGGATGTGGCATGTATGTGTTTGAAATGTAGTATTATTAGTAGTGATTGTAGTTAAGTGATGAAAGAGTGTGTGAAATAATGAAGTATGGACAGTGTATCATTCGTATTCGATCAATAGCTAAACGCAACATATCGATCTATAGTAATATCAGAAAATGAGAGTGTCATAGCATCAAAATTTCCGTGTACAAGGTCACATTCGGTGGTTCAAGGGTTGATCATATCGTCGCTAGCCCCCTAGTGTCAAAAGTCAGTACTAACCGTCATTCTTATGTCGATGCTCTTAGTGATTTAGTTTCCATGGAATTGACTTTTCTTTTCGAAATAAAACCTAGTAAATATAATTCCCAGCCCAAATGCATATACAGTTAGGTTAAGTGATCCAAAATTAATATTTTCCGAAAATTACAACATTCTACTTAGTCTAGAAATCGAAATATTTAAGTAAATAAACAATACGAAAATTCTTAACAGAAGTCAGGCGATATGATGCTAGTTTTTCGCTTTGAAATTATATTAAATGTTCATTTTTCTTTCCTTCTGTGGCTGCAGAATAATTTCATTGTTGTCAGAATTTTATAAAATTAAATAATATCGTGGAGAACTCTACTTTCTGTGAACATACATATTTTTTTTACATGAAGCTACGAAGTATAACATAGTATTGTTTGCGTGGTAAGGGAGTCTTGAGTTCGAGGGATGTTTTGTGTGGTGGCCGGAACATGAAATGTTGGCAATGATTTATAGATTTAGAAGTATATGACGAAGTGTGCATATAGTCTGGGTGTAATTAAAGAAATAGGGTGTTTATGAAATACGACGTCGTAATAAAAGAATAAATTGATAGTATGAATATATTGTGAAACGAAATGAATGAGAGGACACCCATATACATAGATATATATAAGCCCAGTTTATGATTAGTCACGTTTCGGTAAAAAAAAATAGATATATATATATTTTTAAGGATTATGTGTAGCTATCCACATCTCGGGTTCTGGCCCCTACACCGGAGCATCCTGCGAACATGTGGGTGAGATATTGCTGGACTATGTTAGGGCTTAATAGCTTAATTTGTTATTGCAGTCGTATTCGTTCATAATAATCTCGTTTAATAATATTTGTAGCATCATATAATCGCTGACTGGACATATTTAATAATCAATTATGTAAACACAATAGTTGTTACATAACGGGGCTGTAGTGAATTATATTTTTCGGTCGGTTTTAAAATAGAATATCCTGCTCCGTGAGATTTTCTTTTCTTCACGTTACCTACTCGGGCTAGCTTACAATATTTATGGAGGCGACAGCTCTGACAGGGTTACGGAAACAAAACAATTAGTTATTGAAATTTATTACCGTACCCGGGCATCGACCCCTCCCCCTTGAATATTTTCGTTTTCTTTTCTCAGTTTTCAAACTAGATAGTGATGGAAATTAATCGATGCCTCAGAATTTAGCGCATTCTGCGAAGGGGAGCTTTCGGTGAAGTTTGGCAATAGAAATCACCGATCCAAAATCCAGTTTATTTATTTTTTTATTATTTTGGCAAATCCATAATTAGGGTCTCTCTTATTTCATTGCCTTCGGTCTAATTTTCGTACTTTCCTCTAGATCCTGTCTCAATTTTCGGAGAGGTCGGATATTTTTTTTTACTGTTTTAGAAATTTCAAAATTTAGGGCAATGACATCTTGCCCTCTCCCCTTTCTCTCTTTCGCCTGTTGGTTTGGGCCGGATACGGTCACTAAATAATAATTTTACAAGCAATAACTTGTGAAGTTATTATTTACAAGACACAGACTTGCTTCTTGGCACCAGGTGTTTCCCCTTGAGTCTACGTATTTGAGTAGACCACCCTTTTGGCATATTAAGAATATTTTGGCTATGGATTTGTTGAGAGCGAAATTCGACTTCTATCTTTGTAGCGTTAGTTATTTCTCACTTAAGTCTTTGGCGCCCCTATTCACGTCTTCCTTCTTCTCTATCTCTCTCTCTGTCTTCATTTCTTCAAGTTTTTTTTTAATTTCAACCTTCCCCCCCAGAATTTGAACTTGTCGCTTACAATTTATTTAACGTACAACTCTGATCTGAAATTACCAGCTGAGATGTTGCTAGACACAATTCATGGATAGAGTAGATAATGATTGGGTCCTCCATCACATTTTGACCTATTGCCAAAATGAATAACGACTTCATATTTGACGACACTTCAATTACGTTCTTTCACCGTCGTCCCTCTAAGTTTTTTTAATCCATTGGTCACTTTCCTTCTGTTTTGGTTTTCGTTTATCTTGTAGTTAACCTGGGCCCAGAAATTGTATTTTGGTTTATCTATTTATATCTTTAGGAATGTTCTGTGTTACGTGCCTGCCTCACAAAGTTTTTTTTTATGATTCATGCACGAATTGACTATAGGAAAGTTGAAATTTATAGACGCGCGGTATTAGGTAAGAAAAAAATCAATTCTTTTTCATATGTAATGTCGGAAGTCATTTGTTTTTTTCTTGTACAATGTTTGCAACCTTTTCTGAAATTATTGTTGGGGTTATTACTTAAAATGTGTGCGCGATTATTAAATATGAATATATATAGAGAGAGATAGATAAATGAATACGTCGAAATGTACATGTGCTTAGTATGTGAATATGATGTTAAAGTAAAGTATGATATTAAATGTATTATATGGATATATGTAAGAGCGCTCGTGTCTGTCCCCCCAAACGTGTATTGGTTGCTATGGTTTACCAGTAAGTTTTCCGACGAATATAAAATAAGAATATAGATTTTTGTCAAGAATACCGCCGTGCACTCAAATAATTTTCCTTTCTTCTGAATAGCTGTAAATCATAACCTATGTAATTATTTAATGGCATGTATTAAGAAGTAACGGCAGGTCTAAATGTAACCCACATCATAATGAATATTATCCCTGAACTACCAACCTAAAACCATTGTGGAAAGTGTACCTTTAATCCCTCTCACCTGCATATGTATCCTGTGACTTGACCAGTGTTTTTTTTATCCTCAATGTAAATCATCATACTCCTTACACCTGTGGAAGATCGTCTTAAATTCGAACCATATATACATATATACAAAAGTGATCCTAAGGAAAGGTTTCATGACGTGTCCCGGTGTTAAACAAATAACTTGAAATTATCTGATTAATAAATTTGTAAATGGACTGACTAAGAGGACGAACATCCTCTGGCGGAAAGTGATTTCAAAATCCCTAGATGGGTATAGATGTTACAGTATGCGAGTGCAGCTATAAACTGCTAATAGTCACAAACTAAATATAGTTAATGAATGGTTTTATAAACCAATAGTTATATATATATATATATATATATATATATATATATATATATATATATATATATATATATATATATATATATATATATATATATATATAAACACAAACTAAGTTAAATGGAGCGAAATGTTTTGGACGCTACAAGTAGTGCGCGATTTGTGATTTGAACGCTCAAAATTATTAATATTTCATTGCTCAATGTGAAGGAGAGACTCATAAGTGCTATTACACCCAAAAGCTTTATTTCTTTTCTTTTCTTTGTCTATTTTTTTATAAAACAAGTGTCTTCTTTGCGTATGTCGCAAATTATAATTTTGCTTTAGCATGCCTAAGATATAATATATGTAATTATTTTTTTTTCTTTTTCCATTTGTCAAGATTAACTAAAATATAATTCTATGTATTCTATTGATATATAACCAAGAACTTGTATTTTTTAAAATACTTTCTTTATAATTATTTTTCCTTTTTCACCATGAATGTAATAAACTATTTGTACCTTTGTAGCTAGTTGGTTTCCTTCAGAAATATATACATTGTCCTGAGTGAGTGAGCGAGTGAATGCATGATAGATTTAATTTAAGTAATTTTAGTAATATCCTTTGTCATATTAATGTGTATAATATATGTGTCATATTTTAATATATGTGGTAAGGTAAATAACCTAGGTCATGAAGGACCGCTACTAACCGTTTAAATCGGCTCTAGGAGTGAGACGAAAATAACAGGATGAGCCTAAATACGACATCTTTCTTCCAGGAAGTTGAAACTCTTATTGATACGATACATAAATTCATATTGAGTTATAAGTTTGACTTTTTTTTCTTTCTTTCTTAGCTAATTCATATGTGTGGTCGATCCTAGAGAACAGAGTTGAGATGCTGGATGGTTATCAATCACCGGTTGGAATAACATTACAGAGAATGATTTCGAAATTCTCATTTCCTGGTCTAGGTCTGGGCAACCCCACGAACGTGGTGCCTGGAGCTAGGTCTGGGTGGTATGGAGGAACATGTGTCTATTTCCGAAACGTTCTAAAATTGATTAGTCGTTAATAACGCTTAAAATGATTCATCTTTCAACGACTTTCCCAACTTCTTTCTTACTATATTTCCGGAAGTATCCAGTAATCTGTTTCTTATTAAAATACTCTATTTGTTTTCTTTCTTTTCCCTCCCTTTTCCTACCTCCTTCTTTTACCCTTCTACTTTCTTCTCTTTCTTTTCTATTTCTGAATGAAAGAAAACGGAGTCATGACTGAGAGTAGTCGCTATTGGCGCGGTCAATAAGTTGTTTCGATGAGTTTCTTCGGAAGTCCGATATGGGATAATTAACCATGAGATGAGTATGCATTGAGGGACGAACAATAACAAGAAAGTTTATTGAATTTTACTTTATTGGAAAATAATCATGATTTCAATTCGTAGGTGTTGTTTAGTAATCGCCCTCGTTAAAAAGAAAATTAAATTTAGCGACTCCTCTACACTACATGCAGTTCTTCTTCGTTTACTACTTTTTTTTACCGTTTTCTTTCAATTGGCGACCGTTGACTTAGGACAGTTACCATGGAAACAATTGTTTTTCCTGGTAACGGATCTGAAATTATTTATTAAACACTGTTTAGGATCGAGCACATATTGACTTGGCCACAAAAGGGTGAATAACTAAAAATGGTCACAGTGAGATTAAATAATTATAGTCGTTGGCTGTTCTGCTATCTTTGTCTCTCTCTATAGAAAGGGGGAAATGAAGGAATCTGTCAAAGTTTGAATTCTAAAATTTGAAAATGCTGGAAGTTGACCCAAGGAGGGAATCAGATAGGAGTCCTTTAATCTATGAACAGTATCTGGATAGTAAGTTTTGTTAGTCTGTAAGTATATAATTGCATGTGTGTTTATATTGTGTCCTTTTTGTACGGAAGCTATGGCAACCAATAGAGAAGTTGTCGTATCATACGAGAACGCGGAAGTCTCATGTACACAATGTACGTTAGACATTAATGAGAAAAGAGCTCGCGTCTCCCGTAGGCTAGTGAGGTGTCACGAGTGTGGGCTGAAATGGATTCATTTCAGTTGTACCAATTTAGAGGATACTGCTGAAAATGCAGAAAAGGTCCGGGCTGCTGAGATAATTAAATACTGTAAAGAATGTGAGGGAAAGCTCCACCAGTCGCGTGAACCCATGAGTCTATCCTCTGAGAAGGAAATTGAACATCCCGATTCAGACGGGGAGCGAGGGTATAGTACCCCGAAGAACCGAGGCCAAATATCTCCAGTGGAGATATCTGACCTCGATGATGATGAAAGAAATGGGGATTCAATTGGTGATAAAACCAAAGAAGAGCAAAGGAAGACTGTGTCATCTAATAATGACGCTCTCCTCCTTTCATTACAACAGATGTTACAGAAAATAGATCGGGATAATCAACAGATGAGGTATGAAATAAATGAAAAAATAGATAAGAATAGCCGGGAAATGAGACGCGAAATAAATGAGAAATTTGACTCCTCGAACCGAGAAACCGAATCTCGATTCGAGGTACTAACCCAGAAATTCGACAACATATGTTCGGACTTTGCTTCCTCAATAACCACATTGAGGGAGCAAATGTCTACTGAAATTGACTTGGTCAGATGCGAGGCTCAGCAATCTATAAAGCAACTTCAACAGGAGACTGAGGGTAAATTTGATCATGTAAATTCCGAATTTGAACAAATAGATACCAAATTACATAAGGTCAACAAAAAACTAGAAACACAGCAGGCCGAAATTGATAATTTAAAGTCAACTTTGTCAAATTTATCACTGGAAACCAAACGGGAAGTAACTGACCAAAAAATTTTGAAAATTCAGGACGAAATAGTGAATATTCGAAAAGAAATAACGAAACCAAGTCGCGAAAAATCAGAGGTAGCCTATCCTTTCCCCGGTAGCGATTCCCCGGAAATATTACCTGCTATAACAACTACCTGTAGCGCAGGAAAAGAAAATTCAATGTCAGTTGATGCACGGGATATTGCGACGCACTACCCCATACATCGGTCAGAACTAAAGTCGTGGTTTAATTGCAATAGTGTGCCGAATCAGTCGAGTGTTGTGACGACTACGGTCACTAGCGTGAGTGCTCCCTCCTTACATGGAGGTATACAATCACATAGCGTGTTGCCGGGAAGAGGAGATGGGTACCATCCTGAGTCGTTGTTCACGGGTGCGGTTGGTCCGGGGATGGAGCCCAACATAGTCAATACGACCAACAGAATCCCTTTTAATTACATGGGTAAGTATAACACCGCTACGACGTCGTCGGTGGTAAATCCGGTGACTACTCCGATTGTGCAGGATAATATGTTAATTCCCACTAACTATTCACCTGCTTATGTTAGTATGGGTTCCAAGGTTTCGCTGAGGGACATCGAACGCTTTCCCACGTTTGATGGGAATATCACCAATGGACAGCCTCGTGTTTTCCTGCGCAGATTGCAGCAGTGTTTGGAAATGTATCAGCTGACTGATAGAGAACGTTTGCAAATAGTTGAGAAACTTTTAATTGCAGCATCAGGCGCATGGTTTGCCTCTATTAAATACAGAATCCATACATTTGGCGATTTCCTGATCCTTTTCAAGGAAGAATACTGTAATGAGCGTATAAAAAGGCTTCAAAAACGCAACCTTCAATCTTTAAGGTATGATCGAGCCAAGTATGGGTCCCTTTTGGACTATGCTTGGAAGATTATAGAATTGTACTACCAGATCGCTGAAAATCCATCGCAAGCCGAACTAGTAGACATTATAGTGAACGCTCTTCCACCAGACGAATCGCGGGCCATTCCTTCCCATTTGTGCCAAACGGTGCGAGAAGTTACGTCACGCCTAGCTGCCCTGTGTGGGAAAGAAACTGGAGGCCCACCAAAGAGGTATTTCGCCCGGCAAGCAAAAATCGTGAAACCCGTGAAAAGCAAGGCAACGGCTAGTTGCCAAACGGACTTTCTGAGTTACACCCAAGCTGGATCTCGTTATCCGAGTGGGTGTGGCTCGGAGAGCAATCAATATAATGGTCGACGTCTGTACCGTAACCGACCGATGTTCAACAATCGCCGGGGTTATCGCCCCTATGACCGCACAATAGGGGAATCGAACCCGAATAGGGACGTTAATAATAGAAGGAACTTTAACGGGGCGTACCGGAGAAGAGAAAACGGTAATGGTCAAGGCAGTAATGTTAATAATAATAGTGCAAATAGATCTCAGAATTCTGCCCCTTCGCAAATACAAACTAATGGCGGAAATGGAATTCTACTGAATCGAGGGATTGATAGTCGCGAGACTGCTGTCAATTGAAAAATTGCGCTGTATTACACAATCTAAAAGGTGAAAGTATCGGAACTCACAATTTCCAGAATCTTAAGCTTTTCAACTGTACCGAGGACAAAAAACGGGAACTTCTATCTCAATACCCAAAGTGAATGTTACACTGTCTCATTTGAGTGTATGAGAGTATGAGTGAGTAGTTAGTTTATTAGTATTAATACATGTTAATTCTATTCAACAAAATTTTGTTATTCAAACAAAATTTTTTTAACGACGCCGGGGAACTGTAATATGCCATTACAGTCTAATGTGATGATGTTTTTAATAGGAGGGTGCCCGAAATTTTTTGCACCGACTGTACTTGACGTTTAACAAAAAATTTCTGGCTGTTCATATAATTCGTAATTTCGTTTGTTATTCTATTTCAAATTAACATGGAAAGCTGTAAAATATTCATTAGGAATCATAGTTTTGGGAATCAATATCTTTATTTATATATTAAATTAGTTATAAGTCTTGTATATGGATATGTAAACTGATTATTACAATTCTTACGGTGTCAGTGCGATCTAAAAATATAGGTCCACCATTGGACGGAACTTTTCCAATAAATAACCAATCTAAAATTCAACAGAATTTTCAGGACCACCCTTCACCTCTCTTTTAGATATCTAGGTCCTTCTGAAATCTAGTTTAATCCAGATTTTACCAAATTTTATTCGTTTCAAAGCCCCACCGCCAAAAATGCTTTGTTTTGATTGGAGGATTCACCCACGCTATGATGTTAGAGCGCGATTACTACGTCTCATGCCTAGGATTTTGCCGAAGACAGTGAACCCTGATTTTCCCAGCTCAGAAAAGTAGGAATTAACTAGAAAAGCTGCATTAAGAAGGTAAAACTAATGTAATAGTTGAATAATTATCATCCAGGAAGCCGCGGAGCCATAATTTACTCAATTTCATAGTAAAAAACCGGACTGAAGAACTGAAATAGGAAGTGTAATTTAGTGACGCCATGATTTCATCTACCGATCGCTATGGACAGGATTCAGAAGTAGAGTGATTTCCGTTTTTCTTTTCCTAAAACCGGTTCTGAAGATTAGTGTTTCCCCTGATATTTTCACCTTCCAATTTTCCTGCTAATTGAGAGTTATAAGACTTGTCCATATATAGATTTGTTTATGTAGGTAGCGAGTGATTCTTTTTTTAACATATATGGCGGTATTCAATTTTGGCGTTGTTAAGATAGGTAGAATAATGCACGTGTAAATTTGCAGGGAGGGCTCCTGTCTACTCCCAACTTGGGGGTACGGCTTCCAGCAGGGATGGGTTGAACGTATAGTTATCATAAGGTTCTTTTCCCTTCAGGAAAGGGGCATATATTTCTCAATAAATAGTTTAGGTATTAACTAAACAGTTTAAGAATGTGATTTAGTGAATACAAGGGCCAATTGGCCCTGTTCATTTCTTTCCCTTTCCTTTCGTAAACCGATAGAGCCGATTTTTAAAGAAAATGATGAAATCTGAATGTTGTTTATGTGAGTAAGTAGTAATGATTAATATGTATTATAACATGTATTAATGTAGTGTGTAGTATGGATGTGGCATGTATGTGTTTGAAATGTAGTATTATTAGTAGTGATTGTAGTTAAGTGATGAAAGAGTGTGTGAAATAATGAAGTATGCACAGTGTATCATTCGTATTCGATCAATAGCTAAACGCAACATATCGATCTATAGTAATATCAGAAAATGAGAGTGTCATAGTATCAAAATTTCCGTGTACAAGGTCACATTCGGTGGTTCAAGGGTTGATCATATCGTCGCTAGCCCCCTAGTGTCAAAAGTCAGTACTAACCGTCATTCTTATGTCGATGCTCTTAGTGATTTAGTTTCCATGGAATTGACCTTTCTTTTCGAAATAAAACCTAGTAAATATAATTCCCAGCCCAAATGCATATACAGTTAGGTTAAGTGATCCAAAATTAATATTTTCCGAAAATTACAACATTCTACTTAGTCTAGAAATCGAAATATTTAAGTAAATAAACAATACGAAAATTCTTAACAGAAGTCGGGCGATATGATGCTAGTTTTTCGCTTTGAAATTATATTAAATGTTCATTTTTCTTTCCTTCTGTGGCTGCAGAATAATTTCATTGTTGTCAGAATTTTATAAAATTAAATAATATCGTGGAGAACTCTACTTTCTGTGAACATACATATTTTTTTTTACATGAAGCTACGAAGTATAACATAGTATTGTTTGCGTGGTAAGGGAGTCTTGAGTTCGAGGGATGTTTTATGTGGTGGCCGGAACATGAAATGTTGGCAATGATTTATAGATTTAGAAGTATATGACGAAGTGTGCATATAGTCTGGGTGTAATTAAAGAAATAGGGTGTTTATGAAATACGACGTCGTAATAAAAGAATAAATTGATAGTATGAATATATTGTTGAACGAAATGAATGAGAGGACACCCATATACATAGATATATATAAGCCCAGTTTATGATTAGTCACGTTTCGGTAAAAAAAAATAGATATATATATATTTTTAAGGATTATGTGTAGCTATCCACATCTCGGGTTCTGGCCCCTACACCGGAGCATCCTGCGAACATGTGGGTGAGATATTGCTGGACTATGTTAGGGCTTAATAGCTTAATTTGTTATTGCAGTCGTATTCGTTCATAATAATCTCGTTTAATAATATTTGTAGCATCATATAATCGCTGACTGGACATATTTAATAATCAATTATGTAAACACAATAGTTGTTACATAACGGGGCTGTAGTGAATTATATTTTTCGGTCGGTTTTAAAATAGAATATCCTGCTCCGTGAGATTTTCTTTTCTTCACGTTACCTACTCGGGCTAGCTTACAATATTTATGGAGGCGACAGCTCTGACAGGGTTACGGAAACAAAACAATTAGTTATTGAAATTTATTACCGTACCCGGGCATCGACCCCTCCCCCTTGAATATTTTCGTTTTCTTTTCTCAGTTTTCAAACTAGATAGTGATGGAAATTAATCGATGCCTCAGAATTTAGCGCATTCTGCGAAGGGGAGCTATCGGTGAAGTTTGGCAATAGAAATCACCGATCCAAAATCCAGTTTATTTATTTTTTTATTATTTTGGCAAATCCATAATTAGGGTCTCTCTTATTTCATTGCCTTCGGTCTAATTTTCGTACTTTCCTCTAGATCCTGTCTCAATTTTCGGAGAGGTCGGATATTTTTTTTTACTGTTTTAGAAATTTCAAAATTTAGGGCAATGACATCTTGCCCTCCCCCCTTTCTCTCTTTCGCCTGTTGGTTTGGGCCGGATACGGTCACTAAATAATAATTTTACAAGCAATAACTTGTGAAGTTATTATTTACAAGACACAGACTTGCTTCTTGGCACCAGGTGTTTCCCCTTGAGTCTACGTATTTGAGTAGACCACCCTTTTGGCATATTAAGAATATTTTGGCTATGGATTTGTTGAGAGCGAAATTCGACTTCTATCTTTGTAGCGTTAGTTATTTCTCACTTAAGTCTTTGGCGCCCCTATTCACGTCTTCCTTCTTCTCTATCTCTCTCTCTGTCTTCATTTCTTCAAGTTTTTTTTTAATTTCAACCTTCCCCCCCAGAATTTGAACTTGTCGCTTACAATTTATTTAACGTACAACTCTGATCTGAAATTACCAGCTGAGATGTTGCTAGACACAATTCATGGATAGAGTAGATAATGATTGGGTCCTCCATCACATTTTGACCTATTGCCAAAATGAATAACGACTTCATATTTGACGACACTTCAATTACGTTCTTTCACCGTCGTCCCTCTAAGTTTTTTTTAATCCATTGGTCACTTTCCTTCTGTTTTGGTTTTCGTTTATCTTGTAGTTAACCTGGGCCCAGAAATTGTATTTTGGTTTATCTATTTATATCTTTAGGAATGTTCTGTGTTACGTGCCTGCCTCACAAAGTTTTTTTTTATGATTCATGCACGAATTGACTATAGGAAAGTTGAAATTTATAGACGCGCGGTATTAGGTAAGAAAAAAATCAATTCTTTTTCATATGTAATGTCGGAAGTCATTTGTTTTTTTCTTGTACAATGTTTGCAACCTTTTCTGAAATTATTGTTGGGGTTATTACTTAAAATGTGTGCGCGATTATTAAATATGAATATATATATAGAGAGAGATAGATAAATGAATACGTCGAAATGTACATGTGCTTAGTATGTGAATATGATGTTAAAGTAAAGTATGATATTAAATGTATTATATGGATATATGTAAGAGCGCTCGTGTCTGTCCCCCCAAACGTGTATTGGTTGCTATGGTTTACCAGTAAGTTTTCCGACGAATATAAAATAAGAATATAGATTTTTGTCAAGAATACCGCCGTGCACTCAAATAATTTTCCTTTCTTCTGAATAGCTGTAAATCATAACCTATGTAATTATTTAATGGCATGTATTAAGAAGTAACGGCAGGTCTAAATGTAACCCACATCATAATGAATATTATCCCTGAACTACCAACCTAAAACCATTGTGGAAAGTGTACCTTTAATCCCTCTCACCTGCATATGTATCCTGTGACTTGACCAGTGTTTTTTTATCCTCAATGTAAATCATCATACTCCTTACACCTGTGGAAGATCGTCTTAAATTCGAACCATATATACATATATACAAAAGTGATCCTAAGGAAAGGTTTCATGACGTGTCCCGGTGTTAAACAAATAACTTGAAATTATCCAATTAATAAATTTGGAAATGGACTGACTAAGAGGAGGAACATCCTCTGGCGGAAAGTGATTTCAAAATCCCTAGATGGGTATAGATGTTACAGTATGCGAGTGCAGCTATAAACTGCTAATAGTCACAAACTAAATATAGTTGATGAATGGTTTTGTAATCCAATAGTTATATATATATATATATAGAGATATATATATATAAACACAAACTAAGTTAAATGGAGCGAAATGTTTTGGACGCTACAAGTAGTGCGCGATTTGTGATTTGAACGCTCAAAATTATTAATATTTCATTGCTCAATGTGAAGGAGAGACTCATAAGTGCTATTACACCCAAAAGCTTTATTTCTTTTCTTTTCTTTGTCTATTTTTTTTATAAAACAAGTGTCTTCTTTGCGTATGTCGCAAATCATAATTTTGCTTTAGCATGCCTAAGATATAATATATGTAATTATTTTTTTTCTTTTTCCATTTCTCAAGATTAACTAAAATATAATTCTATGTATTCTATTGATATATAACCAAGAACTTGTATTTTTTTAATACTTTCTTTATAATTATTTTTCCTTTTTCACCATGAATGTAATAAACTATTTGTACCTTTGTAGCTAGTTGGTTTCCTTCAGAAATATATACACTGTCCTGAGTGAGTGAGCGAGTGAATGCATGATAGATTTAATTTAAGTAATTTTAGTAATATCCTTTGTCATATTAATGTGTATAATATATGTGTCATATTTTAATATATGTGGTAAGGTAAATAACCTAGGTCATGAAGGACCGCTACTAACCGTTTAAATCGGCTCTAGGAGTGAGACGAAAATAACAGGATGAGCCTAAATACGACATCTTTCTTCCAGGAAGTTGAAACTCTTATTGATACGATACATAAATTCATATTGAGTTATAAGTTTGACTTTTTTTTCTTTCTTTCTTAGCTAATTCATATGTGTGGTCGATCCTAGAGAACAGAGTTGAGATGCTGGATGGTTATCAATCACCGGTTGGAATAACATTACAGAGAATGATTTCGATTTTCTCATTTCCTGGTCTAGGTCTGGGCAACCCCACGAACGTGGTGCCTGGAGCTAGGTCTGGGTGGTATGGAGGAACATGTGTCTATTTCCGAAACGTTCTAAAATTGATTAGTCGTTAATAACGCTTAAAATGATTCATCTTTCAACGACTTTCCCAACTTCTTACTATATTTCCGGAAGTATCCAGTAATCTGTTTCTTATTAAAATACTCTATTTGTTTTCTTTCTTTTCCCTCCCTTTTCCTACCTCCTTCTTTTACCCTTCTACTTTCTTCTCTTTCTTTTCTATTTCTGAATGAAAGAAAACGGAGTCATGACTGAGAGTAGTCGCTATTGGCGCGGTCAATAAGTTGTTTCGATGAGTTTCTTCGGAAGTCCGATATGGGATAATTAACCATGAGATGAGTATGCATTGAGGGACGAACAATAACAAGAAAGTTTATTGAATTTTACTTTATTGGAAAATAATCATGATTTCAATTCGTAGGTGTTGTTTAGTAATCGCCCTCGTTAAAAAGAAAATTAAATTTAGCGACTCCTCTACACTACATGCAGTTCTCCTTCGTTTACTACTTTTTTTTTTTTTACCGTTTTCTTTCATTCTGCATCCCCGTTATCTGGTTCTTAATTTACGGTTTGGGCTTGTCGGAACACTTCCTTGTGCCAAGCAAAAGCATCTGGGTCCAGAAAAGGGAACGAACTCCGCACGTCTCGTTCTTTGGCTGAGTACGTCTTTTCTGTAGTAAGCATGACAGCAGGCCACCTTGTTGTTCTGTTGAACCACTTCTGTAAAATTGAACAAAAAACTCTTCTTGTTCCTCAGCATTTAAGTTCTTTTACAGCACTTGTCCACTAATGCAAATTGCTTTTCGGGAATATCTTTGCCACTACTTGTTACATAGTTTTAACCTGAGTTCCTTTTCTTTTCCTTTGCCTTAGGGTAAATGCATGTCGAACATACCTCGCGATCGAGGTCGCAGTTTAAGTCGCGGTCGCTACCTCGATGTCTAGGTCGCGATGGATGAAGGGCGCACATAGCGAGGAGGTCGCACCTTCGCTGTTAAGTTCTCAGTTTAAGGAGAAACATTACTGAGACGCATGTGAAATTATTCAGTCAGTGCATAAAAATCACTGCAAAACCACATTTTGAAATTGAAAGGACCAAACAGTTTATAAATAGGGATAGACGCGAGACGAGATATGAGAAATGCCAAAGTCTCGTCTCTTGTTTCACAAAAATGTTTGAGTCTCATTTCTTGTTCATCTCTATCAACATTCTAAATCAAAAACTTTTACCTTTTATTCAATTTTCTGTGAAGAAATACCCTCTTTCAGCACTCAGGCGAGAAATCGTTTCACAGTAAAATTTAATAAGTAAATAAATCAGGTATGTCTTCAGATTTCGAGGTGGAGAGGGTATTAACGTCAGTAAATGAAGTTTCGTCACTGCAATTTCATTATTCAACGTTTCCTCCTTATGGATACGTGCCTGTCTTTACAGGCATTTCTTTACCTTATATCAATACGAATTTAGAAGAAACCCTTTTTATTAATCTCGGAATCGGGGGGAGGGCGTGAAGTTTTTAAGCATAGATATGATTAACAGTAATTTTTTTTTCTTTAAAAAAATCCACAATTTACGGACTTCAGCCCGAAAGCCCCCTCCCTGTGACCGCCACTGCCTTATATAACAATAAGCTACAGTATAATTCTCAAATAAATAACTTATCTGACATTTCCATTTCAGTTGATATTCTCTTCCATTCTTTATTTAAAACGTGCCTATTATGATGTTTGTGTTTATTATCCCATATTACTGGAACATTCCTCATTATTTCTATTAATATGCCTTTCATAATGAAATATAATAGTGCAGCTAAACCTCTCGAGCAGAGACACACACAATCCTCTGCAGACGAAATTTTAAACAAATGAAGACTTCATTCCGTGCAGCGCTTCAGGGAGAGCCAATGAGAACATGAGCCACAGCGATGCTTCCGCTAAACATCGATGTAAAAACAAACTCAGTTATCGCGACCACTAATTCACCCTCGCGGTCGACGTCTAGGTCGCAATATAGCGTACATCTTCGGCATGCGCTTACTCATTTGAACCCATGGGTTTGTGCCATTATCTGGGGTGTGACCACTACTTAAACCTCAACCTCGATCGCGAAGTATCTTCGGCATGTTCGTACTCTTACGATCGCTTTCTGACTCTCTCTTCTGTTTCTTCGGACTATATTCGAACTCGTGCTAGCACACTGTGACGTGTTCAATGCTCTGCAAACACTACCTCACCAACATAACTGCAGCAGATATTCGCTTTAGTCTCACGACGATCTCTATTCCTTCACTATAGCAACATCAAGATTTACGATATCGGAATAAAATTTTGAAGGTTTATAGAATGGACACCACAGAATTCAAAAATGTAATCTCCCTAAAAAGGGCCTAGGCCGGTATGCTCCTCTGTTACATATAACTCCTCAATTTTTCTTTTAGGTACTTTCGATTTTTCTCTCCGTGTAAATATGCAGCTTAAGATATAAGATCCCAATTGAGGTTATGAGGGTAAGAAAGAACTTGAATGGAATATGATTATGAATTTGTGATATCGATATGATTTGACTATAATGGTGAATCATCGGATGGTGATGTTGTGAAGAAGTGCAGGTAGAGTTAAGGGATAAAATCACCGGAATATGATGGTTCTGATAACTTATTTAGTTTAGTAACATAGTATGCTGATTTGAGGGTTACCATATCAATGAATTAAGGTACAAATAAGTATTGGCAGTGTTGCCCACAAGACAATAATAGACAAAACGAGAAATAAGATGTCTTGTAGAAGTTTCGTCTCATCTTGATTTAAGAAGAATTCTTTTCCATCTCGTCTCAGTTCTCGAAAAAATATATTTTCGTCTTTTCTCGTTTCGTTTTGTAAATTAATGATCAAAATTCATGCCCTGATTTTGTATTAATTTCATCTAGAAGTTAACAGAATCCTTCCTCATTACAAGAGGTCTACGAAGTGGGTGATGTAGCAATATTTAAACCAAATTTATTATTTGAATATATTGTGTAATACTCCGCGTATCTTTAAACACCGATAAATGCTTCTCATTGTGTTTATACAATGACTTCATCAATTTATAGTTCTTATACTATGAGCCATGTGACACTAAAACAGTGTTTTAGATTTAAGATTTTGGTGAAGTAGTGTTGCCTAAACAAATTTCTTGTCTTGCCTGGAATTAAAAATTACTTCTCGCATCGGCGAGAACAAGAGGAAAAATTTCTAGTCTCGTGGCAATACTAGTACTTGGTGGCCTAATGCTCATTAGCTACTAGTGAAATTATATTCCAGGTCACTGTGGTATACAATTGACATCGCAGCAATTATAATATTCAAATATCAGTATTTTGACCTAAGAATATTTTATGTAATTTTATTCTTTTGATTTATCTCTTTCTTTCGCCGTATTTTTAAGAATCATGTCCTTCATAAGTTCCCTTTTATTTTATTATTTTATTTACAATTTTTATCGACACATAATTACGAAGCCAAGTTATTAAAAAATAGATACAAAT